>NC_062554.1:50543089-51198505 GCF_016906955.1 Phacochoerus africanus | reverse complement strand
AAATCAATACAAAAATCCTAAATAAAATATTAGCAGACATTTCGGCAGCAGAAAAAAACAGCTGCTCATCATATCTAAGTTCAGTTTATTACATGGATGCATGGGTGGTTCAATGTTAGGAAATCTATTAATGTAATTATTTATTAATAGAGCTAAGTTGAAAATCACGTATTATCTCCATAGATGCTAGAAGATATCTATTAAAATTCATCATACAGTATTGATTAAATTCACCTCATAAAACAGGATTGAACAGAACCAATTTGAAGTTTGGAGCTCTCTCTCTCAGCTAGAACTAAAAAGTCTTATTGGACCTACTCCATTTGCTTTTATATGCTATTGCGATACATAATGCTCATCAAACTGCCTGCCCTCTTTGGACTAAATTCACAGAGACATTTCATTTGACAAATTTCTTTCCTGGCCCTGAGTAACTCATGCTATATTAGGTATAATGTAACACTTCAGCATCTTACTTATTTGTATTTAGAGTTCCTTTTATTTTATAGCTGTTTCCAAGTTCTGAAAAAAATATACGGGCTTTCATAATTTTAAGAGTGAAAGCCACAATATATTGCCCTTAGCTAAGGACCAAAGGGCTATCTGTAGCATTACATTTCTTTGTTTCTTATTCCTTTTTGAAAAGGGAAGAAATGTGGCAGACACTTCCAGGAGTCAGCTGAATACCATTCAACTTCTACTAATCTTTAGCTTCCTAGGCACTAGAAATAACATGTATTCTCCTGGCTATCATCTTTTGTAGAGGAATAAACTGAATTTGAGAGTTAAAGTATCTGCTGAAGGTCTCTAGAATGTGTCAGATCCTATTTTTAAACTCCTATTTTAAACTTTAAAATTTGGTCCCAACTCACATTTTTCTGCACTAATACATATTACTTTCTAGAAAGGAATGTAAAGGAATAGGTGTACAAAATAGAGATGAAAGGAGAAAAGACTGACAATCTGGAGAACGGTTCCAAGTCGGCAAGAAAGAGAGGACAGACACAGTGCTGGAGTCCCAAAGCCCTGTAAGTGAGATATAGTTTACACTTGTTTAGATTCTAAAATAGACACTTCTTAAAATGTTTGTCTCCAGGGCTGGATGAAAAAAGTCAGCTACAAAGGAACATTTAACCTTACTTTATTTTCCATAGTAACTCACAAGATTGGAGAATGAGGAGATGCCTCATTCTGGGAATATGTCAGAATCATTCAGGGTATTGTGATAGTTGAAAAAAAAAAAGATATATTGTCATATAATTTTGTATATTGAAAGTAAAATAGGTACAAATAATGTCATAATGCACTTTAGTAGCATAAAATATTCTGGTGAGATACAGAAATTATAGAATTTATCTTCTTGACACTATTTATTCTAAAGAATGGCAAATAAGGTTATTCCTTGGAGGTATATCTCAGTTTTGGGGATTTGTAAGATTCAAATTTTTATCAAATGGTTTTAGGGTGGTTAAACATATTGTTTTATAGGAATAAATTTAGACCATAGGTTATTTTGGTAAGCATTTAAAATTAGAGAACATAAAAATTAGTTTGTATGTTCATAATACTTTCTACAAATATTATATAATCATTAATTTATCACATATTTTACTCAATGGACAGCTATTTACTGTACTCCTATTATATTTCTGGTGTTGGGGATTGAATAAATAAAACAAAAAATATTTGGACTAACATTCGAGTGATTCATTACATTGGAATAATTAGTTTACATTTGCGTGTTATTTAATTTGTGATTACCATATCTTATTCATTCTTTCTTCACCATACAACATAGTAAGTGTCCAATAAGTTCTGCAAATTAAATATATTCAACCTATTTAATTTAAATTTTGCTCTCAAGAACATCTTTTTTTTTGTCTTTTTGTCTTTTGTCTTTTGTTGTTGTTGCAAGAACATCTTTTTAAAATAATTTTTATTCAATTTTAATTTTTTTTTTTTTTTGGTCACACCCAAGGCATGCAAAAGTTCCCCGGGCCAGGGATTGAACCCAAGTCACAGCAGTGACAATGCAGCATCCTTAATCCACTAAGCCACCAAGGAATTTCTCCCACTACAATTTTTTTTTTACAGCAGCAACTGAGGCACATGGATGTTCTGGGCTAGGGACTGAATCGGAGCTGCAGCTGCCAGCCTATGCCACAGCCACAGCAGTGCCAGATCCAAGCTGCATCTGTAACCTATGCCACAGCTTGTGGCAATGCCTTGTGGCAATGCCAGATCCTTAACCAACTGAGTGAGGCCATGGATAAAACCCGCATCCTTATGGACACTATATCAGGTTATTAACCTGCTAAGTCACAACAGGAACCCCCTCAAGAACATCTTTTTAAAATATTTGTGTGATTTAATAACGAATTTAAAGTTTACATAAGGAGTTATGTAAAATCCAGGGTATGCATGTTGGGGCCTTAGAAATATGCAAAATATACATTTTAAGTGAATTTACTCCCCCATCCCCAAACAACTTGACTAAATCACCAGCACAACCTAGTGGCTGCTTAAATGAACTACTTGGTTTAGTGTTTAAATTTCTTTTGTGAGTTGTGTCTCCATTCTTGTATTGGCCTGTTTTTTTTTTTTTTTTTTTTTAATTTAAAAATCACATTAAGGGAGTTCCTATTGTGGCTCAGGAGATTAAGAACCTGACTGGGGGCTGCATGAAGATGCATGTTCAATCCCTGGCCTTGCTAAGTAGGTTAAAGGATCTGGTGTTGCTGCAAGCTGTGGTGTAGGCTAGCAGCTGCAGTTCCAATTTGACCCCTAGCCTAAGAACTTCCATATGCTGCAGGTGAGGCCCTAAAAAAAAAAAAAAGAAAAAAAATCACATTAAGGAATGTATAACTATTGTAATTAAAATTCATACAATTTTTAAAATAAAGGTGTTTCAAAATACTGTACTTACTGGTCATCTAACAACAATGTACTGGTTGAGTTGTTTCCTCTCCAAGTCAACTAATTTCTAGAGAGTAATAAGAGTATCAAGAACTTTTAAACCCTGCTCCCCATAGGAACTTAATATTGTGCAAATTAAAAGCAATTATTGGGGGTTCCTATTGTGGCTCACTGGGTTAGGGACCCAATGTTGTCTCTGTGAGGATGTGGTTTTGATCCCTGGCCTCACTTAGTGGGTTAAGGATCAAGTGTTGCCACAAAGCTGTGGCAGAGGTTGCAAATGTGGCTTGGATCCGGTGTTGCTGTGGCTGTGGCGTATGATGACTCAATTGCAGCTCTGATTTGACCCCTGGTCTGGGAACTTCTATATGCTACGGGTATAGCTGAAAAAAAAAAAAAAAAAAGAACAAAAGCAATTATTGTATTACTTTTTGGCAACATTTTAAAGGGTGTGTGTGTTTTGCAGGTGATTTATGCCCATTGAAGAGAGTTTGGGATTTTTGTCATATTTGTGGTTATCTATAATCTTAGATGGCTCTTCCTCCAAGTGATCGTAACTAGAAATATATGGACAGAATCTGAATGATCATCTGCCAGAAATGTTTTAAAAGTGTTTCACTGTGGATGGAGGTGGTTGTACTCGATGATCTCTAATTCTAAGATTTCAAAACTACTGATGATTCATTAAAATACATCATTTTCATCTGCTTTTACTTCCATTAACTAATGCAGGACTTCACCTCCTGTGAAATTTTCTCAAGAATTCCTGGGAATTTCCAGAAATATCTCCTTGCTCTCAGGAACTAGTCATCTCACTGGCAGTGCCTTGCTTTCTCCTGCAACCTTCCCTTACCCCAAGATACCCTGCTTTGCAGAGAAGGAGATCAGCTGCTCCTGCCCCTGAGTTTCTGTCACATTTGCCTGCTGCTCTCTCTTGCCAGAGCTCAAAGTCCAGTCCATGGGAGTTCAGACACATTCTCTGAGGCTGTTACCAGCCCCTGACACAGAATTCACTTCCTTGGTCCCTCATTTCCCACCTCCCACATACATCTGCTGCTCTGGATGGTGGCCACTTTCATTGCTTTTTTCCTTTCTCACATATCTATGTAAGAAATATTTAAAGGAGCATCTATGATGTACTAGGCCCTGCATCTGGCACTGGGGACATAGCACTGAACTATGCAGATATGGTCCTACTTCTTATGAAGCATCCATCCCAACAAATAAACATGAACACACACCATGAATAAATGAAGCTCACCACTTCATCAGACATTATGAATCTCCTTTGGGCTTATCTGGACTCCTTTGCTAATTTCAGCAAATAAACAATCTTAATTACTGAGTTTCAGATGACACTGTAGGCTTACTATAAACAACAATAAAAATCCAAGTGAATCACAGATTAAATACACAGTCTCTATACCTTGTGTGTTTGTGTATGTATATATGTTAGATAGATAGGTAGATGGTGGAGTCCCTAAATACTTTTTTTATTAAAGTATAGTTGATTTACAATGTTGTGCCAATTTCTTCTGTACAGCAAAGGGACCCATATATATATGTGTGTGTGTATATGTGTGTATATATATATTATTTTTCTTATATTATCTCCCATCATGGTCTATCCCAAGAGATTGGATATAACTCCCTGTGCTATACAGTAGGACCTCATTGTTTATCCATTCTAAATATTAATAGTTTGCAACTACCAACCCCAAACTCTCCATCCATCCTCCTCCCTCCCCCCTCCTCCTTGGTAACCACAAGTCTGTTCTCCATGTCTGTGAGTCTATTTCTGTTTTGTAGATAGTTCATTTGTGCCAAATTTTAGAGTCCACATATAAGTGATATCATATGGTATATATCTTTCTCATACTTACTTCACTTAGTATGAGAATCTCTACTTGCATCCATGTTGCTATAAATGGCTTTATTTTGTTCTTTTTATGGCTGAGTAGGATTCCACTGCAAATGTGTACCATGTCTTCTTAATCCATTCATCTGTCAACGGGACATTTGAGTTGTTTACATGTCTTGGCTATTGTGAATAGTGCTGCAATAAATGTAAGAATGCATGTATCTTTCTGAATTATAGTTTTGTCCAGATAATGTCCAGGAGTGGGATTGCTGGATCATATGGTAGTTCTACATTAGTTTTTTGAGGAACTTCAATACTGCTTTTCATGTGGTTGTACCAATTTTTACTCCCACCAACAGAATAAAATATCTAAAAATAAACCTACCTAAAGAGGCAAAAGATCTGGACTCTGAAAACTATAAGACACTCATGAAAGAAATCAAAGATGACACAAACAGAAGGAAAGATATACCACTCTTGGATTGCAAGAATCAATATTCTCAAAATAACTACACTTCTCAAGGAAATCTATAGATTCAATGCAATCCCTATCAAGTTACCAAAGATATTTTTCACAGAACTAGAACAAAATATTTTAAAATTTGTATGGAAACATGAAAAATTCCCAGTAGCCAAAGCAATCCTGAGAAAGAAAAATGGAACTGGAGGAATCAGGCTTCCTGATTTCAGACTATACTACAAAGCTATAGTAATCAGTAACAGTATGGTACTGGCACAAAAAAGAGAAATATAGATAAATGAAACAGGACAGAAAGCCCAGAAATAAACCCAAGCACCTACAGTCAGCAAAGCCGTGACAAAGGAGGCAAGAACATACAATGGAGGAAAGACAGTCTCTTCAATAAATGGTGCTGGAAAAAGTGGATAGCCACATGCAAAAGAATAAAATTAGAACATTATTTAATACCATACACAAACATAAACTCAAAATGGATTAAATACCTAACTGTATGGCCATATACTATAAAACTCCTAGAGGAAAACACAGGTAGAACACTTTTTTGACATAAATCACGGCAATATCTTGTTTGATCCACCTCCTAGAATAACGAAAATAAAAAGCAAAAATAAACCAATGGGACATAATTAAATTCAAAAGCTTTTGCACAGCAAAGGAAACAATAAAAAAGAACAGACAACCCACAGAATGGGAGGAAATCTTTGCAAACATTGCAACCAGCAAGGGGTTAATCTTCAAAATAAAAAATAACTCATACAACTCAACAACGAAAAAACATACAACCCAATCGAAAAATAGGCAGACATTTCTCCAGTCCCTAAATATCTTTTTATTTAAAAAATATAGCTGGCCAATAGGCATATGAAAATATGCTCAACATCACTAATTATTAGAGAAATTCAAATCAAATCTGCAATGAAGTACCACTGCACACTGGTCAGAATCGCCGTCAGTGATTAGTCTACAAACAACAAATGCTGGAGAGAGTGTGGAGAAATAGGAACTCTCCTCCACTGTTGGCAAGTTCCTAAATATTTAAGGAGCCCAGAAAATGAGCATTTTGAAGACTTCATCTTCCATTTTTCCCTTTATGCTCAGGAGTATATGAAGCTTTAGTTGTTATAAAGCTCACAGAAGTCTTGATCAAATGTATGCTCCCTGGAAAGGAAGAGTGTGGATGCTCTGGGGAATGGAGAGAATTGAAGAGAAGTTTTGGGAAGGATAGTACAGATGCAGAATAACTAAAAAGGTACCTGGATGCATAAGTAGTGGAAGAAGTAGGGAAGAAAGGTGGATTTTGGCAGTACTGGGCATGGGCAACCTCATATATGCAAGGAGAATGAGTTAGACAAACATGCAGGGATTAGGGATACATGGTACACTCTTTGGTTCTGAATATTGAACCTAAGTTGTTTGAGTTTGACTTTATCTTCATCAATCTGTATTGATGTGGGACAAAACAAGCATTGAACACACACACTTTTAGTGGGTCCATTTTGAATCTTAGGAATATCCTTGGTGTACTGGATGGCTCTATCAGTGGACAAATTTATTCAGGTCGGAGGAACATGCACACAGGATGCCCCATAATGATATGTGTTAAGGACACACCAAAGCTTAGGAAAGCTTCCTAGTATATACAAGGTTGTTTAACTGATACTGTTCATCTCAAGCTAAATTCAAGATAATAAAATTAATATAAATGGGCAATAGCTCAAGATTTTCATTTCAAAGAATATAATTTTAAAAATTCCCTTGAATGTCTTAATTTCTCTCTTTCTGAAATAAAAGCCTACATCCCTTATCTTTTTTTTTAAAGTAAATTCACATGCAGTTATAAAAATAATGCAGAGAGATCCCATGTATCCTCTATTCAATTTTCCCCAATGGTAACATCTTCAGCTATAGTATAATATCACCACCAGGATATCAACACTGATAACAACATATTGAGCTTGTTCAGATTTTCCCAGTTTTACTTTTACTCATTTATGTATATGAGTATTTAATTCCATACAATTTTGTCACATATGGAGGTAGGTTTGTGTATTCAACACCACAGTCAACATACGGAACAGTTTTATCATCACAAAGATCCCTCATGTTGTTCTTAATTTGTATGGTTTATCTCCCTCCTTAAACTGCATCCCCAGCCTTAAAATACCCTAATTCTTAAACCACTAATCTGCTCTCTATCTCTATTACGCTCTCATTTAATTAATATTATGTAACATTTTGGGATTGACTTTGCTTAATTCCCTCAAAATTGGTCTAAGTCGTTGCCTGAATCAGGGTTTATCCAAATTTTTGTGCGAAAATAAGTTTTACTTGCCTTGGGATATATGCCCAAGGATGTAAGTGCTAGGAAATCATAAGTTCAATTTTATTAGAAACTAAAAAACTGTTTTTCAGAGTGATCATGATGTTTTATATTCCCACCAGCAATTTATGAGTGATTTAGTTTTTCTATATCATTGTCAACATTTGCTACTGCCATTATTCATTATTTTAGCCACTCTGATAGATATGTAGTGTTATTTCATTGTGGTTTTAATTGAGTTTCTCTAATAATGCTGAATATCTTTTCACATCCTTCTTTGCCATGTGCATGTCCTCTTCAGTGAAATGTCTGTTCATTTCTTTTCCTCATTTTCAAATTGTCCCTTTTTTATAACTTTTGAATTTTGAGAGTACTTTATGTTTGTTTGTTTTTTTCTCTCTCTCTTTCCTTCCTTCCTTCCTTCCTTCCTTCTTTCCTCCCTCCCTCCTTTTATTTTTGCTGCACCTGTGGTGTGCAGAAGTTCCTGGGCCAGAGATCAAACCTGTGCCACAGCTGTAACCAGAGCCACAGCAGTGACAGTACTGGATTCTTAACCCACTGAGCCACAAGGGAATGCCTTATATATCTTAATATTAGTCCTTTGTCAGACATATGCTACCAAATATTTTCTATCTCCCTGTCTTTTTATCCTTTTACCAGAGTATTTGACAGAGCCAAAATGTTTAATTTTGGTGAGTCTAAATTTACAAATTTTCCTTTTATAGATTGTGCTTTTGATGTCAAGTCTTAATCTATGTCTGGCTCTAGATCCTAAAGATTTCCCCCAAATCTGTTTCTTTTAGCCAATTTAATAAGATTAACATTGTTAAATTTTTGTCTTAATCTCCAATTCTGTCTATCCTGCTTAGAACCTCTTCTGTGGTTATGAGGAGACTCTGTGCGTCAGAGTAAATCCCAGCATGAATTCCATAACAGAAAACTCCCACTATCATTAGCTTTCATAATGAAATAAATTACTTGGTGCTTTTCCTTCATTAATTACAATTGTAATTCTGATGTTATTTGAGAAAGATTAGGTGATACAAAAACCTTTTGTCCTTTAAAAAGTAGCAATATTAATCAGAAATGAAAGAGGACCATTTTTTTCTGAGTGAATCCAAATGCAAATTATTCCCTTTGTGGATTCGTTATTCTTAACCATATTTTTGACCTATATTCAATCACAAAATTAGAACAATAGGATATTTTTCCACCAAGTCACAACTATTCCTTACCATAACGTGAGTTAATGAACGTAGGGAACGCAGTTTTCTTCTGTATTATATCCCATGTGTAGCACCTACTATGACAGATGCGCAAAAGGTATTTGTGGAATGACTGAATGCATGAATAAATGAGTATTACCACTAATTATTTATTCAGGGAATTGAGGAGAGTCATCACTACAAGAAAGTTAAGAGCAGTGACTTCATTTAGTGTTCTACTGATAAATAAGACAACAATGGAGAACAAGGCAAGAGCGTCTCAGGCTGGTTACCTTGGAGAGGGAGGTGTCTTTCTACACTCCCCTGGTAATATACAGATTCAGGTTCTGAGGTTTATGTTCTACTGATTCACCTATATTCATTTCTGAACTGGAAGTAACCCAAATGGGCAATATGGATATCTATATCTATCACTCAGGGATATTAGCCTTATTCAAGCACTCAGTATTTGGTGGGCTTTTGCTAAATCTCTGTGAACCTTCATCCTCTTTGAACTGCTGTAACTTCTCCTAGCTTCTTCTCTTAGTGTCCAGCCTTAGTTTTGGACACCTGATTATATTCCTGCCAAGATTAACTAGCTCCCCACCCTAAATCTTAAGTCACACCTTATATGTCACCTAGAATTAACTGCTGTTAACATTTTGTTGTATTTCCTTACAATCTTAATTTGCAATTGTCATACATGCCTATGCTCCTTCCGGAATGCCTAATGCTCTGTCATCGTTGGCCCTTACCTCATGTTTTTCCTTCTTGAATACTCCCTGCTTGCTATGCTCTTATAATTCCCATCTGACAATACACACTTCTACTTTTGTGCAGTTAACTTATTCCCTCCTTTTCCTTGTTCAAACATTACTTTCTCCATGAAGTCTCCCATCCTCTTAAACCAATCTAATGTGCGTGGGACTAATGTACCTATTATCCTCACTCTGAGTGTAAATATGCCTGTCAGAAGCTGCCACAGATTTTCAGCTTTTCTAGGACAAGGGCCATGTTTAAATGATTAGCCATGCTGTCAAGATGTCAGGGGTGTTTTTCATATGTAGACAACAGGTTTCTAACCTTGGCAATATGTAGGAAAGATGAGTGTGGAGCTGAGAAACAGTGAGCCCTATCTGGAACCTTCTATCTTGTTTAGCAGCCTAAAGTTTAGGGCAAGGCAACTGTCAGTCCTAGTGAGGAAACTCACAGGCAATCTATTTTTATCACAGCTCAGGCCAAGCATGAGGAGGGTGCACAATAGCCAAGATGTGTCTATGTTTCTGCTGCCCTTTGAGAAACAAAATTTTACCTACCATGATGAATCTTTGCATTCTGAAAAATGCTACAGCCACTTTTCATGCATAGCAAATTCATTTACTTGATTTTATTATCTAAACAAAATTTTACCTACCATGATGAATCTTTGCATTCTAAAAATGCTACAGCCACTTTTCATGCATAGCAAATTCATTTACTTGATTTTATTATCTAAACAAAATTTTACCTACCATGATGAATCTTTGCATTCTAAAAATGCTACAGCCACTTTTCATGCATAGCAAATTCATTTACTTGATTTTATTATCTTCTACTGACATAAGCATAGGTTACGTTCTGGAGACAAGTTGTACATTTCATGTATATAATAAATACATCCCTGTTTTATTTTATTTATTTAGTTTAGTTTCATTTAGATTATAAAATTGCACACTTTTCCTAGTTTATGTTGTAAACAAACCAAACATTTCCTTTTTTCTCCCTAAAAGAGATCCAAGTTCTGCATGGGGAACATATTACTTTGTAAATGGGAGTGCTAGTTAATTGAAACATTAGTCAGTTTGAGACACCTATGTTATAACAGACCCAGGAAAAACAAAATCTGAGAGATTTCATCACCATTAGTCCTGCCTTATCAGAAATGCAAAAGGTTGTACTTTAAACTGAAAAAAGAATGGTATTTCCTTCTATTGTATCAAACCAGACTCTTTTTAGTCTCAAAGATTTATAGATATGAAATTTAAGAAAACTCATTTTATGAAAAAAAGGAAGTTTTTATCACCATAAAGTTTTAGTTTGCTTTAGAGAAAAATTCAAATCAAACAAGTTCAAGTTACTAATTGCATGAATATTTATTTTGCCAGATTCTAGTCTAACCATGCATAGAAGGAAGGAGAAATGAACACAAGGTGGTCAAATTCTATTTGATTAGAGATGTAATCAAAATTATGACTCTCTCTCTCTCTCTCTACACACACACACACACACACACACACACACACACACACACACACAATATGCTTGATGCTATTATAACATGTCAGGCTAAATTAATTTGAATTAACTAAGTTTCTTTCTTTCAGTTCCTAACTGGTATTAACATATTCTGTGCTTAGTCTTATAAGCTAACACCTGTGATCCCCATTAACTAAGCATAATATCTCACAGATACCACGAAAGCTTTGTTGAGTTAGGAAATCCATTACTACAGAAATCATGACTAAAAGAACTCTGAAATTCTAGAATATTTAGCACTTATACAGTAGGAATTTCTCAAATGCTTAAATCCAGAAAGGGCCATATTGTAATTATTTTTGGGGAAAACAGAGGGGTGACCTCATCAGACAGCATTCCACGTTCTTGCTGATGTACAAAAAGTACACGGAAAGAGGCCAGGTAGGAGGTGGTCTAAAAAGCAGTAGGAATCAGCCTAAGTCTCTGAACAATGCTATTAAGAATAAAGTTCAGTTCAGTGAGTAAGCATGGAACTGAGAGCAATCATGTGACTCAATAATATCTGTACTTGTAAATGGAATACATAGAGCTAAAAAAGTATCGAAAGTAAAAACCTTGTTCAGAAGAAAATTACAGGAAATCACACTTACATATATACAAACATGTGTCCCAACAAGCCAGCAATATTGGTTCTGCTTAGTTTGCAACTCTCTTCAGGGCTTTCTTCAGAGCAAGCTTGACATCCTTGTTCCTTAGACTATAGATGAGGGGGTTCAACATGGGTACTATATTGGTATAAAATATTGAGAAAAACTTCCCCTGGCACATAGAACCATCAGAAGAGGTCTTGAGATGTGTGAACAACCCAGAACCGTAGAAGAAGGCAACTGTTATTATGTGAGAGCCACAAGTACTGAAGGTTTTAGACCAACCTTGAGCTGATGAGATGTGGAGGATATTGGAGAGGATCAAAGCATAAGAAAAAAAAATAATTAAGCTAGATATTAGTACAACTGTACTCACAATAATGGAATCTACTAGCTCATTGGCATAGGCACTGCTGCAGGACAGCTGGAGGAGGGGGACGATGTCACACATGTAATGGTTGATGAGGTTGGAATCACAAAAGGACAATTTGACCATGTTACCTGTGTGGACCATGGCACCAGCAAATCCCATCACATATGAACCAAACATCAGCAGAGAACAGACCTGAGGGGACATGGTGATTGTGTACCAAAGGGGCTTACAGATTGCCACATAGCGATCATAGGCCATGGCTGTCAACACATAGCACTCAGAATGGACAAAGAAACAGAAAAAAAACAGCTGAGTCATACATCTTGCAAAGGAGATGATGTTCTTCTCTGACACAAAACTCATTAGCAGTTTAGGAGTAATGACAAAGGAATGGCAGAGATCTATGAAGGAAAGGTTGAAGATGAAAAAATACATGGGAGTGTGAAGGTGACAGTCCAGGCATATCAGATTAATTAAGCTCAAATTTCCTACCACAGTGACTATATAGTTTAATAAGAAGAGGAAGAAGAGGGGTAACTGGAGTTGAGCTTGGTCTGTAAATCCTATGAGGATGAACTCAGTTACTGATGAGTCATTTTCCCCAGCCATTATCTGCAGGGGTGTGATCTGTGAGGAAATGAGAGAAGAATGTCACATTAGGACAGAACTCAGATTCTTTGTTTCAAGAAGATTTGCTTCACTGGGGCTCAACTGTGACAGCTGGGATGATGTTCTGCAAAAAGAGCCAGAAAGCAATGACTAGTACCTTTTGACTTTCATCTCTCATCTGTCCTTTCCTTCTCTGTTTTCAAATCTCAGCTGCAACTCCTTACCTCCCCTGGGCTGACACAATCCAGGATAAAGTCTTTTAGCAGAGGCTCAAAATGATGCCCACATTTGAGAGGTAAGGAAACAATATCACCTGGCCAAGGTGATAGGGTAATAGGGAAAGCAGTCCAGAGTGGTACTTGGGAATACTTACTATGGAAATTCCTGAAGCTTGGAACAACGAGGTCACCAGGATCCCTATAGTGCTCATTACTCAACCCATTCTCCCCTCTCACCTTTCAGAAACTCAGTACCTGGCTGAGTGAGAGTGCTGAGTATCCCCTAGACCCTGCATTTCTCCTGCCCTTTCCCTTTCTCCAATCAATTGTTTAAGAAGGGCAGGTGGCCTCACAGACCTCTTTACTATTATAGCAGTAGAAACGAAAACATCAGAACAGAGAAGACTCAGCAGCCCAACTTCTGTTTACATGGACACCTTACTACTACCAGGACTCTAGTGTTCTTTTCCATCCCCTTGCCTGAAGGAGACAAAAGTTCTGACAAAGGAGGAGGCAACATTCCCTATTTGTGGATTTGCATATAATGTCTTCAGGGCAAGGCAAAGGCATCAACCTTTTGTTTCCAAACCATCAGCTGACTAATAGTGTGGATGCATCTTATTCTCTGTGGATCTCAGGAACTTCTTTGGAAACTTAGAAAATTAGCTTCATTAAGGATCAAAGTTTGATCAGGCTCCTCAGGGAAGAAATTACTGAGCCTGTGTTTACATCATTTGTCAGTAAGTTGATACTGGTGCCTTTTGGGAGTCAGCATTGTTCTCCAAGTATCAGTTCACATTAAGAATTTCAAATCTTCTGTGCAGGGAAGGAGTAGCCTCCATTGTATTCCCAGTTAACTTCAGAGCTCACCCTTGATTCTAAAAGAGGAGTGTTCAGGGGCAGAGTCATTTCCGAGACTTTTTTTTTTTTTTTACATTTTCTGTGACTCACAGTCTTTCACAATATCCATCTTTTGTAGTTCACATATATAGAGAATTATAACAGGGAAATGTTAATAGAACGAGCTCTGGAGTCACACTGAGTCTGAGTTTAAATTCCTCTTATCACTTCTGTGATCTTGGACAGGCTACTCAATCCCTCTAAGCCATTTGGCCTTGCAGACATTATGAGTTTAATAATAGTGCTGCTTCTTAAAACTGCTTTCAGGATTAAATGCCTTATTACCTCTAGACCACTGCTTAGCATATAATAAGTGCTAAGGGAGTATTTGGTCTCCTTCATCTTCATCTTCATCTATAACATGGACTTCTTCCCTAAGTTTACAATACTGTACACCACTATTTATAGACATCCTCATTCAAACTGAATTCAGCATCTCCTTGTGGTTCCAGACCTATTTCTCCTCTTGTCATCTTTTACTAAGTCAATGGCACCATCCTCTACCTAGTTAGTCAAATCTATAAATAGGCTGTCATTCTGGGCTTCTCCTTCTTACAAACCATTAGCATTTGGTCTTCCAAGTTTACACGACTCTTACCTCCTTAAAATCCTTGGTTTCTGATCCTTCCTCTTCATTGTACTCACTTTGATAAAGCTGTCTTACCTTAAGTCTGGAATACTTTAAATGTTTCCTTAACACAGGGTCCTACCATCACTTATGAATTAGCTTTTTATTGATGTGTAATAATTAACCATAAACTCAGAGGCTCAAAAAACACCTGCTTGTTAGTCATAGCTCTGTAACTTAGAAGTCTGGTATGGACCAGCATGGCTGGATTCTCTGCCCAGGCTGAAATCAGGGTGTGGGCAGGGCTGCATTCCTTCTGGAGGCTCTGGGGAAGAATCTGTTTCCGAATTTAGTCAAGTTGTTGGAAGAACTCAGTTCCTGTGGTTGTGGAATTGAGAGCTCCATTTCCTTGCTGGCTGTCAGCTGGAGGTCACTCAGCCCTAGAGGCTGCCTGCTCTCCTCATCCTTTTGTGGCCCTTTTGTCTCCAAATCTGCAGTAAATAGCATGATGAATCCTTCTTGTGCTTGCTTGAGAAAAATTCTGCTTTTAATACGCTCATGTGATTAGATTAGGCCTGCCCTGATAAGCTCCCTCACTTAAGGTTGACGATGTCATATAACATGTATAAATTCTAAAGTGATATAGCATTATTTATATGGTTCTTCCCATATTCAAATAATAGGGGATTATACAAGGGAAAATATATTGGTAGGGGGGAGTCAATATATTTAGAATTCTTCCTGCCATATCTATCTTCTCTGGAAATCCATACTTCACAAATTTTATAGAGAATTACTTGTGAAGATGCAGTGTTTCCTTGTTTAAAACCCTTCAGCTTCTTTCTCAACACAGGGGCAAACCCCCCTCAGAAAGAGCCGTCTAGGGTCTGCTCCCCAAACTTGGTGTCCACAGCCATCTCTCTCATGTGTCCCACAGATTTTACTTTCTAGTAATACTAAAGACTCCCAAGTTCCCACACTTGCTGATGATTTCTTGGCTTCATGTTCTTTCATCTGCCTGAGATACCTGTTCGGTTATTCTTTACTTGGAGCCCACTTACTCATTCTCCAAGACTACTTCTGTCTTCACTTCTGACAGCTCTGACCTCTTCCAGAATCTGAAGTGCCTTCTTTGTGTGCTGCTGAAGCATCTTATACATTTCTCTTATCCTGCTTATATACACAAAGTTTACCTGGGTATTTTCATTTAAACTGTAAACCCTGGAGTTCCCGTCGTGGCGCAGTGGTTAACGAATCCGACTAGGAACCATGAGGTTGCGGGTTCGGTCCCTGCCCTTGCTCAGTGGGTTAATGATCCGGTGTTGCCATGAGCTGTGGTGTGGGTTGCAGACGCGGCTCGGATCCTGCGTTGCTGTGGCTCTGGCGTAGGCCGGTGGCTACAGCTCCGATTCAACCCCTAGCCTGGGAACCTCCATATACCGCGGGAGCGGCCCAAGAAATAGCAACAACAACAACAACAAAAAAAGACAAAAAAGACAAAAACAAAACAAAACAAAACAAAAATAAACTGTAAACCCTTAGAGGGCAAGGAGTTGATCTTACTTATTTTTATTCATGCTCTTATTAACAGGTCTTTTTTTGTTTTGTTTTGGTCCTTATATGTCTAAATAACATGAAGTTCTTTCTTGATTCTTTTCAATATTATGCCTTGTCAACTGCCTTTAAGTTTAGGAAATTAGATCCTGCCAAGTTTCACCTTCCAGCACCACAAAAATATTTTCTTAATGTCTTCATCTTTCCAGCATGGTTAATTTTTTTTTTTTTGTCTTTTTGCCTTTTCTTAGGCCGATCCCACAGCATATGGAGGTTCCCAGGCTAGGGATCTAATTGGAGCTGTAGCCACTGGCCTATGCCAGAGCCATAGCAATGCGGGATCTGAGCCGCGTCTGCAACCTACACCACAGCTCATAGCAACGCCGGATCCTTAACCCACTGAGCAAGGGAAGGGATCTAACTCGCAACCTCATGGTTCCCAGTCAGATTCATTAACCACTGCACCATGACGGCAACTCCAGCATGGTTAATTTTTAAAGTGATATTAATATTCAGGGTTTACATGATTATAAGAATATAAATGCTTTGCACATTGAAGTAGTAAAATATGCTGATCAATTTCCCTTCACAGTCCTGCTTTCTCTCTAGAATAAATAATGGTCCTGGTGGAGATAAGTTGCAAAGTACTCTGAATACAAAAAGGAAAAAGATGCAGATCCTGCCCGTTTGTACGAAGTAACAAAAGAAACGAGAGTTATACAATTTACAGGTGCTAGCCACAAAACTAAACTCTTTCATTAACTTATCCTTTATAATCTTTGTAACTATCTGAGATGGAAGTATTTCTGATTTATGTATGAAGAAATCAAACTGATGTTAAAAAATTTTGCCAAAGTCATAACAACTAATGGCAGAGCCAGGACTTAAACACAGATCTTTCTTGACATAAAACTAATTTCTCTTACAATGCTATGCAGAAAAAAGGGAATAAATACTACCATAGAAGTTTGTACAAGAATCAGTAGTGACATGGATTAATTAAAAACCTTTTTCAGTGTAACACATAATTACTTTTTGTTGTGGGTGCAATGAGCTTGAGACTAACAAAAGGCTCATTTAACTGGCAAGTCCAGGGATGCATTTTGCTTCAGATTTGGCAGAATCCAAGGGGTCGTAGAGGCGGTATCTTTCTTTCTTTTACTTGAACATGCTTGGTTCTACACGGATTTTTTCCTCAGACAGACTTTCTCCATGTGTAGATCAGAAGACTCCGCTCTGTTCCTCATGAATATGCATCACAACCTTTACTACTTTGATTCAAGCCATGAAAAGATCACTCCTTTGCTTCATCTTATCTTAGCTGAAATTTCAAAATGGACCTTACTAAGAGCTGAGGTATAACTCAAGGGGAAAATGGCTAACCTCGAGACTATGTAGGACCTGCTTGTTCTCTGGGACTCCATGGCCCTTCTCCATATACTCAGAGCACATGAAATTGAGCAGCTTTTCTTATCTAAGTACCTACTTTTGTAACTTCCAGTTGTCAACATGTGGCAGGCACCAAGTTATCACCCTTCACCCAAGATTACCCAACAGGTATTTTAGGCTGTTAGAGTCCAAAATGAGGAGAATAAATAAAGAGAAAGGAAAAAAAATTCAATATCTGCTGCCCAAAGCCTGCACTTTTAATTTTAGTAGTCTGTTAAAAGAGATGCATCTTTCAAACATGACTGATGCCAAGAAAATGTTCTCATCCAACTGCATAACTTTGCGTGAGATTTCAAGAGGATTAATGTCCTTAGGAAGGGATTAGAGAGAGACCAACCCAGTGAAGAATCTCACTCCTTGCCTGATTTTGTCTTTTTTTCTTCTCGCCTTTCTTCCAGTCTTTAAGATTTTTATTTTTAAAACCATGACTACACAAATCTTATTCTGTATCTGACCTGTTAATAGTGTCTATTATTTTTTTACTCCACACACACAGTACTTCATAATTTCAATTTTTTTCTTCTCTCAAGGTACCAAGAGGTGACACTTCAAATTGCAAATCCTTTCCATTCCCTTCCTGTATATCTTGCTCTGATCTCCCAAGACAGATTTTTCTTTTTCAGATCCAGTGTGAATTTTGTCTTTCTGACTGTGGTTTTGGATCAAGTTACATCCATTGGAACCACAATTCTTCTCTCTTCCCTATGGCTTTTTATACCTGCTCTTGTTCACTGCAAAAGCCTGAAGTACAGCAGGCATGAGGTAGATTGCTCCCTGGGAATTGGAGATTATTCTTTCTTAATGTGCCACTATTTTGAAGTTTGAGCATTTTTTGGTCTTTGGATTATGCCATGCTATTGTTTTTATGGAGTTTTATTTGCTCTTCTTACTTTTATGTGTTGCTTTTACCAGAAATATTGGGAGGCACAGATCAAGGCAGTTGTCATTTCTTTTTCTGGCCTCTTGAAAGTCTTCTTAAAAATATTACCTTTAAAATATCTATATATTTTAAAGATTTACATTATTGGCTACAGATGGTTCAATTCTCAGTGAACTCAAATTTTTTTTTAGTTTTAGTTAAAAATACCATTCATCATTTAAATTTGCGTTATTTCAGAAAAAGTAAATATTCAAAAGATTACTAGGACTATTACTGGAAATACGGTGGGCTAGTTTATTCAAGGCAACCATCTTGTTGGAAATAATTATATTTTCATAAAAACATAGATTTTTTTCTTCTAAGATTGAAGAGCTGAAAGAGTATAAAGAATTCCTAGGTCAAAATAGATTACATAAAGAATCTTTTATCTATTAAACAAGTTGAATTAGTAGGTAATCTTTTACACATATGTGCTAACATCCTTACCCTAATGGCTTCACTGGTTAATTCTATCAAATACATAAGAAGAAATAATACCAATTTCATGTAAATTATTTCATAGTTAAGAGAAAACATTTTCCAACACATTTTATTAGGTCAGCATAACCTGGACATCCAAGTCAGACAAAGGATTACAAGAAAAAAAATACAACAATATCCCTTATCAACATAACTGCAAAAATTATGTGTAAAATATTATTAATACAGTGTTATGTAAAAAAGATAATGTTTTATGATTAAGTGGGTTTCATCACAGGAAATCAAGGCTGGTTCCATCTCTAAAAATCATTCATGATTCACAAGAGAATAAAGGGGAAAATAGTATGATCAGAGAAGTAAATACTGAAAAAGTACATGGTAAAATTAAACATACATTTATCACAAAAAGCTCAGAAAAATAGGAACAGAAGAGAATTTTCTCAATTTAATAAAAGGTTTTATATAAAAGATACATTTAACATTATAATTAAATTACAAAAACTTATAATTAAATTATAAAAAAAGACTGAATGCTTTTCCTTTAAGACTGGGAATAAGCTCTTTCCTCTATTTGGTCAAGAGCCTAGATATTGAAATAAGACATGGAAATGAAATAAAATGACAGCAGATTGAAAAAGAAGATAAATTAGCATTAGTCATAGAAAATATGATCATTAATGTAAAAAAATCAACAAAACAAAAACACTAGAACAAATAAGCAGATATAGCAAGGTCTCAAGATAGAAGGTCATTAAACATTAACCAACTGCATGTCTAAGTGGTGGAAACAAAAATTTGGAAAATGAAATTAATAAAAACATCTTCTACAACAGCATCAAACTCAAACCATAAATTTAATGACATGTGCAAACCTCTAAACTGAAAACTTTAAAACCTTGCTCTGAGAAATAAAAAATGGTATAAACAAATGAGAGATACATCATGTTTGTGGATTGGATGATTCAATATTGTTAACATATTCTTTTCCCCAAAACATATCTATAGATTCAATGCAATTCAAAAAACACTGGGGTCTGATGGCTTCAAAATTCTGAGAAAAAGTTACATTTAAACTAGAACTCCTCATCTACCCAAACTTACAATAAAATAAAAAGGCACAATTAAAGTAATTTCAGAAAAGCAGTGTCTCTAACATTTGCATTCATGTAGCCTCTCTAAGGAAAATTTAATGGAGTATTTGCTTTGTCAAAAATGAGGAAGGAGGAGTTCCCGTCGTGGCGCAGTGGTTAACGAATCCGACTAGGAACCATGAGGTTGTGGGTTCGATCCCTGCCCTTGCTCAGTGGGTTGAGGATCTGGGATTGCTGTTAGCTGTGGTGTAAGTTGCAGACGCGACTTAGATCCTGTGTTGCCGTGGCTCTGGCGTAGGCCGGTGGCTACAGCTCCGATTGGACCCCTAGCCTAGGAACCTCCATATGCTGCGAGAGCAGCCAGAGAAATGGCAAAAAGACCAAAACAACAACAACAACAAAAAAAAAAAAAATGAGGAAGGAAGCTGACACAGCCAAGAGGAGTTTAAAGAGAAAGAACAACTTAAATGTAATGTGGTAAACTCAATGAGATCCTGGAACAGAAAAAGGTCACTAGGTAAATACTAACGAAATCTGTATAAAGCATGGACTTTAATTATGGATAACATAACAATTTTGGTTTATTAATTGTAACAAATGCACTATAAGACCTTAATAACAGGAATCAGAGTGGGGTATATGTTTTTAAGTTTTCTATAAATCTAACGTTGTTCTAAAAATTGAATTCATTTTAAAAAATGAAGAAGGAAACCAAGAAATAGGAATATACAGGATCCAGAAAATAGGAGACCTAACATAGGAAGAGGTGAAGAGAATCCTCAAAAAGATAGTGGAAAGGGATTTCAAGATGTTAAATTTTCAACAAAGTAACAGGGCATCCTATCAATACCAGGATGGATCATAAATTTATTGGAAAGAAGAAAACATTTTTAGAATATCAGCTAATATCATACAGCTACAGCTTTATACATTGAAAGGAGAGCAGTACAAATGGGCAAGGAGTCAGGGATAAGTTAGAGAAATCATCCACAGAAGATTAAGCAAATGAAAGTACCTAAAATTATTCACTTCAAGAAAAACAAAAAAGAAAATGAAAGCAATAATAGAATTTGATGTACTATCTGTAAATAGTGTTTAAAACTATCTTAATAATGTAGCTGCCAATACTTTTCTAACAATTTATAGTTATAACCATATTGCAAGAAAGAGAGGCATAAGTGTGAGTGTGTGTGTGGTGAGAGGGAGGTTAAACAGATTCCACAGGAATTCACACTGTAAAGTATGAGAGTAACTTAAATATGAGATGAAGAGAAGCTTCAATAGGGAGGGAAGACAAGACCAGGATTTCAAGGAGATAGGTTCTCCGGAACTTGGAGGCTGGATGAAGAAGTTAAATGAGAAGACACTTATATTTAATTTGTGAATTTAGTTTTTCGCCTCCATGGTTGTGAAAAAAGCTTAGAGAATGATGACCAGAGGAGGAGAAGTACTGATAACCACAAGAAAATGTTGAATGCCATTTGGGGCACTTTAACTTGAGGCACATAGATAGACATAAAATACAACTGTGCAGGAGACAGGGAACAGATTCAGGCTACACATATAGATGCATATAAATGAGGAGAAAGAGTACAAACACTTATCAGACTCTTTCTATGATCCAGGAAGTGTTCTAATACTTGCCATGTAGTAAGTCATTTAACCCAAAAGACAATTATTCTCATCTTAGAGATGTGGATAACAAGGGTGAAAAAAGTTACATAAATTGTCTAAAAATCTCACAAATAGAAAGTGGGGAATCATTTTGGGTTTAAATTTCAGGCAGTACGACTTGACAGTCCTTTAAACACTTTGCCACAACAAAGCAGAACCTCAAGCTAGTAGAATCATCAGCCCTCTCTGCTCTCCTGACACTGAGAAAGTAACATACCCACAACTATACTGCATGATGTGGGTGCTGTCATTGCTCAGGACAGAGGAGCATTCTTTGTCAGTGGCAGCATAGCTGCTCTTCCTCTTGGCCTATCCCATCCTTGCACGAACTCTTTCTACCAAGCTGGGATCCTTGCGTTGTAAATTACTTCTTTTGCCTGTTCTCCAACCTTGGTTTTATAACCTCAAACCAATTGTCTGAAATCCCAATCCTCTTTCTATTAACTCTTGTCTATTTAAAAGAGCTACAGACATTTTTTCTAGTTTTATTAAGGTATAATTGACATATAGCACTGAATTAGAGTCACTTTTTCTTGTTTGTCCACATAAATTTTAATACCACATTTTCCCACCACATATATAAGCCAAAGTATGAACTAACTGAAAAAACACATAGCTGTCAAATGAGTTAAATTCTAAGTTAAAAATAGGAAAAAAACTTTGCAGTCTAAGATGTCAGGGTATTTTCATTCACAATTAATCATTGAAATTTGTGTAATCTTTGCACCTTACTTCTCAAAAGAGAAGACTCTGGCTTTCTCTTTGGCAACCAGTCACTACTGGTTTTCCTATATGTCCTTTTTCATGTAACATAAACTCATTTGCTCCAACTTTGTATTTTCCCACCAAAAATTATTAGAAGTTGCAAACATACTTTATATTTCTTGAAAAAGATGAGTAAGTCAAGTCAAAACAAACTTCTCAGTGTGGAACTTCTAGCTATGGCTGAGTGAGAAGGTTAGAAAATCACAACTGCATCTACAAAGTTGGATAAAATTGGTAAAATACTCTGGGGAGAAACCCATGCACACAACAATCTGAGAAATGTTGGTGCTTCCAACAGTGTTGAACTTTATGTGAGAACAATGGGAGTCTGATATTTTGCAGATGGCTCCTCCAATACAAAATTCTGACTAGAATATAAAAAGGATGGCATATAAATACTGTACTCTAGTTGCTGAATTTGTTTCTCACAGGGGTATGTGTCTGCAACTCTGAAAGTCTATTACATGTGTATGGGGATTGATGGAATAACAATAGATAGGAGATAAGAGGAATTTCGTTATATTCAAGTGCTTTTTCTCGGCTGATTTGCTTATGATTAACAACGGTGATGTGGGGAGCTAGCGCCGCCGCAACCCTGAGAGCCCCCTGCTCCACCCGTGCGATTCTTCTGCAGCAGAACCGCGGCGTCAGCTTGACTTCCGCTGCTCCACGCGACAGGTGGGCCAAGGTACCCCTGCCGCAGCCTCAGCGAGCTCATTGACGGCCTGGTGGCCCTGTGCCTGAACTCAGCTGCAGCCTCACTCTTACCTTATCCGGAGAGTCTCCGAAGACCCGGCGGGTGTAGTCGGCTGCTGGCGGCCACAGCGAGGTCCTGCGAGGGCTCCAGGCGTCTCATCCCTGGCAGCTGCCTGGCCCGAGTGAGCGGCCACCGGAGAACACGCAGCCCGAGAGCCCCTAGCGGCCGGATGGACCTGGGTGACAGCACGGAGGCTGCCACAGGAGACCAGTGTGGGCCTGCCGGCATGCGCAGACTGGGCCACGGCCAAGGCCTTCTAAGGCAGCAACTGCGAGATGGATGGTACCGAAGTCGCTCGGGGCAGATCAGCGCCCCGCGCCAGAAGCACCATGTGGTCCACACTCCAGGCCCAGCCCACGTGCACAGTAGCTGGAGCTAGGCCACCCACTAGCCGTCTCCACAAGCAGAAAGTCTCGGCCACCTTCTATTTGGCCAGCCTGGGAACCTAGGCCTACTAAGCCGCACAGGCTGCTGGGATCAGCCGGCTGTTGCGCACTTGGGGAGCATGCGCAAGAAGTCGTGCCTGCCGCTACCGCAGGTGTTTTGCAAAATGGAGGCGAAAGGTCAGGCTGGTGGAGAGGTCCTGGCGGAAAGGTCCTGGCGGAGAAGGACACCGGGGACAGCAAGGTGAGTAAGCTCACACCCAAGAACCTGGGTATGTTCTAAGGTAAGAAGTAAATCTGGCCATTAGCTCAGGCCAGAGTGTCTGCGCCACGGCCACCCATCATGCAGGGCACCTGGCTCTCCAGCCTGAGCAGCTTGGACGCAGAGCTTTACTAGGCTTGGGGCCCTCTGGGTGGATGCCCTGCCTCTGGCCCTCTGCTTCCTTGGGGCTCTGGGCCCTCACTGCACCAGGCTTATTTGTCTACTCCTTCTCATCTCACACCTCAGTCTCTGGGCTCTCAGCCTCCCCTTCTTGTCTGCCTCCAGCATCTCTTTAGGCTTCATGTCCCCTTTGGGCCCTCGTTCACTTCAGGGTCCCATCTCTTTTTGCCTCAGTCCCTCTCCTTTCAGGGGAACACCTCTTCGTACTTCAGACCCCCATTGTCTCCATGCCGTGTGTCTCGAAGCTTCTGTTTTCTTAGCGTTCCCCTCTGCTTGTGACTTCCTGGCTGTGCAGCTGCTTCACTCTGCTGCCTCTTTCTCTCCCGGCCTCCCACATCCTCAGGCCTGTTCTTTCCCACCTGCATCTCAGGTGGCTGCAGGCTCTCTTCCTGTCCTTATTTTCCCCTTTAATTACTGCTTCCAGGCATCTTTTTTTGGTGGCCATCCCTTTTGCTGTGAGGAAGGGCCCCGAGATTTGTGAGGGAGGGGTGGACTACACTCAAAAAATGCTTTTCTTTGGCTCTTTGGAGTCTTTTGGGTTTCTATATAAATTTAAAATTTCTTTGTGCTAGTTGCCGTTGGTAATTTGATAGGGATTATGATGAATCTATAGATTGCCTTGGGTAGTACATTAATTTGGACAATTTTTTTTTTTTTGGTCTTTTTGCCATTTCTTGGGCCGCTCCTGCGGCATATGGAGGTTCCCAGGCTAGGGGTCCAGTCGGAGCTGTAGGCACCTGCCTACACCAGAGCCACAGCAACGCAGGATCCGAGCCGCGTCTGCAACCTACACCACAGCTCAAGGCAACGCCGGATCGTTAACCCACTGAACAACGGCAGGGATCGAACCCGCAACCTCATGGTTCCTAGTCGGATTCGTTAACCACTGCGCCATGACGGGAACTCCCTAATTTGGACAATATTGAGTCTTCCTTTCCAAGGGCATCTTTCCATCTGTTTGTGTCATCTTTGATTTCTTTCATCAGCTTCTTATAGTTTTCAGAGTCCAGGACTTTTGTCTCTTTAGGTAGGTTTATTCCTAGGTATTATATTTTTGATGCCATGGTAAATGGGATGGTTTCCCTAATTTTTCTTAATGATTTTTCATTGTTAGTATATAGAAATCCAGTAGATTTATGTGTATTAATTTTGTATCCTGAAACTTTACCAAATTTACCAATGAGCTCTAACCAGACACTTTTCTTGTAGCATCTTTAGGATTTTTCTATATATAGTATCATGTCATCTCCAAACAGTGTTAGTTTTACTTTATATGAAAAAAAGGACAGCCCACAGAGTGGTAGAAAATACTTGCAAATGAAGCAACCAACAAGGGATTGATCTCCAAAATATACAATAAACTTATGTAGCTCAATATCAGAAAAATAAGCAACCTAAGCAAAAGATGCGCAGAAGATCTAAATAAACATTTCTCCAAAGAAGACATACAGAGGGCCAAAAAAAAACACATTAAAAGATGCTCAACATTGCTAATTATTAGAGAAATGTAAATCAGAACTACTATGAGGTGCCACTTTACACCAGCCAGAATGGCCACCATTAAAAAGTCCACAAACAATAAATACTGAGGAACATGCAGAGAAAAAGGAACCCTCTTACACTGTTGGTGGGAATGTAAATTGGTGCAACCGCTATGGAAAACAGTATGGAGGTTACTCAAAAAACTGAAAATAGAACTACCCTATGATCTAGCAATTCCACTCTTGGGTATAGATCCAGAGAAAACCATAATTACAAAAGATACATGCACGCCAGTCTTCATTGCAGCACTATTTACAATAGCCAGGACATGGAAGGAACCTAAATATCCATTGACAGAGGAATGGATAAAGGTGATGTGGTGTGTGTGTGTGTGCGCATATATAATATATAATGGAATAATACTCAGCCATGAAAAAGAATGAAGTAATGCCATTAGCAGCAACATGGGTGTACCTAAAGATTATCATGCTAAATGAAGTTAGTCAGATAGTAAAAAGACAAACATAATATGATACCACTTATATGTGGAATCTAAAAAAAAAAAGGATACAAATGAACTTACTTGCAGAACAGAAATAGACTCATAGACTTTGGAAACAAACTTAGGGTTACCAAAGGGGACAGGTATGTGGGGGGGTGGCCTTGAGGTTTGGGATTGGCATATGCAGCTGTGTTATGTGGAATGACTAGCCAACAGGGACCATGTAGCAGAGGGAACTCTACCCAATATTCTCTGATAAGATATATGGAAAAAGAATCTGAAAAAGAAAGGAAAATGCCTTTCTCAGAGAAGTACAATGGGACAGGCACTTGCAAGGGGCAGGAGGTGTGGAGGGAAGTGGGAATCCCTGAGGGCCTGCCCTGACCAGGCCCACTGAAGCAGACCTGGCCTGCTCCTCCATTAAGGCTCTGGCCAGCACCTGAAAAGGAGTGAAAGCACTAGGCTTTGCACAGGATAAAGCCTGTTCTGGATGAATGATGCCCCAGCTTCCTGAAGAGTCCCTGGCATGCCCCACAGACATATATTCATAGGCACCATCCCCAGCCACTGCCTAAAAGTGGCTTACTGTGAGATGGTTGTTCTTGAACAGGTGAAGACAGGGTATGGTTGCTCCTGAGCTACAGACCACTGCTTGGAGTGGTCCTGGTGCCCCATGAGGTGGGTGTGGTCCTTGCTGTACAGATACCCAGCAGACTCCAACTCTACCCAGTTCTTGAAGACTTTCCTCTTAGTTACCAACCTGCAAACTTTGTCCTCTTACCTTTCTTGTATCTTTTTGACCTCCAGAGAGTAACTTTGATTTAGAATGATACCTTTTGGTACTGTATGATTAGAAAGCAAAGGCCCCCTCCCAACTGTGTATGTGCTAGCACTGTGAAATTAGTGTTTCTGCTATTTCTTTACAAATAGTTTGTTTTTTTTTTTCTTTAAGTATAAGAAATCCTGAGAGGGAATTTAAGAAACAAGGCTGTTGAGCAAAGGCAGCAGTTCTGACTTCCAGCAGCTGGAGAAGGGAGGGTGGTGGGACTGGGAGAAAATTTTACTCCCTGACAGGTCTATGTTCACAATAGTCACTGCCCAGAGAGTGGTGACAGCAGGGACTTTTGTTTAGGTGGAAAGGTCACTGGTGAGCTGGGTGAGCTAGAGTGTTTCTTGGCCTTAATGTGCTTGCTGCCAAGTTTGTTTTCCTGTGGCCTGGTGTATCACTGTTCTTAGCAGTCCATTCCATGCCTGAGGCTAAAGGAGACCCCTAACAGGCATCCTGCCTGTTAGCAGTGGAGCCTCTTGCCCATAGAGAGGCCAACAGCTGGGAGTCTAGCCAGGGCTCTTGGAGTCTCCTGTCTGTATCCTCCCACATCTTGCTGAATGAGACATCTCCTAAAGTGTGATTCTGCACATTTTGGTGTTAACAATAACACACACACACACACACACACACACACACACACAATGATGGTATTGTGCATTTTCACAAAGAGTAATAGTGGGACATACTCTGTGTTCCCCTTGTCTTTGACATGTTATCATACCAACTCAAATTCTGGTGCACTGTGCAGGCCTGGGAGAAACCATGAACCTGAGCATGTAGCAACACTCTAGGGGATGCAAAAGGAGGTTATCAGCAACTGAACTAGATTTGCAGGATTTAAAGAAGGCTTACAGGCTTAAGAATTCTGCTCTAAATTTAAACAAGAAGTGTGGAGCAAATGTCACTGTAGAAAATGTCTGAGAATGCCTCAGAATTACTGGAAGGATTAACAGAAGATAATTCTCTCCTGAAGCCAGTTAGAAAGACTAGAGGAGGTGACTGCTTCTTCAGATTTGAAGACAGCAACAAAGTCTTCAAGGATTTTGAAAGTTTAATAGAACATTATACCACCAAAGCAGCACAATAATGTTCCCAAAACACACCCCAAAGATTTGGCGATCTGTGATTTGCCTGATAGAGAATTCAAAATAGCTGTTTTAAGGAAGCTCAGTGAACTACAGGAAAACTCAGAAAGACAATTTGATGAAATCATGAAAACAAATTACAAACACCACAATAAACTGATTTAAAAATTAATATTATAAGAAGAACCAGTCTCAACTGTGATCTTATAGCCCTTGCCCCGGAAATATTTTCCATAAATGAAATAGATATACTTTTGTGTCGAGCCAAGTAATTTTTAAATTGCTACAGAAATTTGAATAGATGTGGATTGTACAAAATGGAATATAACTCAGCAATAAAATGAGCAGACCACTCATTTTTTTGTGTGTGTTTTTGATACACACAAAACTGGGATGGATTTAAGGGCTTCATGCTTTGCAAAAGTAGCCAATTTCAGAAGTTATAACTTGTATAGATTTGTTTGTCTTCCAAATGACCCCATTATAGACATGAAAAACATGTTAGTGGTTGCCAGAAGACAGAGATGAAGGTGGGAGGGGATAGGTATGACAATACAGGGGTAATATTAAGGAGTTCCTTTATGGTAGTGGAAGAGTTTTGTATCATGATTGCGGTGGTAGTGATATGAATCCATATAAGTGGTTAGATTGCATAAAATACACATACACACACACACACACACACACATGCTGCATGTAAAATTGTGCAAGCTGAATAATGTCTGTAGTCCTGTATCCTATTAACATCATACCAATGCCAATTTCCTGGTTTTGCTTCTATACTACAGCTGTCGAAGATGTCTCCACAGTAGGAAGCTGGGTGGTAATTCAAGGGACTCTACCCATTATTTTTGAAATTTCCTGTGACTCTATTATAGTTTCAAAATTTAAAAAAAATGAGATTTATTCTCACAGTCATGATCATAAGCTAATACATAACATGGGTATTCTAAAGTCATATTTCCTTGGAATGGCAGCTCATTTTCTTAGAGATTTGATTTTGATCTGTTAACACATTGGGTCAAAACAACCAAAGTTAATTAAATTTCCATGGAATCATTCTTATACTAATGTCTCATTAAATAACAATCTCTGAAATCCATTAAAAAGATTTTTTGTTTTATGTCTATAAAATTTATATAAACGCTTATTTAAAAGGATTCAAATATTGTAAAGGACCATAATAAATGAAATGTTTATATATCATTATGAACTTAAATTCTTAAAACTAGTGCTATCTGGAATATGATTAGTGAATTTTCAATGACATTAATTGTTTGCATCTTTATAAGAGTCAGCAGAGGATCCTTTGTCCTATGCTTTGGAGAATGTATAATCCCTGATGGGTAATTAACATTTACTGTTACAATTAGAGTGTAAACACAGACTCTAGCTTCTTGCACAGCTTACCATGATGGCAGGGTCCTAGGGGACACTCATACCTAGATTTCTAATCAGGACCAAAAGGATTATAAGCCGTAAGCAAATGCCTTGTGCTCCTTGACATGGTGGCTCAGATGCCAAATCTGTGGTTTTCCTTCACAATCTCTTAGTATATTTATAACTGCAAGTTTGATCTAACCCAGAGACTGACTCATGGAACATCCAGACTGTGATATCTAAGTTAATGACTCTTTTGCCAATTAAAGGAGAAGATTCTCTGACTACATCTGCTCAGCTTTGATATCTTCAAAACCAGTTCTTCCAGGACAGTGGAGGTAAAAGTCACATAAAGGGTTAGCATCGAGTTCCCTCAATGGAAGGAGAATGAGCTAACCAACTTTCTATTTTCTTCTCACTCTCTCTGTTGCTACAATGAGGAAAAGTATTTATATTGAATAACAACAGACTCCAAAATCTGGAGCTCTGATTCTGCTGCTTGCATTGTTCTCAGTAGTATACCTTCTGTGTTGACTTCATCCTCTGGTAGCAGAAACCTGTAGCAGTTCCAACTGATAAATCTGAAACATAGCAACATCAGAAGAAGAGATTTTTCTTTTCTTAAAGTTTTTTTAATTGAAATATATTATACCATAGAAAACTTGACAAAATAAGTGCATAGCTTGATACATTTTCACAATTTAACTTAATCAGCACTTAACTGTGTTTCTCTTTCATGTCATCCTACAAAATCAAGAAAAACACATCCACCTTCCTTTATTCATTCTCTGTCCACTAGGATGGAATAAAGGAGGAGAATGTGTAGGAACACTGGAGTGTACGGTAAGGTATAAACTTTAGGCTACCAGGATTCTCCTCAATACTTGTTATTAAATATTGAGTTCCTGGATTCTTGTAGTAAACTATATGACAACCTTATAGACTGAGAGAGACTTCTTGGCAGCAGAATATCTGCATGGTCTCTGCCTTGTAGAAATCCTCTCTTTCTTGATGGCTAAAACAACAGAACTGAGGCTTCTAGTAGAGTGATGGAAACATTAGCAGGAACTAGAAAGTGAAGGACCAGATGAATTGGAGGGACAGATGAGGATACACCCCCACTACTGAAGCCCATCCGCAGGTAGGCTTGTCACCCAGCTACCCCATGCCTAATTTTCTAGTGAAGACAGAATAGCTGTTTATCACATACAACTAATGCAAAAAAAAAAGACAGTGATTAAAATGTTGAGGGGTGTGGGTAGCAGTACCTTCAGACGCCATGAAGCAAAGAAGGACTGTGTCATCTCTGCCAGTCTGAATCTGTTTCTCATAAAGCTCATGTAAGGACAGTAAGGCTGTGTTCCCTATTAATGGGGTTTTCTTCTGTTCTCACAGATATCTGAAGCTGAACATGCTGGCTAGAAATGACTCCTTAGTGACTGAGTTTATTCTTGCTGGATTAACAGAGCGTCGAGAGCTCCAGCAACCCCTCTTTTACTTGTTTCTAATGATCTACATTGTCACCATGGTGGGCAACCTCAGCTTGATCATTCTTATTGGTCTAAATGCTCACCTCCACACCCCCATGTACTATTTCCTCTTCAACCTTTCCTTCATTGATCTCTGTTACTCTTCTGTTTTCACGCCCAAGATGCTCATGAGCTTTGTATCCAGGAGGAATATCATCTCCTACGTCGGGTGCATGACTCAGCTGTTTTTCTTTCTGTTTTTCGTCATCTCCGAATGCTATATGTTGACCTCAATGGCCTATGATCGCTATGTGGCCATCTGTAACCCGCTGCTGTATAAGGTCACCATGTCCCATCAGGTCTGTTCAGTGCTCGCTTTGGCTGCATATGTGATGGGACTTGCTGGAGCCTCTGCCCACACAGGGTGCATGCTTAGACTAACCTTCTGCAGTGTGAACGTCATCAACCATTACTTGTGTGACATCCTCCCACTGCTCCAACTCTCTTGCACCAGCACTTATGTCAATGAGGTCGTAGTTCTCATTGTCGTGGGTGTTAATATCACCGTGCCGAGTTTCACCATTCTGATTTCTTACATCTTCATCATCGCTAGCATTCTTCATATCAAATCTGCTCAAGGAAGATCGAAAGCCTTCAGTACTTGTAGCTCCCACATTATTGCTCTTTCACTGTTTTTTGGTTCAGCAGCATTCATGTATCTTAAATATTCTTCTCCTGGATCTATGGAGCAGGGAAAGGTTTCTTCTGTTTTCTATACTAACGTGGTGCCCATGCTCAATCCTTTGATTTACAGTTTGAGGAACAAGGATGTCCAAGTTGCACTGAGAAAATCCCTGTTTGAAATCCAGAGGAGAAAAATGTAATTTTAAGCAACAATAACATAAACAGATTTAAATTTATGCTTAATTTTTATTAATGTCTTTCAGGATGAGACTTGTTCATAACCATGTGGCCTCTACAGATTGTATTATGTGTGGTAAAATAGACTTCCTCGACATTTCTTTTTGTTGTTGTTTCTTTTCTAGGGGTGCACCTGCGGTATATGGAGGTTCCCAGGCTAGGGGTCTAATCGGAGCTGTAGCTGCTGGCCTATGCCAGAGCCACAGCAATGCAGGATCCAAGCCGAGTCTGTGATTTACACCACAGCTCACGGCAGCGCTGGATCCCGAACCCACTGAGCGAGGCCAGGGATTGAATCTGCAACCGCATCGTTCCTAGTTGGATTCCTTAACCACTGAGCCACGATGGGAACTCCTCGACATTTTCTTTATAGCTGCTCATTTTTTCCCTCTGTATCTCTTGAACCCTTGTACCAGTTTACTAAGTAACGAATATCTTTATAAAAGGAAAATATAAACTGATTTTTTTTCATACTCTTTTTGGTTCCTGGGCTATTCCTAATCAGGACAAATATGGTGAATTTCATAAATACATTAAGTTAAAATAGAGCTTGCTGATCTAGATTAAAAAGTGCCAAATACTACAGAAGAATTCTCTTTTTAAACAATCCTGTTACTGGTATAGGTAGAAGGATTCAAAGTAATGTCATCATTGCAAATTTCATGAACAGCTTAGAGGAGGGTCAAATCTTCCTGATGTTGTCATTTCGTTCTATTTTTCATACCGCTTTTCATTTTATTATTCTTACTTTTCTTGTTCTCTTTGAAAATGGCAAAATCTGTTTCACATGCCACCTGCATCTGAGAGCCTCTATCAGCTAAATGCATTTAATATTCAAGAGAATACAGATAACTTCACCATATGTTGCCAAGCATAACATTTAGAGAGGGAGGATGATTAGAGGAAAAATATACGTGTATCTCATGATCCCAGTTATCATAATGGGTGGTTTATTAGAAACTTTGTGTTTGTTACTATCTAAAAGTGACAGCACATATTTTTTTGAAAAAGCATATGGTTCTTACTGTAAATTTTGTTTTTTATCGCTTAAGGAAATACTACACATAATATTAGGAGAAACATTTTAGCCATGATTTACTTAACCAGTGAAGTATCATGTAAAAAGGCGCATATTAATGGTAATGAACCACATTCCTAGCAACATTTTCTGGAATAACTTAAACTTCGTATCATCTGTAAGACAACAAACATATTTACCTTGATGCTTCTTGCTATGATTTCCCTATTTCTCCAGTGCTTTTCCCATTTGTGTATTTAGAGTATCAAATATAGTGGTAGGTCAAAAAAATTCTTGTTGAATTGGGTTATTTTGTGTGGATAATAACTAATAATTTTACTATTATAAATAATAATAAAATATAGTAATAAATAGTAAATTAGAACTTTGGGATATAATTTCTTCCAGGGAGTAGAATGTGACTGATAGCTCCCTTTCAATAGAACCAGCTGTGGGGAGCATCACTGACTTTATAGTTGATAACCCTTTGGGTCCATCATGGTATCTAGGTAGAGTCCATGCTTATTCTAAGACATCTTCAGCCAGTGGCTTAGCGTGATGGGTCATACCAAAGCTGGCCAATTTCTGTGCAGCATGGATCTCTTCTGACAGGCAGTCTTTGCTTGGGGACTTCCTATCCTATTTGAGATTTTTTTGAACTGCACTGTGGTCTGAGGTTTTTCTACCCAACCTTTCATCCAAGGTGTCACACTTTCATTCTGGTCTGAAGTTTTTTTAAACTGACTCCAACTCCTTCTCATTTTATCCTTCGCAGGCACTTAACACAATAAATTCCTTAGAAGTTTGATTATTTGTTAGCATCTCTTCTTTTTTTTTTTTTTTTTGAGAACTCTAAATGATAGAGAGGATTTATACAACCTGATTTTAAAACTTAGTTTTACAGAGTTCCTGTTGTGGCACAGCAGAAACAAATCCAACTAGGAACCATGAGCTTGTGGGTTCAGTCCCTGGCCTCACTCAGTGGGTTAAGGATCTGGCATTGCTGTGAGCTGTGGTGTTGGACACAGACTTGGCTTGGATCTGATGTTGCTGTGGCACAGACCAGTAGCTGTAGCTCTGATTCGACCCCCTAGCCTAGGAACCTTCATGTGCTGTGGGTGCAGCCCTAGAAAGAAAAAGACCAAAAGTGATCATTAAAAAAAAACAAACAAACAAACAAAAAAACAAAACAGAAACTACCTAAAATGAAATACAGAGGGAAAAAATGGCTAGAAAAAAATGAGCAGAGCATCAATGAGCCCTAAGACATCAAGTAACCTGGTATGCATGTGATCAGAGTCCCAGACAGCAGGGAGAGGGAATGGTAGAAAAATATTTGAAGACAAAACAGCTGAAGACATCCACCTAAAGTATAACTATGCAGTGAATGTCCTCTGACCACTTAATCTAATTGGGGAACAAAGTTGACTAAATAAGCTAACAACTTTCATATAGGTATTGTTGAGCTAGGCTACTGGATTTACTACCCACTCAAAACAGCTAAAAATACTGAATAAAATATTCCACAATAATCTATTTTATGAATTCAGATTACATAAATTTTGCATTATTTATTTTTTGTTTCTTAGGGCCACACCTGTGGCATATGCAAATTCTATTGCTATTATTTAAGTTCACTCATCATTTAGGGTATAGTAATCAAAATAGATTAGTTTCATTATAAATATGGACAAGTAAATCCACACACAATAGAATATTCAGAAACAAGTCCTCACTTACACAGTTAATTGATTTTAAACCAAGCAACTATGTAAAACGTTAATCTTCTAAGCAATTGATGCTGGAAATACTATATCTGAGGAAAACAATGAGCTTTTATCTCTACCTCATACTATACACAAAAATTAATTTTAATGGATCAAAACTATACACACAAAGCTTAAACATACCTCTTCTAGAAGAAAACATAGACACATGTTGGTGTGGGCACAGATTTCTTAGACATGTTCTAGAAAGCACTAAAAGAAAAAGAAGAGGTAAATGAGCTTCAATGAATTAGAACATCTATTTATAAAATAAATATTTAGGCAAACTGCAGACTAGAGGAATATTTGCAATACATAGACTTAATAAATGTATTGTATCCAGAGTAACATCTTATTTAAAATGTGTCTCAGTGATAAAAAGACCATTTCGTACACTGACATATGATTTGAAAGACACATCCCAAAGGAACATGTATAAATGGCCAGTAAGTATAAGGAAGTGTGCCTTATTTGCTGCACCCCCCTTAGATGTACATCAGAAGCTGGACAGCAGTCCTTCACTGACTATTTTGCTCCATTGCGTCACTGCCCAGACTTTAGCCCTTGCGTGTCTCAGACACTTGTCAGGGGTTCTTCTTGGTCTCCCTCCATGTTGGACCCTGCACTCTTCATGGAACCCCTGTTTCAGAGGTCCAAGCATTAACTGTGGGGCACCTCTACACCCTCCATTAATCCAGGCACCAGTCCTGTAGCGGTTCTCCTCTGGGATTCTAGAATCTGGTTGATGCTTCTATTTCTCATTGTTCCATCAGTTCTGAGAATGGTACCTATTTTTTTAATAGGTTATTAGTCTTTTTATTTTCTCTACTTAATCTTTTGCTCTATCCTCTTTGCAATAGCTATATACCCAATTCTCTTTTTAAAATATGTTACATAGGAAATACATGAGTATACTTATTTTTTGGAGTGGAATTTGAAGCAGCGAACACGTTTTATGTGATTTTCTTGGACTGACTTGCCCTTCTCACAGGTCATATCCTGACTAAATCAGCACATGCCAAGTCTTGATGACAGTGATTAGTCAGAAATTGTCATTTGGCTATAGTTTTTTCTGCTAAAATTGTTTTGACAAAGTTTTCTCCTTATAGTTACCAAATTGTTAAGATTAAATCCAGGGATCATGGTAGTCCTGTTTTTACTATATGGAGAGAATTCATCTGAGGTTAAAACATAGAACCAAGCAGAACAAAGCATGAGAAGGGAGACGTGCCTCCATGAATGGTTGGCCCTGTTCAGCCACCTAAAGGGATGTGTAATTTCTTTTTTCTTTCTTTCCTATTGAGGTGTAGTTAATTTACAATATGGTGTCAATTTCTGCTGTATAGCAAAGTGACCCAGTAATACATACATATATGTATACATATATATATATATATATATACTTTTTTCATATTATTTTCCATCAAATTATGTCACAAGAGGTTGGATATAGTTCCCTGTGCTGTACAGTAGGACCTCATTGTTCATCTATTCTTAATGTAATAGTTCGCATCTACTAACCCCAAAGTCCCAGTCCATTCCACTTCTTCCCCCCCTGCCCCCTTGGCAGCCACAAGTCTGTTTTTCATGTCTCTGAGTTTGTTTCTATTCTGCAGTTAGGTTTATTTGTGCCACATTTTAGATTCCACATATATATGATATCATATGGTGTTTGTCTTTTTCTTTTTGACTTACTTCACTTAGTATGAGACTCTCTAGTTGCTGCAAATGCAGGCCATGTCTATTCTTGACTTAGCAGTTTCACACACTTTTTGGGACTGTGCTGGTTTATCTAGGTGAAATATAGTGCAGCATGACACATGCCTTGTAGTCTGAATGTGATACCCAAGTCCCCAGCACATGCTGGTGGCAGTATGAGTGAGTCAGTAAAATGCCCAGCTTGGTCCATGAATCAACAGGCTTGTTTTACAGGTTGACTTTGTATTCTTCTGATCAGGCTGACAAAAGTGGCCATTAAAGAAAAAAAAAACTAAACTAATAGTTCATATAAAACTAAAATGATTAAAAATTCAAATATAGTGTTTAAAAAGTACTGTAATTATAGAATTTGAATTAAAAATTTTTTCAATGTATCAAATGTTTTAAAGACACCTTTAAGATATTTGGAAGTATTATGTCTGTAAATTGATGAATTTCTTGAAGATATGTATAGTATCATATGTGGCTTTATGATCCTTTGGTACAGGCTTCATAAATAGTTTTAAATGGAGAAAATTTGTTTTATTCATGTGGAGTTCCCATATAAACACATGTTAAAGGCATAGGGCTTAGAGTATACCCTACATAGATGTTCTCTAGAGGGAAAGAGTAGAATGTGTCTGCTGAGAGGGCACATACCACACTTTGATCAGTGGCAACATTGGTCAGCCAAGTGTATTTCAATAGCCCAACCAAAGAGGTACTCTATCACCTGTTCACCAGCTACAGTAGCCACATGGATAGGAGCCCCATAGGGCTGCTGGAGGAGTTTGTGTTTCAGGTGCCTGAGGAGCACAGTGGTCACCTGTAGGTGCTGAAGTCTGTGGTGGAGGGAGGCCAGGCAGGCAATCCTGATGTTCACAGTTCCAGGGAGATGCCAGTCTTTGTCTCCCCATGTCAGATACTTCTGTCCATCTCCAGCCAATTTATCCATTTTGTTTCATCTAAACTGGCTGCAGTGTGATTGCTCCAAGAGTGCACAGCCTCCTGCAAATTGGGCTTCTTTGTTAGTTTGAAATATTTGAAATTAAAAAGCAAAACTGATTCCAAATTCACTGAACATTAAATGTGTCAGTAAAAGAAAATAACTGTCATTATTTAAATATGAATTCAATGGCGAAGTTTTAAATGATGGTGAAAATAATTTAAACTCTATCACCTGTGCACACAAAATTTGTCATTGATGATGATATAAAAGAAATTGGAGATATAGTCATTAAAAATTCTTGATCAGGAATTGCAAATAACTGTTTCAAGTACAAAGCCTGTAACAGAAAATTACATTTCAGAGGCAAGTACAAATTTTTTATTTAGAATTATGAATATATTTTATTGGGGAATATTTAATTAAAATTCATAAATTAATATACCATTTAAAAGATATTTTTGATATTTCATTTTGATATTTGAATAATTTACATTATAGTATTAATGAGTACACCAATTTTTCTATTTTACTATCAAATATAACATAGCTCTGAAAAGTTCTTAAAACATACATTTGCAATTTAATAAATAATGCAAAATTGGGAGTTCCTGTTGTGGCTTAATAGGTTACAAACCTCACTAGTATCCATGAGGATGCGAGTTTGATCCCTGGCCTTGCTCAATGGGTTAAGGATCCAGTGTTGCTTTGACCTGTGGTGTAGGTCACAGATGTGACTTGGATCCCACTGTTGTGGCTGTGGCATAGGCTGGCAGCTGCAATTCCAATTCGATCCCTAACATGGGAACTTGCATATGCCACAGGTGTGGCCCTAAGAAACAAAAAATAAATAATGCAAAATTTATGTAATCTGAATTCATAAAATAGATTATTGTGGAATATTTTATTCAGTATTTTTAGCTGTTTTGAGTGGGTAGTAAATCCAGTAGCCTAGCTCAACAATACCTATATGAAAGTTGTTAGCTTATTTAGTCAACTTTGTTCCCCAATTAGATTAAGTGGTCAGAGGACATTCACTGCATAGTTATACTTTAGGTGGATGTCTTCAGCTGTTTTGTCTTCAAATATTTTTCTACCATTCCCTCTCCCTGCTGTCTGGGACTCTGATCACATGCATACCAGGTTACTTGATGTCTTAGGGCTCATTGATGCTCTGCTCATTTTTTTCTAGCCATTTTTTTCCCTCTGTATTTCATTTCAGGTAGTTTCTGTTGCTGTTATTTAAGTTCACTCATCAATTCTTCTATGTGGTTTTAACTCCATTCAGCACATTTATTTTTACACAAATATTTTAGAATTATTTTAGATTTACAGAAAAATTGTTGATATAGTGCAGAGAGTTACTATACATTTCACATCTAGTTCCTCTTGCTCTCTTGCACTAGTGCAATACATTTGTTATAGTTAATGAACCAACATTGATAAAATATTATTAAACATCATACTTAATTTAGATTTCTCTTAGTCCTTTTTCTATCCCAGGATCCCAGTTAGGATACCACTTTGCATTGATTTGTCAGTCATGTCTCATTAGGTTCCTCTTGGCTGTCACATTTTCTCAGACTTCCCATGTTTTGGATGACTTCGTCAGTTTTTTTTTTTTTTTTTAATTTTAATTTCTGGCTGCCACACGGCATGTGGAGTTCCTGGGTCAGGGATCACTTCCGAGCTGCAGTTGTGACCTGCACCACAGCTGTGCAATGCAGGATCCTTTAACCCATTGCTCCAGGTGCTTCCTGCTGCTGCAGAGACGCTGCTGATCTCATTGTGCCACAGCAGGAACACTGAATTTGACAGTTTTGAAGAATATTAGATATTTTGTAGAATATCCCTCAATTGGGATTTTTAAATGTTTTTCCTCATGATTATTTTGGAATTACGCATTTTTTGGATTTGTCATATTGTTCATTTCATACATTGTATTTTTTCAGATCAAGGAAGTCAGTGTGGGTCTTTTGATTTCTTTAATGTCTTTCCTTAATATGCACTGTTTCTTGGTGTAGGTCACACCTTCCTTTTTTGCATGCCTGGCTTTAAGCTAGTTTTCAGTTGGATTTCCTGTTATTTTAAACATGAAGTTTGCCATATTTGAAAACTGAAATTACTGGCTTGTAAATTTTTTGTAAGAAAGTAAAATGATGTTAAAGCTTGGCTGTCACTATAGGTGATAGAAACAAACACTCTGTGATAATTGGCAGGGCTTGTGGAGCACAAGCTTAAATGGTTGTATCTGATTATTTTTTTCTGGGTTCTCTTTCTTTATGCTAACTTCATTGAATTTCTCTAGGTTTGACACATGGATTCTGTACAAGTCAGTATAGCCTTTATAGAAACACCCAAGCAGAGTCCTGTGTAAAATACTTACCCATTTGGTCCAGTTTGAAGCTTCTAAGGGTGGTATGGAAAGGTGTGGATGGGCCTACCTCTACTGATATTACAGATTAGAGATGTGTTAACAAAAAGTAGACACTAGATTTCCCTTGTAAGTCCTGGTAGATCCCCTGAACAGTATATTACTTAAAATATTGAGCTCCATCAATTTTTACACAAATTTTACACAAATTTTCATAAAAACCTTTAAAATTATATTTTATGAGGCCTAGTTTATACATAGTGAAATATGCACATATACAGCTTGATAACTTTTTACCTAAGTAGAAATTCATCTAATCATCACCCAGAAAAAGATATAGAACACTTCCGTGACCCCAGAAACTTTCCTCACGTTGATTTCTAGTCCATAGCCAACTCCCATCCACCAGTTGAGGTAGTCATTGCTCTGATTTCTATCACTTTAGAGTAATTTTCCTGTCCTTAGAAATCCTATAAAGAAAATCATACTGCTTACACTCTTTTCTATCCACCTTCTTCATTCAACGTAATGATTTTTATATTTCAGCCATATTGGTGCATGTATCAGAACATTACTTTCTTAGAAGTATCTCATTGAATGTGTTTTGCATGATTTACTTTTCTATTCTCTTATTGATGAAAATTTGACTATTAAAACATTTGGCTGTTACAATAAAAAATGAACATTCTTGTACAAGTTTTTTTTTTTTTTTAAGATTATGCACTAATTTCTATGGATATACAACCAGCCATGGGATGTCTGGATCAGAGGCTATATAGATGCAATGTGGTTAGAAAATACAAATTTGTTTTCAAAAGTATCTATACAGTTTTACTCTCCTAGCAGCAGTGTATGAAAGTTCAAGGTGTGTTCCACATTCATATGTACACTTGGTATAGTCAGTCTTATTAAATCTGGCCATTCTGGTGTATAAGCAGTGGTTTCTCATTATAATTTTCATTTTCATTTTCCTTGTAACAAAGGGTGCCTAGATATATTTTTCAAATTTTATTAATATTTGATCCTGTATTGCTTTTTGGAGTGATAACTTTAAAAAGTTTTCTAGGAGTTTCCATTGTGGCTAAAGGGTTAAGAACCCAATGTTGTCTCTGTGAGGATGTGCCTCAGTGGTTTTGCTGAGTGGGTTAAGGACTTGGTGTTGATGCAAGCTGTGGCATAGGTCACAGATGAGGCTCGGCTCTGGTGTTGCTGTGGCTGTGGTATAGGTCTGCAGCTGCAACTCCAATTCAACCCCTAGCCTGGGAACTTCCGTATACCACAGATGTAGCCTTAAAAGGAAAAAACAAATATTTAAAAAGAAATTGATAGCAACAACTATAAAAACAAACACATGAAGGACAAAACCTCCTGGAGCTAATATATCACTATGGGAAAGTCATAGGATACAGAGTTAACATACAAAGGTTAATAGCCTTCCTAAGGCTAGCCCCAGGATAATTGTAATTTGTAATGAAAATTGTAATACTAGTCATATTAGCAAGCCACCCCCACTCTCCAAAAAGGAGAAATATTTAGTTATAAATCTAACGAAATATATATGGGATCTGTTTGTGGAAAACTACCAAATTTTAATGGAAGTAATTTAAGAAGTCTAAATAAATGGAAAGATGCTCCATGTTCATGAATTGAAAGACTCAATTATGTTAAGATGTCAATATTTACCAACTTCATCTGTAAAGTCAATGAGTCAGTCCCAGTCAAAATTCCAGCAATTTGTGGATATCAACAAATTGATTCTAAAGTTTATATGGAAAGGCAAAAGACTCAGAATATCAAATACAATACTAAAGAAGAACAAAGTTATATGACAGACAACTTTAAGACTCACTATAAAACTATAGTAATCAAGACACTATGCTATTGATGAAAGAAAAGACATATAGACCAGTGGGTCAGAAGAGAGAGCCCAGAAATATGCCTACAAAATATAGTCAACTGATCTTTGATAAAAGGGCAAAGGCAATCAGTGGAGAAATGATAGTCTTTTTGACAATGATGCTAGAAAAATCAGATGTATGCAAAAACATGAATTTAGACACAGACTTTACACCTTAAAAAATAAAAAACCTTCCAAATAGATTATAGACTTAAGTGTAAAAGGCAAAATGCAGACTACAAAACTTCTAGAGGAACTTCTAAGAGAGAGTTTGGGTGAATTTAGGTGAATTAGGAGAATCTGGGTTTGGTGATGAGTTTTTAGTTGCAATACCATAGCATGATTTGTGAAGGAAAAATGGTGATATGGACTTTATCAAAATCAAAATTAGAAATTTCTGCTCTGTAAATGCTAAGAAAACTAAAAACAAGGCACAGAATTGGAGAAAATGTTTGCAAAATGCGTGAGAAAGGACTTGTATCTACAATATATGAAGAATTCTAAGACTCCACAATAAACAAATAGCTAAATAAAAGAATGAGCCAAATATCTGAACAGATACTACCTACACCTAGAAAGATATGCATGTGAAAAATAAGCATTTGAAAAGTTGCTTAACATTATTTGTTTTTTAGGGAGTTTCAGATCAAAATAACAATAAGCTACCACAACATACCCATTTAAAGGAAAAATTGAAAAATTGACATTATCAAATGCTAATGAGGATGTGGCTCAATAGAAACTCTCTCATTCATTGTTGCTGAGAATGCAAAATGGTATTGCCACATTGGAGGGTTGGCAATTTTTTTTTTGTTTTTTTAACTTTTTATATTTTTATTTTTTTCAGTTATAGATGGTTTACAGTGTTCTGTCAATTTTTTACTGTACATCATGGTGACCCAATTACATATACATGTATACATTCTTTTTTCTCAGATTATCATTCTCCATCATAAGTGACTAAACATAGTTTCCAATGCTACACAGCAGGATCTCATTGCGTATCCATTCCAAAGGCAATAGTCTGCATCTATTAATCTCATCCTTATCCTCCCCCTTGGCAACCACAAGTCTGTTCTCCAAGTCCATTATTTTCTTTTCTGTGGAAAGGTTCATTTGTGCCCTATATTAGATTCCAGATATAAGTGATACCATATGGTATCTGTCTTTCTTTTTCTGACTTATTTCCCTCAGTATGAGAGTCTCTAATTCTGTCCGTGTTGCTGCAAATGGCATTATTTTGTTCTTTTTTATGGCTGAGTAGTATTCCATTGTGTATATATACCACATCTTTTGAATCCGATCATCTGTTGATGGACATTCGGGATGTTTCCATGTCTTGGCTATTGTGAATAGTGCTGCAGTGTACATGCGGGTGTATGTGTCTTTTTCAAGGAAAGTTTTATCTGGATCTATGCCCGAGAGTGGGATTGCTGGGTCATGTGGTAGTTCTATGTATAGTTTTCTAAGATACCTCCATACTTTTCTCCATAGTGGTTGTACCAGCTTAGATTCCCAGCAACAGTGCAGGAGGGTTCCCTTTTCTCCACACCCGCTCCAGCATTTGTTATTTGTGCACTTATTAATGATGGCCATTCTGACTGGTGTGAGGTGGTATCTCATGGTAGTTTTGATTTGCATTTCTCTGATAATCAGTGATGTTGAGCATTTTTTTCATGTGCTTGTTGGCCATCTGTGTATCTTCTTTGGAGAAATGTCTATTCAGGTCTTTTGCCCATTTTTCCATTGGGTTGTTGGCTTTTTTGCTGTTGAGTTGTATAAGTTGCTTCTATATTTTAGAGATTAAGCCCTTGTCAGTTGCATCATTTGACACTATTTTCTCCCATTCTGTAAGTTGTCTTTTTGTTTTCTTTTTGGTTTCCTTTGCTGTGCAAAAGCTTGTCAGTTTGATTAGGTTCCATTGGTTTATTTTTCCTCTTATTTCTATTGCTTTGGGAGACTGACCTGAGACAACATTTGTAAGGTTGATGTCAGAAAGTGTTTTGCCTATGTTCTCTTCTAGGAGTTTGATGGTGTCTTGTCTTACATTTAAGCCTTTAAGCCATTTTGCATTTGTTTTTGTGCATGTTGTGAGGGTGTGTTCCAGGTTCACTGATTTGCATGCAGCTGTCCAGGTTTCCCAGCAATACTTGCTGAAAAGACTGTCTTTTTCCCATTTTATGTTCTTGCCTCCCTTGTCAAAGATTAATTGACCATAGGTGACTGGGTTTATTTCTGGGTTCTCTCTTCTGTTCCATTGGTCTGTCTGTCTGTTTTGATACCCGTACCACACTGTTTTGATGACTGTGGCTTTGTAGTATTTCTTGAAGTCTGGGAGAGTTATGCCTCCTGCTTGGTTTTTGTTCCTCAGGATTGCTGTGGCAATTCTGGGTCTTTTGTGGTTCCGTATAAAATTTTGGATTGTTTGTTGTAGTTCTGTGAAAAATGTCATGGGTAATTTGATAGGGATTGCATTGAATCTGGAGATTGCTTTGGGTAGTATGGCCATTTTTACAATATTAATTTTTCCAACCCAGGAGCATGGAATATCTTTCCATTTCTTTACCTCTTCTTTAATTTCCTTGATTAATATTTTATAATGCTCGTCATATAAGTCCTTTACCTCCTTTGTCAGGTGTAATCCCAGGTATTTGATTTTTGGGGGTGCAAGTTTGAAAGATATTGTATTTTTGTATTCCTTTTCTAATATTTCATTGTTAGTGTACAGAAATCCAACTGATTTCTGAATGTTAATGTTATACCCTGCTACTTTGCTGAATTTGTTGATCAGTTCAAGTATTTTTCGGGTTGAATCCTTACTGATTCTATATATAGTATCATGTCATCTGCATACAGTGACCGTTTTACATCTTCTCTTCCTGTTTGGATGCCTTTAATTTCTTTCGTTTGTCTGATTGCTGTGGCTAGGACTTCTGATACTATGTTGAATAAGAGTGGTGAGAGTGGACATCCTTGTCTTGTTCCAGATTTTAGTGGGAAGGCTTTCAGCTTTTTTCCAGTGAGTATTATATTAGCTGTGGGTTTGTCATAAATGGCTTTGATTATGTTCAGGAATGTTCTCTCTATACCCACTTTGGTAAGAGTTTTTATCATGAATGGATGTTGGACTTTGTCAAATGCTTTTTCTGCATCTATTGAGATGATCATGTGGTTTTTGACTTTGTTTTGTTAATGTGGTGTATGATGTTGATTGATTTTGGTATATTGAATCATCCTTGTGAACTTGGGATGAACCCCACCTGGTCATGGTGTATGATCTTTTTGATATGTTGTTGGATTTGGTTAGCTAAAATTTTGTTTTAAATTTTAAAATTTTTGTGTCTATATTCATCAACGATATTGGCTGATATTTTTTTATTATGGTGGTATCTTTGTCTGATTTTGGAATTAGGGTTGATGGTGTCATAGAATGTCTTTGGGAGTGTTCCTTCTTCAACCTTTTGAAAATGTTTAAGGAGGATGAGTATAAGTTCCTCTTTGTTTCTTTGGTAGAATTTGCCTGGGAAGCCATCTGGTCCTGGACTTTTATTTGTAGGGAGTGTTTTTTATGACATATTCAATATCATTTCTAGTGATCAGTGTGTTCAGTTGATCTATTTCTTCTTGATTCAGTTTTGGCAGCGTCTAAGTCTCCAGAAAGTTGTCCATTTCTTCTAGGTTGTCAAATTTATTGGCATATAATTGTTTATAGTATTCTCTCATGGTTTTTTGTATTTCTGTAGTATCTGTTGTGATTTTTCCTTTTTAATTTCTCATTTTGTTTATATGGTGTTTTTCTCTCCCCTTCTTGGTGAGTCTAGCCAGAGGTTTGTCAATTTTGTTTACCCCTTAAAAGAACCAGCTATTGGTTTTATTGATTTTGTGTATTGTTTTTTGAATCTCTATGTTATTGACTTCCTCTTTGATCTTTGTGATTTCCTTCCTTCTGCTGACTTTAGATTTTGTTTGTTCTTCTTTTTCTGATTCATTTAGGTGGTGGGTTAAGTTGTCAATGTGAGATTTTTCTTCTTTTTTGAGGAAGGCCTGTATTGCTATGAACTTCCCTCTGTCTTTTTTTTTTTTTTTTTTTTCAGCATCTTCATGTTTGGATCTGTATGCTGGCTTATTTAAGTGACTGCTTTCCAGTTGTGGTTTCCTCCATCCTAGTTCTTCCTTTTTTTTTTTTTTTTTAAATTTAGAGAAGCCCTTTCAGTATTTCTTTTAGAATGGGTTTAGTATTGCTGTACTCTTTTAGCTTTTGTTTGTTGGAGAAATTCTTTATTTCCCTTCTATTTTAAATGGTATTCTTGCTGGATAGAGTATTTTAGGTTGCAGGTTTTTTCTTTTTAGTGCTTTAAATATGTCTTGCCTCTCCCTTCTGGCCTGTAGTGTTTCTGTAGAGAAATCAGCTGATAGCCTTATGGGGGTTCCCTTATAATTAATGCTTTGCCTTTCTCTTGCTACCTTTAGAATGCTCTCTTTATCTTTAACTTTTGCCATTTTTATTACAGTATGTCTTGGTGTGGGTCTGTTTCTGTTCAACTTGTTTGGGGCCCTCTGTGCTTCCTGTATCTTGATATCAGTATCCTTTAGATTTGGAAAGTTTTCAGCCATAATTTCTTCAAATTATTTTCAATCCCCTTTCTTTTACTTTTCCTTCCGCAATTCCTATTATGCATAGATTGGCCCACTTTATATTATCCCATAGGTCTCATATTGCTTTCATATTTTTCCATTTGGTTTTGTGTCTGCTGTCCTGATTGAGTGATTTCCATTATTCTGTCTTCCATGTCACTAATTCATTCCTCTGTGTTATTCATTCTGGTCTTTATTGCCTTTAGCTTGGTTTGTATCTCTGCAAATGTATTTTCTGGTTTTTCTTGGCTCCTTATATTTTCTAGCTCCTTTCTGAGGGACTCTTCATTACTGTTCATATCCTGTCTTAATTCCTTCAGCATTTTCACTCTCTCCCTTTTGAAGTCAAAGTCTGTCAGACTGCATAGGTTCGTTTCATTGTTGATTGCTTCAGATGAATTCTCCTGTTGCTTTAACTGGGAATGGTTTTTGAGCTTCTTCATTGTGCCCGTGTTTTTCTTTTTCTGTGAATTTTGGGAAGCAAAACTGTAGTTTGTCACAGTCCAGGGCAGGCTGGCGGGGGCAGTTCCATGTGGGCAGGGCATGGGTGCTGGGAGTGCGTGGTATGGTCTGCATGGGCTCCTGTCCACAGGAGTTGGGGGAGTTGCACCTGGAACGCTCTGCTCACTGTGTTCCAGTGGGCAAGCATGCACACTGGGTTCCAAGGAGTTTTCTATGGTGGCCTGCCCCTCGTCCTCTCCCCTTCTCAACAGTGGCACCTTGCCTCTCCTGCGGGTCTGGACCTTCTCCCAGGTTCATTTTTCTTTCTTAGGATTGCTGTGGCTTTTGGATCTTTTGTATTTCTATACATATTTAAAATTTTTTTTCTAGTTCTGTGAACAATAACATTGGTAATTTAATAGGGATTGAGTCGAGTCTGTAGATTGCCTTGGTTATTATGCTCATTTTGATAATATTGATTCTTCCAATCCAAGATCATAGTATATTTTTTTATCTGTGTCATCTTTAATTTCTTTCACCAGAATCTCACGCTATCTATCTGTTCATCTACCTATTTATATCATCTCTGTGTCTATGTGACTTAAGATATATTTAATAAGAACATGTCATCTTTGACTCTACCACCACAGGGTTCATTGTAGAGCTTCCGTTTTGTATTTTAATTTCCTTCTCTGATGGTATCATTTAGTCATTTGGATATAAATTTTAAGAATAAAGAAAAAAAAATCCTGTATATAAACACTGTACTCTAGAGAGTAAATGTGTTTTTCACAGGGGTATTGATTTTCAGTTCTGAAACGCAATCATATGTGTACTGGGGTTGAATAAATCATAATGTAGTGTAGAAAATAGAAATTCTGTTTTAACCAAATTTCTTTTCCTAATTTGCTTATGACTGATAATGAAGATGTTGTATCCTTTCATAAAGAGTAATGCTGGGACATACTGTGCTTTCCCGTTGTCTTCAACTGATTTTAAAACTTACTAAAAATCTGGATGTTTTCATTTTGCTCAAGGAGAAGGAAGGATGACAGCCCTGACTCAGATGGGTTTGATGAGAATTCCAAATAAAAACCAGTTTCAACTGCTTTTTCAGCCTGTGCCCCTGATCATCTTCCATAAATAAAATATTTAATTTTGTATCAATACAAGAATCTAGCAATATATGAATTTCTACAGAAGGCGGCATAAACTTAAATTGTAAAAATTGGATTGCTACTCAGTAATGAAATGGAACAGACCACTGATGCATGTAACTGGGTTGATCCTTAAGGGCATCATGCTTAGTGAAAAAACAAATCTCAGATTATATATTATATGATTTCATTTATTGTCCTCCCAATAACTTGATGATAATGGAGATGAACAGATTAGTCATTGTCAGAAGATAGGTGGTGGTTACATGAATATATATGTTATCAAATTTCATAGATACACACACACAACACAAACATTCCATGCATGGAAAACTGTGAAAATCTCAATAATATCTGTAGTCCTGAAATATTGTTACCATTATTGTACCAGTGCCAATTTCCTGGTTTTTCTGTTATACTACAGTTGTTGAAGGTGGCATCATGATAGGAAGCTGGATAGAATTCAAGGCACTCTGCATTATTTTTGAAACTCCCTGTGAATCTGTACTCATTTCAAAATAAGCTGTATTCTCACAAGCACAGTAGAAGTTAATACATATCTAGAAATTATAAAGTCGTATTTTCCTGAAATGGAAGCCTGTGAACAGTGATTTTTTCTTATAGATTTTATTTTAATCTATTAAAAGCAAATACATGTTGAGTCTGAACAACCCAAAGTAAGTTTTCCTGAAATATTGGGTCGTGATTATATCAAATGACATTTGATTGAAATGAAAATCTCTAAGAACAATTAAAAATATCCTTTTGTTATGTGCCTGTAAAATATTCATAACCAATGATACTCAAAAATTACTCAAACTATTTTAAAAAACAAAATAAATAATGTTTACTGAAATATTTATAAATCTTTGCTAAAACTAATATGTTACCTAGTGTGATAGCGAAATTTCCCAGAACATTAATTATTTAGTCTTTATGAGGTACAGAGCGGATCCTTTCTCTGTGCTCTGGGGGTAATATATTCCCTGTTGGCAAACTGATATTTACTGTCATGATTAGGGTAGAACAAAGACACCCATTTCTTCCCTATAGAGTTTATCTGGATGCAAAGTCCTAGAGAAAGCCTACACATGAATTTCTAATCAGGTATAAGCAAATGCCATGCTACTCTATGATATGGTGGCTCAGATGCCAAGTCTCTGGTTTCCCTTCACTATCTCTCAATAAAATTTGTAACTACAAGTTTAATCTGAACCTTAGACTGATTCGTGGAACCTTCAGACTGTGCTATCTATGCTATCATTCTTTTGCCAGTAAAGGGAGAAGATTGTGTGACCATGTCTGCTCAACTTTGACATCTCCAAAGACAGTTCTGCCTCTAGGACAGTGGAGGTGAAACGCATGTGAAGTTCTCTCAGCACTGAGTTCCCTCAACGGAATGAGAGTGAGTTAACCAAATTTCTTTTTTATTTTTTTAAATCTCTCTCTGTTGTTTAGAAGTGAGGAAACATGTTTACATTGAATAACAAGAAACTCCAAAATCTGGAGCTCTGATTCTACCGTGTGCACTGGTCTCAGCATACCCTCTGTGTTGACTTCACCCTCATTCTGGGAATAGGAGAAATGTAGCAGTTCCAGGTGACAAATCCAGAACATAGCAACATCAGAGGAAAAGATGTTTTTTCCCTAATCATTTTTGTTGAAATATATTAAATGTACTAGGTGTGTTTGCAGGTCATAATAAGCATAGAGCTTTATATATTTTCAGTAACTTAACAGCTAATTTAATCAGTGCCCAGATTAATTATGTTTTTACTTCATACCATTCTACAAAACCCAGGAAAGCACATCCATCTTCCTTGATTCATCCTCTCTCCAGCTAGGATAGAACGGAGGAGGAGAATATGGACTGTTAAGTGTAAAGTTTAATCTACCAAGGCTCTCCTCCATACCTGTTAGCAATTATTGACTTCATGAGATACCTTGTATCCAGGTATCTGAAAATTCCATAGAGTGTTAGCAACTCTCTTCTGTAAAACAGAATATTGGGATGGTCTCTGCCCCATAGGAATCCTCTCTTTCTTGAAGGTCATCGTGAGGATACTGAAATATCTGTTAGGGTGAGGAAAGCATGAGTAGGAAATAAAAAGAGACTGATCAGATGAATAGGATGGGGTGATGCGGCTATACCCCACTGCTGAAGCCCATCCGCAGGTAGGCTTGTCACCCAGCTACCCCATGCCTTATTTTCTAGTAAAGACAGAACAGCTGTTTATCACATACAACTAATGCAAAAAAAAAAGACAGTGATTAAAATGTTGAGGGGTGTGGGTAGCAGTACCTTCAGACGCCATGAAGCAAAGAAGGACTGTGTCATCTCTGCCAGTCTGAATCTGTTTCTCATAAAGCTCATGTAAGGACAGTAAGGCTGTGTTCCCTATTAATGGGGTTTTCTTCTGTTCTCACAGATATCTGAAGCTGAACATGCTGGCTAGAAATGACTCCTTAGTGACTGAGTTTATTCTTGCTGGATTAACAGAGCGTCGAGAGCTCCAGCAACCCCTCTTTTACTTGTTTCTAATGATCTACATTGTCACCATGGTGGGCAACCTCAGCTTGATCATTCTTATTGGTCTAAATGCTCACCTCCACACCCCCATGTACTATTTCCTCTTCAACCTTTCCTTCATTGATCTCTGTTACTCTTCTGTTTTCACGCCCAAGATGCTCATGAGCTTTGTATCCAGGAGGAATATCATCTCCTACGTCGGGTGCATGACTCAGCTGTTTTTCTTTCTGTTTTTCGTCATCTCCGAATGCTATATGTTGACCTCAATGGCCTATGATCGCTATGTGGCCATCTGTAACCCGCTGCTGTATAAGGTCACCATGTCCCATCAGGTCTGTTCAGTGCTCGCTTTGGCTGCATATGTGATGGGACTTGCTGGAGCCTCTGCCCACACAGGGTGCATGCTTAGACTAACCTTCTGCAGTGTGAACGTCATCAACCATTACTTGTGTGACATCCTCCCACTGCTCCAACTCTCTTGCACCAGCACTTATGTCAATGAGGTCGTAGTTCTCATTGTCGTGGGTGTTAATATCACCGTGCCGAGTTTCACCATTCTGATTTCTTACATCTTCATCATCGCTAGCATTCTTCATATCAAATCTGCTCAAGGAAGATCGAAAGCCTTCAGTACTTGTAGCTCCCACATTATTGCTCTTTCACTGTTTTTTGGTTCAGCAGCATTCATGTATCTTAAATATTCTTCTCCTGGATCTATGGAGCAGGGAAAGGTTTCTTCTGTTTTCTATACTAACGTGGTGCCCATGCTCAATCCTTTGATTTACAGTTTGAGGAATAAGGATATCAAAGTTACACTGAAAAATTTCCTGTTCAAAATTCGGTGGAGAAGCATGTTCTAATCTGACGCTTCAGTATTTTAAAGAAATTTAGTTTTCTTATTTAATTTTTATCAGTGTTTTTCAAGGAGAATCTTTGTTTATCACCATATTGCTCCTGCATATTGTGTTATATTTGGCAGTTCGACTTTTCTTATCATTTCCTTTTTAGCTGGTCTTGTCTCATTTTTTTCCTTGTCTCCTGCGCCTCATATCACTTTACTAAATATTTAACATGTGTATTAAAGTAACAAATATGCTGACCTTTTAAAAAATTATTTTCTCATATTTCAGCCTTCTGGGTTATTCCTAATCTTGGCAAATATGGCAGTCGTAAATCACAGAAAGTTAAAATTATGGTCATCTGAACAAATAAATTCCAAATAGTATAGAAACATTCTCATTCTTGTCTATAATATTGCTTGTATAGGATTCAATAAAACATCTTCAGTACATACTAGTATCTGGATTATAATCAGTCCTTGAACTTTTCCTTTTTTTCTGTTTTCTTATCAACTTTCTTTTTATAGTTTGTCATTTCTTGTTCCGTTTGAGAATTATAAAGTCTGTACCACATACCACCTGTTTTTGAGACCCTCTTATCTGCTGATTTCATTTAATATTGAGGAGAATACATGTAGCACCACCTTTTATTGCCAAAGATGGTATTAAGAGTATGACTGAAGGAATAATGCCCATGAACCTTAGTATCCCAGTCAGGGAGCTGACTGGTCTATTATAAAACTTGCATTCATTACTATCTAAAGTGATATCAGATATCTTGAACAAGAGCATATTGTTTTATTGCAGAGCTATTTATCACTTCAAGGGAAGTACTGAACATGAAGTTAAGAGAAATATGTTAGACATTGTTTTACTTATCTAATGAGATTTATTGTAAAAAAAGGTTTATATTAATGGTAATAAACTATATTCCTTGCATTGTTTTTTTGAGCTTATTTAAACCTGTGTCAGAGTCCATTCAGGCTGTTATAACAAAATACCACAGACTCAGTGTCCTATAAAAAAATTTACTTCTGATTGTTCTAGAGGTTGAAAGTCCAAGATCAGGCTATCAGCATGAATGGGTGAGGGTACTTTTTTGGGTTGTACCCTTTTCATTCTATGCTCACATGGTGGAAGAGGCTAGTGGTTTCTGTAGAATGTCTTCTAAGACACTACTCTCAATTATGAGAGTTCCATTTTCAACACTAAGTATATCCTAAAGGTCCCACCACCTAATATCACCTTGGGGAGCTAGGATTTCATAGCTCCTTATCTCACCATAGCACCTTATCTCACCAATAAGATGAAATAATAAACAGAAAAGTGGATACTATTTTCTATAATTTCCCTATTTCTCCAGTGCTTTCCACATTTGTATATTTAGATTTTTATTGGAGGACAAGAAATAGTTGTTGAATTGTGTTACCTTGCTTGAATAATGACAATAATAAATTTTGTTGTTATAAATAATAATTAATGAAAATGGTAAATAACAAAAACAGTAAATAAATAAATTAGAAAGAACTTAGGGTACAGTTCATTTTGGGGAAGAAGGACTGGCACACATAGACATGCTGCTCAGCTCCCCTTCAAGAGAACCAGCTGTGCAGGGCATCAGTGACTGAAAGTTGAGAGCTTATTCTGCTTTGGATCCACAATACTGTTCAAGCAGTCCATGCTTACTCTTACTCCGAGATGTTTTCATCCAGTGGTTTAACATGGTGGGTCATATAAGAGCTGGGCAATTTATGGGCGATACATTAGGTATCTCCTAATAGGCAGTGTTTGTTTAGGGACTTCCTGTCATTCTTCTGAGACCTTTTAGAACTGCATTGTGGTTTGAGACTTCCATACCCAATCCATCCTTCTCTCTCTCCTTTCTTATGTGTCAGACTTTCATCTTGGTTTGAGGGACTTTATCACTGACTTTTGTTCCCTCCTATTTTATCCTTTACACATTTTATTACTGTAAATATTTTGCAGGTCTAATTTATTTTTTGGCATCTGCTTCTTGGAGAACTTAATGTAACTGATTTTAAAGCTTAGCGTAATGTTCAGATAACCAAGACTAATTGGTTTGTTATAAAATAGACAAGTAATGGATAATACAGAAGATTCAGAAAAAGATCCCCACTTATACAGTTAATTGCCTTTCAACCAAGTAATAAAACAATTCCATAGGGAAAGAAAAATCTAAGAGACTGATGCTGGAAATATTAACTATTCATAAGAAAACTGTTAAACTTGATCATTACTTAACATACACAAAAACCAAGATGGATCAAAACAATAGACACAAAACTTAAACATAAATCTTCTGAAAGAACACATAGGAAAGTATGTTGGTATAGGCACAGATTTCTTAAACATAATCTGGAAACACTAAATCCCCCCCCAAAAAACATCTATTTATCAAAAAAAAATCACAGACAACCATATACTCAAGGAATATTTGCAATATATAGATTTGATGTATTATATCCAAAATACATAAAAACTTAAAATTTATCTCAATGATAAAAATATAGTTTAATATATTGGCAAATGACTTGAAAGACACATCCAAAAGGAAAATGGGTAGATGTGCAATAAAGCACATTAAAATGTGCTTTACTTGCTGCACCCACTTAGATGTATAGTCAGGAAACCTGTCTCTTACTAGTTGTATTATTCTCCCTTGCTTCATTGTCCGGACTTCCCCCCATTTATTGGTGTATAGTTGATTTACAATTTTATACTAATTTTAGATGTATAGAATAATTAGTATTTTTACAGAATATTCTCTGTTATAAGTTACTAAAAGGTAATGGCTGTAATTCTCTGTATTGTACAATATATCCTTGTTGTTATCTATTTTATACATAGTAGTTTGTGTCTTAGTCCTATACACTTAATTTGCCCCTCCCCCTTCCTTTTGTTAAATACTAGTTTCTTTTATCTATCTGTGAGCCTGTTTCTGTTTGCATATGCATTCATTTGTATTATTTTTTCAGATTCCATATATAAATGATATCATACTTTATTTGTCTTTCTTTGTCTGAATTATTTCACTAAGCATAATGTTCTCTAGGTCCATATATGTTGTTGCAAATGGCAGAATTTCAGTCTTTTTTATGGCCAAGTAATAGTCCACTGTCTATCTATCAATTTATATATCTTTCTTTCTATCTGTCTGTCTATTTACCATATCTTTATCCTTTCATCTGTTGATGGGCATTTGGGTTACTTCATATCTTGGCAATTGTAAATAGTGCTTTTGTGAACATCGGGGTGTGTATAACTTTTTAAAGGAGTATTTTCATTTTTTCCCCCAGATATTCTCACAACAGTGGAAATGCTGGGTTATAGGTTATATATTTTATAGGTTTTTGAATAACTCGTACTGTTTTCCATAGTGGCTGCACCAATTTACATTTCCACAAGCAGTGTATGAGGGTTCTCTTTTCTCCGCATCCTCACCAACTTTTTTTTTTTTTTGTCTTTTGTTGTTGTTGTTGTTGCTATTCCTTGGGCCGCTCCCGCGGCATATGGAGGTTCCCAGGCTAGGGGTTGAATCGGAGCTGTAGCCACCGGCCTACGCCAGAGCCACAGCCACGCGGGATCCGAGCCGCGTCTGCAACCTACACCACAGCTCACAGCAACGCCGGATCGTTAACCCACTGAGCAAGGGCAGGGACCGAACCCGCAACCTCATGGTTCCTAGTTGGATTCGTTAACCACTGTGCCACGACGGGAACTCCAACCAACGTTTTTTATTTGTAGACTTTTGATGATAGCCATTCTGATAGATGTGAGGTGAAATCATGTATTCACTTACAGTTCTCTGATGATTAGTGATATTGGGCATCTTTGCATGTGCCTGTTGGCCATCTATATGTCTTCTTTGGAAAAATGTCTGTTCAGGTCTTCTGCCCATTTTCAAATCAGGTTGTTTGTTTGTTTGATATTGAGTCATATGAGCTGTTTATATATTTTGGATATTAACCCAATAGTGATAAAATAATTTGTAAATATTTTTCCCAATTCAATATATTAGTTTTCCTTTTGTTAATGCTTTTCTTTGCTGTGGAAAAGCTTTTATGTTTAATTAGGTCCCATTTGTTTATGTTTGCTTTTATTTATTTTGCTTTAGGAGATAGATGCAAAAAAAAATTGCTGCCATTTATGTCAAAGTGTTTTGCCTATATTTTCTTCTAGGAGTTTTATGATTTCAAGTCTTACATTTAGGTCTTTAATCCATTTTGAGTTTATTTTGTGTATGGCCAGAAAATGTTAACATCCTGTTTTACAGGTGGCTGTCTTGTTTTCCCAGCATCACTTGTTGAAGAGATTGTCTTTTTTCCATTGTATATTCTTGCCTCTTCTGTAGTAGATTATTTGAGCATAAGTGTGGGTTTTTTTTCCTGGGCTCTCTATTCTGTTTCATTGATCTATGTGTCTGTTTTTTTTTTTTTTTTTGTGCCAGTACCATGCTATTTTGATTACTGTATCTTTATAATGTAGTCTTTAGTCTGGAAGTATATGTCCAGCTTTGTTTTGTTTTGTTTTTTTTTCCCTCAAGATTGCTTTTCGAGTTTTGGTTCCATATGAATTTAGGAATTATGAGTTCTAGTTCTGTGATAAATGTCATGGGTATTTGATAGGGATTATATTAAATCTATAGATTGCTTTGGGTAGTATGGTCATTTTAACAATATGAATTCTTTGTATTCAAGAACACAGAATGTCATTACATTTCTTTGTATCATGTTCAATTTCCCTTTTCAGTGTTTTTTTAGTTTCTACATTATATATGTTTCACCTCCTTGGTTAAGTTTGTTCCTAAGTATTTTATTCCTTTTGAAGCCATTTTAACTGGATTTGTTTTTTACTTTCTTTTTCTGATACTTCATTATTAGTGTATGGGAACACAACTGATTTCTGTATATTACTCTTATATTCTTCAGCATTGCTGAATTCATTTATTGGTTCTAATAGCTTTGGCATGGAGACTTTAGGTTTTTTTTTTCTTTTTTCCCTTTTTAGGGCTGCACCTGCAACCTATGGAAGTTCCTAGGCTGGGGTCGAATTGGAGCTGAAGCTGCCAGACTATGCAACACAGAGTCTGAGTAGCGACTGAGACTTACACCATAGCTCATGCTAACCCCAGATCCTTAACTAATTGAGCAAGGCCAGGGATTGAGCCCACATCTGCTTGGATGTTATTTGGGTTTGTAACCTGCTGAGCTACAATAGGAGCTCCTACAATTTTCTATATAAATTATATGTCGTCTGTAAATAATCACAATTTTACTTCTCTTCTTCCAATTTGGACATTTTTTATTTCTTTTTCTTGTCTGATTGCTGTGGTTAGGACTTCCAATCTTATGTTATATAGAAGTTGCAAGAGTGGGCATCCTTGTCTTGTTCCTGATTTTAGAGGAAAGGCTTTCAGCTTTTCACCACTAAGTATGATTTTAGATATGGATTTGTTCTAAGTGGCTTTTATTAGATTGAGTTATGTTCCTTATATACCCACTTTACTGAGTATTTTTTTTATCAAGACAGGATGTTGAATTTTGTCAAATACTTTTTCTGTGTCTATTGAGATGACTATATGGTTTTTATTCTTCTTTTTGTTAATGTGTTTTATCACATTGAGTTGTGAATGTTGAGCCATCCTTGTGACTATTGAATAAATCCAAATTGATTATGGTACATAATCATTTTCTATATTGTTGGATTCAATTTTCTAATATTTTGTTGAAGATTTTTCCATCTATATTCATCAGAGATATTGGCCTGTAACTTTCCTTTTTTGTAACATCTTTCCCTGATTTTGGTGTCAGGGTAATGGTGGCCTTGTATAGTGAGTTTAGGAATGTTCTCTCCTCTTCAATTTTTGTGATAGTTTGAGAAGGATAGGTATTAGTTCTTCATATCTTTGGTAGAATTCCTCTGAAAGCTCTTAAGTACTGGATTTTTTTTTTTTGCTGGAAGATTTTTTTTATTACAAATAAATTTCATTACTAGTGATTAGTCATTTCAGAGTATCTGTTTGTTCTTGACTCTGTCTTGGCAGGATTTGTTTCCAGAAATTAGTGCATTTCTTTTAGGTTGTCTGGTTTGTTGCCATATAATTGTTCATAATATCCTCTTAGGATTTTTTAAAATATCTCCATGGTATCAGTTGTTATTTCTCTTCTTTCTTTTCATCTTTATGTATTTGAATTTTTGATATATTCTTTTTGGTGAGACTGGCTAATGGTTTATCATTTGTGTTTATATTTTCAAAAAACAGCTCTTTTTTCCCCTTGATCTTTTCTATCTCTATTTTATTTACTTTCTCTCTGAACTTAATTTTCTTCTTGATGCCAACTTTGGACTCTTTTTTTTCTCCTTTTCTAAGTCTTTTAGGTGGTAGGCTAAGTTGTTTATTTGAGATTTTTTTTTTATTTCTTGAGTAAGGCTTACATCACTATAAACATCCCTTTTAGCACTGCTTTTGCTACACCCTTGTTTTGTGGACTGTTGTGTTTCCATATTCATTTGTTTAGAGGTATTTTGTGATTTACTTTGATTTATTCATTGACCAATTACTTTTCTAGTAGTGTTTTGTTTAGTGTCCAGTTGTTTATGCTTTTTTCATTTTTCTTTTTGTAAAAGACTTCTAGTTGGATACTATCATGATTGGAAAAATGCTTACTATAAGTTCCATCCTCTAACATGTGTTGAGATTTTGTTTTGTGGACTAGCACGTGATCTATGTTATAAAACACAGGACCACCTCACAAAAAAGACTTATCCAAAATGTCATTATTGCCAAGTTGAGAAACCCTGATATAAGGGATATGGATTAGGAGCAGGGGGAGCAATACCCAAACTTCTCAGGCTCTTATTATATGTCATGCATGTTCCAAATGCTTTGTGTGACTTAACCCAGTTGATCCCCAAATTATCTCTATAAGATAGGTCTTTCACTAGCCTCATTTTATAGATAAACTTAGTTTTAGGTATATAAAATATTCAAGGATTATAGAGATTATATGATTGTCTACAATCTCACTATTAAGGAATTTAATGTCTAAATGTAAATTCAGTATCACTGGAGGGGCCCACCCACACTCTCTTGCCCATTTTTTTTGCAACACATCTTTGCAGATGTGAAATCCACAAGTATGTTTAGTGCCAAAGCTTTGATTTACTATTTCACTAATACAATCCCAGAGGCTCTAGAACTATAAGAGGCAAGTTATAATGCTCCAGAACTTCCTTTATTAGATTTGTGCATTGATTCTAGGAGATGATGAAGAAAATGAATAGCGGGGCATTCATTCTTCCATATTGGGTATTACAAATTCTCATTGTAAAGTCATAAACTGAGTAGAACATTGTGTCTCAAGGGTCCAGTGTTGGGACTATGACAGAGGATGGAAACACAAACTCAGTAATTTCTATTCTCAGTGGGCTTATTTAACTTGAAAGGAAATCACGAGAGAGAATAATTTCCTGTGCTTCCCATCAATTTTCCCACAACTACAGGGGATGGAATAGATTCTCATTTGAGTCAGCTGATTGTTTTGGAGCTCACATAAGATTTTCTTCCTGGAAAGTGAAAAGGACCTTCTGTGTAAATTCTCAAATAGAAATTATGGCCTGTTCTCTAGCATACTTCTTTTAGCATGTCAAAGACCGAGGACCATGCTGATGGCTATTGCTTCCTTCATTGTCAGAAACTTTGACTTACTCAAGGCTGCAGGGCAGAAAGAGCTTTAAGGTTCAGTGGCAGTGGAGCATCCAGGAAAAAGAAGGTGAATGTTGAATCATTTTGCCTTAATTTCCTTTCAAACCCAAACTGCTTAAATCAAGGTTTCTGGGGAACACCATCTATTCATTTCTCTTTTTACCAATCATCCTTAATGGAGAGTGGGGAGAAGGGAGGATATGATGTGCAGAGATACTGGGAATCTGCCAGCATTCTTTCTGGAGTAAGAAAAACAACATGAGTAAGAATAAAGGAGAAAGTGAGGAATCATTAAGAATAATCGTGTCTTGTTTTTTGGATGCCTCACCATGTGCCATTAGACTATTATGAGCTTATAATTGAGCAGATCCATCTGTCCCTCTGGAGGCAAAGAGGGAAGGTCCTTGTTAATGTCACTTTGACTCTCATTCCTGTGCAGATCACAACTATGCAGTGAATGACCATGGGAAATGACTCCTCTGTGACTGAATTTATCCTTGTGGGATTGACAGACCAACCTGAACTCCAGCTGCCCCTGTTTTTCCTGTTTTTGGTGAACTACGTGGTTACCGTGGTGGGCAGTTTGTGCTTAATGAATTTAATTTGTCTGAATTCACACCTTCACACCCCTATGTACTTTTTCCTCTTCAATCTGTCCTTTATTGATCTCTGTTATTCATTTGTTTTTACCCCCAAAATGCTATTGAGCTTTATTTTAGAGAGGAACATCATCTCTTTTACAGGATGCATGACTCAGTTATTTTTCTTCTGCTTTTTTGTCAATGCTGAGTGCTATGTATTGACAGCCATGGCCTACGATCGCTATGTGGCCGTCTGTAAGCCGTTGCTGTACCCAATTGCTATGTCCCCTCAGGTGTGTTCTTTGCTGATGTCTGGTTCATATGTGCTGGGGCTTGCTGGTGCCATGGTCCACACAGGGTGTATGATGGGGCTTATGTTTTGTGATTCCAACATCATCAACCATTATATGTGTGACATCTTCCCCCTCCTTCAGCTGTCCTGCAGTAGCACCTATGTCAGTGGGCTTGTGGTTTCCGTTATTGTGGGCACAGTTATCATAGTGTCTAGCCTTATTATCTTTATTTCTTATGCCTTGATTCTTTTCAATATCCTTCACATCCAGTCAGCTCAAGGTTGGTCCAAAGCCTTTAGCACGTGTAGCTCTCACATAATAACAGTTGGTCTGTTTTATGGATTTGGGCTGCTCGCTTATGTCAAGCCATCTTCTGCTGGTTCTGTGGGGAAGGGAAAATTTTTCTCAGTGTTTTACACCAATGTGGTGCCCATGCTGAACCCTCTTATTTATAGCCTAAGGAACAAGGATGTCAGAATTGCTCTGCAGAAAACCCTGAAGAGAATTACAACCTGAGCTGAACCACTCATTCTTCTTTTTTTGTGTGTCGTTTTCTTCTCATCCTAGTTTATTCTGTTCCTCCTATCCTTTTTTTCATTCTCTTTTCAAAGACTTCTTGGCAGGATTTCTGCTCTGAAGTCTCTTTTTCTCTAGCCACATGATGTAACTCTATGGGCCAAGTTTTGGACTGAAGGGTCACCGTCAACCCTAAATAACCCATACTGATTGGAGACAGCGGGCCATGTAAGGTTAACACTACCTACTACATTTCTTGTGTGTCTTTCCTATCCAGGGTAAGCCATGGAGTGGTATGCTGTCTGCCCCATTATTACCTTTCTTGGTTATATTACTTAGAGCCCTTTCCTGTTTCCATTTTATAAAACGCAGAAAGAATGTCAAAAATTATGGACATGTAAAAATTTGTAGAATTTTTCAGGGTTCTTTTTTTTAATGGTTCTTATTCTAGATTTTCAGTATGCATATGTATAGTAATTGAATACTTTATTGAACCAAGTTTCTTTTATTATTGAGGATGGTTGAGAATTTAACAGCTACAATTTGTGTCCACCTTTCTCAATCCCCACCAATGACTAATGTCTCTGTTTATTGTATTGATAACTTATATTTTGTCCTAAATAGCATTGAGATTGTTACCAACCTGTCTATGTATCTGTGGATTATGATTGTGATTAAAATTGCACAAAGATATTTTTGGCTGCAGAATATATCATCATATATAATGTGAAGATTCTTTGTCTAACTGCATGGCAGGGGTTTCCCTTTGCAAAGGAAGATGTTCCCTGTTTTCAAAAACAAACAAAAATATATGGTAGAAACCTTATCCTGTTAGGATTTACTTTTTCATCATGTTAATTTGACTACTCCCTTTTGCCTCTCAGAAGAGAAATTAAATCTGTAGTCCATAGTATATGTCGCATTTTTACAGGTCTTATTAAATATGTCTCCTTATCTGCTTTTTTAGATGGGGAAATAGTTATGTGACTTGCTCAAGATTGCACAGCTGATGATATAGAGCCCAATTTTTGAATGCACTGTTCATTCCACATAGAAATGTAATGAAATAAAGAATTGTGAAGGTTTAGAGAGAGCTTCTGGAGAGTTTTTTTGGAATGAGCTTGAAAGAGGGGATTTTCATGGGAATAATACCCTCAATCAGGTTGGGGGTGGCAGAGAGTCATTCTACAAGGCGCTGGTGCTAAACTAGAAAAATGTACCTGCTCCTGGAGAAGTTTAACTAAGTGGGGGTAAATAGGGTGAGCTACAAAGGAATGTGTATTGCTGTTTATAATAATCAACATTTCTAAAGGGAGAGAAGATGAAAAGTTTTGAGGACAAGCCTCCCCGGTGAGGCATGCCACAGTTTTCATAGTAGCTTGTATACGTGAACAAGCATATGAGACATTATACTATAATTTAGTAGTAAGGAAAAAAGTTCTCTATGATTAAAAAAAATAGAATGTAGGACTAGAAATTGTTCTTGTTTTGTGTGTTACACAGAAAATGGGTCTGCTGGGAGAGCAAGAGAAAAGGAGGTTTGATGGGGGAGCCATCTCCAAGGCTTTGGGGAGAAGTAAGACCAGTTAGAAAAATGGCACTCACTCTTCCATTTTAAAAGTCCAACCAGAGGTACTCCATGGTCTGATTGTTGGCTATAGCAGCCACATGCAGAGGGAGACAGTGCCCACTGTGGACAGGAGGGCTGTGGGGCTCTGGAGGGGCTTGTGTTTCAGGCGCTTGGGGAGCACAGTGGTCACTGACAGGTGCTGAGGTCTGTGGTGGAGGGGGAGGCCAGGCAGGCAGTCCTGATGTTCACAGCTCCAGGAAGATGCCCAACGTCTCTCTACACATTTCTGATACTCTGTCCATGTTAAGCAGATATATCCTCTTAATACTGCCTAAGCGCCTGTGATTGCTTTAGGAATGCACAGACCTTTTTGTTATTTTGAAGAATTTGAAATGACAGACTGAAATTTGTTCTAAATTAGTTTAACATTAAATTTATCAATGAAAGAGAAATGCTTTTACATTACTTGAATGATTTAAATGATAATTTTTTTGTTTTTTTTTATTTTGAAGAATTTGAAATGACAGACTGAAATTTGTTCTAAATTAGTTTAACATTAAATTTATCAATGAAAGAGAAATGGTTTTACATTACTTGAATGATTTAAATGATAATTTTTTTGGATAATTTAAAAATGATTTAAAACTATATTATTTACTTTTACATTCAGTATTTTTGATGATTATGAAAAAATTATGGTTATAATTATTAAGAGTTCTTTGCTGGTAACTGTTTTAATTAAAAGTTTTTCTAGAAACAAGCACACATTTTCATTTAGGTTTATAAAGATATTTCATTTGGAAATATTATCTAGAAATGAAATAATCACAGTTCTCTTTTCATTGTAGGCACATTTTGAATTTTAAATAATTTACATTAATTTGATATACATATAAAATACTTAACTTTTCTTATTTACCATCAAACACAACATACGTACTAAAATGCTCACCATGCTGTACAGTAGAAAATTGGCAGAAAACTGTAAACCAGCCATAATGAAGAAAATAAAAAATCATTATGTTAAAAAATAAAATGTTCATAGAACACTAATTTATAGCTTAATAAATGAAAAAAAGTCAATATAATCCCTACTAAGGTCATAAAATATTGCCAGAAAAGCCTATTTGCTATTTATAGGTGTATTTTTTATCCCTAAGTGGATGTTTAAGTGTAAAAATCTAGCCCAATGATATGAAATAGGTAAGTTTTAAAATAGCTTATTTAGTCAAATTGGGGCAAGTGGACTGGGTGCATTTACTACATTACTACATAATTCAACTTTTACTGAATGTCATCAGAGTTGGAGAAAAATTTTTATAAACATATTTAGTGTTAAAAATTAGATTTTAGGTATATAGCTTTATGAGTTTTTCCTAGTTTCCTTTAATTGAATACTTGGTAGATTAACATTACATAGAGTCATGTAAATAATGTACCCAAAATATTTTTGAGAGAAAATAATCTAGATAAGACTAGAGAGTTGTATAGGTCTTTCATTCTAAATTATCCCATGACCCTTGCATTTACTTCCCTTTGATACCTATACCTGAACCATTACATCTGGCATTCAGAATACACTATTAACTTTTTTGGGTCTGTCCAGGACCCTACTGTAATTATTATTTTCACTATAAAACAGCTTTTTCAAGCAAGAATTGTCAGAAGGAAATCATTGAATAAATAATGAAAAATAAAGATAAATATGCATAAGTTGAAACAATCAGGTTTCCAGACCGAAGAGTTTTCATTAGCTTTTGATGGACTCATACAACTTTGTAAGTACTTAGAAATGATCTTTTAGTCCCAGCTTTTATCACTGTATCTTGTTTCTTCTTTTTATGTCATTGCATAAACTGAATCCATCTTAATTGCTGAAAAGTATTTCACTGGACTTCTCAGATTTTTCTATTCATATTTCTATTTCAGTTTTTCAAGCTCCAATTATCCATCTGTTTTTTCTTTTTCTAGACATTTCTTCTTTCTAAATTGTCCCCACCCATTGATTTCTTATTTATAATGTTCTTTGGAATTCTCTAGTTAACCACTGATTTTGAAAGATAGTCATATTGGCTGTTCTTTTCTTTTTATTTATTTCTTTTTTTTGGCATGCCCTAGGTATATGGAAATTTCTGGGGCAGGGATTGAGCCCTTACCACAGCAGCAACCTGAGGTACTGAATGACAGTCCAGATCCTTAACCTGCTGTGCCACAAGAGAACTCTGTTGAGGTTTTTCCTTTTTCTTTTCTTTTCTTTCCTTTTCTTTTCCTATTTCTTTCCTTTCCTTTTCCTTCTTTTCTATTCTTTCTCTTCTTGCCTATATTCACTATTCTTGAGTCTAAGTCAGTAGGTAGCATTTTATGGATTTGATAATCAGGTTCTCTAAATATGAGACATACTGTTGTGATATTTTTCAGTCCCTTACCGGAAACATTTGGATTTAATCTTCAGTGACCATCTTATGACCATTAGCAGAACACCTGTTTAGAATGGAACGTATATTGTGAGATCAGGACCAAGAAAAAAAAAAAAACTGAGAAATACTGGGCCTTGGTCACATCATCTGAAATCTTGGATCAAGTTTCATTTAAATCTAAGGAAATATTTGAACTTTTTATTTAAATGAAGCAACAATTTTATTTTTGAAGGTACTTTTCCCTACAATGCTAATTTTATTCACAATAATTTGGTTTTATAACATTAGATATGAAGTGTACAACAATGTGAAAATATGCACTTATATGATGCAACATTACTCAGCTGAAACTTAAAACATCTCTTTTGACTGGAAAAGATGAAAAAGCAAAAATTCTTTTCCATAAAATTAGGATATTCAAACAAGCAATTTTAAATTGTTAACCGTAACAAGTTAATTATAAAGCTACAGCTTCTTCTGATACTCTTTATGCAAAGCTACTTAAGGACAGTCTAATACATTCTCTATACTTTCAGATTTACAGTTTTAACATATTTAACAAACTGAAAACTTCACCAATTCAGTCTTCATCATTTTTGAGTTTTTGAAAGTATTGTCCTGGGATACAAAGAAAAGCAGTCTTTTTTCTGCCTACTGTTACACTTTGCTTATGGTATAAAGAATAAAGATAATACTTGAACAGTACTGGTTTGAACTGTGCAGGTCCACTTATATGCAAATTTTTTCAATAAATATACACTGCAGTACTACATGATCCATGACTGGTTGAATCACAGCTGTGGAACAGCAGATACAGAGGGCTGCTATAAAGTAATATGAGGACTTTTAACTGTGCAGAAGGTCAGCACCCCTAATGCTCACGTTTTTCCCTGGGTCAACTCTAGTTAAGAAAAAAAGAATGGTTGTATTTTTCAGCTTTTGTAAGTTTAAAAATATTTATTTCTTCTTAATTGATGAAAAATTTTTTTGTTGGGTATAGAAATCTAGATTGACAATGTTTTTCTTTCTGTAAGTGAAAGGTATTGCTCCAGTGTCAATTGGCTTACTCTGTTTTTTTCTGGGCTTTTTGTTTGTTTGTTTCACTATTTTATGGATTACTTTGTTTTGATGAAAAGTCTGTTGTCATGACTATTTTCATTCTTTTATGTGTAATTTATCATTCCCCCCACCATTAATATTTTTATCTTTATCATTAACTTATATGATTATCATGTACTTTGGAAAGTATTCTTTATGTTTCTTCTGCTTTGAGTTCTTTAAGTTTCTTGGAACTGTTAAGTTTATAATTTTCATCAAATTTTAATATTATTTATTTAAATACTTTTATGACCCCACTTCTGGAATTTCAGTTACATAAATATTAGGCTACTTGTAATTGTCTCACAGTTCACTAGTACTCTATTTATTTTTAGTCTTTTTTTTCTCTTTGTGTTTCTACTGTTATGCTTTCAAACTTATTAATGATTTTCTTCTGCAGTATGTAACTTTCTGGTAGGATTATTGTTTAGGTTTTCTGGAATTTATATGGAATTATGTCCACTTTTTTTTTTTTTTTTTTGCTTTTTATGGCCGCATCCTTGGCATATGGAGGTTCCCAGGATAGGGGTTGAATCAAAGCTACAGCTGCTGGCCTATACCACAGCAATGCGGGATCTGAGCCACATCTGTGACCTACACACAGTTCACGGCAACACATCCTTAACCCATTGACTGAGGCTAGGGATCGAACCTGCAACCCTATGGTTCTTAGTCGGATTCATTTCCACTGTGCCATGGTGGGAACTCCTTCTGTTGTATTCTTGTGGTCTCTTAAATGTAAATATTCTTTAACATCCTCTTTTTTGTGTTTGCTGATTAGGATAAGAGTTTGTCTAATACTCAATGTTCTCAAAACACTTAAATCAACCAGAAGAGCACTTTAACAATTTTTATCAAGTTTAACTCTCATTTGATTTCTTTTTTACTTTTATCTAAAACTTTATTGTTTTACTACTTATACTTTTATTACAATATTTCAGTTATGGGTAATTGAAAATCACTGAAAGTTCTAAAACTAAGAAATTAGGACAGATCTGTGCTTTCAGAGCTTATTCTAGCAGTAGTGTATATGGCTAACTAACAAGGATTATGTGGGAAAAAGCTAAAATAATAGTGGGAGTCATTCCAATTCAATTAAAACCTAAAATGTAACTGAACTTGTTTTATGCCTAAGGGAAATGGATGAAAGTTAGTGTGGCTCTAGACCCTAATGCTTAGTATGTGAAAAATGTGAAAAATATTCTGTTTCCAAAGAACAATGTAATTTGCACAATTATTTATGGAGTGCCCGTTAGGTACTCTGCACTACACATAGCACCACAAGAAAAGTAGTAAACAAGACAGAAGAGAAATTTATCACAATAGAACTTATAGTTTATAAGTTTATAGGGAATCATAGGAACTAAAGGGAAAAATGTCCAGTGAGCAAAATAATTGTGGATCCAATGGAAATTTTGAGGACATATATTATGACAGCTGATATTGTTTACCACATGCCAGGTACTGTTCTAACCATTTTAAATATATATTTTTTCAATGACTCATCAAAACAACCCAATGAAATAGAAGCTATTATTATCATCACTATTTTATAAATTATGAACCAGAGGCTCAGAGAGTTTAAGTACTGTGTCCATATTAGTAGGCATGGGTTAGCATTCAAACCAGTACCTTGTATAGTTCCCACTCTCTTTACAATGAAAAGGAATTGATGACCTCGATTAATGAAATATTACATTTAAGAACCTAGCAGGATCCTCAGGTAGAAATTTCCAGTAGGTGTTTAAACATAAAAATTTTAGAAGGCGGAAGAGCAGTAACATTTTTTTTTTTGGAGATAACCTAGGAGAGGCAACAAGTGAATTGAGCCACTATAGCCTTTGAAAATTTTCAGGTGAAGATATGAAGAAACTGATAGACATACTCTAAAAAATGTCCATTTAGGATATGGGAGGGCACAGAAAAGGAATCCAAGGAATCTTCCCTAGGAGGGGAAGATAATAGGAAGATGGGAGTTTATTTTTGCCTCTGCTTTAAGGGATGTACAGTCCCTAGAGGGATGTGTAAACTGGATGGAAATACTGGGTCCCTAAGGAACTCAAGAGAGAACATGATCCATAGTGTCAATACAATCCCCTTATTTCTCACTTACCCGTAGACTCTATTCCCTGAGGAAGAGATTGAGCCAGCTTCTATCCTATTTATAATCATGTGTGCCATATCATCAAACTCACATTCAATCTTCTGGGTCTTATCAAGTGGCAAACTTGAAAACAATGCTGTCTGTTTTTCCTTGCTGTTTTGGAAGTCATAATCTGAAATTAATATTTGTAGTTTTGAATGATTTCCAGGGCATATCTGAAATTAATTCTATGTTGCATCCTTTTAGAATCAAAGGAACCAAAGCCTCAGAACCCAGAACTGCCCTTCTAGGACAGTAGGGTAAATACCAAGGATAAGAGGGCTCTAAGGGTTCTGGCCTAGTAAGGAGGGTGAGTTTCTGAATGCTGTTCATATTAATGTCCTTCTGGTTTTGAGATGCAAGTCCAGAGGTATGAGATCTGTCACTTTCTTTCCTGTTTTTTGTAGTCCTGAGATTCAAGTGAAACTGCTGGGAGAATGTGCTCTGGGGAGATCAGAGAGTGTTCAGAGATTAGGAGGCTCAGAAAGTGCAATATCTCAGTCATTAGCTTCCCTTTCCATAGACAGACTGTCAGTCTCCTATATGGGGCAGTAACTTAACCTCTCCAAGCCTTTGGTCCCTTAGTTTTTGGTTGGAGACAATCTTCTTGGTTCTCAACCCACCAGATCTAGTCTGCATTAGAGGCCACACCGGGTAGCTTGGGTCAAATTTTCCTGGTGGGTGAAAGGCTTAAGTGAGTGAAGAAATGGTGAGATGAGAGAAAGACTTTTTGCCCTGGTCCATTCTTTTCTCTTCCTTCCTTTTTTTCCAGCAGTCATGTTCAAATATGGTCTTCCTTGCTATATTTAGCCCATTAATATTCTAGTAGGGGAAAGTCCATATCATTCAGTGTCTTGCTAATGTAAAGGCAGATTCTCTGGGCCCAGGTTGGACTCATTGCAGACATTCTTGGAGTATATACTCTCTTGCAGAACAAGGTATTTTGGGAAGATCTGAGTTGATCTCTAACATAACACTGTTTTTCATGTGTCCACAGCTTCCCTTAGAGAAGAATGTCTCCTGGAAATGGTTCTTTTGTGACTGAATTCATTCTGTTGAGTTTAACAGACCAACCAGATCTTCAACTTCCTTTGTTCTTCCTGTTTCTAGTAATGTATATAGTCACTGTGCTGGGAAATTTGGGATTGATAATCCTAATTGTGATAAATTCACACCTACACACCCCTATGTACTTTTTCCTCTTTAACTTCTCCTTTGTAGACTTCTGTTCTTCTTCAGTATTTACCCCAAAAATGCTAGTGGATTTCTTATCAAAGAATAATATTATTTTGTACATGGAGTGCATGACACAGCTTTATTTTTTCTGTTTTTTTGCTATTTCTGAATGCTATGTGCTGACATCCATGGCCTATGATCGCTATGTGGCCATATGTAACCCACTGTTGTATAACATTGCTATGTCCCCTAAAGTGTGTTCCAGCCTTATACTTGGTTCCTACTTGATGGCATTTTCTGGTGCTATGGCTCACACTGGATGCATGCTGAGACTGACCTTCTGTGATGCAAACATAATCAACCATTATTTCTGTGACATCCTTCCTCTGCTCCAGCTCTCCTGCACAAGTACTTATGTCAACAAGATGGTAGTTTTCATTGTGTCAGGCATCAGTGTCGCTGTGCCCAGTCTGACTATCTCTGTCACTTATGGTTTCATCCTTTCCAACATACTCCGCATGAGTTCCACAGGAGGCAGGTCCAAGGCCTTCAGCACCTGCAGTTCTCACATAATTGCTGTTTCTCTGTTCTTTGGATCAGGGGCATTTATGTATCTCAATCCATCGTCTTCTGGGTCTATGGATCAGGGAAAGATCTCTTCTGTCTTTTATACCAATGTGGTTCCCATGATGAACCCCTTCATCTACAGTTTGAGGAACAAAGATGTTAAGCTTGCCTTGAGAAAAATCCTGAGAAGGAGAAAGTTTTGATTAGAATCAGTGTCTGTGCAGGTAGTCATAGGAGAGGAGATTTCTGTGCATTTGTTTACATTATTTCTAATGGCAGCCTTCTTATCCTACTTCTTTCTCATCATGGCAAAGGAAATTTGAGTCTTCTCTCAATTTATTTCCAATTTTTTGGACTAGATCTTCTTTTCATCACCATTTCCACAATTTCTTTTCCTTTACTTTGTTTTTCCTATTAAGAATAACATTGTCTTTTTTGCTATTGTCATTATGATCCTTCTTTTTTTCTCCTGAAAAAGATGAATTGTTTCACCAGTGATCAATAAAGTCACAGTGGTGCGTGATCTTATGCATTGGGGCTGGGAGGTTCTAAATTGTCACTTGTGCCATTAGAAGCATGAACCAGATAATTTGTTCTTCTTTTTTCTTTCCCCTTACAGTGGTAGAGTTGTCAGGAATATGACTCCTAAGATTGCCAGTGTTTCACAGTTACTGCCAATTCCATAAGCACTCTCAAAATATATCCCACTTTGGAGCTGTAATTACCATGCATTAAGCTTCTTTCATATTTACTTCAAGACTTCATATTTACCTGTATTCGAAGTAGCACATTAGATTGTCAATATATATGTATGTGCATGTATATTTATTTATTACATTCACAAGATACTGAAAAGCAGAGAGGTTAATGGTCAACTTAATTATACAGCCTCTTCATGAAAAAGTCTAGAATAGATATTAGCCTCTTGATTTCAGTTCTCCACCCTTTCTATTATACTTTCTATTTTATTTTTATTTTAGTAAACATGAAATATGACAAGACATTTCTATTTTGAAGGCTGACTTTTTTTTGAAAAACAGTGAAGTATTTTCTCTATATCCAGAGAAAAATTCCTAGCAACATGTCTCTTTAGAGATACAACACTTTTAAATAAGAGGTTTCTCACTAAGGAATGGCAGCGAGATTCAGAAACCACATTTCATCCTGAATTTGTATCTGTATAACATGTAGAGTACTGTAATTATCTTCCACTGTCCATAAAGCTTTGACAAATACTTTTAATAAATAATAATCACACATTCATGGTGGTTTTGGGGATGAAGACAAAAGGCTATGGCCATATTCGGGAGGAGCCAGGTAGAGGGATGACATCATCTTAAGGAGATAACATAGTGATTGGTAATAAACACTCAGGTTAGAAAGAAGGAGTATAATATAAAGTGGTGAGTAAACAGGCCCTTTCAATGACATCTCTTCTTTCTGGAGGGTTCTAAAAATATTATGGGGATCACAGGATTTCTTTGGATGAGATTAAAAATTTAAGTTTTTTGAATTTAAAAAGTTAAGCCTACAGGATTTGTGAAGCTGGGACAACAAAGTCACTCCTGTTTTGTTGGCTTTCATGTGCTACCATCATACGGATTTTAAAGTACCAAATACTCAAATTGGAGCTGAGAGAGCAATGACCATTTGAAAGAAACATTTGGTGAATCAGTTAACTTTACAATATCTTTTAAAGAATAATGTTAGATTGTTTTGCTTCTGAAAAAATAATAGAGATTACTACTCAGAAATCCTTATATGAAGTATCAAGAGAGAGTTAAATATGTCCTAAGATAACTGTAATAACATTTACTACTTTACTGTTTTCTAATCTTCACTCAATATTTAGGTAATTTGTAATTTAGCATAGCCAAATTGTTGGCTTTCTTGCTTATTTTTCAGTTGTTATCATCGCTAGATCCTTGATTTATTATTTTGAATGACCACTTATAGCCTATCCTTTGATCCAATATAAATATGATTTTCATTTAACTAGTTCTCTTTATATGAGACAGTTGGTATTGGTTGGATTTTTAATTTTGCTATTCTTTTAATCGTCTGTTTTGATAAAATTATTATTTTTTATTTTTTTGTCTGTCTTTTTAGTGCCACACCTGTGGCATATGGAGCTTCCCAGGCTAAGGGTCCAGTTGGAGCTGTAGCTGCTGGCCTATGCCACAGCCACAGCCATGCCAGATCTGAATCACATCTATGACCTATACCACAGCTCATGGCAATGCCAGATTCTTAACCCACTGAGGGAGGCCAGGAATCAGACCCACAACCTCATGGTTCCTCATTGGATTTGTTTCTGCTGCGCCATGATGGGAACTCCTAAAACTATTTTTTATATTGAAAAAAAGTGTACCTCTGTAGGTAAACAATGTCTGTGTCACTTGGGAATCCTTTTAGACCCTGCAAGTGGTGTTCACTCTGTTATATATTTTACTACTATTAGAGTTCGTCTGAAGAGTGGGTTGAGACTGATTGTTAATTTTTTATTTTGTGAGATGGCAAAATAAAATGAAATCGTTTGAATTTCTAAAAAAAATTCTTTCTTAGGCTTTATTCTTTAAGATTATTTTGGAAAAGATTAATAAAGAGATATACTTACAGATTGCAAAAGTTATGAGTGGCAAAATTTTAATAGAAGAAATGTAATTTTTTAGTTCATGCATTTAAGTCCTATTTGGACTGCTTTCTAAAGGGAAAGGGATATGTTGGAGGAAACCAGTCAGTTGTTTTACATATACAGTATGGAGTTATCATTTCTAGTTTTTTGTTCTACTTATCATGTGCAATGTCATAAGTTATGAGGAAGGTATACCTCTATTGAAGTTGTCACAGTTGAGTGTCCAACAGGTAAGCTATGAGATCCTCATAGTTGTGTACTAGAAAAGAGAGTTTCCCCATTCATTGTAAAATCTTGGACTTTCTGGGATACAGCATAACATAGTGTTTTTAGTTCAACTATAAACAAAGTTCCCTGACTTCTCCCTGATTTTGTTTAATGTAAACTTTTTCTAAGTGAGCTACTATTGTCGCTCAGGATCAAATTTGCAATGGACATTATCAGGGTACATGTGGTTAAGTGCTGAGAAAAACCACAATAAAAGTGTTTTTGAGTTCTTTATGCCTTTAATTCATGAGCCCCTAACTTGAACTCCCATCTTCCATTCCTCTTTATATTGCCTCCCTACACACACACACACACACACACACACACACACACACACACACAAACACACACACACAGTGACTTCAACCCTTGTATTTTATGAGATCTTTGCCCATCAACAATTACATGGCACACAACCAACCTTTATTCTTTGCTGACACATTCAGGTAAATGGTTCCTGGTCCTGGCTCCAGAGAAGCAGGGGTGAGCAGGAAACTTTGTATACAGCATGTGATGATTATTGATGCAGTCATCCATTTAATTATGTAAAACAAACAATATTAAGGAACAAAACTCATTTTATACCTGATAAGTGTCTGGAATATATGCATTGTACTATATGTCACAATATAAATAAGACACCTGAGATAAAGGCATAAAGGTAAATTATCATATTACAACATAGCGGTATTGCATGTTACCCATGGATAAAATCTAAAATCAGTTTTACATACTCAAAATTATTACCAAAAGATTGATTATGGTTAATTGGTGTTTATGTTGAGCACACACACAGTATTTTTGCAAAGTCTGAAACAGTTGATTTTTCTCTTGAACCTTGGGATATTTCATTATAAATTCAGCCAGGACCTGAAAAAGTATTTGGTTTATAAGCAAGACTTTGTGGTACAAAATAAACACCTTGAAACATTAAAATCTCACTTATTGTTGGGAAGTTTTACATTCTGTGGCAGATACTACCCTCTTTGTCAGTTAGTGGGAGGTGGGTGGAATCACCTAGCTGTTTAAAATATCTCTTTGACATAAAGTTGGATAGACTGCTGCCCTAGACTGAGTGAACAGTTTATGAATTTTCAAATCTCAGAGAAAACACATTTTTCTTTAAATGGGTCATTGTTAGGATAGCTGAAACTCAAAAGAGGGTAAACTTCTGATTGTTGTATTTCTTCTTAAATAATATAGGTACTGTCACATTGTGGAATTTGCCAGAAAAAAAAGATATAGGGGTCTTTGTTTTTGAGGCCTATGAACTTTTTAAAAAAATATTTTAAGCAGATAGGGAGTTTCCCAGGATTTATAACCTCACTTAATGTAATTAATAATTTTCTGTTTACTTTGGATTCTTTTCCAAAAGGCTGCATCATGAATTTCTCATTTCTTACTGAATTTTGTGGGAATAGCAATTTCAAAATCATATTTGATGTAAGGCAAAGATCCTAAACATAGATCTTAGATTATAGATCTTACAGATATATAGAAATAAGAAAAACCTTCAAAGTGAAACCTAAAATTAAAATTTCAGAATTCTTTATCTTTGAGTGCCTACTATAGACTGAATCTTTTTGTCTGCCTGAAATTCATAGTTTGAGACCTAACTGTCAATGTGATGGTATTAGAAAGTGGGACCTGTTGTATTAAATTAGGTCATGAGATTGAAACCCTTATAAATGGAATCAGTGCCCTTATAAAAGAGACCCACCAGAGAGTCCCCCTTTCTCTTAGGTGGTTTAAGGAAATAGCAAGAAGTGGCAGTCTGTGAACCAGGAAGAGGGACCTCAGCAGACACTGAATGTGCTGGTGCCATGAACTCTGGCTTCCCTCTATCTCGAGCTGTGAGAAATGTTTTTTTTTTTTTTTAATTTGTAAAACTACATAGTCTTTGGATTTGTGATGGCAACCCAAATGGACTAATACAATGACCAAATGGTCTTTTCCATCTTTCCTTTGTTAGAATTTCGTGAAAAAAAATCCCATAATTGTGGTAGCACAAGTCATTTTGTTGTGTTTCAAGGAAATTCCTATTCTGAGATATTTGAAGAAAGTCAGTTTTTTTTTTTTTTACTACTAAGAAAATCCCTCTGTAGAAATAAAGGATGATGTGCTTCTCCTTTACTGAATATACGTATGTGTGTAAATATATGCTATATATTCTTCACGTGAACAAGAATTCAGAATTTGTCAGGGATATTAGCCTGTAATTTTCTTTTCTAGTAGTATTGTTGTCTGGTACTGAATAATGCTGACCTCATACAATGAATTTGGAATTCTACCCTGTTCTTTAATTTTATGGAAGAGTTGAGAAAGACTAATATTAATTCTTTAAAAGTTTGGAGGAATTTATACTAGAAGCCATCCAGCCCTGGGATTTTCTTTGGTACTGAATAATGCTGACCTCATACAATGAATTTGGAATTCTACCCTGTTCTTTAATTTTATGGAAGAGTTGAGAAAGACTAATATTAATTCTTTAAAAGTTTGGAGGAATTTATACTAGAAGCCATCCAGCCCTGGGATTTTCTTTCTTGGGAGTTTTTTGATTATTAATTCAATTATAGTTCCATTCAGAATTTGTATTTGTTCATGATTCATTTTTTGTTAGGCTGTGTGTTTCTAGGAATTTATTCATTTCTCCTAGATTATCTACTCTTGGTGTGTTAATATTCATATAATGTTATGATCCTTTTAAATCTGTGGCATTGTTGTTGTAGAGTCTCCTTTTAAATTTTATATCAGAAATGAAAAAAATTGCCCACAATTTTAACAATTATAAAATCATATTGTATTCTGTGTTTTTCTGTGTGTTCACCTATGCCAATTCATTTGAGACTTTTTCAGCTAACATATTGTTGTTTACTCTCCTTTCTTTTCAACTTGAAGTACTCAGTTTAGCATTTCTTGATAGGCAAGTTTAGTGGTGATAAACTCCTTTACCTGTGGATTGTATGAGAAAGTTTTTATCTTTCTTTTTGAAGGACAGTTTTGGTGGTTATTGTATTATTATTGAGAATTTTTTTCTTTCATTACTTTGAATATATCATCCCTCTTCCTTCTGGACTGGAGGATTTTTTTCTGAAAAATCCTTTGATTTTTATAGGGTTCCATTTCATCTGATAATTTGCATTTATCTGGGTGCTTTCAAAATTCTCTTTGTATTTTTTGGCAGAAACTTTTCAGGCCAGAAGAGAGCAGCATGAGTGTCAAGCTGCTGAAAGGGAAAAACTGCCACCTAGGATACTGTACCCATCAAAATTATCATTTAGAGTTGAAGGATCGATTAAAAAACTTTTCTGACAACTAAAAGCTCAAGGAGTTTATCTGCCCTAAACCTACCTCAAAATAAATGTTAAAGGGTCTTCTCTAAGTAGAAAAACAAAGTCTCTAACAAGATTTATTTATAGAAAAGGAAAAATTGCATTAATTAAGGCAAATATATAGTAAAGGTTAAGGAAATACTGCTTAAATAAGCCAATGTCAAGAGTAAAAGACAAAAAAATTGTGAGGTCAAATATAATTACAGTAATCAGTAAATGGATAAACATGAATATATGACATAATTTTAAAAAATAAAATATGGGGGAGTGGAGTAAACCGATGTAGATTTTTTAGAATGGCTTTGAACTTACGTGACTACCAATTTAAAACAAGTAGATGTAGTTATAGGCCAAAATATATTATACCCATGGTAACCACAAAGCAGAAACCTATGATTGATACACAAAAACCAAAAAGAAAAGAGTGCAAGAATACCACTAAAGAATGTCATCAAACCACAGGGAATAAACTAAAAGAATAAGAAATGAATAGAGAAGAACTAAAAAATTAACCTGAAAAGAAGGTGACAAAATGGCAATAAGTAAATACCTATCAATAATTACTTTAAAAGTCAATGACTAAATGCTCCAATCATAGGGCATAGTGTGGCTGATTGGATAACTAAATAAGACCCATCTATATGTTGCTTATGAGAGATTTGTTTCAGAGCTAGTGACACACACAGACTAAAAGCGAGAGGATGGAAAAAGATGTTTTATGCAAATAGAAGCAACAGAAAGTAGGGGTAGCAATACTCAATATCAGACAGTATAGATTTTAAAACAAAAAAGTCTTTAACAAAATAGAAAGAGACCATTATATAATGATAAACCAATCAATACAAGTCTATAACACTCATTAACATATATGAACCTAATAAAGGAGCACCTAAATATATGAAGCAAGTATTAACACACGTAAGTGGAGAAATGGATAATAATAGAATAATAGTAGTGTATTTTAACACCACACTTATATAAAAGTATATATCATCCAGGGAGAAAATTAATTAGGAAACAGTGGTCTTAACTAACACATTAAACCAGTTGGACCTAACAGATATCAATCTATAGGACATTCCATCCAAAGATAGCAGAATACACATTCTTTTCAAGTGCACATGGAAGTTCTCCAGGTAGATCATATGCTAGGTTACAGAACAAGTCTACACAAATCGAAGGGGATAAAAATTATATCAAACATCTGTTTTGAGCACAGTAGTATGAAACTGGAAAACAATTACAGAAAGAAAAATGGAGAAAAATTCATGTGAAGACTAAACAGCATGATGCTAAAAATCTAATGGGTCAAAAAAAAAAAAAGAGAAGATATCATTAAATACTTTCAGATATATGAAAATGGAAATACAACTTACCAAAACCTTTGAGATGCATAAAAAGAGGGAAATTTATAGGTACACAGAATTACCTCAAGAAACAAGAAAAATCTCAAATAAATAAGCAAACTTATTTTTTTTCTAAAGTGATTAGAAAAAGAAGAACAAAGTCCAGAATCAAGAAGGAAGGAAAATAAATTTCAGAGAGTAAATAAATACAATAGATGTTAAAAAACAGAAAAGATTAAAGAAATAAAATGGTGTTTTTTAAACAAAATAAGCTGGTAAACTTTTAGTAAGACTAATAAAGAAAACAGAGGACCCAAATAAACAAAATGAGAAATGACAGAGGAGAAATAACAACCAATGGCACAGAGATTCAAAAAATAATGAGAATCCAGTAAATGTTATGTTCAAAGAAATTGGGCAACCTAGAAGAAATGGACACATTTTTGAAACATACAGCCTTCCAAGACTGAATTAAGAAGGAAGAGACTACTTTGACTAATCACTGGTTTTGAATTTGTAAGTAAAAAATTTCCAGCAAAAAAAAAAAAAGTGTTCAGGACTGGACAGATTCACATGGGATTTCTACCACACATATAAAGAGCTAATATGTATCCTTCTCAAACTACTCCCTAAGACTGAAGAGGAGGGAACACTCCCAAATTCATTCAACAAGGCGAGAATACCCTAATAGCAAAACCAAAAATAATATGAAAAAAAGAAAATTACAAGCCAGTATTTCTGATGAATATAGATGCAAAAAATCCTCAAAGTTACCAAACCAAATTAAAGTGTCTATGAAAAGGATCATAAAACATGGTCAAGTGGGATTTAATTCAGTGCTGTAAGGATGATTCAGTATTCACAAATAATGTGATATACAACATTAACAAAAGGAAGAATAGAAATCAGGTTATCATCTCAATAGTTGCAGAAAAACATTTGACAAAATTTAACATCCAGTCATGATAAAAAAACTCATAAAAATTGTTACAGAGGGAGCATATCTCAATAAAGGTTTATGACAAACCCATACTTAACATCATACTTAAGTGTGAAAAGTTGTAAGCCTTTCCCCTAAAATCAGGGACAGGGCAAGAATGGTCACTCTTGACACTTCTATTTAACATAGTATTGGAAGTCATAACCACAGCAATCAGACAAGAAGCTGAAATAAAAGGTACCAAAGTGGAAGAGAATTAGTAAATCTATTACTTTCTGCAGATGATATATTATATATAGAAAACCCTAACATCTCCACCTTAAAACTTTTACAATAAATGAATGCGATAAATTTGAAGGATACAAGATTTATATACAGAAATAAATTGTTTTTCTGTACACTAATAATGAACTATCAGGAAGAGAAAACAAGAAAGCAATTCTGCTTAAAGATATATCACAAAGGGAGTTGCTCCTGTGGTGCAGTGAGTTGAGATTTGTCGCTGTCTCTGTGGCAGCACTGGTTTGATCCTTGGCCCGGTGCAGTGAGGTAAAGGATTTGGCATTGCCACAGCTGTGGCTCAGATTCAGTCCCTGGCCCGGGAACTTCCATATGCCATGTGCGGCCATAAAAAAAAAAAAAATCAAAAGAATTAAATACCTAGGAATAAATTAAGACAGGAATAGACATTTTTCTGAAGAGGATGTACATATGACAAATAGGCACATGAGAAGATGCTCATCACCAGTTATTAGAGAATTGCAAATCAAAACAATCATCTCACATCTATCAGAATGTCTATCACAAAACCCCCACAAATAAATGATGGCAAGAATGTGGAGAAAAAGGAACCCTTGTTACATTGTTGCTGGGAATGTAAATTGGGGCAACCATTGTGGAAAACAGTGGAGAGTTTCCTCAAAAAGCAAAACTACCATATGATTCAACAATTTCACTCCTTGGTATATATCCAGAGAAAATGAAAATAGTAATATGAAAATATACATGAAAGTCAATGTTGATAGCAGCATTATTTTCAATAACCAAGATATGGAAGCAGCCTAAATGCCCATCAATAGACGAATGGATAAAAAGTTTTGGTAAATATCTACTCATCCATTAAAAAGAATGAAATTCTGCCATTTGCAACAAATTGGATGGGTCTGAAGAATATTTATGTCATGAAACAAGGCAGAGAAAGACCAGTCTTGTATGCTATGACTTATATGTAGAGTCTAAACAAAATGAAAAATTAATATAATAGAAAAGAAACATTTTCACAGATACAGAGACCAAATTAGTGGTTACCAGTGGCGAGATGGAAGGGATGGGGAGCAATAGAGGAGGGCATTAAGAGATATAGACAGTATGTATAAAATAAATAACAAAGATATATTCTACAGAGAATATAGTCAATATTTTATAACTTAGGTGGGATATTATCTGTAAATATATTGAGTCACCACACCTGAAACTAATATTATAAATCAACTATACTTAAATAAAAAAATTATCTTTGCTACACAGCAGGATCTCATTTTAAATCCATTCCAAGAGCAATAGTTTGCATCTGTTAACCCCAAGCTCCTGAGCCCTCCCACTCCCTCCCTCTCCTCCCAGGCAGCCACAAATCTATTCTCCAAGTCTATGATTTTCTTTTCTGTGGAAATGTTCATTTATGCTGTACATTAGCTTCCAGTTATAGGTGATATCATATGGTATTTGTCTTTCTCTTTCTGACTTATTTCACTCAGTGTGAGAGTCTCTAGTTCCCCATGCTGTACAGCAGGAAGAAAAAAAAGATTAAAAAAAATTTCTCTTTTGCCTTTGATTCTGTTAACTTGATCACAATGTGTCTTGTTATAGATTTCTTTGGAATCATCTTGTTTGGGATTCTTTTTGTTTCCTGGTTTTGGATGTCCATTTCCTTGCACAGATTTGGGGGTTTTTCAGCCAGTTTTTTTTTTTTTGAGAAATCTTTTAGATCATTTCCCACACTCTTCTCCTACTGGTATCCCTGTAATGCATATATTGGTCCATGTGATAATTTCCATGTGTCCTTTAGACAGTTTTTCATTCTTTTTTCTTTTTGCTCCACTTATTTCAAATGTTCTATTTTTTTCCAATTTTACGATCCTCTCTTTTGTTTATTCAGATTGCTTTTGTAATTTTCCAGTAAATTTTTCTGTCCAGTTATTGTGTTCTTTAGCTTTATGATTTCTCTTTGGTATTCTTAAAAGTTAAAATTCTCACCTTGTTCATATATTACTCTATGACTACAGTGAGACTATCATACTGTGTCTATGATAGCTAAAATGAATTCTCTTGTCAGGTAAATCATATCTCTGTTTCATTGTGGCCACATTGTAGGGTCACTTTTTTAAAAAAAATTTGATTTTTCTTGATTTCCCTTCAATTTCTGTGCTCATGTCTGCACATACACAAAGTAGCAACCTATTTTAATATTCATGGCCTGGCTGTGTATTGGAGAAGACCCACACTAATAAGCCTAGCCAGTGACTGGAGGCCTCTCAACATTGTCTTAGTCTAGTCTACTTTCTTTGTTCTTAGTGGCTCCCGGGCATCTGGAACATATCAGGGTCCCATCAGCATCTTAAATCAAGGGAGACAGAAGTCTATTTCTCAGGCATCCCCCAGATAAGTTGGGTTATTGGATAGCCAGTGTACCTTTTCCTATACCACAGGGAAGCTGTAGGAAAGGGGTTTTCTACTGCTAGCCATGTAAAGCCAGCGGGAGAGGGTATAGTGAATTCTAGCCGAAACTGCCATCTCTCTTCTCTCTCAAATCAGGCAACTAAACTATGTCATATCTTGTGTCGCCTCAGGTTTCCGAGATAGGCTATAGAGAAGCTATTCTTGTGGATGAAGACTTTTATAGAAAAGTTGGCACTTTGGATGTCTTGTGTAGCTCTTTCTCATCCCAGGGAGATGCCGGGAACTGAGGGATTTTGTTCCAATCAAATGGTTCTGGGCCATTGGGTATATGCAGAGAGTTTATCTTGAATTTTCTTAATAGCTTCACCATGACTGGTTTCTTGCTTGTACAGGCTGAGGATTTTCTTAACTGATTTTTGGAGTTCTTACAAAAGGAATCCATACATAAATTGTTTTTGAATCAGTGTGTTCATGTGGCGAAGGAGATTCTAGGGCTTTCTCTCTACTATCTTGCTGATGGGAAAACAAGTTAATTTTGACTCTTCCTTGGAGGATGTACAATCCCTACAGTGCAGGAAAAACTTAAGTAAAATATTGAGCCCATAAGGAACTAGGGACGGATTGTGGTCTAGGTGTAAATACAATCCCCTTGGCTCCCTATTATACCTAGAAACTCCTCCCTGGGGAAGAGACTGAAGAAGCCTCTGCCATTTTAATAAGTAAGTGCATTATATTATTATACTCATATTAAATTTTCTGTGACTTACAGAGTGGCACAATGATAATAATAGAGACAGATTATTGTTTTCTGCTGCTTAATAGGCCTCAAATGAATAATCAGGATTATGATTTATAATTCTTGAAGATTTTCAGGGCATATCAGAAATTAATTTCAGGTGGAATTTTCTTTGAATCAATGAAACCAAAGTATCAGAATCTGAAATTGTCCTTCCAGGATCATGGGGATAAGAACAATGTAAAAGTGCTGGGGCTTTCTGGCTTAAGGCGGGTGAGTTTCTTATTCCTTTTGTATTTGTTTTTTTCCTTGTTTGAGGTAGAAACTTGGATATTACAGTTTTTTCCCTATTATTACAGTCCTGACATTCAAGTGAATCTTGCAGGGAAATCTGTTTGAAGTGAGACCAGGGAATCAGAATCATTAAGGGGTTAATGATGCAGTCTCTCAGTCAGTAAGTTACCTCTCTATAGAGGGAAACCATAAATCTACATTTATAGCCTTGCTCTGTAACATGTGGAGTAATAAACTTCTCCTAGACTTTGATATCCCAACCTCCATTTTTAAATTGGAAACAGTCTTCTTTGCCCCTGCCTCATAAGGTCTTAGCTGCATTGGAGCAAAGCATGAGGTTTTTTTGGTTGTTTCCTCCAATTTTACTGGTGAAGGGAGGGTCCAATCAAATGAAGAAAAAAGGGTGAGATGAGAGAAGGAAAATTCTGTCCTGGTTCAGACTTCTTTTCCCTAAGCATTTGTTTTTTCTAGCAGTTATATTGGCATATGTCAGAATTTGCCTTCACTCCATAGGCTAAATTTTGTTGCTTTTTGCTGTTTAGTTTATAAAGACTTGTTTTCATGGTAATGTAAAGAAAGTCTATGGGCCCAGGTTGGGCTAATCTCAGTCATTCCAGCATGTACACTACCTTGTGCAAGAAGATGTAAGAAAAGCTGTTTTTTCTCAATGTAACCCCTTTTTCCTGTGCTTGAAGATCCCCTTAGAGAAGAATGGCTCCAGGAAATGGCTCTTTTATGACTCACTTCATATTGGTGGGATTAACAGACCAACCAGATCTCCAACTCCCCCTGTTCTTCCTATTTCTAATGATGTATATAATCACAATGATGGGAAATTTGGGCATGATAACTTTAATTGGGCTCAATTCCCACCTGCACACCCCTTTGTACTTTTTCCTCTTTAACTTGTCATGTATTGATCTTTGTTATTCTTCTGTGTTTACACCCAAAATGCTGATCAACATAATATCAAAGAAGAATATTATCTCCTATATGGGATGCATGACTCAGCTTTACTTTTTAAGTTTTTTTGGCATTTCTGAATGCTATGTGCTGACATCCATGGCCTGTGTAGCCATCTGTAACCCACTATTGTATAACATTGCCATGTCCTCTAAAGTGTGTTCCAGCCTTGTGCTTGGTTCATACCTAATGGCGTTTTTTGATGCCACTACCCTTATTGGATGCATGCTGAGACTGACCTTTTTGTGCTGCAAATACTATCAACCATTATTTGTGTGACATCCACCCTCTGCTCCAGCTCTCCTGCACAAGTACCTACCTCATTGAGATGGAAGTTTTCATTGTGGGAGGCCTAAATATTATCATACCCAGTCTCACCATCTTTATCTCTTATGGTCTCATCCTCACCACCATCCTCCGCATCAACTCCATGGAGGGCAGGTCTAAAGCCTTCAGCACCTGCAGTTCCCACGTAATTGCTGTTTCTTTGTTCTTTGGATCAAGTGCTTTTATGTATCTCCGACCATCTTCTGTATCCATGGATGAAGGGAAAATCTCTTCTGTCTTTTACACCAATGTAGTTCCCATGATGAACCCCTTAATTTACAGCTTGAGGAATAAAGATGTTAGACTTGCTCTGAGAAAAACCCTGAGGAGGGGAGAGTTTTGATTTGAAACTATATCTATCTGTGCATGTAATTACATGGCAAAGGGTTTCTGTGTGTTTAGTTAAATATTTTTAGTCATAGCCTTATAATCCTATTTTTTTATAACATGATTGTGAAAATTTGAGCCTCCTCAATAATTAATTTCCAGTCTTTCTATCTAGAGTTCTTTTTTCATAACCAGTTTCACAATATCTTCTCCCCCATTTTTCATTTTTAGTAGTAACACTAAATTAAGAAAATAATATAGAAAAATAATGTTTATCTATGTATGACTCGGTTACTGTGCTATATAGCAGAAATTAGCCCAACACTATAAATTAACTATACTTTAATAAAAAAATTTAAAAAATGAATTAAAAAAATTTAAAAGTTATAGAGAAATATGAAAGGAAATTGTTGAAAACACAAAGTGGAAAATGTGGGTTAGTTAGCAATATAGTCATTATGTTCCCATGTCATAAAAATGGACATAAAAATAGGCTCACTTGAGGTATGCCAAAATATGGATTGTGTTATCTTGGAATAGGGAAGTAAATTTACAAATTGTGATTTTGTTTGTTTATGCTTTTACATAATTAAAGTGTAATATTTTATAACCAAAAAGAAATGTAATATTCTATTGTTTTTAAATTGTTATTTCATAGTTTTAATTTTTAGTGGAAAAAGAAAATGGTCTCAAAGTGATCAAATTTCAGACACTTTTGATATAACAAGAGACAAGTGATCAAAATGATGTTTGAGAAACCCATGATCAAATTCAACTAGATAAAAGTAAAGTGACATTGTTTCATGGAAGGTATGCTTATCAGTCACCTGCTATAAGAAGCATTAATCAGATACTCTATTTCCACTCCATTCTCTAACTAGAAAAATATTGTTTCCTTTAAGTGCTAGTGATTCCATAGAGGCTTTTACTATAATTCATTTTCCACCTATAAAGATTTCGCATTAAGCTTCTCGTGGCAAGAGTTGTCATTTTGCCTTTGTGCAGTGAATCTGGAAGATGACAGATCATCTAAATCCATTTATATCATAGCTGAGAATGGTTAGTAATTTAAAGTCACAGCTTCATAAAGAAAAAAATAGCTAGACTAAATCCTTGTCCTTCTAATTTCAAATGTATTACTTTTGTAGTCTATGAATATGCATTTCATTCTATTCTGTTTTAGTAAGACTATACTATGACAAAATATTTAAAATTTTAAGCTTGACTGTTGTTTACTCCAAGGAGATGTATGAATTTCTCTCAAGCTGTGTATTACTTTCTGGTTCTTATTGTTTGTTTGTTTAGGTAAACTTTTTCAGTTTTTGTTTTTGGGAAAGGAGGGACTTTGAGGTTATTGTAGTAGTGATATTATTAGCTCAGATAGGGAAGTTACTTTTTATGCGAAATTAAGAAAACCAAATTTTGGATGTTTACAAGTGTTGTTATTCAGAGAACAGGGCATGAGAGAGACAGGAACCTGGAATCATGTCATTAGGACAGACTTCAACAAGATACAAGGCCAATAATTAAGAGGTCCCTGTGTGGAGAGTGGTCATGAGTCTTAGGAAACATATGTCATTCTGAAAGTATATCCTTCCTGTGTAGAACTTTAAATGTGTTCCACTGTACACAAATATTTGATAGTACTATAATGCACATCACTGTATATTAATAGCACTTTGGGAAATGAAAGTGGAGCCAGGCAGAAAGAAGGCAGCAGCTACAGGAGTTAAAATAGTTAAGGGTAATTGAAACTCAAGTGGGTAAGAAAGAATTGAGAAAGTAAAATAATGGATACTTAAAGCGCCTATCTGTGACTCTCCTCTCCTTTTTGAAGGCCCAGCAAATATTATGGAGATCACAGGGTTTCTCTCAATAGGATGAAACCTAAGGAATTTGATATTTAAAAGAGGTAAAATAATGGAGCCAGAGAACTGAGAATAACTAACTCACTCCTGTTTTTGTTGACTTCCATAAGCTACTTGGATGGATACTAAACCTCAAATTGTAGCTGGCAACTTGAAAAATATTTGGTGCTAAATTTTGGCACTAATTTTACTGGAAATTGTGTTGGAATATTATTTTTTAAAAGGCAAAATGTGTCAAGGGATATAGTAAATATTTTCTGGGATACATTGAATACTAATATTAGTATTGATAATTTTCCAAATCTCCACTTAATATTTAGATGTTTTGAAACTCAGCATAGCTGATTTGTTGACTTGTTTGGTTTTAGATATTTGGCAGAGCTCATAAAATCTCATTTTATGGTTAAAATGACCACTCATATCCCATCCCCTAACACCAAAGTCAACATGCTTCCTTTTCACTGAGCAGGCTATGTTTGTATGAGATACTTGATCTTGGAGTTTTCTTTTTCTTTTATTATTATTTCTTTTGGTAAACTTGTTTTCCTCATGGAAACTAATGTGTATCTAAACAAGTAAATGCATCTGAGCCATTTGGAAACCTTCGTAGACATTTCAGAACTTCATCCACTCTGTTATGTATTTATTATATAATGATTTGAGATTTCTCAAGGATGGGTTAATTTTGGTCACCAATGTTTCTTTCATTTTATGTCAAAACTCAAAATATGTTCATTTTCAGAAAAGGTAAACTGTCTTAATTAATTTTATATTTGACTAATTTGAAATAATAAAGTATTTTACAGTGCAGTTTGTAGTAATTAAGATTTAAATTTAAAAGAGGCAAGTTTGCTGATAGTTAAGCAATTTAAGCACTTTTTATTTAGCAATAAGCACTGTGTCTATCATTTGGATTCCCTTCAAAAAGAGGGAAATCAAGTCAGGGTATGTTACATGCATGACATAGTTATTCTCAGTTGTTTTTGCTTTTTTTTAAAGTTATGTGAATGGCACATATGTCTTCAGGGAAGGTATTGAAGTTGTCACAGCTAGGAGTTAAATACATAAGCCACGGGATTCCCTTGCACCCCTGTACTAGGACAGAGCTGTTTCTGTGTCAGTGTGAAAACTTTGTGTTTTAGGATTAACAGAAAATTGCCCTCCAATTAAAGGCCAGAAGGAAGGTTCCCTGAATACATCCCAAATTTGTTTAATGTAAGCTTTCTTTGAGCCAGCTACTATTACTGCTCAGGGTCAGGTTTGGAATGAACATGATCAGGGTGTGCTGTTGTGAAGGGCTGGTGGAAACTAGAAGTAAAAGAGATTTTGTTCCATACCCCTTTAATTCCTAAAGTTCCACTTTATTTTTTTTACATTTTCTAAAGTTTTATTGAAGTTGATTTACATTGTGGTCATTCCTGCTGTATGACAAAGTGATTCAGTTATACATATACAGGCATTCATTTTTTTACACATTCTTTTCCCATATGGATTATCAGAAAATATCAGGTAGAATTCCCTATGCTATACAGAAGTTCCCTGTAGGCCAGTCATTCCACATACTGCAATGTCCAATTCCACTTTATTGAACTCTATCTTCTACTTTCCTTTAAATGTGCCTCCCACGCCACCCCCCCACACACATACTCTCAGTGTCTTCAACACCTGTGTTTATGGGATCACTGTTTATTATGGATTGCATAGTGTGGAACTCACTTTTAATCTTTGCACCCACATTTAGGTAGATGGCTCCTGCTTCTAGCCCCAGGGCTGAGCAGTAGGAAGTACTTGCTACTTGCTGAATCTAGTGAGAAAAAATAATTATTGCTCCAAACATTAATTTGTTTATGTAAGGAAAAAAAAACCTTTTTTTTTAACCCACTAAGTCCCTGTTGCAGTATACTGTGTTTGACAGACCTTAAGATGGGAATGTGAGAGAGTGATATAATGGCAGATTTTTGTAATGCAACATAGTAGAGTTACACCCTACATATCAATGAATTCTAAAATTGGTCTTATATAGTCAGTATTACTCCTGAAATTTGATTATGTCTGTTTTATGACTATACATTTTCTCTCATTTTAAAACAAAAATATATTATTAATTTAAACAGCTGTTAAAGGAATTAATCTACTGGAATATTTTATGGCCAATCAAATTAACCATGCATTTTTAGAAACACCCTCAGAGTAGCCCCACCTCTCCTAGCTGGCATGTAAGGTAGAGAGCTAATCCAAGTAGAGGACATTCTCTATGCCAAGAAATGTGTTAAATATTGAGGATACAAAGATAATTTAGACATGGTTCCTAATTCATTGAAAAAGTAACATTTAAAGTGGATGGTTGCAATGATATTTTTTAGAGGGCATTAATAGCCAATTAAAAACTCCAAAGGTGATACTTCTGATATGTGGGAGAAACAATGAGGGCTGCTGAACTGAAGGGTGGAGTAAAGGAGAGTCAATGGAGATAAGGACAGAGATATAACAAGGGGAGATCACCTTGGATCTTATAGGTTATTGTGAAGCTTGGGCTTCCTCACTGAGAGAAATGAAGTCCAGAAGATTAAAACATAATGTAACTTGTGTTTTTAAAACATGATCCTAGTTGCTTTGAGGGGAATAAACTATAGAAGGCAATGGCTAAATGAGAGATCTACTTAGGAGATATTTGTAGTAATGATAGTAAGAGAAAATGATTCACAAGTCAGAGTGGCAGAGTGGAAGTGTCATAGCTCTGATATATGGGATAATTATACATATATGTATATCTATAATGTATATAAACATAGTCATAATTTACTGAATTAAATTTTAATATTTTGTAAAATATATATATATATTTGAAGTTTATTTATTTATTTATTTTTATTGTTATTTCCCCAATACAGTTTTTTTTTTTCTATTGTACAGCATGGTGACTTATTTACATATACATGTGTACATTCTTTTTTCTTCCCATTATCATGTTCCATCATAAGTGACTAGACATAGTTCTCAGTGCTACACAGCAGGATTTCATTGCTAATTCATTCCAAAAGCAATAGTTTGTATCCATTAACCCCAAGCTCCCAATCCATCCCACTCCCTCCTCCATCCCCTAGGCAACCACAAGTCTATTCTCTAAGTCCATGATTTTCTTTTCTGTGGAAAGGTTCATTTGTGTTGTATATTAGATTCCAGATATAAGTGATACCATATTTTAAATCAATGGATTTTATCAGAAAACATATCTTAGCTGCTGGTAACAGATATAGGATTTATATCTATTGAAATTTACAGTTGAATGACAAATGAGAACTAACCTCACAGAAAATGGTAGAATGATATAAAGAGGAAGTCAGGGAAAACAGACTTTGGTTACCATAGGGCCAGGTGGGGGGAGGAATGGACTGAGGGTTTGGAATTGGCATATGCGCTCTGTGGTATATGGAATGACTATCCAACGGGGACCTGCTGAATAGCACAGAGAAGACTACCCAATATTCTGTGATAATTGACATGGGAAAAGAATCTGAAAAAGTATGAATGTGTGTGTATTATAACTGAATCAGTTTGTTGTGTAGCAGAAATGGTCACAACATTGTAAATCAACTATGCTTCAATAAAACTTTAAAAGATTAAAAAGAGAAATTAACAAAAAGACACTCAAGTTCATTAACAGAGGAGTGCAATTTAGAAATGTTTTGAGAAGGAAAGCAAGTTTCATAATTCCCTTTGAGAATGTGACTGCTCTAACCTTTGAGAAAAACATTTGATTATATATAGTCGGCAGAAAACCTTCTGGGATGTTATTGAAGTAAAAGTACTGGCGTGTGTGTGTGTGTGTGTGTGTGTGTGCGCGCGCGCGCATATATATAATGTTTATTTTAACATTTTGATGATTAAAAACTGGAAAAGTAGAAACCATCAATAAGGATGGTTGGGTAAATTATAGCTACAACATAGAATGTTGGAGAGATTTCAGTGAAGTATTTTAAAATGACAAAAACAAGTGGTCAAAAATACTTATTTTAAATCAAGGGCATAGCCCCTATGAATGTATTTGAGTATGTGAGCAAGTATGAAAATATTGGAGTGTGTCTGTTAGGTTTAAACATGATTAACTGGGTGTGGTGAGTTAGTGGTTAGCTGCAAAGAGAAAGAAATTGTTACCTAAAAGGGGAAGATGTAGGATTCTGGGAAGATGGCAAAATAGGAAGCCCGAGAATTATTTTCCCACCTAAAAACCTTTGCACTGATAGAATCTATCATATATAACTATTTTGGAACTCTGGAGTCTTTTAAAGGCTTACAACTTCTGGGACACCTGGACAGTTTCTGTGGTTGATTTCAGTAATTTTCACCATTTAGTGCATCCAAAACAGTTCTGTGTCAGGCAGCCATGCACATGTCCAGGAGAAGCTCTCTAGAAAGCTTCTGTGAACCAGGGTGGGAAAGTTTATCCTTTTCCTCCAAATATCAGATGTTTGTAATCTGATTACTAAGCAGTAGCTTCTGAGTCAGAGGTGAAGACAGAAAGGAGAGCAGCATTTGTAGGTGTACCTCACCACTATCACCACATGCTCCTCACTGTAAGGCTGAAATAACTTCCAGGGGATTTAAAGGCCACTAGTCACATGTTCATTTTTTTTTTTTTTTGTCTTTTGGGAGTCAGACATGAAAGTTTAGTACTTTTAAAAAGCAAAAGGCATATACAAAGGAAATTAGAAAGTCCACATGGATATTCGTGGAAAAGTATAGATTCAAAAAAACCAGAGAAAAACTGAAGATTTTATCTGAGCCTGATCCTCGGCACAGAAGTAGCCTAAAACAATCAAACCTACAAAAATAAGAGAAAGAAATCTATACGGTGAAGTAGAAAGATGCTGGACTCACTCCTCTCCAGGAACACATGAAATTATAACTATATATAGAGCAACATGCTCTGAAATCAACCAGGGTCTAGCAGAACAGTGCTTCTACAACCAAGACTGTAAAGGAAAGACCACTTAGCATCTGACAGGAAGAGAGGAGAAATGATCTGGTCAGGATCTATACTCCTTGTGTAAGACACAGAAGAGGAAGGAGATATCACAGGGAAGGGCATCCTCCCTGGAAAGTGAAGGCCTCAAGTCCCATATTAGGCACCCCAGCCCTGGAGTTTGATAATGGAAAGATAAGATGTCTTAGCTGGTTGGAAAACCAGTGAGGCATACCCAAGGACTTCAAGAAACCACAACTGTGCTGTTAAGGAGTATGCACAGACTTGCTTACTCTCGGTCACAGCATGGAGGCAGCAGTTTGAAAACTGCCTAGGGCTCTGGCCAGCCTGCCAGGACCAGCCCAGAACTACTCCCCGACAGTCTGCACTGAACTCCTGCTACAGCCCTTCTTGTTCCTGTGGCTGCTTACAACTAAGGTGGAACCTGTCATTGTTAATGAAAGTGTAAACACAGGGTGGGAAGGGAGGCAACTTGGATGCTAGCCCTGTCTCTGAGCCATTCCCAACTCATGTGTCTGCACACACTCTAGAAGCAGTGAAGTTAGTTTTAGGGAAGATAACACCATCACCAGAGTGAATGTCCCTGTTCACACTTGGGAGGGACCATGGCCAGTTCAGTGGTGTAGCTTCAACCTCTCCAACCCTACCCAGACTCCAACCAAGGCACACATACTGGGGAAAAAAGTGAAACCAACACAGAATTGAAGCCCCAAACCTCAGGCCTTGACCATGTCCCAAAATAAGGAAAAAAATACCATCATACCTAAGAGAAACTGGTTTTCTCAAGGCTCTTGCTCTAGCTCCTCTGCTCACCTCATTCTTGATAGGGTGATGATGGCCATTGACAATAGGAGAAGCTTTGGCTCACACCTGGCTCTAGGTCTAGCCCTCCAACTCCAGCCATACATCTCATAATAACAAATAGTTCAAAGCAATATTGATGAGAATGATAAAGGAATAGATGAACACAGTGTGAATTTTAAAGAGGAACTAGACAATGTAAAAAAGAACCAGGAGTTCACATCATGGCTCAGTGGTTAACGAACCTGACTAGCATCCATGGCATGATATATTTAAAATGATGAAAGGGAAAAGCCTACAATCTAGAATACTCTAACCAAGCAAGGTTATCCTTCAGAATTGTTAAGGTAAATATTAATACATAGAAAAATTCCACTGGTAAAGGCTGTTATATAGCCATAGTAAGGGCTATGGCTCAACCACTTATATAAGCTAGCGCAACAGTTAAAAGCAAAAATTGTAAAGTCAAGTCAAGATGAGGAAGCAACGTAGATGTCCATCAACATAAGAATGGATAAAGAAGACATGGATGTATACAGATATACATTGCGTGTGTGTGTGTATATATATCATAAATATACATATGTATATTATACTACTCAGTCATAAAAAGATACACATTTTATATAAATACACAGTGGACTACTACTCTGTCATAAAAATGAAGATTTTCCATTTACAACAACCTGATTGGTTTTGGAATGTATTAGACTCAGTGAAATGTCAGACAGAGAGAGACAAATACTATATGATATCACTTTTATATGGTTTCCAAAAATTATAAGAAACTAGTTAATATAAGAAAAATTAAATAGACTCAAAGATATAGAGAACAAATTTCTAGTTACCAGTTGGAAGAGAGAAGGGAGAGGGGCAAGATTGTGGTAGGAGATTAAGAGGTAATGGCTACTATTTATAAAATAAATAAGCTACAAGGATATATTGTACAACACAAAGAATATAGCTAATGTTTTATTGTAAGTGGAATACAACTGTTAAAACTTGGAAATCAGTTAAGTTATATACCTTAAACTTATATATGTTTAAACATGTATATATAAATGTGTATATATGCTATACACTTTCAACATCGTGTGTGTGTATATATATATATATTTATATACATGGTATATACCTCACTAAACAAGTTTAACTTGTGAAATCAACTGTAACTAAAATAAACACTAATAGGATAGACTTAAAGATATAAAATAGGACATCAAAATACAAAACATGGGTGGAAGGGACTGAAAAAATTTAGATCTTCTAGAATGCATTTGAAATTATTGATTATTAGTTTTAAAATAAGTAGACATAGTTATAGGTCAACATATATGAACCCCATGGTAACTACAAATCAACAACCCACAGTAGATATAAAAAAACTAGAGAGAAGAGAACATGAACATAACAATAACACACTCACCAAACCTCAAGGGAAGAGACTAAAAGGAGAAAAATAGAAGAGAGAAGAAATACAAAACCTCCAGAAAACAAATAACAAAAAGGTAATGAGTAAATACCTATTGATAATCACCTTAAATGGCAATGGACCAAATGATCAAATCAAAAGATGAAGGGTAGCAGAATGGATAAAGCAAAATCCAACTATATGTTGCCTACAATATACTCATTTCAGAGCTAAATACACACACAAACTGAAAGTGAGGGGTGGAAAAAGATATTCTGTGCATATGGAAAAAAAAAGCTGGATTAGCCATAGCCATTTCAGTCAAAGTAAACATTAATACAAAGTCTACAATGAAAGACAAAGTCTTTAAAAGGATCAATACAAGAAGAGGATATAATGTTCATAAACAGATGTACCTAATATATATTGCAAAATTTTAACAGATGTAAAAAGAGTAATTGACAATAATAAAATAATAATAGAGGATTTAAGTACTCCACTTATATAAATAGATAGATCATCCAGAGAGAAAAATCATTAAGGAATCTCGCCTTCGATGATACATTAGACCATTTGGATAATAGATGTCTACAGGGCATTCTGTTCCAAAGAGCAGAGTACACATTCTTTTCAAGTGCATATGGAATGGAACTTTCTCCAGGATACATCACATGCCAGACCACAGAACAAGTCTCAACACCTTTAGAAGGATAAACATTAAATCAAGCATCTTTTTCAAGCACAACAGTATGAAACTAGACATCAATTACAGGAAGAAAAATGGGAAAAACATGAACATGTGGCGACTAAACAACATACTAATAACTAATGAATCAAAGAAAAAAGCAAAGAGAAAATCAGAAAGTACTTTGAAACAATGCAAATAAAAGCACAACTTTCCAAAATCTATGCGATATACCATAAGAAGTTTTAAGAGGAAGTTTATGGTAATACAGATACACCTTAAGAAACAAAAATCTCAGCCAACCAACCAACCTACCATCTAAAGTAATCAGAAAAAAAGAACAAAGCTCGAAGTTAGCAGAAGGAAAGAAACAATGAAGATTAGTTAGGAAATAAAATAGGCGTAGAAAAAAAACATTAGGAAAGATCAATGAAATTAAAAGCTTTTTTTTTTTTAAAGATAATGAAAAATCAGGAGTTCCCAACGTGGTTGGTGAACCCAACTAGGAAGCATGGGGAAGCATGGGGTTGTGGGTTCGATCCCTGGCCTTGATCAGTGGGTTGGGGATATGGTGTTGCTGTGAGCTGTGGTGTAGGTTGCAGAGGTGGCTTGGATCCTGCGTTGCTGTGGCTGTGGCATAGGCTGGTGGCTACAGCTCCAATTTGACCCTTAACCTGGGAACCTCCATGTGCCATAGGAGTAGCCCAAGAAATGGCAAAAAGAAAAAAACAAAAAAAAAAGAAAGAAAAATCAGAAGCCTTTAACCAGGCTCACTGAGAAAAAAAGAGAGAGGGCCCAAATAAACAAAATAATAAATGAAAGCAGATAAATTACAACTGATGTCATATAAATACAATCAAGTGAATACTATGGGCAGTTATATTGTAACAAATTGGACAACCTAGAAGAGATGGATAAATTTCTTGACAAACTTCTTAGAGTGAATCAGGGAAAAATAGATAATCTTAACAGATCTGTTATTAGTATTGAAATTGAATCAGTAATTAAAAAATACAGGTGCCTTTGGAATGGATTAGCAATGAGATCCTGCTCTGTAACACTGGGAACTATGTCTAGTCACTTATGATGGAGCATGATAATGTGAGAAAAAGAATGTATACACGTATGTGTAACTGGGTCACCATGCTGTACAGTAGAAAATTAACAGAACATTATAAACCAGCTACAATAAAAAAAACAAAAATCATTATATATATATATATAAAAGTGCAGGCAAAAAAATTTCAGGACTGGATGTCTTCACAAGGGAATTTAATCAAACATATAAAAAAGGGCTAACATGTATCCTTTTCAAATAGTTCAAAAAATTGAAGAGGATGGAAAAAGTTTATTCTACTAGGTAAACATCACCCTAATATCAATACCAGACAAGACCATACCAAAAAAGAAAGTTACAGGTCAATATACCTGATGAAAATGATGCAAAAATCTCAACAAAATATTAGGAAACTTAATTCAACAATAAATCAAATAAATCATGGTCATGGGGGATTTATCTGAGGATGCTCAGATGGTTCAGTATCTGCATAGCAATCAGTGTGATACATGACATTGACAACTGGAAGAATAATAGCGATCTCACCAACTTAATAGACTCAGAGAAAGAATTTGAGAAAATTCAACATCCACTTAGGATTTAAACTCATCAAAGTTGGTATATAACGAATATATCTCAACATAATAAAGGCCAAATATGGCAGACCCACATCTAACATCATACTCAAAGGTGAAAAGTAGAAGGCTTTTCCATTAAAAGTAAGAACAAGGCAAGGATGCCACCTTTCACCATTTCTACTTAAGAAAATAGTGCAAGTCTTAGACATGGAAGTCTGACTAGAAAAGAAGTAAAAGCTATCTCATCTAAATTAGAAGGAAAGACGTTAAACTGTCACTTTTTGCAGATTACGTGATATCATATATAGAAAACCCTGAGGTCTCAATCCCAAAATTATAAGAACAGAGAAAGGAATTTAATAAAGTTGTGTGAGAGAAAATTGATATGCAGAAATCCGTTGCTTTTCGATTTGGTAATAATGAACTACTGTAAAGTGAAAGCAAGAAAACAATCCCATTTAGAAACATGAAAAAATATAATAAAATACCAAAATACCTAAGAGTAAACTTAACCAAGGAGATGAAACACCTATGCTGTAAAAACTCTAAAACATTGATGAAGGAAATTGAAGGCAATATAAGTACATGGAAAGATGCCTCGTATTCACAAATTGGGATAACTAATATGATTAAAATGTCTTTACCTACCCCAAATCTACAAATTTAATGCAATCCCTCTAAAATTAACCATAGCATTTTTTAGAGAACTGATCAAGTAAAACTAAAATTTATATGGAACCAAAATAGCCGAAGCAATACTGATTTAAAAAAGAACAAAACTGAAGTTATCATTCTCCCTCACTTCAGAGTGCATTGTAAAGCTACAGTAATCAATGATATATGGTACTGGCACAAAAAAGACACATAGATCAATAAACAAGAATATAGAGCCCATAAATAAACTCATGCACGTACGGTCAGTTAATCTATGACAAAGGAAACAGATTATACATTGGAGAAAAGGCAGGCTCATCAATAAATGGTAATGTGAAAACTGGACAGCAAAAGGTAAAAGAATGATACTAAAACACCTCTCACACCACATAACATACTCAAAGTGGATTAGACCTAAATATAATACTAGAAACTATAAGACTCCTGAAAGAGAACTTAGGCAGAACACTCTTTCACATAACTCATAGCAGTGTTTTTTAAGATGTGTATTCTAAGATATAAAAATAAAAGGAAAAATAAACAAATGGGATTTAATAATTAAAAGCCTTTGCACAGTGAAGGAAACCATTAACAGAATGAAAAAACAGCTTACTGAATAGGAGAAGATATTTGCAAAGGATAAGGGGTTAATATTCAAAACAATATAAAACAATATATAAAACCAATATATAAGCTTAATATAAAAACTCAAACAAGCTGATTAAAAAAATGAGCAAAATATTTGAGTAGACATTTATCTAATGAAGGAAGAAATACGAGATAGCCAACTAGCACATGAAAAGATGTTCAGTGTTACTAATTATCAGGGAAATGAAAATCAAAGCCAGAATGAAATACTATCTCAAACTTCTCAGTATTGCTATTGTCAAAAACGCTACAAATAATTTTGGCAAGGATGTGAAGAAGAAGGAACTGTAGTTCATTGTTGGTGGAAATGTAAATAGGTACAGCCACTATGGAAAACAGTGTAGAGGTTCCTCAAAAGTAAAAATAGAGGGAGTTCCCATTTTAGCTTAGTGGGTTACAAATCCGACTAGTATCCATGAAAATGTGGGTTCAATCCCTGGCCTTGCTCAGTGGGTTAAGGATCTGGCATTGCCACGAGCTGTGGTGTAGGTTGTAGACATGGTTCAGATCCCGCATTGCTGTGTCTCTGGTGTAGGCCGGCAGCTGCAGCTCTGATTCAACTCCTAGCTTGGAAACTTCCATATGCCATTGGTGTGGCCCTAAAAAGCAAAAAAAAAACCCCAAAAAACAAAAAACAAAAACCCATAAAAATAGAACTATCATATGATCCAGCTGTTCCATACTTGGTTATATATCTGGAAAAAATGAAAATATTAATTGAAAAAGATACATGCATTCCAGTGTTCATAAGCAGTGTTATTTGTAGTAGCCAAGATATGGAAGCAACCTAAGTATCCATCAACAAATGAGTGGATGAAGATGATTTGGAATATATATGCAATGGACTATTAGTCTTAAAAATGAAAAAAAATTGGCACTTGTGGCAACATCAGTGGGTCTGGAGGGTATTATGCTTAGTGAAGTAAGTTGATAGAGACAAATTCTGTACTTTTCACTTCTTTGTGGAATAGGAAAAAATTAAATGAGTGATTTTAACAAATGGTCAGACTCATAGATACAAATACAAACAAGTGGTTATCCATGGAGAGAGGAGAAAGTTAGGGAAAGGTGATGAAAGGTACAAACTGCTAGGTATAAAATAAGTAAGCTACAAGAATGTTATGTATAGCACAAGGAATTTAACCAATATTTTATAGCAACTTGAAATGGAGTATATATAGTCTATAAAAATATTGAGTCAATATTTTATATACATGAGAGTAATATAAAATGAAAATCAACTATGATTTAATTAAAAACAAATTAATAACACTAAGAAACATTGCTAGGATTAATGTCAAGGAGGTCACCACCTATGTTTTCATCTAGAAATTTTATGGTGCCAAGTCTCATTTAATTCTTTAATCCATTTGAGTTAATTTCTGTGTAAGATATAAGATCATGGTCTAATTTTATTCTTTTGCATGTGGCTGTCCCATTGCCATTTAGTGAAGATATTGTCCTTTCCCCATTGTATGTTCTTTTCTCCTTTGTGTTAAATTAATGATCCATATATGGGTGGATTTATTTCTGGGCTCTCCATTGATCTGTGTCTTGTTTTTATACCAAGCCATACTATTTTGAAACTATAGCTTTGTAATGTAGTTTGAAACCAGGGATTATGATCCTTCTAGTTTTGTTCTTTCTCAAGAATTCTTTGGCTATTTGGGTGTGTTTTGAAGCCATTATTAAAATTCCTATGGTGGTTTTCTTAAATGAAAACAAATAAGTCTAAAATTTATATTGAAATTGTTTATTAAGAGAGCTTTGGATGCTTATGTCTTTCAACAAAGTTATCAACTAATTTAATTGGTTGTCAGATTTTTTAGTACAAATTTGTTCATAAAATTCCCTTTTTATTTAAAATTTTTTTCCTTCTCTTTTTTTCTTTTTAGGGTTGCACCTGTGGCATATGAAAGTTCCCAGGCTAAGGGTTGTATTGGAGTTGCAGCTGGCATTGGATCTGAGCCATCTGCAACCTGCACTGCAGCTCACAGCAATGCTGGATCCTAACCCATTGAGTGAGGCCATGGATCAAACCCACATCTTCGTGGATACTAGTTGGATTATTAACCAGTTGAGCCACAGTGGGAACTCCCTACTTTCTTTTTAATTCCATTGGATTCTATATCAACAACCTCTTAATTTTCTATATTGGTAATGTGTGTTTTTATGTTTCTCTGCCAAATCAATGTGGCTACAGGGTCATCACCTTTGTTAATCTCAAAAATACAGTTTTTAGATTAATTGATTTTATTATTCTTTTCTCATTATTTTATTGCTTTTTGCCATTACATTTGTTTTTCCTGCATATTTTGGATTTTTTTGTGTTTCATGGGATAGATATTTAGATCTTTGACTTGAAATAGCTCTTCTTTTCCAGTATTGCTTCTTAGGTGCCTAAACCACCATGTAAACATAATCAACTGCATTGCAAGTATTTTGATAAGTTTGTTTTTATTTTAATTTACTTCAAAATGTTTTCTGATGTTTCTGTTCATTTCCTGTATTTTTAAAAAAGAATTTAGTATTGTTTTTCTGGTAACAGTTTTATTGATAGAATTTGGACATTTAAATTGTGTAATGGTGTAATTAAAGCTCCTAGAGCTTTGTAAACTTTGCCATGGTATACTTTAGAACCTTTTCTCTCTTCCCACAGGAAACCCCATCCCTTTTGCCATCAGTCTCCTATTCCTCACCCCACCTCTAGGCAACCACCAGTTTAATTTCTGTTCCTATAAATTTGAAAGCTCTGGATATTTCAAATAAATGGAAGGATGTATTATGTATTTTTTTGGTAACCATCTTTTCTTGCTTGGCATAATGTTTTCCAAGTTTCTCCATGTCATAAATTTAAAGGTACTCCATTCCTTTTATCTTTTTATTTGCCAAGTAATATTTCATTATATAGACATCCCACATTTGTGGTATAAATTTTATTGAATACCAATTTATTTTTTTTCTATTGTCACTTGTATTATAGGTGTCATATCCAAGGAACTATTGCCCAATCTTAGGTCACAATGATTCAGATATTTTCTTCTATGAATTTTATGATACTACTTCTTGCATATAGATCTACAATTTAATTGGAGTTAATTTTTTTTTTTGCTCAGTGAGGTAGGGGTCCAGTTTCTTTCTTTTGAATGTGAACATTCAGTTGTCACAGCTCATGTGTTGAAAAGACTATTTAGTCTCTTTGGTAAAATTGTCTTGGAATCCCTGTTGAAAATCAAGTGACTTTAAATATGAGGGTTACTTTTGGATTCTTTACACTGAAGTTTTTATGTCCTATGTAAATACCTCTCATGAAATTAAATGCAGTCGATTTAACTCTACACTCTCATTCTTTGATTTTCTTCCACATGTAGTTTGGATGAGTTTTTTAATTACATTTCATTCATGGTTTTTTATTCCACTTGAATAACAGTTAAAAACAAAAGTGGAGTGGTGTTGATATCAAGCCACTATTTTTAATAATTTTTATTACTCAGAGCCAGAAGATTGAAGGTGGGAAGGAAAAGCCTTTAACACTTATATCTCCTGGAATTAAAAACTCCTTTTTTTCTTTTTAAAAATTTTTATTGGGCGTTCCCGTCGTGGCGCAGTGGGTAACGAATCCGACTAGGAACCATGAGGTTGCGGGTTCGGTCCCTGCCCTTGCTTAGTGGGTTAACGATCCGGCATTGCTGTGAGCTGTGGTGTGGGTTGCAGACGCGGCTCGGATCCCGCGTTGCTGTGGCTCTGGTGTAGGCCAGTGGCTATAGCTCCGATTCAACCCCTAGCCTGGGAACCTCCATATGCTGTGGGAGCGGCCCAAAGAAATAGCAAAAAGACAAAAAAAATAAAATAAAAAATAAAAATTTTTATTGAAGTATAATTGATTTACAGTCTTGTGTTAATGTCTGCTGTATGGCAAAATGACTCACTTAAACCTGTATATACATTCTCATATTCTTTTCCCTTATGGTTTATCACAGTATGTTTACTATAGTTCCCTATCCTGTGCAGTAGGACCTTGCTTTTTATCCATTCTGTATATAATAGCTTGAATCTGTTAACCCAAATTTTCATCCATCCTGTCACCATCTCCCTCCCCTTGGCAACTCCCTATGTCTTTGAGTCTCTTTCTGTTTCATAGATAAATTCATTTGTGTCATATTTTATTTTATTTTTTCCTTATTTTTTATTAAAGTATAGTTGATTTACAGTGTTGTGCCAATTTCTGCTGAACAGCATAATGCATATATGACTATATATGCATTCTTTTTCTCATTATCTTAGATTATGTTCTATCTGAAAATACTGGATATAGTTCCCTGTGCTATACCGTAGGATCTCACTGCTTCCATTCTAAATGTAATAGGTTGCATCTACCAACCCCAAACTCTCCATCCATCTGAACCTTATCCCTCTCTCCCTTGGCAACCACAAGTCTCTTCTCTATGTCTCTGAGTCTAAGTACTCTTTGAAACAGATGCTTCCTTTAGCTCTTCCTCTAAAAAATTTGAACAGTCTATAATTACAATACTGGTTATTATACCCCCAGAACTTATCTTCTAACTTGACTTTTGTACCTTTTGACCAACATCTTCCCACTTATTCCATCCCAGCCCCTTTGTACCGCCTTTCTAGCCTTCATTTCTATGAGTTTGCATTTTTTCAGATTCCACATATATGTCATATCATATAATATTTGTCCTTTTCTGTCTCACTTATTTTGCTTTAAAATATGTCCTCTGGAACCATCTATCGTGTTGCAGAAGGCAAGATTTCATTCTTTCTCATGGCTGAATAATATTTCATTGTATTTTTTTTTTTTGGTCTTTTTCAGGGCCGCACCCACAGCATATGGAGGTTCCCAGGCTAGGGGGTGATTCAGAGCTATAGTTGCTGGCCTGCGCCACAGCCAAAGCAATGCTGGATCCTTAACCCACTGAGCAAGCCCAGGGATCAAACCCGCATCCTCATGGATGCTAGGCAGATTCGTTGCCACTGAACCATGATGGGAACTCCTAATATTTCATTGCATATCACATATTGGAGAGTTTCTGAGAAAGTAGGTCATTAAAGTTCTCACTGCAGAAAAAAAAAGGTAATCATGTGACTTTGTGGGAATGGTAGGTAATGCTGCAGTGGTACTCATATGGCAGTGGATGTTTATCAAGTCAACACTTGAAAATCTTAAAGGTGCCAGTGTTCTATGTTAATTATATCTCAATAAATTAGGGGAAATAATTCAAATTTTTCTGACACTGAGATAAAGACAAGTGAAAGGAGAATGCCAAATAATGACCCACTTTTTCTTCCACTGTTTTAAAATTTATAATCCTTTTACATTAAAAAATAAAACTGACAAATATCAAGGATCCTTATTTGATTTTTAAAAATATACCAAATCCTTCTTGAGATATTTTTTAGAGCAATTTTCTTTCTTTAAATTATTTAAAATATTATCAAAGATAAAATTCCCCATCAGAATGAGCTGTATACTTAGACTATAGTTGAAACAATTCCCAATTGAGAATATTTTCCTTCACTCATAGGAACTATTTGAGACCACATAATTCTATTCCTTAATTTATAAGGATAATTAACAAATTAATTTTCACACACTGTTGTATTCTCATACTGAAAGAAAACTTACTTTAGAACAGTTGAAATTTTAAGAAGGCTTTCCCCAGAAGATCCAGTGTTCCTTCTTTTCTTTACCAAGAATTGTGTTCTAGTCTGTGTAGACAATTTATGAACTAGTGAATCTAAGAAGGAATGTTTTTCCTTTAAGTCATCGATAGGTCATTGGTAGGGCACTTTGATACTTCAAATAGGGTATACTTCAGATATCAACACTTCTCTTTAGATAATACATGTACTGTAACAGTGTGGGTTTTGCTGGGACACATTTTTAAGTTCTCTTGTCCAGAAATGCAGTTGTTCATTACCTTTACACCAGGATTTATATTTTTTTGTCTGTTTAAAAAGTCATACTATGACAGGATTTGAATAAAGGAAAGAATATCTCTTAATCATGGCCGCTTGTTTTGAGCAGAAGATGGAAATATATTGTGCTGGTCACATAAGTCATGGGCTGGTGGCTCTTTTTTCTGCCTCTCCATCTTTATTCAGGTTTCGAGAGAAAAATACATTCAAGCTAGACAGCTGTTAAATCATAACTTCCATTTGAAGCTTTATAGTCACACTTGCTTTGAGATGGGGAGCTTTGGTTGTTACAGTAATGCTTGTAAAGAGTCTAGCCTCTATCTTTTTTAATATCACAAGCATTTGTGGAGTTCCTAGAAGGATATCTAATCTCAGTTCATACAGTGAATAATTTTCTCTTTACCTTGCGTCCTAACTTCTCATCATGATTTTCTTCTTTCTTACCGAATTTTGTGTTTATAGCAGTTGCAAAATGATGTATGATATATTGGAACAATCTTAAAGTTCTTAGATCATAGATACAAAGAATGAAGAAAAAGCTTCAAAGGGAAACTTAAAATTTCAAAATATATAATCTTCGAGTGCCTACTATTGACTGAATCTTTTTGTTCCCCTGAAATTCATATATTGACACATAATCCTCAATGTAGTGGTATTAGGAGGTGGGAACTGTGGTAGTGGATTAGGTCATGAGGATACAGCTCATATGAGGATGTAGCTCATGAAAAGCATCAGTGCTTTTGTAGAAGAGACAGTGGAGAATTCTCTCTTCTCTTTGGTCGTGTGAGGAGATAGCAAGAAATGACAGTCTGTGAGCCAGAAACACGAACCTCACCAGACACTGAATATGCAAGTGCTTTGATCTTGCACATCCTTGGATCCAGAACTTTTGAGGAAAAAGAATTCCCTTCATCATAAGTTACCAATCTGTAGGCTTTATTGTAGCAGCCCAAATTGAATAATATTATACCCAAGTAATATTTTCCATCTCTATCCCTTTAGAGTTGCCTTACAAAAAAAAAAAAAAGACCTAATTGTGGTAGCAGAGGCCATTGCTCTGTATTTGTTTGCACTCCTTATTCTGAGTAAGAGTCTGATGCTTTTATACTAGTAAGGGAACCCTTGCTATATAGGAAAAGAATGATGCTCTTTTCCCTTGTTAACTATAAATGTATGTGTAAATATGCTTATGTATTCTTTTTTGATTTTTTTAAAAAATTTTTAGGGCCATACCCATGGTATATGGAAGTTTCCAGGCTAGGCTTCAGGTTGGAGCTGCAGATGCTGGCCTACACTGCAGCCAGGGCAACACCAGATCCAAGCTGCCTCTGTGACCTATGCCACAGCTTGTGGCAACACTGTATTCTTAACCCACTGATCAAGACCAGGGATTGAACTCGCATCCTCATGGATACTAGCTGTGTTCTTAACTCACTGAGCCATGATGGGAACTCCATGCTTCTGTATTCTTTAGATGAGCAAGGATTCATAATTCATCAGGGGTATTGACCTGTAATTTTCTTTTGTCATAGTGTCTTATCTGGGTAATGCTGGCCTCATGACATGAATTTGGAAGTCTACTTTGTTCTTTAACTTTATGGAAAAGTTGAGAAGTTAATTTTTCTTTAAATGTTTAGTTGAATATATGCTTGAAGTCATCAGATCCTGGGATTTTCTTTGAAGGCAAGTTTTTGACTATTAGATCAATTATCTAACCAGTAATGTGGTTCTGTTCAGTATTTCTGTTTGTTTATGACTCACTTTTGTAGGCTGTATGTTTCTAGGAATTTATTAATTTCTTCTAGGTTATCTACTTTTTTGATCTATAAATATTTATATAATGTTATGATCCTTTTTATTTCTGTGGCATCACTTGTATTGTTACCTTTCATTTCTGATTTTATCTGTGAGTCCTCTTGTTTGTTTAATTAGACTTGTTTAGGGCTTGTCAGTTGCTTAGGGCTTGCCAATTATGTATGTATATCTTTTTATAAAAGCTTTTACTTACATTTTAAAAATTATTTTCGTTACTGATCAAAAGGGAGAAATGTGAAATGAAATCAAAGTGGAGCTAGTATTGCGGAGAACTTGCTAAAGTGCAGGTGGGAGGCCACTGAGGAAGTGTGATTTTTGCATGTCTCAGCCTAGATGGAAGTTGAATTTCTTTTTTCTTTTTTTGTCTTTTTTGCTATTTTTTGGGCCGCTGCCGTGGCATATGGAGGTTCCCAGGCTAGGGGTCTAATCAGAGCTGTAGCTGCCAGCCTATGCCAGAATCACAGCAACACAGGATCCAAGCAGTGTCTGCAACCTACACCACAGCTCACGGCAACGCTGGATCGTTAACCCACTGAGCAAGGGCAGGGACCGAACCCGCAACCTCATGGTTCCTAGTCGGATTCGTTAACCACTGCGCCACGACGCGAACTCCTGGAAGCTGAATTTCGACCAATTCTTTTCTTAGTATGGGCATCCAGAATGTTCTAGAAAATCAAGATACTTATTGGATCTTTACTCTAAAATAACTTGTGACAGTCTATTCCTTAAAGAAAACTATTTCCTGTCTTGCATTAGAGTTAATCATGATTTTTGAACAACCTTGTGACTTTTGCCTTTATAAGCCCCTGACTCTTCCCTGGAACACTCTTTAGATTTTACCTGAATCTTCCTTCTGAACCACAATTCTTAAGACTCCAAATAAAGTTCTTTGTCCTTTGAAGCCTCAATAATGATTATTATTCAATAATTTAATAAGGGATTTCCACAGATGTTTTGGGAAGAGAAAAGTCGATATGTAATCCTATTGTATGGATTTGTAGTAGGTTGTATGTCATTATGTTTCAGTTAATGTTTAGTTCTCATTCTATATTATATAATGTCTATTTCTTAACCCTTTATACTCTCTTCATAAAAGTCTTTCCTTAAGGAACTTCTTTAGGCATTATTTTTGACAATTCTGTGATGATAATAATTTGGGACTATAGAAAAAGAGATATATTTAAGCATAGAAAAAAAGGCTATGCTTCAATCTCCAGATGTATTATAAAACATAATGATTATTTGAATCAGAATGAGGTGTCACAATTGTAATTCAAGTTTAGAAATGATTCAGTAGTAAGTAAATTTGCATTGAATTACAGAATATTGAATTAGAGTAATTTATATCTCACTTGCCTGGATAAGCAAAGTTTCTGGAGAATAGAATAGAGCTGAGTATGAATGTAGAAGTCAGGTTGGCTAAATTAAGTGCAAGTGAGTATGTAGTTGACTCTTGGTGTTTGGGTATATATACTCACAATGAAATTATTGTGGGTTTTTGTTTCTTTAAATATATAACAGTTTTAGGAAGTTCCCAGGATTGGAAATTTTCAGTCTTTTTTTCTTTGAATGAGCTTTCTGGTCATTTCTGGTCTCTTTTATTAGAATTTCTGAGATGCATATGTTGATCCAGGTGGTAGTAGCCATGAAGTGCCTCAGCTTTCTTTCCTATTTTTCATCCTTTTCCTAATTGAATAATTTTCAAAGACTTTTAAAAGATACAATGATTCTTCATTTTGTTTGACCCAGTTTACCCTTGAATCACTCTAGAATTTTGTTATGTTATTGTATTTTTCAGCTCCATGATTTCTGTTTAGTACTTTTAATTTTTCTGTATCTTTGTTGAAACTCTCACCTTATTTGTGTATTTTTCTCTGACTACAATAGGTATCTTCATGATGTTTGTTTTTAATTCCATATCTGATAGTTTACATATTTCCATTTATTTTATTAGAGTTAAGTTTGGGGAGCTTTATCTTATTTCTTTTTGAAAAATATTTCAACTGGTCTTCATTTTCATTGACTCTCTGTATTGGTATCTACACACCAGACGAAACAGTCACCTATCCCAAATCTTTGTGGATTGGCCTTACACTGAAGAAGGCACTAATGAGTCTGGCCAGAGAGTCTAGAGGCCTCTCAACTTCTGTTTTAGTTCAACCCTCTTTTTTTGTTCTTAGTGGCATTTTATGTATCCTGAGTGTGCTATGTCCCACCAGTGCTCTAAAACAAGCAAGACTGAAGCCAAGTCCACAGGCAGCCCCCGGATAAGTTGTGTCATTAGATGCATGGTGCACTTTTCTTCCTCACCAGGTTGAAGCAATAAGAAAGGGGTTTTCAAGTCCTTGTTCTGTGCTAATTAAGGGGGAGGAGCTTTAGTGACTCCAGCTAAACCATCACCTTGGTTCTCTCTCACTCTGGGCAGCTACAAGATGCTGTGTCCTGTGTCATCTGTATTTTCTGAAGCAGGCTATCTGGGAGCTAGTCTTCTGGACAGCCCTATGAAAAGGAAAGTCATGGGCCACATGGTGCCCATCTTTCCTTTCCCAGAGAGAAACTAGGAACTGGGTGGTTTGTCCCAATTGGAAGGTACTGTGCAAGGATAAATATTATGCCAAGAGGATATTCTGAATTTCTCTAATAATTTTAATATGACAGATTGCATGTTTTAATTGGAAGGTGGGCCCTTTTAACTAGTCTCTGAATTTCTTCTTTTAATGTACAAAGGAAATCATTGTGTTCATGGAGGGTAGATGACTCTAGGGCTTTCTTTTCTGACATTTGCTGAATAAGAAATGAGTTTATTTTCAGCTTTCCCTTGGGGGATGTACAGTCCCTACAGTGAAAGGAAAACTTGAATACTTGAGTAAACTATTGAATCCCTAAGGAACTAAAGACACGTAATAGTACTACGTGTAAATAAAATCCCCTCAGTTCCCTATTATGCCTAGAATGTTTCCCTGGGGGAGAGTCTGAGAAAGCTTCCGGCCTGGTATAACTGAGTGAATTATATATCATTACATTACATCACACACATTTAAATCTTCTGTGGCTTGCCAAGTGGCAAAGATAGTAATAATAAAACTTTATTTTTTCTGCTGCTTGAGAGGATTCATAATCAGAAATTATGAGCTGTAGTTCTGAAAGATTTTCAGGGCATATCAGAAATTAAATGTGAACTGCATTCTCCTAGAATCAAAGGAACCAAAGCCTTAGAGCCTGAGTTTGCTCTTCCAGGATCATAAGAATAATAATAAGGAAACAGCAAGATTTTCTGGCTTAAGGAACGTGAATTTCTGAATTCCATTTGTATTAACATCCTCCTTGTGTGATGAAAGTCCAAGGATCTATGATACACCATTTCTTTCATGCTTTTGCAGTCCCGACATTCTTGGTAGAAGAATAGGTTAAAAGAAGGATGCAGGGAAAGTTTAGAGACATTACTTGGCTCAAAGGATGCATTATATCTGTCAATTCCATAGATGAAATCTAACTCTTCTACACTTAACGGCTTTTATTTGTGACCTTGGACAGTAAAACTTCATCTCTTCTACATTCCGATAACTTAATTTTGGTTTAGAAAATGCTCTTGTGGTGTTCCCTTCGTGGCTTGGCGGTAACAAACCCAACTGGTGTCCATGAGGATGCAGGTTTGTTCCCTGGCCTCCCTCCTCACTCAGTGGGTTAAGGTGTTATTGTGAGCTGTAGTATAGATTGCAGATGTGGCTTGGATCCTGCCATATTGCTGTGCTATGGTGTAGGCTGGCAGCTGCAGCTCAGATTCAAACCTTAGCCTGGGAACTTCATATGCCATGGGTGTGGCTCTAAAAAAGACAAAAAAAAATGCTCTTGGTTCCCATCCTACCATGTCTAATCTGCATCAGAAGTCAGCAGCAGGATGTTGGTCCTGCTGCATCCAGTTTTTCTGGTGAGAAGAGTCATGTGGTTGAAGAAATGTTGAGAAAAAAGGATGACTTTCTTCTGGTCAAAACCCTTTCTCTCTTATCCTGTGGCTTTTATAGCAGTCATGTTTACATATGGAAACAGAGGCCTTCATGCTGTAGGCTAAGTTTTGATACTCTTTGTTTAGGTACTTTATAAAGACTAACAAAGGAATGTTCATGTCACTCAGTTTCATGATAATGGTAAAGTCAATTCTATGGTTGAAGGTTGAGCTAATCGTACACCATCCCAGTGCATATACCACTCTTTTGAGAGGAGATATTGTGGAAAAAGTTGAATTTTTCTCTGTAACTCTTTCTCCTGTATCCACAGATTGTCTAGAAAAGGATGGCTTCTGGAAATGGTTCTTTTGTGACTCAATTCATTCTGTTGGGATTAACAGACCAACCAGATCTCCAACTCCCTCTGTTTTTCCTGTTTCTAGTAATGTATATGGTCACTGTGATGGGCAATTTGGGCTTGATAATTCTAGTTGTGCTAAATTCACACCTACATACCCCTATGTACTTTTTTCTCTTCAACCTGTCCTTCATAGATCTCTGTTACTCTTCTGTGTTTACACCCAAAATGCTGATTAACTTCATATCAGAGAAGAATATTATTTCTCTCATGGGGTGTATGACCCAACTTTACTTTTTCTGTTTTTTTTTTGCTATTTCTGAGTGCTATGTGCTGACTTCAATGGCCCATGATCGCTATGTGGCCATCTGTAACCCCCTGTTGTATAACATTGCCATGTCTCCTAAAGTGTGTTCCAGCCTTATGCTTGCTTCCTACTTGATGGCATTTTCTGGTGCCACGGCTCACACTGGGTGCATGCTGAGACTGACCTTCTGTGATGCAAATACCATCAACCATTACTTCTGTGACATCCCTCCTCTGCTCCAGCTCTCCTGCACAAGTACCTACATCAATGATATGGTAGTCTTCATTGTGGTGGGCATCAACATCATTGTGCCCAGTCTCACCATCTCTGTCTCTTATGGTCTTATCCTCTCCAGCATCCTTCACATCAGCTCCAGGAAAGGCAGGTTTAAAGCGTTCAGCACCTGCAGTTCCCACATAATTGCTGTGTCTCTGTTCTTTGGATCAGTTGCATTTATGTATCTCAGACCATCTGCTCAATCTGTGGATGAGGGAAAAATCTCTTCTGTCTTTTATACCAATATAGTTCCCTTGCTGAATCCATTAATTTACAGCTTGAGGAACAAAGATGTTAAACGTGCTCTGAGAAAAACCCTGGGTAGGATATAGGTTTTTGTTTTTGTTTTTATAAATAAATTATACTTTAATAAAAAATAAAATAAATTAAAAAATACATAAATAAAAAGAAAAGATTTACCAACAGTGTATAAAAGATAAAAGGACAGAGTTTTGATCAAAGAGTATCTATCTGTAGAGTTAGTTATATGACAAGAAGATTCTATGCGTTTAATTAAAATGTTTTTAATGGCAGCCTTTTAATCCTATTTTTTCCTTAACATGGTAAAAGAAATTTGAGTCTTTTTTCATAACTCATTTCCAGTCTTTTTTTTTTCAGCTGTGGGATGCAGACGTTCCCAGGCCAGGGTTCAAACCCAAGCCACAGCTGTAACCAGAGCGAAGGCAATGATAATGCCAGATCCTTAACCTGATTAGTCACCAGTGAACTTCTATATCCAACCTTTATAGAGTAGGTCTTCTTTTCCCCCTCACATTACCACAATATCTTCTCCAACTACTTTTTCTTGTTTAGTAATAACATTGAGTAATATATAATCTCAGTCTTTCATATCAGTGTCATTTTGAACTTGTGTTTTCCTCTGAAGCATATTGACCAGTCTTCAAATAATGGAAATAAGTAATGCTAGAATGATGTTGTATCATTGAAGGTGTTCTTATCTGCCACTTGCTATTCTAGGAGAATATCTATCTGAATAATATACTCTTTGTGCTCTTTTTTCAGTGGGCAAGCATGTCTCCTTTAAATGCTGAATGCTGGTGTTTGAAGGTTCCTAAAGACTGTCAATGATAATCCATTTTGCATATGTTTACATTGTGTAGCAAGCTTCTTTTGGGAAAGAGTTTGTTTCTACCTTTGTACAGTCAAAGCAAGACATAACAAATCATTAAAGTATTTTTTTTTTTTGTAGGCATGGGAAAGTTAAGCTCAGATCCTTAAATATACTTGTCATCCAGCTTCATAAAGAAAAATTCTCTTCTCAACTCTTAGCCTTCTGATTTCAAGTCTGCTACTTTGTAGTCTATTTTGCTTCTACTTTCTTCTGTTTATTTTATTTCAGTAAGGGTGGAATATGAGAGAACATTGCTATTTTCAGAGTAACTCTGCCTTGTTGCAAAATGACACATGAATTTCTCTCAGTGTTGGTATCACCGCTATTTCAATTAATTTTTTTAGGAAAACAGGCTTGATCTTTTTGTTGGGAAATAGGAGGACTTTAGTGTTAGTATATTGGGAAGAAAAATTGGCTCAAATAGGGAATTTATTTTTTCTGCAAAATTAAGAAAATTGAATTAGAATGTTTGCAAGTGTTTGTAATTTACAGAACAAAGCATGGGAGAAAAAGAAGCCCAGAATCATGGCAATATATCAGGACTCAGAGAGACACATGGTCAGTAAATAAGAGGTCTCCCATGGGGAGTGGTCATGAGGATTAAGAACCTCCTTTCATTTGTATTTGCATCCTATTCTATTGAGTACTGTAAATATATTCCACTGTCCATAAAACTTTGATAAAGCTATAATGCACAGTGTCCGTACATTAATAATGTTTGGCCATGTTTGGGGAACCAGGTAGAGAAAGGGCTGTTGCTTTAGGAGATGAAATAATTAGGGGTGATAGGAACTCAAGTTAGAAAGAAAAATGATGGATAATACCTTTGCTCTCTCCTTTCTGGAAGGCCCCTAGGATTGTTATGGAGATCTCATAATTTTTGTAGATAATGAAAACATAAGTTACTTGAATTTTTAAAAAAATCTAAACACAGGGCTGATGGACTTAGAAACAACTAAATCATTCCTGTTTTTATTGGCTTCCATATGATACTTCCATATGGATTTTTAAGTATGGAAATTTGAACTGCAGCTGGCGTAGCAGTGAATAATTTAAGAAATATGGGGCGAATAAACCAAATTGTGACATGCTTTTTGGAAAAAGATATTGGACTATCATCCTTTGGGGAAAAAAAGCCCCTAAAAAAGAGGCTACTCTAAAAATTCTCAATTTGATGTATCCAGTGAAATTTTAGGTAGTTTTTATGAAACTTTTGATGATTATTACTAGTTACCACTTTTCTAATATTTTGTTATTTTAAAATTTAGTGTAACTCTTTGTTGGTCTGTTTGATGTTTTAGATGCTTTGGATTGCTAAATCCTTGTTTTAGATTTAAAATGACCACCCTGTTCTCATCTCCTGATCCCAGTTTCAACATGATTTATTTTAATTATTCAAGTTCTAATTATATGAAATAGTTGACTTTGAATTTTTCTGTTTATTTATGAATTTTTCTGTTTATTTTAACTTACTCTTCTTTTTGAAAACTTTTTTTTTTATTGAAAGAAAAGTGTATACAAACAAGTAAATAATGTCTCTGCTATTTGAAAATCTTTGTGGACATTGCAGATGTGTGTCTGGTGTGTTATGTATTCTGTCATAATTTGGGGTAACCACAAGAGTGGCTTAAACTCTGTCACTAATCTTTCATTTCATGAGCATCAAAATGCGAATGGAATCTGTTTCATTTACAGAAAAGATAAACTTTCTAAAATTAATTTGTCTTTGACTAATTGGTAAAATTAATAAAAGTATTTAAATACTATTTATATCTTACCTCCTGGGATAAGAATTGTTTCTGGAGATCACAATAGACCTGAGTCTGAAGGAGGAAGTCAGCTGTACTCAGTTAAGTAGCATGAATAAATCATTAACTCTTGGCGTTTGTATGTGTATACTCATAATGTGATTATTAGAAACCCTGTCACTGGCAGAAAATTAAGGAACCAACCAATAAACAAACTCTACAGCATTTAATTAGTCCCTAAATTTCTAATACCTTCACTTCTATCCAGGAAAGAAGAGTTTATAGATATTTGTGTCAATGAATTGCTTATCATTGCTTACTGGAACTGAAATTTGAAATGTAGCTCATTATGAAAATTGTTAAACTATTGTAGAATTCTAAGTACTAGATAAACACTGTGGATTAAACCTTACAGAGGGAAAAATTGTCTTTCACAGCTCAGAAAATTTGTTTTGTAGTTGATGTAATTTTGACCTTTGAGCCAGTTCTTTCCTATGCCTGTAATTACTAACATCTGTTTTTCCTTATCCTATTACCTACCAGTTATACCTTCTTTGGAGTGTTTTCTGATTCCTTAATACTTTATGAATATCTCAGTGTGTTAGGCAGTTTTATATTTAAGTTGAATGAACTTCAGCAAATGGGTATTGCATTGTAGAGTTTCAGATCTCAATTGGAGAATATTCTGGACATGTCTACCCAGAAGATATGTGTATATAGTACTAAAGGATCGAAACTTTAAGGATATAAAATTTCTTTTTAAACCTTTATATCTCAGTTTCTATTACCTCATGGATGTTCAACTAATACTCATTAAATATTAGTGAGTAGCTAACTGTAGGTATGGTACTGTCATGTGGACAAAGTGAGTCACAGAATTCTAGTGTTTGAGGTCAGTTTACTTGAATTTTAATATGGTGGCTTTAGGACTTAGTCCTTCCAGATTTTATTTTCTTTGCACATTAGAAATATTTGAGAGATTTAAGTAATAACAGTGATTTGTCAAATTTAAAACAGGAGTTCTTCCCTTGAAATGTCCTATATCATTTTATTTAAATAGGTAAGCATTAGTAAACCTTTAGAAGCTATTCAATGAAAGTAAAAATAAAGTCTTTTGAATTAATTTAATCAAATACCATTAAGTTTAATTATGCCTGTATTTTACCAATAAATATTTCCATCTATACATCATTTCTACTTTTTACATTCTTCCTTTACTCAGCTTTGACTTGGAACTTTTGTAATTATTTTAATTGAGGACAATATGACCAGATCTATATCTACATTATTTATTTATTTAGGCTATGCCTGCCATATGTGGAATTTCCTAGGCCAGTGATCGAATCCACTGCACAGCAGTGACCCACACCACTGCAGTGACAATGTCAGGTCCTTAACCTGATATGCCACAAGGCAACTCCCTGTATCTACATTTAGAATCTTTTCTAAAATATGACCCAACAATGCCACTCTTGGGCATATATCCGGACAAAACTTTCCTTGAAAAAGACACATGCACCTGCATGTTCCTTGCAGCACTTTTCACAATAGCCAAGACATGGAAACAACGCAAATGTCCATCAACAGATGATTGGATTAGGAAGATGTGGTATATATACACAATGGAATACTGCTCAGCCATAAAAAAGAGCAAAGTAATGCCATTTGCAGCAAATGGATGGAACTAGAGACTCTCATACTGAGTGAAGAAAGAAAGAGAAAGACAAATACCATATGATATCACTCATATCTGGAATCTAGCATATGGTGCAAATGAACCTTTCCACAGAAAAGAAACTCATGGACTTGGAGAATAGACTTGTGGGTTGCAAAGGCGGAGGGGGAGGGAAAGGGATGGATTGGGAGCTTGGGGTTAATAGATGCAGACTATTGCCTTTGGAATGTATTAGCAATGAGATCCTGCTGTGTAGCCCTGGGAACTATGTCTGGTCACTTATGATGGAGCATGATAATGTGAGAAAAAAGAATGTATACTTGTGTGTATAACTGGGTCACCATGCTGTATGGTAGAAAATTGACAGAACACTGTAAACCAGCTATAATGAAAAAAATAAAAATCATATAAAAATTAACTTTTATGAGATAGCAAGGTTACAAGTGGCTTCATCAAAATGAAGGGGAACATGAACAAAAAATTAAGAGGAAAATCATATACTTGTCTTTTTTTATTCCCCTTCATTCTTCCATGACTGTAACAAGTGGAAATAAAGTTCTTGACAGACTACCATCAATAAGGAACTGCATAGATAGCAGACTGAAATATGTTCCCAAGTTTCTGCAGTGAAAAAAATTACAGCCCTGATGACCACAGATGCAAAAATCCTTAACAAAATACAGGAAATCTTGGGAGTTCCCATCGTGGCTCAGTGGTTAACGAATCTGACTAGGAACCATGAGGTTGCAGGTTTGATCCCTGGCCTTGCTCAGTGGGTTAAGGATCTGGCATTGCCATGAGCTATGGTTTAAGTTGCAGACATGGCTCAGATCCTGCGTTGCTGTGGCTCTGGTGTAGGCCAGCGGCTGCAGCTCCGATTGGACCCCTAGCCTGTGAACCTCCATATGCCGTGGGAGCGGCCCTAGAAATGGCAAAAAAAAAAAAAAGGAAATGAAGTTCTTAACAGACTACCATCAATAAGGAAATGCATAGATAGCAGACTGAAATATGCTCCCAAGTTTCTGCAGTGAAAAAAATTACAGCCCTGATGACCACAGATGCAAAAATCCTAAACAAAATATTAGGAAGCCTAATTCAACAACATATTATAACAATCATACATTTTTATCAAGGGGGATTTAATTGTAGGGATGCAAGGATGGTTCAGCGTTCACCACTCAGTGTGATGCATTACATTAATGAAATGAATAAAAATCAAATGATCATCTCAATAGAGGCAGAAAAAAACATTTGTTAAAATTTAAAATCTAGGAGTTCCCGTTGTGGCTCAGTGGAAATGAATCTGACTAGGAACCATGAGGTTGTGGGTTCGATCCCTGGCCTCTCTCAGTGGATTAAGGATCCAGCGTTGCCACGAGCTGTGGTGTAGGTTGCAGATGTGGCTGGGATCTGGCATTGCTGTGACTGGCATAGGCTGGTGGCAACAGCTCTGAATAGACCCCTTGCCTGGGAATCTCCATATGTTGTGGGTGCAGCCCTAAAAAAAAGACAAAAAAAAGACAACAAAAATATTTAAAATCTATTCATGAAAAACTCCTAACAAGTGAACATAGAGTTTGAACATAACATGATAAAGACCAAATATGACAAGCACATAACTAACATCATACCCAATACTGGAAAACTGAAAACTGTTACTCTAAAATTAGAAACAAGACAAGGATGTTCACTCTCACCATCTTTATTCAATATTGTGTTAGAAGTTTTACCACAGAAATTAGATAAGAAAAAGTAGTAAAGAGTTCCCAAATTAGAAAGGAAGAATGAAAACTGTCACTGTTTTCACATGATATGATATAATATAAAGACTCCATCAAAAACTGTTAAAACTATTAAACTCAGTAAATTTGCAGGATACAAAATCAATAAAATTTCTATTAGAGCTCATCAATGAATTTGGCAAAGTTGCAGGATACAAAATTAGTACACAGAAATTGATGGCATTTCTATACACTAACAATGAAAGATCAGAAACAGAAATTAGGGACGCAACCCCATTTACCATTACATCCAAAAGAATAAAATACCTAGGAGTAAACCTACCTAAAGAGACAAAAGACCTGTACTCTGAAAACTATAAGACACTGATGAAAAGAATCAAAGATGACACAAAGAGATGGAAAGATATACCATGCTTGTGGATTGGAAGAGTTAATATTATCAAAATGACTATACTACCCAAGGCAATATACAGATTCAATGCAATCCCTATCAAATCATCAAGGACATTTTTCACAGAACTCGAACACAATATTTTAAAATTTGTCTGGAAGCACAAAAGACCCAGAATAGCCAAAGATATCCTGAGAAAGAAAAATGGAGCTGGAGAAATCAGGCTCCTGGACTTCAGACTATACTACAAAGCAACAGTCATCAAAACTGTATGGTACTGGCACAAAGATGGAAAAATTTTTTTTTTAGTGTGTTTTATTTTTTTATTTTTTAAATTTTTTTTTAAATTTTTTTATTTTCCCACTGTACAGCAAGGGGATCAGGTTATCCTTACATGTATACATTACAATTACATTTTTTCTCCACCCTTTGTTCTGTTGCAACATGAGTATCTAGACAAAGTTCTCAATGCTATTCAGCAGGATCTCCTTGTAAATCTATTCTAAGTTGTGTCTGATAAGCCCAAGCTCCCGATCCCTCCCACTCCCTCCCCCTCCCATCAGGCAGCCACAAGTCTCTTCTCCAAGTCCATGATTTTCTTTTCTGAGGAGATGTTCATTTGTGCTGGATATTAGATTCCAGTTATAAGTGATATCATATGGTATTTGTCTTTGTCTTTCTGGCTCATTTCACTCAGTATGAGATTCTCTAGTTCCATCCATGTTGCTGCAAATGGCATTATGTCATTCTTTTTTATGGCTGAGTAGTATTCCATTTTGTATATATATCACATCTTCCAAATCCAATCCTCTGTTGGTGGACATTTGCGTTGTTTCCATGTCTTGGCTATTGTGAATAGTGCTGCAATGAACATGCGGGTGCATGTGTCTCTTTTAAGTAGAGTTTTGTCCAGATATATGCCCAAGAGTGGGATTGTGAGGTCATATGGAAGTTCTATGTATAGATTTCTAAGGTATCTCCAAACTGTTCTCCATAGTGGCTGTACCAGTTTACATTCCCACCAGCAGTGCAGGAGGGTCCCCACAAAGATGGAAATTTACATCAGTGGAACAGGATAGAAAGCCCTGAATTCAACCCACGCACCTACAGCCAACTAATCTATGACAAAGAAGGCAAGAATATACAATGGAGAAAAGACAGCCTGTTCAATAAATGGTCCTGGGAAAACTGGACAGCCACATGGAAAAGAATGAAATGAGAACACTCCCTAACACCATATACAAAAATAAATTCAAAATGGATTGAAGACCTAGATATAAGACCAGTTACTATATAACCCTTAGAGTAAAACATAGGCCAAACCCTCTCTGACATAAACGACAGCAACATCTTCTCAGATCCACCTCTTAGAGTACTGACAACAAAAACAAAAATAAACAAATGGGACCTACTCAAACTTCAGTGTTTCTGCACAGCAAAGGAAATTCTCAACAAAATGAAAAGACAACCCACAGAATAGGAGAAAATCTTTGCAAGTGAATTGATTGACAAGGGATTAATCTCCAAAATTTATAAACACCTTCTGCAGCTCCATACCCAAAAAACAAACAACCCCATCAAAAAATGGGCAGAAGATCTAAACAGATAATTCTCCAAAGAAGACATACGGATGGCCAGAAAACACATGAAAAGATCTTCAACATCTTTCCTTATTAGAGAACTGCAAGTCAAAACCACGATGAGGTACCACCTTACACCAGCCAGATGGCCATCATCCAAAAGTCTACAAACAATAAGTGCTGGTGAGGGTGTGGAGAAAAAGGAACCCTAGTACACTGTTGGTGGGATTGTAAATTGGTGCAACCACTGCGGAAAACAGTATGGAGATTCCTCAGAAAACTAAACATAAACTACCATTGGATCCAGCAGTCCCACTCCTGGGCATCTATCCAGAGAAAACCATGACTCACAAAGACACAGGTACTCTAATGTTCATTGCAGCACTATTTTAAATAGCCAAGACATGGAAACAACCTAAATGTCCATCAACAGAGGAGTGGATAAAGAAGATGTGGTGCATATACACAATGGAATATTACTCAGCCATTAAAAAGAACGAAATACCGGCATTTTTAGCAACATGGATGGACCTAGAAATTATCATGCTAAGTGAAGTCAGCCGTACAATGAGACACCAACATCAAATGCTTTTATTGACATGTGGAATCTGAAAAAAGGACAGAATGAACTTCTTTGCAGAACAGATACTGACTCAGACTTTGAAAAACTTATGGTTTCCAAAGAAGACAGTTCGGGGTGTGGGGGGATGCACTGGGGTTGTGGGATGGAAATCCTATAAAATTGGATTGTGGTGATCATTGTACAACTATAAATGTAATAAAGTCATGGAGTAATAAAAAAATCAATAAAATTTTATTGTGCTTCTATGCATTAACAATGAACTTTCAGAAAGATAAGAAAACTACCTAATTTACAATTGCATTGAAAAAGTATAAAATACCTAGGAATGAATTAATTGAGAAGAGGAAAGATCTCTAGTTGAAAACTACAAGATACTGGTGAAAGAAATTGAAGAAGCCACAAATAAATGGATTGGAAGAATTAATCCTGCTAAGATGTACATACCACCCAAAGCCATCTAAAGATGCAGTACAATTTTTATCAAGGCATTTTACCCAGAACTTGAACAATGCTAAAACTTGAAAGAAACCGGAAAAGACCTCTCATGCCACAGCAATCTTAAGGAAGAAAATCAAAGCTGAAGGAATTATGCATCCTGATTTTAAAGTATGTTACAAAGTAATCAAAAGAGTATAGTATTGAGATAGAAATAGTCACATAGATCACTGAAACAGAGTGGAGAGCCGATAAACCCCCCGTTTATGGTCAATTAATATAGGATGAAGGATCTAACTATATACCACAGAGAAAGATAATCTTTTTAATATTGGCTTTGGGAAGACTGGACAGCCACATGCAAAAAATGAAACTCCCTCCCTCCTACAATCTCATTCCCACTTGCTGAAGCCCATAGAGTCCCCTGTGATCTCCATAAAGTGAAGTCAGAATGGATCTCTGAAGAAATGACCCACAGTGCCGGGGGAACTGGAGGTCCAATCTAGGTTTTCTTTTCCTAACAGGAGAACCCTAGCCGTCTTTGTTCAGTGCTTTGCCAGCTTTTGAGATGGGGAGGTAGGGGTAAGGGGAATGTGATCAGCATGTAGCGATGCCTTTTAATGCAGTCCATTTCAGTTTCTGTGGTGCAAGGGATTGCTTAAGATTCACCCTTGTGTCAAAAAATTTTCACAGTGGTGTCTGGCCCACGAATATTTGTTAGTTGTTCTTGTTGTGATGGGGAGTGAAGTCAGAAACAATGTGCATTGCCCTGTTAGTGACATCACTCCCTAAATAGTATATCCAAGCAAGTCTTCCAATAGACTGTTTTGGGGTTAACTAAACTAAACTTGTATTTTAAGCCTCATAGTAACCCTGCCCCAGTTCTTTGGCATCAAAGACGGAGAAGCAATCCAAAGAGAAGCAACCTCTGTGTCAAGAGTACATTAAATATGGCTGTAACAAAGATAGTTGGACATTGATACTAATTCATTGAGAAGACATTTTAAGTAGAAATATGGGAAAATATGCTTTTGATGAGTAATGGTCAAAGCAAAACACCTAAGGTGATACTTTTTGCATGCTTGAAAAACAGTGGAATGAGAGGAGTGAAGGAGAGCATCAAAGGGGAGGAGGACAGAGATGTAACAAGAGGCAAGATGATGTTGGACCTTGTAGGCCATTGTAAAACTGCAGTTTTTTCTGTGAGTGAAATGGAGTACAGGAAACTAAAAACAATGACATGTTTTAGAAAGATTATCTATGTTAATGAGTTGGCAGTAAACTGTAGAAGGCAATGGATGAATAATGGAGAAGATTGGGAGACTGTAGTGATGCATGTAAGAGATAATGGTTTCTCAAGTCAAAGTGGTAGTATCATAGCTATGATATAATCGGTAGCTGTATATACTATACACATAACATTTTGTGTGTGTGTGTGTGTGTGTGTGTGTGTGTGTATAATGTATATGTTTGTCTGTATAAAATTTTAGAGCTTTCATTTGACCAAAGATTCCTTAAGCATATCAATGGAATCACAATAGATTGGGAAAAAATATAGTTTACATGTGTGTGACAAATATTGGATTGATATCCATTGTGTTCAACAACTAGACAAGAAGTAAGAAAGTAATTGCACACAAAATAGGGAAATGATTTAAACAGGAATGCTACAGAAAAACAAATTCAGGAGCTTTACAAATTCATGAAAATATACTCTAGCTCAGTAATAGTTAGGGGAATGCAAGTTAAAGTAACAGTTATTTGGGATGGAAATAGTATAAAATTGGGTTGCAATGATCATTGTTACAACTATAAATATAATGAAATTCTTTGAGTTAAAAAATAAATAAAAGAAAAAATAAAGTAACAGTTATATATGTATATCACTTTACATCTTTCAGACTGTCGCATTTCTAAAACACCAATACCATTTTTGTTGGCATAAATGCTGGGAGAAGCAAAGGTAGTTTCATACATTACCTGCAAAGATATTAATTATTGTAGCCTTTTGGATAACTATTTGTTATTAAACTGAAAGATAATATTTTGGGAAATTATTTCATTGAACTAAGAATGCTGGTCCTTTGGGGTTCCCTGTTAGCTCAACATTTTAAGGATCTGGTGTTATCACTTCTGTGGCTCTAATACTGCTGTGGCACACGCACAGTCTCTGGCCTGGGAACTTTTGCATGCTGTAGATGTTTCCACTTGCCAAAAAAAAAAGAAAAGTACCAGTCTATGAATTACTGCATGGATAATGATTATTTTGGCATTGCTTATTTTAGTTAAAAAAAAAACCTGGAAAAATAGTGAAGTTTTATCAAGATGTAGTTATTAGGTAAGTTATTATATATCTACATGGAGAATATTGAAGAGATTTTAATAAAGTATTATAAAATGACAAAATCAAGAGATCAAAAATATGTACTTTGTTATAAACCCTTATAAAATTTTGGTTCTGTGAGCAAGTAGAAAAATATGTGATGGTGCTTAAGTAAAACTTGTGAATAATTTTGGGTTATGGATGGAAAGGAAAGAAGCTAAACAGGAAAGGGGGTGCCAAGAAAAATGGAAAACAAAACAATTTGCTAAAAAGAATATTAATTACTATTTGTGATACAATTGTGTAGGTTATCATGGGAAAATTACGTATGTACAGAAATTTATGTGTCTGCATGTAATGCATTTTTTGAGCGGTCTTTCAGATTAGTCAATAGTTATGTGTTAGTGATTGTGCCTAAAAGTCAAGTAAGCACTAGGGGATGGAAGAGAGAAGAGAAATTTTCTAACTCATTTTCCTTGAAGGAATGTGCAATCTCTAAAGTGAAATTTTAGCAGAACATTTTCTTCAAGACACGAAGGCAACCTGGGTTAAAGCATCCTTTTTCTTGTATAAATAATTTCGTGTCTTTCCTAAAGGTTTCAACTTGTGTTGTGGCTCCCTCTATATCAAGCCCCTGAGTCCCTGAAGCTCAAAATTAAATAATTTATATGATACTACTTGTTATTACATCAAAAGCAAAGAGTGCTGTTTGGATTCCTTTTTGTAGTTTTTTTTTTTTTTTTAATTTTATTTTTTGTCTTTTTGCTATTTCTTTGGGCTGCTCTCGCGGCATATGGAGGTTCCCAGGCTAGGGGTTGAATTGGAGCTGTAGCTGCCAGCCTATGCCAGAGCCACAGCAACGTGGGATCCGAGCCGCTTCTGCAACCTACACCACAGCTCACGGCAACGCCGGATGCTTAACCCACTGAGCAAGGGCAGGGACCGAACCTGCAACCTCATGGTTCCTAGTCGGATTCGTTAACCACTGAGCCATGACGGGAACGCCCCTTTTTGTAGTTTAAAGATCACCTCTTAGCAAAGTCTTAATTAAAAAACATGATTTTTATCATATTCATAGAAATCTAAGATTTTATAAATGCCCCGAGCCTCTTGACATTGTTACATCCATGATTTGCAAATATATTCCTCCTGTGTTTGGATTATTTCATTCTTTAGAATGAAATGGCTTTAGACCACCGTGACTGTGGGTGGACAGATTTATTGTTTACTTATTTTTGTGCTTTAAATATTCTTTAATATTCTAGATTTACATTCATTATTACATATGTTTGTATTATTTCATTCTTTTAATATTATTTTTGTCAGAGATTTTTAAAATTTTGATAATGTCCAATTTAACTATTTTAAATTTTATGGGACTGTTTTTTTTTCTTCTGTCATATATTAGGAGAATGCAAAATAATTATCCAATTTTTCCAATTTGCAATTTTTCCAATTTTTTTCCCACCACATTATAATTTATTCCTTTTGCTGTTAAAAAAAAGACTAATATCCATATGTGTGTGTGTGTATATATCAGGGATATTTTTAAATTGTTTTTTAAATTTTTTATCTATAGTTGATTTACAGTGTTCTGTCAATTGCTGCTGTGCAGCAAAGTGACCCATATACATACATTCTTTTTCTCACATTAAAAAATACGCAACACTTCATGAATTTGTGTGTCATCCTTGTTCAGGGGCCATGCAAGTCTTCTCTGTATTGTTCCAGTTTTAGTATATGTGCTGCTGGAGTGAGCACTATGTCTCAGGGACCTTAACTTGATTTTTAAAAATATTCTTAAAGCCTTCTTGAGTTTTTGTTTTTTTATTTTAATTTAGTTCAAATGCTGTCTAAAACAAAAGTCCCCCTAGAGGGAGCTATTTACTTAGATTACATCTAAAACAATTTGGAATCGAGAATGATTCTCTTTATTGATAGGGACCTACACAGACTACATAGCTGTATGCCTTAATTCATAGGGAAAATTAAAACAGATTAATTTTTCACACTGTTATAGTTTTGATATGGAAGAAAATTATTTTAGGACAGTTGAAATTATAAGAAGGTTTTTTTTCCTGAAGACCTGTTGTTTCTTTTTTCCATTATTAAGTGTTATGTTCTAGGGAGTTCCCATTGTGGTATAGCAGAAATGAACCTGACTAGTATCCATGAGGATATGGGTTCGATCGGTGGCCTCGCTCAGTTGGTCAGGGATCCGGCATTGCCATGAGCTGTGGTGTAGATCACAGATTTGGCTCAGATTCCTCATTGCTGTGGCTGTGTCTATGGCCAGTAGCTATAGCTCTCATTCAGCCTCTAGCTCAGGAACCTCTACATGCTATGAGTGCAGCCCTAAAAAAATTAAAAAAAAAAAAGAATTATGTTCTAGATGGTGTAGAGAGTTTATATATTAGGAAATCTTGGGACATTTTTTCCTTCAAGTGGGTCATTGTTAGCACAGTTAATACTTTAAATGATGTAAAGCTCAGATTAGTAGACTTCTCTTTAAATAATATATATATTGTCCCATTGTAGGATTTGCTAGTACACATTTCTAAGTTCTTTTGTCCAGAAATGCAGTTTTTCATTGCCTTTAGATCAAGGATTTATATTTTTTTGATCTGTTTAGAAATCAAATTATGGAAAGATTTGAGCAAAGGAGAGGCTGTCTCTCAATCATGGCCACTTGTTTTGAAGGATGGGAAACTTGTTTCTTCTACCTTATGTATATAGATGTTCATAAAATCTTATAGTACTTTTTACCTCTGTGGCATCATTGTATTGTCCCCATGCTCACTGCTGATTTTGTTTACTTCAGACTTCTCTCCTTTTTCTCATTTAGACTTGATAAGGGCATGTCAATTTTATCTTTAAAAAAGCTCACTAGTTTCATTGATTTTTACTATTATTTTCTATTCTCTTTTTGATAAATTTTTACTCTAATCTTTATTATTACCTGCCTTCTGTTCATTTTGGACCTCAGTTATTCTTTTTTCTATTTCTTCAAGGTCTAAATGATAGGTTGTTGATTTGAGTCTATGCTTTTAAAAAAAAACTGTAGGTGTTTATCATTACAGGATTTTCTCTTTTTAAATTTTCCTTTTGATTTATATTTAACCCAGTATTTTTTGAAGTGTATTGTTTATTTTCCACATCATTGTGGATTTTCCTGTTTTCTTACCACTATTGATTTTTAGTTTTATTCATCTGTGCTCAGAGAAGATATTTGGTAGGATTTCAACCTTCGTAAATTTGTTAAGATGTGTTTTGTGACCTCACATGTGATCTATCCTAGAGAAAGTTCGTTATGGGCTAGAGAGGAATTTGAATTCTGTTGCCATTGAATGGAATTTTCTGCATATCTGTCGGGTCTGTTTATTTTATAATATTTTTCACTTCCATTCTTAGTTGATATTGAGTCTAGTACATTTGTTCATTATTGAAAGTGGGGTATTGAAGTCTCTTGCTACTATTGTATCTTTCGCCTTTTAGTCCTGTCAGTGTTTGCTTTATACACTTAAGTGTTTTAAATATGAGTGCAAGTATATTTATACATGTCATTTTCACATAGAATTCATCTTTTCACTGTTATAATTAGGTAATGCCCTTTTTGTCTCTTATGATAGTTTTTGACTTAAGTATGCTTTGTCTGACATACATCAAGCCATCCCTGATCTCTTTTGGTTGATTTTTGCGTGAAATACTTTTTTCCTACACTTTTACTTTTGGGGTATATGTGGTCTTAAATCAAATTTGAGTCATATGGTAGTTCTATATTTAGTTTTCTGAGGAACCTCCATAGTGTTTTCCATAGTGGTTGTACCAATTTACCATAGACAGTATATATATGTATCTTTTTTAATAATCCATTCACTAACACTTTGTCTTTTAATGAGTGAGTTTACTCTATTGACATTTAAAGTAATTATTTATTGGGAAGGATTTACTATTGCAAAATTTTGTAAATTGTTTCATCTTTTTCTTGTTATTCTCTTTCTTGTCTCTCTTTCCCTCTCTTGATATTTTTCTTTGTGTTTCATGATTTTTGTGTTGATACACTTTGGTAAATTGCTTTTTTTCTTTTGTATACCTTGTATAGATATCTTCTTTTTGGTCATAATGGGGCTTACATAGAATACCTTATAGTTGTAAGAGTGTATTTCTTTAAACAAAAGCTTAACTTCAATTCCTAACAAAACGCTATGCTTTTATTCCCCTCCACGCTTTGTTATGGATGTCACAATTCACATATAATGCACCTGGTTATACATGTTTAAACCTAGCACACAGCCTCATATATTTTCTTAATTGTTCGTATACTCAGATATCCTTATTGGAGCTGTAGTTTTCTTAATTTGACTTCATTGAAATATAGTTGATGTACAGTGTTGCATTAGTTTCAGGTGTACAGCAGAGATAACCAGTCTTAATATAAATATATCCATTCTTTTCTCCCATATAGTTTATTACAAACTTGTGTAGATTTTCCTGTGGTATACAGTAGGTTTGCATTAATTATCTACTTTTTACAGTAGTATGTATGTAATATTCTCACCCTCCCAACAGTTTTGATTTTAAGAAATATTTTAACATATTACTTTTCTCATTTACAAATATTTTATTGGAGGAAGGCGGAGCAAGGTGGTGGAGGAGTAAGAGGTCATGCTCACTTTCTCCCACAAACACATCAAAAAAACACATTTACATGTAGAACAACTCGCACAGAACATCAACTGAATGCTGGCAAAAGAACTTGAACCTCCAAAAAGGGCAAGAAACTCTTGACCTAACTGGGTAGAACAAAAGAGAAAAAGAGAGAGAGAGAGAAAAGGAATCAGGACAGGACTAGCATTCCTGAGAGGGAGATGTGAAGGAGAAAAGGAACTCACATCCTGGGAAGCCACTTAACTGACAGAAAGATCAGCCGAGTCAGAGGGACCTCAAAGTGGCCAAGAAAAGAGCAGTAGCTGGACGGAGAACTGCAAAGCAGAGTGAGAGCTATGCAGATCTTCTGAATCACTGGCCCAGACACCACAGCCTGAGATGCTCGGGTAGGGGCTAGGTGCTGAGACTCAGGCTCCAGAGGTCCGTCCCCAGCAGAGGGCTGGGGTTGGCGGTGTGGAGACAGCCTAAGAGGCTAAGGGGCAGTGTGCCACAGGCGGGGAGAGGTACCCTAAGGGCTGGGGGGTGGGAACCCAGGAGAAGGTCCAGACCTGCAGGAGAGGCAAGACGCCATTGTTGGGGAGGGCAAGAAGAGGAGGGGCAGACCGCCATAGGAAATTCCCTGCACCTGAGCACTCGTGTGCTTGCCTCTGGGTTCTCACAGGGCGGGGCGACTCTGACTGGGTGGCTCTGGTGCAGGCTGCATGCAGCGAGAAGCTGCCTGCTAGTCAAAGGGAGACCCTGTGGCTCTGGCACGGGTTGTGTGTGGCGAGAAGCCTCTTGGTGTTTTATGGGTTTGGGTGCTTCTTGTGCTGGCTGCCAGTGGCCAGGCTCCTCTTGTGTGAGCCAAGGGCATTAGAGGGCTAAGTGCCATGTGGTGCCTGCCAAGCACCATATGCTATTGCTCTCACTCCCCTGGGAACACACCCGCCTTGCAGCTGCCACTGCCAAACGCTCTGGGCAGTGCCCAGAAACTTAGGCACTGTCCCTTCCCAAGACCCTACAACTAGGAGCAGCTGTTGCAGCACCTCCTGCTTGGGCTAAGTGGGAAAGGGTGATTCTTGCGGTGTCTACAGGTGGCAGGGGCAAATCACCTCAGTTATCCCTGACTCCAGATGGGGGTGTGGCCCACAGCCACTGGGGATACCTGAACAAAAATCACTGGCAGCCCCAACCACCCTAGGGGGAACCATAGAGAAGGACATCACACAGAACACCACCTGTTGTTGCTCTTGCTCCCGTGGGAACACACCTGCCCTGCTGCTGCCACTGCCACATACTCTGGGCAGTGCCCAGATGATTGATCACTGTACCTTCCCAGGAGCCTGCAACTAGGAGCAGCTTGTGCAGCACCTCCTGTGGGCTAAGCAGGACAATGTGCTTCTTGCATGGTCTATAGGAGGCAGGGGCAGATCACCACAGTTATCTCTGGCTGCAAAGGTGGGAGTGGCTCGCCACCACTGGGGATCTGTGAATAGATACCACTTGCAGTCTCAGTCACCTCAGGGGCACCACAGAGGAGGGCACTGTGACCCAACACCACCTGTTGGTTCTCTCACACCTCTGGGAATACACCGGCCCTGTTGCTGCTACTGCTGAATGCTCCAGGCAGTATCCATATGCCTGATCTCTGTCATTTCTCAGGATCCTGCAACTAGGAGCAGCCTGTGCAGCACCTCCTATGTGGGTTAAGTGAGACGGGTTGCTTCATGCATGGTCTGCAGGTGGTGTGGGCAAACCATTGCAGTTATCACTGACTCCAGAGGCATTTGTGGCCTGCTACTGCTAGGGGTCCCTGAGCAGGCACCGCCTGCGGTTCCAGTCACCTCAGAGGAGGGCATCGAAGTTGAATACAAGCTGTTGCTCTCACTCCCTTGAGAAAACCACACCCTGCTGCTGCCACTGCCAAATGCTCTGGTCACCTTGTAGATCTTTCTAGAACTCATTACCACTTCCCAGGGCCCTGCAACTAGGAGTAGCCTGTGCCACCTTCCTGCAGGTCCTTGCTGCTGTTGAGAGCCCAACTACCAGGCACTGACTGCTGTCCCTACCCATTGCCTCCTTCTACGTGAAAACACACTGAGCATCCTGGGGATAACAGCCTGCTCACACTGAAGAAAGAGACAGCAAATATTCAAACTCCCACACCAAATATAAATATTAACCCCCCCAAAAATACAAAGGGGTTCTCTGGAGATACTATTTATTTTTGGTGCGGGAGTTTGAATATTTGCTGTCTGTTTACAAAGGGGTATAACCAGACCTCAGTTTGGCTTCCCAAAACTCACAAAAAAAGAAAAACATAAGCAAGATGAGGATGTTTAGAAACCATTCCCAGTTAAAGGAATAGGAGAATTCACCTAAAGCAGTCAACAATGAAACAGACCTCTGCAGTCAGAGACATGGAGTTCAAAAGGGAGGTAGTGAAAATGCTTAAGGAATTAAGGCTGAATATCAAGGAATTAAGAGATGATACGAACAGTAATGCAGATTCTCTTAGAAAGGAACTAGAAAATATAAAGAGGAGCCAACAAAAACTAGAAAATTCATTTGCAGAGATGCAAACTGAGCTAAAGGCAATAAAGAGAAGAATGAATAATGCAGAGGAATAAATCAGTAATGTGGAAGATAGAATAATGGAAATCACTATATCAAGACAGCAAACAGAAAACCAAATGAAAAACCATGAAAGCAATATAAGACATCTATGGGATAATATAAAGCAGGCCAATCTATGCATAATAGGAATTCCAGAAGAAGAAAAAGAAAAAGGGGATTGAAAATATATTTGAAGAAATTATGGCTGAAACTTTCCAAATCTGAAGGAAAGTGATATCAAGATACAAGAAGCACACAGGGCCCCAAAAAAGTTGAAGCCAAACAGCCCAACACCAAGACATATGTAATAAAAATGGCAAAAGTTAAAGATAGGATCCTAAAGGCAGCAAGAGAAACACAAAGCATTAATTATAAGGGAACCCCCATAAGGCTATCAGCTAATTTCTCTACAGAAACACTACAGGCAAGAAGGGAGTGGAAAGATATATTTAAAATGCTGAAAGGAAAAAATTTGCAGCCAAGAATACTCTGTCCAGCAAGAATATCATTCAAAATAGAAGAGGAAATAAAGAATTCCTCCAACAAGCAAAAGCTAAAAGAGTACAGCAATATGGAAATGCATTCTAAAACAAATACTTGAAACAAATACTTGTCTAAAAAAAAAGTAAGAAGAAATAGAATGGAAGAAATCACAATTGGAAAGCAATCCCTTAAATAAGCCAGCATACAGATCTAAACATGAAGATGTTAAAAAAATTTTTTTTAAAGGCATAAAAATAATATAGGGTGGAGAAGGAAAGAAAATATGAATTTTTTTTATTTATATGATGGGTTTGAGCTTATATGACTGTCAGGCTAAAGCAAGCAGATATAGGAATGGGTTAACATACTTAAAAAACAGGGCAACCACAAATCAAAACCAAACATTACATTCACAAAAACTGAAAAGTATTCAAGCATAAAATAAATGGAAACCATCCAACCAAAAAAAGAAAGGAAGAAAAGAAAATCATAGAATCAACTGGAAAACAAGATTTAAAATGGCAATAAATACATATTTATCAGTAATGTCAATGGACTGAATGCTCTAATCAAAAGAGACAGAGTGGCAGGTTGGATAAAAAACAAAAACCTTCAATCTGCTGTCTACAAGAGACTCACCTTAGGGCAAAGGACATAGATTGTAAGTGAGGGGATGGAAAAGACAAAAAAAAAAAAGAAAACCTTTAAGGAGTTCCCGTCGTGGCACAGTGGTTAACGAATCCGACTAGGAACCATGAGGTTGCGGGTTCGGTCCCTGCCCTTGCTCAGTGGGTTAATGATCCAGCGTTGCCGTGAGCTGTGGTGTAGGTTGCAGACGCGGCTCGGATCCCGAGTTGCTGTGGCTCTGGCGTAGGCCAGTGGCTACAGCTCCGATTTGACCCCTAGCCTGGGAACCTCCATATGCCGCCAGTGCGGCCCAAAGAAATAGCAAAAAGACCAAAAAAAAAAAAAAAAAAGAAAGAAAGTGAGGGGATGGGAAAAGATATTTCTTGTCAAGGGACAATACAGGAAAGCAGGAGTTACAACCCTCATATCAGACAAAATAGACTTTAAAACGAAGGCCATCAACACAGAAGGACACTATTTAATGGTTAAAGGATCCATTCAAGAAGAGGATATTACAATCGTCAATATATATATTCCCTTAATATGGGAGCACCTAGATACCTGCAACAAATACTAACAGACATAAAGGGAGACATTGATGGGAATACAATTATAGTAGATTTTAACACCCCACTCACATCAATGGACATATCCTCTAGACAGAAAAATCAGTAAGGCAATAGAGATCCTAAAGGACACAATAGAAAAGTTAGACTTTATTGACATTTTCAGGACATTACATCCCAAAAAATCAGAATATACATTCTTCTCAAGTGCACACGGAACATTCTCAAGCATCAATCACAAACTGGGGCACAAAGCTAACCTTAACAAATTTAAGGGTGTAGAAATTATGTCAGGTATCTTCTCTGACCACAGTGGCATGAAACTAGAAATCAACCATAGGGAAAGAAATGAGAAAACACTACTACCTGGAGACTAAACAACATGCTACTAAAAAACCAATGGGTTAATGAGGAAATCAAGAAGGAAATTGAAAAATACCTCAAGACAAATGATAATGAAGACACAACCACTCAAAATCTCTGGGATGCTGCCGAAGCAGTGCTCAGAGGGAAGTTCATAGCAATAGAGGCCTTTCTCAAAAAAGAAGAAAAATCTCACATCGACAACTTAACCCGCCACCTAAGTGAATTAGAAAGAGAAAAACAAGAAAAACCTAAAGTCAGCAGAAGGAAGGAAATCATAAAGATCAAAGAGGAAAACAATAAAATAGAAATTAAAAAAACAACAGACAAAGTTAATAAAACCAAGAGCTGGTTCTTTGAAAAGGTAAACAAAATTGACAAACCTCTGGCTAGACTCACCAAGAAGGGGAGAGAAAAACCCCATATAATCAAAATAATGCATGAAAAAAGAGAAGTCACAGCAGATACTACAGAAATACAAAAAACCATGAGAGAATACTATGAACAATTGTATGCCAACAAATTTGACAACCTAGATGAAATGGACAACTTTCTAGAGACTTACAGCCTACCAAAACTGAATCAAGAAGAAATAGATCAACTGAACAGACCGATCACTAGAAATGAAACTGAATATGTCATAAAAACACTCCCTACAAATAACAGTCCAGGACCAAACGGCTTCACAGGCAAATTATACAAAACATACAAAGAGGATCTGGTGCCCATACTCCTTAAACTTTTCAAAAGGTTGAAGATCACCTTTATTCCAAAACCAGACAAAGATACCACCAAAAAGGAAAAATATAGGCCAATATCTTTGATGAATATAGACACAAAAATTCTCAACAAAATTTTAGTTTGGGAGAATCCAACATCATATCAAAAAGATCATATACTATAACCAGTTGGGATTCATCCCAGGTTCACAAGGATGGTTCACCATATGCAAATCAATCAACATCAAACACCACATTAACAAAAGAAAAGTAAGAAACCATACAATCATCTCAGTAGATGCAGAAAAAGCATTTGACAAAGTCCAGCATCCATTCATGATCAAAACTCTTACCAAAGTGGGTATAAAGGGAACATTCCTTAACATAATCAAAACCATTTATGACAAACCCACAGCAAATATAATACTCAACGGAGAAAAATTGAAAGCCTTCCCACTAAAATCTGAAACAAGACAAGGATGCCCACTCTCACCACTCTTGCTCAACATAGTATTGGAAGTCCTAGCCACAGCAATCAGACAAACCAAAGAAATAAAAAGATATCCAAATAGGAAGAGAAGAGATATAACTGTCATTGTATGCAGATTTTATATTTATATTTTATAAAACCATAAGGTCTCAACCCCAAAACTGCTTGAACTGATCAACAAATTCAGCAAAGTGGGATATAAAATTAACATTCAGAACTCAGTTTCATTTCTGTATACTAACAATGAAATATTAGAAAAGGAATGCAAAAATGCAATACCTTTTAAAACTGTACCACAGAAAATCAAATATCTGGGAATACACCTGACCAAGGAGGTAAGGGACTTATATGATGAGAACTAAAATATTAATCAAGGAAATTAAAGAAGATGTAAAGTAATAGAAAGATATTCCATGTTTCTGGATTGGGAAAATTAGTATTGTAAAAATGGCCATACTACCCAAAGTAATCTACAGATTCAGTGCAATTGCTATCAAATGACCCATGACATTTTTCACAGAACTAGAACAAACAATCCAAAATTTTATACGGAACCACAAAAGACCCAGAATTGCCACAGCAATCCTGAGGAACAAAAACCAAGCAGCAGGCATAACTCTCCCAGACTTCAGGCAATATTACAAAACCATAGTCATCAAGACAGTGTGGTATTTGTCTTGATGACTGTACCAAAACAGACAGATAGACCAATGGAAGAGAATAGAGAACCCAGAAATAAACCCGGACATGTATGATCAACTAATATTCAACAAAGGAGGCAAGAACATAAAATGGGAAAAAGACAGTCTTTTCAGCAAGTATTGCTGGGAAACCCGGACAGGTGCATGCAAATAAACGAACCTAGAACACACCCTCACGCTATGCATGAAAATAAACTCAAAATGGCTTAATGACTTAAATGTAAGACAAGACACCATCAAACTCCTAGAAGAGAACATAGGCAAAACATTCTTTGACATCAGCCTTTCAAATGTTTTCTCAGGTCAGTCTCCCAAATCAAAAATAAAGCAATGTGACCTAATCAAACTGACAAAGCTTTTGCAGGGCAAAGGAAACCAAAAAGAAAACAAAAAGACAACTTAAAGAATGTGAGAGAATAATTTCAAATGATACAGCTAACAAGGGCTTAATCTCTAGAGTATACAGGCAACTTATACAACTCAACAGCAAAAAAACCAAGAACCCAACAGAAAAATGGGCAAAAGACCTGAATAGACATTTCTCCAAAGAAGATACACAGATGGCCAACAAGCACATGAAAAAAATGCTCAACATCACTGATTATCAGAGAAATGCAAATCAAAACTACCATGAGATACCACCTCACACCAGTCAGAATGGCCATCATTAATAAGTGCACAAATAATAAATGCTGGAGCGGGTGTGGAGAAAAGGGAACCCTCTTGCACTGTTGGGAATGTAAGCTGGTACAACTGTGGTGGAGAAAAGTATAGAGGTACCTTAGAAAACTGTGCATGATACTACCATATGATCCAGCAATCCCTCTTTTGCACATATATCCGGACAAAACTTTCCTTGAAAAAGACATGTGCACCTGCATGTTCATTGTGGCTGTATTCACAATAGCCAAGACATGGAAACATCCCGAATGTCCATCGACAGATGACTGGATTAGGAAGATGTGGTATATATACACAATGGAATACTACTCAGCCATAAAAAGAACAAAATAATGCCATTTGCAGCAACATGGATGGAACTGGAGACCCTCATAGTGAGTAAAGTAAGTCAGAAAGAGAAAGACAAATACCATATTGTATCACTTATATCTGGAATCTAATATAGGGCACAAATGAACCTTTCCACAGAAAAGAAAATCATGGACTTGGAGAATAGACTTGTGGTTGCCGAGGGGGAGATAGTGGAATGGATTGTGAACTTGAATTTAATAGTTGAAGACTGTTGCCTTCAGAATGGATAAACAATGAGATCCTGCTCTGTAGCACTTGGAACTATATGCAGTCACTTATGATGGAGCATGATTGTGTGAGAAAAAAGAATGTATACTTGTATGTGTAACTGTGTCACCATGCTGTACAGTAGAAAATTGACAGATCAATGTAAATCAGATATCATGGAAAAAATAAAAATCATTATATAAAAAAAGGACTCAAGCTTCAGATCCTGAAATTGCCCTCCTAAGACAACTGGGTAAAATGAATAATAAGGAAACACCAGGGTTTTCTAGAAGAAGGGGGGTGAGATTCTGAATTCCACTTACATTCATGTCATTTTTTGATGTGGAAGTCCAAGGATCTAAGATGTGACAATTTCCTTCCCATTTTAGTATCCTGAGACTCAAGTAAAATAGACAGAACAATCCTTTGAAGGAGGCTATCTGTGAATGTTTGATGGTGTTAGGGAGCTCAAAGGATGCATTATATCAGCCAATAAGTTCCCTCTTCAAGAGTGGAAATCTCACTCATCTACAGTTAAGGCTTTTTCCTCTGTGATGTGGAGCAGTAAGGTAACCTGTCCCGGACTCTGGCCATTTAGATTTAATTAAGAAACAATTCTCTTATTTCTCCCCCTACCACGTCTAATCTGTGTTAGAGGCCAGTGCCAAGTTGGTAAGGTCTCAGCCTACAATTTTACTGGTAAGGGGAGGGTTCACATGATGAAGAAATGTTGAGATGCATGAAGCATGATCCAGGATGAAGCATTATCCTGGTCCACATTTCTTCTCTCTTATTGTGTTTTTGTTGTTGTTGTTTTTTAACTGATTAGCCAAATTTTCGCAGGGTAGCAGTTCCCTTCCCCCTGTAGTCTAAGTTTTGGTGCTCTTTTCTACTTCGCTTACAAAGACCCTAATAGGAAAAGTCCATGTTGCTCAGTTTCATGAAAATAGTAACCCAATTCCATGAGTCCAGGCAGGGTTACTCTCAGATATTCCCAGCCCAAACACCATCCTTTTGAGAGGAGATATTTTGTGAAAACATGTAATTTCTCCTATTGTCATAGATTCCCTTAGAGAAGAATGGCTCCTGGAAATGGCTCTTTCATGACTGAATTCATTCTCTTGGGATTAACAGACCAACCAGATCCAGCTCCCCCTGTTCTTCCTATTCTTAGCAATGTATATGGTCACTGTGATGGGCAATATGAAATTGATAATCTTAATTGGGCTGAATTCACACCTACACACCACTAGGGACTTCTTCCTTCTCAACTTGTCTTTCATAGATATCTGTTATTCTTCTGTGTTTACACCCAAAATGCTGATTAACTTCATATCAAAGAAAAATATTATCCCTTACATTGGATGCATAATCCAACTTTACTTTTCCAGTTTTTTTCATCATTTCTGAATGCTGTATGTTGACATCAATGGCCTATGTTTGCTATGTGGCCATCTGTAATCCACTGTTGTATAACATTGCTATGTCCCCTAAAATGTGTCCAGCCTTATGCTTGCTTCCTACTTGATGGCATTTTCTGGTGCCACAGCTCATACTGGGTGCATGCTGAAACTGACCTTCTGTGATGCAGACACCATCAACCATTATTTCTGTGACATCCCTCCTCTGCTCCAGCTCTCCTGCACAAGTACGTACATCAGTGAGCTGGAAGTTTTCATTGTGGGAGGCATCAACATCATTGTGCCCAGTCTCACCATCTCTGTCTCTTATGGTCTCATCCTCTTCAACATCCTGCACATCAGCTCCAGGAGAGGCAGATCAAAAGCTTTCAGTACCTGCAGTTCCCACATAATTGCTGTGTCTCTGTTTTTTGGATCAGGTGCATTTATGTATCTCAAACCATCTTCTGCTGGGTCTATGGAGGAGGAAAAAACCTCGTCTGTCTTTTATACTAATACATTTCCTTTGCTCAACCTCTTTATTTACAGCTTGAGGAACAAAGATGTTGAACTTGCTATAAGAAAAATCCTGAGTGGGAGACATATTTGATTTGAAATCATATATATGTTTGCATGAGTTATAGGATAGTGAGATTCTGTGTGTTTATTTTAGTGACAGCCTTCTATATTTTTCCCAATGTGTTTTTTTCCCTAATATCTTAAAGAAATTTGAGCCTTTCTGAATAATTTATTTTTATCTTTATATCTAAGTGTTCTTTTTTTCCTCACAATTTTCACAGTATTATTTTTACCTTTTTCCTGCTTGGTAACAACATTAAATGGTAAACATACTATTTGTTTTCATTATTATTTTGAAATTATTTTTTCCTCTGGAAAAATGAGAAATAGTCTCCAAATAATGGAATTAGGTAACACTAGAGTGACCACTCATCACTAGGTGTGTTTTTTTTTTTCTTTCTTTTCAGGGCCGCACCTGTGGCATATGAAAGTTCCTGGGCTAGGGGTTGAATCAAAGCTACAGCTTCTGGCCTATACCATACCCACAGCAAGACAGGATTCAAGCCATGTCTGCAGTCTACACCACAGCTCACAGTAACGCTGGATCCTTAGCCCACTGAGCGAGGTCAGGGATCCAGACTGCATCCTCATGGATCCTAGTCGGGTTCCTTAACTGCTGATTCCATGAAGGGAACTCCTGACTAGCGGTGTTTTTAATCTGTCAGCTACTGTAAGAGGGTTGATTGGGATGCTCTGTTTCTATTCGTCTTTCTATCTTCCAACTGGCAAGAATATATCTTCTGTCAATACCAGAGATTGAAGTTTCATTAAGACTATCAAATAAGATGGTTAATAAGACCATTTTGTATGTGTAAACATTTAGCTCAAGCTTATTTTGGCAAAGAGTTTTAATCTTTACATTTATAAGTCAAATTGACACATAGCAAACCATCAAAATATATATTTGTCATGGAAGGGAAAGTGAAGCCAAGAGAGGTTAAGGATTTACAAAAAAATCACACAGCTTTATAAAGAAAAAATACAAACTAAATTCTTAACATTGTGGTTTCAATTCTGTTACTCTTCGGTAAACTTTTACCATCCTGATTCTTTTATTCTGTTGCAGTAAGCATTCACTATGACCAAACTTTACTGATTGAAAGTTAACTTTTCTTTATTCAAGAATGATATATTGGAGTTCCCGTTGTGGTGCAGTGGAAATGAATCCAACTAGGAACCATGAGATTGTTGATTCCATCCCTGGCCTCGCTCAGCAGGTCAAGGATATGGTGTAGCCATGGGCTGTGGTGTAGGTCGCAGACGCAGCTCGGATCTCGTGTTTCTGTGGTGTAGGCCAGAGGCTACAGCTCTGATTAGACCCCTAGCCTGGGAACTTTCACATGCTGTGGGTGCGGCCCTAAAAAGACAAAAACAGAATGATATATTAATTTCTCTTGGACTGAGTATTTTTTTTTAGGAAAATAGTTTACTTTTTTTTTCTCTCAGAAAAAGAAGACCTTTTGGGCTTGTATATCATAGAGACAGTTGGCTCAAATAGGGAAATTACTATTTCTGAAAAATTAAAAAACTGAATTTGGAATGTGTTTATTCTTCAGAAAACAAGGCATGAGAGATAAATATGCTAAGAAACATGTTATTATGTCCAGACTGAAGGAAGCATATGGTCAATGAATTAGATATCCCTATGTGGCGAGTGGTTATGAGACTTAGGAACCACGTTTTATTATGAAATCATTTCCTGTTTTGTAGAATACTTTAAATATAATTCATTGCTCATAAATCTTTGATTAAACTACTTGCATAATGACCACACAGAATAGTCATCATCAAAAAGTCTACAAACAATAAATGCTAGAGAGGGTGGAGAAAAGGGAAAACTCTTACACTGTTGGTGGGAATGTAAATTGGTACAACCACTATGGTGAACAGTACGGAGGTTCCTAAAAACATAAATATAGAACTACCATATGGTCTATCAATTTCACTCCTGTGCATCTATTTGGAGAAAACCATAATTTTAAATGATACAATCATCCCAATGTTCATTGCAGAATCTTCAAAGTAGCCAAGACTTACAAGCAACCTAAATTTCCATTGACAGAAGAATGGATAAAGAAGATGTGGTACATGTAAACAATGAAATATTATTATGTCATCAAAAATAATGAGATCATGCCACTTGCAGAAACATGGGTGGACCTAGAGATTATCATAGAAAGTGAAATAAGTGAGAGAGAGTAAGATAAATATCATATGATACCACTTTAAGACAAAATATAATTAAAATGATACAGAAAAATGATTTACAAAATAGAAACAGACTTTCAGACTTAAAAATAAAATTTATGGTTATCAGAGGGGAAATGTGGAGGGTGGAGGGCTAAATTAGGAGATTGGGGTTAACATATCCACACTACTATATATAAAGTAGATAATTAACAAGGAGCTGCTATTTCACACAGGGAAATCTATTCAATATTCTATAATAACGTATATGGGAAAAAAATCTGAAAAAGAATGGATAAGTGTATATGTATTACTGATTCATTTTATTGTACACTGAAAACTGTCACAACATTGTAAGTACACTCTATTCTAATAAAGTTTTTTGAAAAATTAATCATTTCTATCTTCTTTGACTTATTTGAAAAATAATAAGTTAAATACAATTTGTAATAATTTAAGGTAGTTATATAAATACTAAATAAAAATATAAAATAGGCAATGTTGGGAGTTTATGCTATGGTGAGGTAGGTTAAAATCTGATTCCAGCGGCTCAGGGCTCTGCGGAGCTGTGGTTTGATCTCTGGACTGGCTCAGGGGTTAAATAATTCAACATTGCTGCAGTGGCATGGGTTGTAGCTGTAGTTTAGATTCAATCCCTGGCCCATGGGTGCAGCTATAAAAGTAAAATAAAATAGGCAAACTTTCTGATTGTTAAACACCTTAATTACTCTTTAGTTAGCAATAGAACTATGTGTTTTTTGTTTGCTTGTTTATTTTTTACCTAGGAGAGGAAACAAATCAGAGTATTTTAAATGTACAGTATAGTTGTTCTTAGTAGTTTTTGCTTTTTTGAGTTGCATCAATGGCACTGACAGGTTTTGAGGGAAACCATGGTTCTACCGCAGGTATCACAGCTGGGAGTCAACTTGGTAAGCCCTTGGTTTCTTAAGTGCTCATGAGCTGGGACAGAGCTTTATCTAAGTTGTTGTGAAAGCTTCAAGTCTCCAGACTTAACAGAAAATGATCCTCTTACTGGAGTGCCTACAATGAGACTAAGTGCTTGTTCTTTGAAAATATAAATAAAATCAATAACCTTTTAGCCAGACTCATCAAGACAAAGGAGAGATGGCCCAAGAAATGAGATAAAAATGAAAAAGGAAACATTACAGTGGACACCACTGTAATAAAAAGGATCATAAGAGCCAACTATGAGCAATTGTACAATGGTAATAATGAAAACCTAGAAGACATGGACAAATACATAGAGATGTACAGTATCCCAAGACTGAACTAGGAAGAAATAGGGTAAACCCCAGATTTCTACTCTTATTTTCACATAACACATGTACTGTTACCTTGTGGGATTTTCTGGGACATGGTACTGAGTCTTATTTCTGTTTCTTTGATCTGTTCAGAAGTGTCCAGGTATGGTACTCTTTGATGAAATGAAAGGCAACCTGGTAATGAACAGAGAATAAAAATTGAGCAGCAACCACATAAGTCATCGCTGGGCAGGTCCTTTTTCTGCTTTTTTGTCTTTACTTAAGTTCTCAGAAACATAATCAGGTTAGTCAGACTTCACTACATCATAATCTCCCCTGGAATCTTTATTGTGTATAATCGGACTTTCTTTGAGATGGAGAGCCTGACCTGGTATGAGGATACACAGGAAGATAATCTGGTGTCTGCTTTTTAATGTTATAGGCGTTTGTGAAGTTTCCATGAGAGATTTCTAATCTCAGTTCATATAATTAGCAATTTTTCATTACCTTGGGTTCTTTTCCAGAATACTACATTAGTGTATACCTTTTCTTACCTAATTTAGATAGACTAATAGTTTCAAATATTACACAATATTTAGAGAAGGTTCTAAACAAGAGATAGAGAGCTAAGAAGAAGTTTCAAAGGAACCTAAAATTAAAGTTTCAAATAGCATAATCTTAATTTTGGTTAATCAGAAATTCAGTTCCTAGCAGTGTGTTCCATCTCTATCTTTTAGGACTTGCATGCCCCCAGTCCTAAATCCCATAATTGTGGTAGCACACATCATTCTTTTGTGGTAGAGGCACTTTTTTGGAGCAGTTTGAAGAGTTACTTTTTTGAAGAGTCTGATGCTTTTCTACAAATCAGAGAACCCTCCTTTATTAAAGAATGACATTCTTCCTCCTGCTTGAGTTAAGTATAAGTAGTGTGTGTAAATATAGACTCATATAGGACTATTTTCACACCCAAACACATTGAGTGGTTTCTGAAAGGTAAACATTCCCCAGCTTTCCTTTTTTGAGAAAGTTAAAGGTTTGTATCATAACGAATGCATGCAAAATATGTCAATTAATCAAAGTGGTACTTTCATGGATTCTCATCAATGATAATTGTGACTCAGTTTCTTCTTTAATTTTAACCAAGACTGAATCGTAATTTTGAGAATTAAACTTGTATTACAGAGCTTCACTTTTCAAGTGGGTAATAAAGAACCATTGAAAGTTCTTGAAATAGGGAGGGACAGAGTTTTGCTTTCAGACCTTATTCTAGCAGCAGTGTTCATGGCTAAATAAGAGGGAATGTGTGGGCAAATACTAGAGTAAGAGTTTGGAGCCACTAGAGTTCAACACTACATTTCAGTTTAAACATAAAAATGCAGCAGTTGTGTGGTGGTTGAGGGACATGAATGGAGGTCATTGTGGTTGTATGTATGTCTTATGCTATGGTTTTGCATAAGAGGAATGTTGAATGTATTCCGGAAGCTCTCAGGCAAAAACAACATGACTTCCAGGAATATTTATTGACTTCCTTCTCTGTATTCTGCAGTGTTCTTAGATCAAGGATGAAAATAGTAGGCACATGGAAGAAATGTTTGTTCGTATAGAATTGCATTTAATAAGAGGTCACAGGGACTTAGGGCAATGAGAACATGAAGAGTGATAGCCTGTGTTTATTGACTATTTACCATTATGCCAGACACTGTTCTAACTTTGTCACTTATTTTTTTTTCATTTAATAAACACACAAGCCCAATGAAATGTATGTTGGTATTACCATCTGAATTTTACAAACTTGAATCAAGAGATTATGTAACTTGCTCAAAAGGTTATAATTGGTAGGAGTGGAAGAATGATGACAAGATAGACAACACTCTTTCTAGCTTCCTAGCCCCAATTTTTTCCTATTGTGAGAGGAAGTTGATGACCTCAGTTACTGAAATGTTACATTAAATGATCCAGCAGGAGAGTCAGGTAGAAATTTCCAGTAGAAATTTCTAGTAAGTGTTTAAAGGATAAACTATAGAAGGGATATACAATATTACAAATTATTTCATAGATATCCAATAGAAAGAATAACTGAAATCACTCATGCAACATTTGGGGAATTTCAGATAAAGAAATTAAGAAGCCTAAAAGTAGGACCCTTGCAAAAAAATATGTCTATTGAGGAAATGGAAATAAGGAAGGAATGACACAAAGTAGTAGCTTTTCCTTCAGGGTGACTGTAATGAGGAGATTGGAATGTGCTTTGGATCCTCACTGAAAGATGTACAATCCCTCATGTAAAGTGAAAATGAGTAAAATAATAAGGAACTGAAGACAGATCATGATCTGGAATACTTAATCTCCTATTCCCTTTGATACACATAATCTCCTCCCTGGGGGAAAGACTGAGCAAGCTTCTACACTATTTTTAGCCAAGTGGAGTACATCATTACACACACTTTAAATCTTGTGTCTAATCAAGTAGCAAGTATGATAACAAAAATGCTGAATTTTCTCTGCCACTTGAAAGGACTGAAAAAATTTAGAAATTACAATAGTTCAGAAATATTTCCAGGACATATGTGAATATAAGTCTGGAACACTTGCCTTTTGAATTGAAGGAATCACACCTCCAATGACCTTTCCAGGACCAAGGAGAAAAGGGAAAGGACAGGAAGCTGGCCCTGAGGTTTTCTGAGATAAGGAGGGTGAGTTTCTGAATTCAGTTTACAATACTATATTCCTTGTTTTGAGATGGAAGTCCATTGACTTCATAAACACCCATTCTTTCCCATTTTGTGCTGTTCTGAGACTCATGAAGCTGGTGGGACAATCTTCTTGAGGAGGGATCAGAGAATGTTCAGAGACATCAGCAGTGGTCAAAGGATCTACCAGTCAGCACGTATCCTTTTCATATATAAGACTCTATCTTCTACACTTGTGGCTTTTACTCTGTGACAGAGGGAGTAACTTAACCTCTCATAGATTCTGGTTCTCACATCTTGGATTAGACAGTGCCCTTGGTTCAGCATCAGATTTTTACGGTCCCTGCCTCCAGTTTTACTTGTGAGGTAAGAGTTCAAGTGAATGAGAAAATGTTGAGAGTAGAAGAATTTTTTCCTAATTAGCATCCATCTTCTTGTTTTTTTTTTTTTTTTTTTTTTTCCAGCATTTTTGTTTGCATATAGCAGCAATGGCCTGCTCTTTGTAGGCTAGGTCTGTGATGCTTTGCTATTTTTAGTTTATCGAGGCTCTAAAAAGGGGATGGTCCATTTCACTGTATTATAATAATGGAAAAGGCAGATGCTATGGAACCAGGTTGGACTAGTCTCAGGTATTCCATGTATATACTTTCCCTTGAAGATGAGATTCCATGAGAAGAGCTGAGTTGATCTCTAATGTATCCTTTTTCTTCTGTGTCCACAGATCCCCTTAGAAAAGAATGGCTTCTGGAAATGACTCTTTCATGACTGAATTCATTCTGTTGGGATTAACAGACCAACCAGATCTCCAACTCCCACTGTTCTTTCTCTTTCTAATGATGTATGTGGTCACTGTGTTGGGAAATTCGGGACTGATAATTCTAATCATGAAAAATTCACACCTCCACAATCCCATGTATTTTTTCCTCTTTAACCTGTCCTCCATAGATCTCTGCTATTCTTCAGTATTTACACCAAAAATGCTGGCAGGTTTCTTATCAAAGGGGAGTATTATCTCTTACATGGGGTGCATGACTCAGTTTTACTTTTTCTGTTTTTTCATCATCTCTGAATGCTATGTGTTGACATCCATGGCCTATGATCGCTATGTGGCCATCTGTAACCCCCTATTGTATAACATTGCCATGTCCCCTAAAGTGTGTTCTGGCCTCATGCTTGGTTCCTACTTGATGGCATTTTCTGGTGCTGTGGCTCACACTGGATGCATGCTGAGACTGACCTTCTGTGATGCAAACATAATCAACCATTATTTCTGTGACCTCCTCCCCCTGCTCCAGCTCTCCTGCATAAGTACCTACATCAATGAGATGGTAAATTTCATTGTGGCAGGCATCAATATCATTGTTCCCAATCTAATCATCTTTATCTCTTATGGTCTCATCCTGTCCAGCATCCTCCACATCAGTTCCAGGAGAGGGCAGGTCCAAAGCCTTCAGTACGTGCAGCTCCCATGTAATTGCAGTGTCTCTCTTCTTTGGATCATGTACATTCATGTATCTGAAGCCATCTTCTGCTGGGTCTCTGGATGACAGAAAAATCTCTTCTCTCTTTTACACCATTGTGGCTGCCATGATGAACCCCTTAATCTACAGCTTGAGAAATAAAGATGTTAAAATTGCTCTGAGAAAAACTCTGAGTAGGAGACAGTTTTGATTAGAAATAGTATGAAGGTCCTGTGTTTAATCATAATAATTTCATTGACAATCTTCTTATATTATTTCTTCCTCATGATGTTGAAGGATATTTGAGTCTTCTCACAATTTATTTCCTCTCCTTGTAGAGTGAGTATTTTCTCTCTCCTCACCATCTGCACAATTTCCTTTCTTCACATTTTCCCATTTATTGATACTATTAAGAAAAATAATAAGTATCTCCGTGTTTTTTTTTTTTTATCATTTTGAACTTTTTTTCTCTCTAGAAATAGAAGACTGGTCTGAAGATGATCAAATCAGGGAAATTTAGGGTTACACAGTTTTATTATGACTGTCTTATCTGCCACTTGCCATTGGAAGCATGAATCAGATGTTTTCTCTTCCCATCTTTCCAGTGTTCATTGAACAATATGTCTCTAATACCTGAGGTGAAAAGTTCCATTATGACTGTTAAGCATACCCCACTTTTCCTCTGTAATACTATGGATTATGCTTCCTTGGACAAAGCGTTTTCTTGCCTTTGCACACCCAAAACTGTATGTAATGTATTGTCAAAATATATTTATTTCTTGGATGAGAGAATAAAGCTCAGAGTAGTTATTGCTTTATTTACAGTTATATATATATAACTATATATATATATATATTAGTAAAGAGTAAAAAGTCTAGACTAAATTCAGCCTTATGGTTTCAGGTCTTTTAATTTTAATATATTTTGCTTCTATTTTATCTTAATATTTTTGTTTCGGTATACATGTCGTTGGTAAAAATACCATAATTTGAAAGTTGTCTGTGTTTTGTTCTAGGGCAGTACATGAATTTCTCTCAGAGTCATTATTGCTTTTTGTTGTTTTTTGCTTAGGAAAACAGTACGCTGGTGTTGTCAATGGAAAGAAGAGGGCTTTTGGGCTAGGGAGAAAACTGTCTCAGATAGGAATGTTATTTCTTCTACAAAATTAAAAAAAGTAAATTTTGAATGTTTGCAAATGTGTAATTCAGAGAAGAGGGCATGGGAGCTAAAGGAGCACTGAATCTCATCATGAGGCCAAGATTCCACAAGATGCATGGACAGTGAATCCCTATGGGGTGTGGTCATTAGGCTAGGAACTGCATTTCAACCTGTATTTTTATCCTGTTCCAACTAGTACAGTAAATGTACAGTTCATAAAGCTTTTTAAAATTTAGAATGCACAGCGATTATACTTCAGTAGTGTTTGGGGGAGTGAAGATGGAAAAGCTCCCTAAATGTGGCTCACTCCCCAAATGTAGCTCCAGGTAGAGAAAGGACTTTTTTTTCAGGAGACAAAATGATGAAGAGTAATTAAGACTCAAATTAGGAAGAAGGAATCTAGAAAGAAATGGATGTTAAGAGCTCATTTTTTTTTTTTTTTTGCAGTTTTCCTCTTCTCTCTAGAAGGCCCTAGAGATATTATGGAAATTGCAGGATTTCTCTGGATAGAATAAAAATTAACTTATTTGATATTTTAAAAAATTAAACCCACCAACCTCCATCCTTGTGGTATGACCTGGGTACAATGAAATCACTCCTGCTTTTGTTGGCTTCCATGTGATGCTTCTGTATGGATTTTAAGGTGCAAAATCCTCAAATTTCAGTTAGAACAATGATCATTTGAAAGAAACATTTGGGGAATAAATCAAATTGTGATTTCTTTTTTTTTGCTGGAATAGGATGTTGGGTTATTTTTCTTTTGAGAAGGTAGGTAAAATAATTATTCTAAAATGCTTAAGCCTTAGTAAATTGACAATTTCAATATTTTGTAACATACATTTAATGGCATTTTTATTTTACTTGTTTTTTAATCTCTACTCAAGATTTAGATATTGTGAATTTTGCAACTGGTATGTTTGCTTGTCAGCTTTTTTGTATGTTTGGCATTTGCTATGGTTTTTCCTCCTTGCTAATTCCTTGGCTTATGGTTTAAATGACTACTCAGACCACCTCTGCTGGTCATACACATTATCAGCGTGTATGGTTTTCACTTAAGTTCTATTTATATAAAATAGTTGACCAAGTTTGGTGTTTCTTTTTTAAAAAAATTTACTTACTGTTCTCTTTTATAAAATTGTTCTACTTATGAAGAGAAGTGTATTTAAATAAATAATAATTACACTACTTAGAAAATTTTATAGACATCGCAGAGGTATATCCACTCCATTATGTATTTTATCACTATTTAAGTTTGCCCCAAATGCATTAATCTGTTTATAAATCTTTCTTTTGAGAAGCTTCAAAGAACAAATTAAATTTGTTTCACTTTTAAAAACAATAAACTTTCTTTAAAATTAGGTTTTATTCTTTCAGATTATTTTGAAAATAATTTAAAACATTTAAATATCCCTGTAAACTTACATTTGGCCAAGTTTGTATTTATTTATTTTTGCTATGTAAGTATTTATTGTTTTACCATGAGTTACACAGGTTTAGGATCCTCAAGGAGATAGATGAAGGAATAGCATCCATTAAAAATTATAAAGTGAATTTTGCAGTAATGAAACAAAATCAAATGGGTATGAGAAAAAAAAACAAAACGCTTGAGAATGAACTCCACAGTCACTGAAGAGACTGGATGAGTGATAAACAAGGATTAAAGAGAGAATTAGTAAATTGGAAGATGGTGCTAGAACATTCATCACAACGCATCACTAAGTATCAGAGAGCTTTCTTTCTAATGCTCAAATATCCCTTATTTAAAGGCAGGCAGGATTTCAAATCACCTTTCAGCAACCCCCTCCCCCCTTTTTTGTCTTTTTGTCTTTTTAGAGCTGCACCTGAGGCACATGGAGGTTCCCAGGCTAGGGTTCTAATTGGAGCTACAGCTGCCAGCCTAGGCCACAGCCATAGCAAGGCAGGATCTGAGCCATGTCTGTGACCTACACCACAGCTATCAGCAACACCGGGCCCTTAACTCACTGAGCGAAGCCAGGGTTGAACCCTCATCCTCATGGATATTAGTTGCGTTCTTAACCTGCTGAACCACAGTGGGAACTCTGAAGGTCTTCCTTTTGAATTGAACTTGTCATTTAGGCAACAGAACAGACTGAACTTCACTGCTTCTGATGTGTCCAGTATGTTGGCCAAGTTTTTAAAAAGCAATTTAGTTAGAAGTTTTAGTTAGCAACTCAAGCTCTGTGTGTCTATTTGGACCTTACTGAAAGGAAGAGAATCAAGTTAGGGTGTTTTAATTTATAACATCGAATTATTCTGTATAGTGGTTGCTTTTCTTTACTGTGTACTGAAGAATTTAAGAGATAAAGTATAATTCTACTGAAGTCGCACAGCTGAGAGTTAACAGGCAAACCATGAGTTTCTCTTGTGTCTGTGGAAGAGGACTTTTACAATTCAGTGTGAGAGCTTGGACTTTCTGGGCTATACAGGATATGAGTTAAACCATAAAAACAATTTACCAACTTTATTACAGCCATCCTTCACTATTCACACAACCTCCCTACACACACATACACACACACACACACACACACAGAGTGTTTTCAAATCTTGTATTTTATGAGATCTCTGCCTAACATCTACTGCATAGCACGCAACCCACTTTTAATCTTTGGAACCACATTTAGGTACATGGTTCCAGGTTCCAGCTCCTGAGAGGAAGGGCTGAACAAGAACTACTTGCTGAATTTGGGAAGAAACAATAACTATTGATTCAACCACTCATTTGTTTATGTAAAAACAAAACAAAACAGAATAGAACACAACACATATTTTATACCTACGTGCCTAGCAACATGGAGCAATGTGTTGTATGTCACAGTCATCAACAAGATGATGTAATAGCATGGTATGTTAGATTTTTATAATATAACATAGTAGATTTACATCCTACATATGAATAGATACTAAAATAAGTCTTACATGGTTACAGTTAGTTCTGAAATTTGAATATATCAGCAAATATCCATGTTGGAGACAGACAAGGTATTTTTCCCTTTGTCTGGCACCATTGGTGTTTGTTCTCTTGAACTTTGGACGTTTCATTGTGTATTAAATTTAGCATCAGATTAAGTAGGTGTATTATATGATTGGCCTTGTTGTACAAAATATGCAACTTTGAACATTAAAATAGCTCTCAGTGTAGGGAAGTTTTACATTCCCAGGCTGAGATTTCCTTGTCCCTTAGTGAGTGGGAGGCCGAAGGGATCACCTGGGCTGTTTAAAAGGCTCTGTGACATCATTTGAATTATGCATTTCCAATATTAATAGAGGTATAGTCTGTTCCAGTTGCTTTTAGAAATAGTGTTGCAGTTTTCTCTGTACTGTCACATCTGTCACTGTATGTGTTTCTCAGGGAGAACTCTCAGGTAGACAGAGTAGGGATCCTAGTTCTCATGTCACAGATGATAAACTGATACTTAGAGATGTTCATGACTTGTTCCAAATCACAGTTAATAAATGCTAGAGCTGAGACTGGGTCGTTTGGAGTTTTGGTTCTAAATCTTTCAAGGTGGTTTTTAAAATTATTATACAAAATTTAACAGACTTAAAAAAAACAGTGTAACCTGATTAAGTGTTTTAGTGAATAAAAATGCTTCTGAACACAAATAAGAATAAAATACTCAAATAAGAATAATGTCCAGAAACTTTTTTATCTTTCATATGTAATATCTTTATTGCCTAATTTACCATGTGTGGATATATTCTTATTTGATACAGGCTTATGCAATAAATGGAAACACATAAAGATAATCTATAGTATTCATTATTAACATAAGTACTTACCCAGATTTACCTCAGCTGAATGTTCTTACTTTCAACATGTTATTTAGCCTTCATATCTATTATATTTGATAGGCACCAACTTGATTAGCTTAGTGTGACAGAGATTGCCAGATTTTCACCTCTTCTTCCAAAACACACATTTCTCTGCCTTTCTTGCAGTGATATATGTCGTGTGACTATGCTCTATACATAATCAATGCCATTCCATGGTCAAGATGTGCCCTTTACACATTTTCTTTTTTTTTATTTTATTTTTTTTTAATTTTCCCACTGTACAGCAAGGGGGTCAGGTTATCCTTACATGTATACATTACAATTACATTTTTCCCCCAGCCTTTCTTCTGTTGCAACATGAGTATCTAGACAAAGTTCTCAATGCTATTCAGCAGGATCTCCTTGTAAATCTATTCTAAGTTGTGTCTGATAAGCCCAAGCTCCCCATCCCTCCCACTCCCTCCCCCTCCCCCTCCCCCTCCCTCCCCCTCCCCCTCCCCCTCCCATCAGGCAGCCACAAGTCTCTTCTCCAAGTCCATGATTTTCTTTTCTGAGGAGATGTTCATTTGTGCTGGATATTAGATTCCAGTTATAAGTGATATCATATGGTATTTGTCTTTGTCTTTCTGGCTCATTTCACTCAGTATGAGATTCTCTAGTTCCATCCATGTTGCTGCAAATGGCATTATGTCATTCTTTTTTATGGCTGAGTAGTATTCCATTGTGTATATATACCACCTCTTCCGAATCCAATCCTCTGTCGATGGACATTTGGGTTGTTTCCATGTCCTGGCTCTTGTGAATAGTGCTGCAATGAACATGTGGGTGCACGTGTCTCTTTTAAGTAGAGTTTTGTCCGGACAGATGCCCAAGAGTGGGATTGCGGGGTCATATGGAAGTTCTATGTATAGATTTCTAAGGTATCTCCAAACTGTTCTCCATAGTGGCTGTACCAGTTTCCATTCCCACCAACAGTTCAGGAGGGTTCCCTTTTCTCCACAGCCCCTCCAGCACTTGTTATTTGTGGATTTATTGATGATGGCCATTCTGACTGGTGTGAGGTGATATCTCATGGTAGTTTTGATTTGCATTTCTCTTATAATCAGCGATGTTGAGCATTTTTTCATGTGTTTGTTGGCCATCTGTATATCTTCTTTGGAGAAATGTCTATTAGGGTCTTTTGCCCATTTTTCCATTGATTGATTGGCTTTTTTGCTGCTGGGTTGTATAAGTTGTTTATATATTCTAGAGATTAAGCCCTTGTCAGTTGCATCATTTGAAACTGTTTTCTCCCATTCTGTAAGTTTTCTTTTTGTTTTCTTTTGGGTTTCCTTTGCTGTGCAAAAGCTTTTCAGTTTGATGAGGTCCCATGGGTTTATTTTTGCTCTAATTTCGATTGCTTTGGGAGACTGACCTGAGAAAATGTTCATGAGGTTGATGTCAGAGAGTGTTTTGCCTATGTTTTCTTCTAGGAGTTTGATGGTGTCCTGTCGTCTATTTAAGTCTTTCAGCCATTTTGAGTTTATTTTTGTGCATGGTGTGAGGGTGTGTTCTAGTTTCATTGCTTTGCATGCAGCTGTCCAGGTTTCCCAGCAATGCTTGCTGAATAGACTTTCTTTTTCCCATTTGATGTTCTTGCCTCCCTTGTCAAAGATTAATTGACCAGAGGTGTCAGGGTTTATTTCCGGGTTCTCTCTTCTGTTCCGTTGGTCTGTCTGTCTGTTTTGATACCAGTACCACACTGTTTTGATGACTGTAGCTTTGTAGTATTTCTTGAAGTCTGGGAGAGTGATGCCTCCTGCTTGGTTTTTGTTTCTCAGGATTGCTTTGGCAATTCTGGGTCTTTTGTGGTTCCATATAAATTTTTAGATTGTTTGTTCTAGTTCTGTGAAAAATGTCCTGGGTAATTTGATAGGGATTGCATTGAATCTGTAGATTGCTTTGGGTAGTATGGCCATTCTTACAATATTGATTTTTCCAATCCAGGAACATGGAGTATCTTTCCATTTCTTTACATCTTCTTTGATTTCTTTGATAAAAGTTTTATAGTTCTCGGCATATAGGTCCTTTACCTCCTTGGTCAGGTGTATTCCGAGGTATTTGATTTTGTGAGGTGCCATTTGAAAAGGTATTATATTTTTGTATTCCTTTTCTAAAATTTCATTGCTGGTATACAGAAGTGCCACTGACTTCTGAATGTTAATCTTATATCCTGCTACGTTGCTGAATTTATTAATCAGTTCAAGTAGTTTTGGGGTTGAGTCCTTAGGGTTTTCTATGTATAGTATCATGTCATCTGCATACAGTGACAGTTTGATCTCTTCTCTTCCTATATGGATGCCTTTTATTTCTTTGGTTTGTCTAATTGCTGTGGCTAGAACTTCCAAAACTATGTTGAAGAGCAGTGGTGAGAGTGGCCATCCCTGTCTTGTTCCAGATTTGAGTGAAAAGGCTTTCAGTTTTTCCCCATTGAGGATTATATTTATCATAAACGGCTTTGATTATATTCAGGAATGTTCCCTCTATACCCACTTTGGCGAGGGTCTTGATCATGAATGGATGTTGGACTTTGTCAAATGCTTTTTCTGCGTCTATTGAGATGATCATATGATTTTTGACTTTTCTTTTGTTAATGTGTTGTATGACGTTGATTGATTTGCGTATGTTGAACCATCCTTGTGAACCTGGGATGAACCCTACCTGGTCATGGTGTATAATTTTTTTGGTATGTTGTTGGATTCGGTTGGCTAAGATTTTGTTGAGAATTTTTGCATCTATATTCATCAATGATATTGGGCTATAGTTTTCTTTTTTGGTGGAATCTCTGTCTGGTTTTGGAATGAGGGTGATGGTGGCATCATAGAATGACTTTGGGAGTATTCCTTCTTCTTCAACCTTTTGAAAGAGTTTAAGGAGGACGGGCACCAATTCCTCTTTATATGTTTGATGGAATTCGCCTGTGAAGCCATCTGGTCCTGGACTTTTATTTGTAGGGAGTGATTTTATGACCTCTTCAATTTCATTTCTAGTGATCGGTCTGTTCAGTTGGTCTGTTTCTACTTGATTCAGTTTTGGCAGGCTATAAGATTCTAGAAAATTGTCCATTTCTTCCAGATTGTCAAACTTGTTGCCATATAGTTGTTCATAGTATTCTCTTATGGTTTTTTTGTATTTCTGCTGTATCTGTTATGATTTCTCCTTTTTCATTTATAATTTTGGTTATTTGGGTTCTTTCTTTCCCTCTTTTGAGTGAGTCTGGCCAGGGGTTTGTCAATTTTGTTCACCTTTTCAAAGAACCAGCTCTTGGTTTCATTAATTTTCTCTATTGTTTTTTGAGTCTCGATTTTATTGATTTCTTCTTTGATCTTTATAATTTCCTTCCTTCTGCTGACTTTAGGACTTTTTTGTTCTTCTTTTTCTAATTCATTTAGGTGGAGGGTTAAGTTGTCAATTTGGGATCTTTCTTCTTTTTTGAGAAAGGCCTGTATTGCAATAAATTTCCCTCTGAGCACTGCTTTCACAGCATCCCATAGATTTTGAGTGGTTGTGTCTTCATTATCATTTGTTTCAAGGTAGTTTTTAATTTCCTTCTTGATTTCCTCATTGACCCATTGGTTTTTTAGTAGCATGTTGTTTAGTCTCCATGTGGTAGGTTTTTTCTCTTTCCTTTTCCCATGGTTGATTTCTAATTTCATGGCATTGTGGTCAGAGAAGATACTTGAGATAATTTCTATGCTCCTACATTTATTGAGATTAGCTTTGTGTCCCAATATGTGGTCAATTCTTGAGAATGTTCCATGAGCATTTGAGAAGAATGTGTATTCTGCTTTTTTTGGATGTAGTGTCCTGAAGATATCAATTAAGTCTAACTTTTCTATTGTTTCCTTTAGGACCTCTGTTGCTTTATTGGTTTTCTGTCTAGAGGATCTGTCCATTGATGTGAGGGGGGTGTTAAGGTCTCCTACTATGATTGTATTCTCATCAATATCTCCCTTTATGTCTGTTAATATTTGTTGTATGTATCTGGGTGCTCCTGTATTTGGGGCATATATGTTGATGATAGTAACATCCTCTCCTTGGATGGATCCCTTAATCATTAAGTAGTGTCCTTCTTTGTCTTTCTTTATGTCTTTTGTTTTAAAGTCTATTTTGTCTGATATGAGCATTGCGACTCCTGCTTTTCTGTCATGTCTATTGGCGTGAAATACTTTTCCCCACCCTTTCACTTTCAATGTATATGTATCTTTTGTCCTAAGGTGAGTTTCTTGTAGGCAGCATATTGAAGGTTTTTGCCTTTTTATCCACTCAGCCACTCTGTGTCTTTTGATTGGGGCGTTCAGTGCATTGACATTTAAGGTGATAATTGATAGATGATTATTTATTGCCATTTGAACCTCCTGTTCCAGTTGATTCTATGGTTCTCCATTCTTCCTTTCTTTCTTTTTTTTTTGGTTGGATGGTCTCCTGTTATTATCTGCTTGAGTGTATTTTTTTTTTCATTTTTTGCGAATGCAATATTTGCTTTTGGCTTGTGGTTGCCCTGTTTTTAAGTATGCTAACCCCTTCCCATAATTGTGTGTTTTAGCCTGATGGTCCTGTAAGTTCAAACACTTCATTACTATATTAAAATTAAGAAGAGAAACATACAAACAAACAAACAAAAGGGTTATTTACTTCCTAACATCCCTTGCCCACATTTTATGGTTTTGATGACTCTTTTTTTATTTTTTTCTTTTTAATTTTATTTTATTTAAGGCCTGTTCATGATTAAATCTGTATGCTGGCTTATTTGAGTGACTGCTCTCTGATTGTGGTTTCCTCAGTCCTAGTTCTTCCTCTTTTTTTTTCTTTTCTTTTTTCTTCCCTTTCCTTCCTTTCTTTTTGGTTTAGAGAAGCCCTTTCAATAGTTCCTTTAACCTGGGTTTTGTGTTGCAGTATTCTTTACGTTTTTGTTTGTTGGAAAAATTTTTATTTCCCCTTCTATTTTAAATGATATTCTTGCTGGATAGAGTATTCTAGGTTGCATATTTTTTCCTTTGAGCACTTTAAATATCTCTTGCCATTCCCTCCTGGCCTGTAGTGTTTCTGTAGAGAAGTCAGCTGATATTCTTATGGGGGTTCCCTTGTAGGTAACATTCTGTTTTTCTCTTGCTGCCTTTAGGATCCTCTCTTTATCACTAACTTTTGCCATTTTTATTATGATGTGTCTTGCTGTGGGTCTATTTGGGTTCAGTTTGTTTGGGGCCCTCTGTGCTTCTTGTATCTTGAACCCAGCATCCTTTAGATTTGGGAAGTTATCAGCGATAATTTCTTCAAATATATTTTCCATCCCTTTATCTTTTTCTACTCCTTCTGGAATTCCTATTATGCGTAGATTGGCCCACTTTATATTATCCCATAGGTCTCTTATATTGCTTTCCAGTTTTTTGATTCGGTTTTCTGTCTGTTGACCGGATTGAGTGATTTCCATTATTCTATCTTCCATATCACTGATTCGTTCTTCTGCATTATTCATTCTGGTTTTTACTGCCCTTAGTTCCGTTTGCATCTCTGCAAATGAATGTTCTAGTTTTTCTTGGCTCCTCCTTATATTTTCTAGTTCCTTTCTGAGGGTATCTGCATTCCTGTTCATATCTTCTCTTAATTCCTTCAGTGTTTTCACTATTTCTCTTTTGAACTCCAGGTCTGTCAGACTGCATAGATCTGTTTCATTGTTGACTGTTTTAGGTGAGTTCTCCTGTTGGTTTGACTGGGGGTGGTTTCTCAGCTTCTTCATCTTGCTTGTTGTTTTCTTTCTCCTGAGGGAGTTGTACTCTCCGTTATCGGGCAGTGTTTGCCTTGTAACTGCCGTGGAATATTTCCTGAGGGCTGGCGTTGTTGGTCAATCTTTTTTGAGGCAGTGTGGCTTTTCTGGAGTGTTGATGGGGCTAACAGTGTTTCTTTGAAGCAAAGGAGGACTTCCTGAGGGCAGACAGGACTGGGAGGTCCACACCACGATGGTAGCAGATTTCACTTGGTCATGCAGAGCTTGCTCTGGTGTTTTTAGGCTGTGGGGTTCTTGCAGGGGGTTGGCGGTGTTGGGCAGGTGTTCCTCAGGAGTGCAGCACCCCCTGGGGGCTGGAGCAGCTATCTGGGTCACTGAGAACCTAAGAGGCTCTTCCCTAGGGCAGCCCAACTCAGAAGGATGGCCTGAGAATGTAGGCAGATCTTTTCACAGTCTGGCCAAGCTTGTTGCAGCTTTTCTGGGCTGCAGGGGCTCTTCTAGGGGGCTGGTGGTGCTGAGCAGCTATTCCGTGGGAGTGGGGCACCCCCTAGGGGCTTGGGTGGGTAGCAGGGCCACTGGAAACCCAAAAGGCTCCTCCCCAGAGCAGCCCGACTCAGAAAGTCCGTCTGAGATCTTTTCCCGGCTTGGCCAGGCTTGTTGCAGCTTTTCTGGGCTGTAGGGGGTCCTGCCTGGAGCTGGCAGTCCTATGCAGCTGATCCACTAGGGCACCCCCTGGGGGCTTGGGCGGGTAGCAGGGCCGTTGGAGACCCAAGAGGCTCCTCCCCAGAGCAACTCGACTCAGAAAGACCACCTGAGATCTTTTCCCGACTCGGCCGAGCTTGTTGCAGCTTTTCTGGGATGCAGGGAGTCCTGCCTGGAGCTGGCAGTCCTATGCAGCTGATCCACTAGGGCACCCCCTGGGGGCTAGGGCGGGCAGCAGGGCCATTGGAAACCGAAGAGGCTCCTCCCCGGGCCATCCCGACTCAGAAAAACTGTCCGGGAATTAGGCAGATCTATTCACTGCCTGGCTAGGCTTGTTCTAGCTTTTCTGGGCTGCAGGCCCTTTCTCTGGGGCTGGTGGTGTTTGGTGCTGCTCTGCGGAAGTGTAGCCCCTCCAAAGGGCAAGCAGGCCTGTGCAGGGACAGCCCCTGCGGTGGTAGGCTTCAGGCAATTGTTGAGGCCAGCCCTCCTGGATGGCAGGCAGCCCCAGGTTCGTCGAGAGCTTAGAGGGTGGCGGGGGTGGGGGGAGGGGATGCACTGGGAAGCACAGCTTTCAGCTAGCTAGTGGGCCTGTAAGCTTGCTGTGGTGTGGGGGGTATTCTATGGGGACCCACCCCTTCTTCTCTCCCCTCCCCAGCACGGGCGCAGACCAGGCTCTTCTCCCAGGTTCCCTCTGATGCGGCTTTCCACTTCCCCGCCCCTAGAGTATTGCTCCCTTCCTCTGTGACAGCTTTGTTTTCTAGTCTCCCAGGCAGTCTCTGCCCCTTCAAATGGTTTCTAGACCTCCCAAGCAGTTTCCGCTCCGCCCCGCCCCCCCAGCCTGGGGACTATCCTCTGGAGCCTAGGTCTCGGTGCCCAGCCCCCACCCAGGCGTCCCCCGGCCCTTTCCCGGGGAATAACCTCTGGAGCTGAGGACTCGGTGCCCAGCCCCCACCCAGGCATCTCAATTTTTGGTGACTGTGCCCGTAGTTCAGATGGTCCATTCGGTTCTTGATCGGCTTTTCCGTACTCCAACTTACTGCTACACTCTTGTCTGCATCTGGAGATTCCTCCAGTTCGTTTGATCTTTCCCCCGTGTAGGTGACTTTCCAGGGTGCGGGATCCCTTTCTCCTCTGCAGTTCCCTTTCGGGAGCGCCCGTCCCGCTCGGATTCACCTTCACTCACTCTCCTCTTTTCTCCCGTTCTGCCCCGTAATGTCACGAACTTCTTGCCGTTATTGGAGTTTAGGTTCTTCTGCCAGCGATTGGTTGCTGTTGTGTGCAAGTCATTTATTGTGTAGATGTGCTTTTTTTTGTTGTGTTTGTGGGAGAGGGCGAGCGTGTCCCTCTACTCCTCTGCCATCTTGTCCTCCACATTTTCTTTGACCTTCTGCATGTGGGAAGCAAATGACAATGAGGCATAAACATTGTCATCTAGACGGTGACAAATGTAGATGATGAAGGTATAAACAAATTAGAAAGTACAATGGGACAGGATGGAATGTGGACAAATAGAAAATATAGAAATCTCTGGGGTGCTGGCAGTATTCTATTTATAAATCCACAGGTTGTTTATATGTTATTTGTTTTATAAAAATATCTGAAATGTATATTTTATACATTTTTATACATATTTATGCTAAACTGCATGATAAATTAAGGTTACAAAACTTTGATTCAAGGCCTAAATACATTGAATATTAAACTAATCCATAAACAGAAACTGAGAGGAAAGGCCCAAGTGTATGGAGCAGCCTTCCAGTACAAAATACCTCACATAGAAGAAACCAGCAGAGGTAGGATTACTCGTAGATGGTTACCCAGACCAGTCCAGGGAAGAGAGGCTTCTCTTTACTAAGCCAATTAAGAATTTCCACGAGTCTGTGGGAAGAGGAAAGTTAACGTACAATCCTACTGCATTAATTTGAAGTATGTTATATATCATTCTGCTCAAATTATTTTAAAGAGGGCATAGTCCTCTTTCCAAGTCATATCATTTTGTTGTCTGAATTCTATCTACTTTTTCATGAAACATTTCTTTAAAGAATTTCTTCAACTACTTGATGATAATAATTTGAGAATAGATATATTTTGTCACAGAAAAATGAAACACTGTGCTTCAGTCACCAGAAATCTTAAAAATCATAATGCCTGAATCAGAATTGGGTGTCACAGTTTTGTATTTTTTTTTAATTTTCCCAATAGATTTTTTTTTTTTTCTACTGTACAGCATGGTAACCCAGTTATACATACACATATACATTCTTTTCTCTCACAGTACCATGCTCCATCATAAGTGACTAGACACAGTTCCCAGTGCTACACAGCAGCATCTCATTGCTAATCCACAGTTTTGTACTTCAAGTTCAAAGGTGACTTAGCAGTAACTATGGGTTGAGTCCTCAAATATTGGATTAGAGCATTTTATATCTCACCTACCTGGGGAAGCATTGTTTCTGGAGACCAGGATAGAGCCGAGTCTGAAGATGAAAGTCAGCTGTACTGTTACATGAAAAGTGAAAAAGTAGTTTGTCATTGTTCTTTGCCTATATATACTCAAAGTGTGAACATCAGGGCCTTATCATTTCTATAGGTAGGTCACCATATTGGGAAATTGTCATGGCCTCAAAAATAATTTATATTTAAAAATGGTGAAAATAATTTTGCAAATTACTTCAAGGAAATATAAACACAAAAGAACGTTAAGAACCCTAAAACTAAAACTAGAACGGGCTAAGGACTGAGCATAAGGGTCTCCCTCACCATACTCTAGGATTAAGAAATATGGAAAATTTATTACTTTGATAGAACTCTGACTTGAATTTTTGGAATGAAATTCCAAAGAGTAAATTCTGTACAGGAGAAATTCAGTGAGGTTTTAAAATTTGTTCTTGCATTATTCAGATTAAAGCCTTCACTATTTATTCAAATAAAAATGAATAGGGAGCTTTTAAGTAGCCTTAGATTTCCAAACCCCTCCTTATTTATTCTCTAAGGAAAACTCAATATGGAAATTATCATTGATGAACTGATGTTTCCTGCTTATTGAAATCTTAGTTTGGAATTGGAGTTCATTATAGAAGTTGTAACAGGAGTTCCCACTGATGCTCAGTGGAAGCGAACCCAACTAGTACCTATGAGTATGCGGGTTTGATCCCTGGCCTAGCTCAATGGGTTAAGGATCTGGTGTTGCCTCCAGCTGCGTTGTAGGTCACAGATGCAGCATGGATCCGATGTTGCTGTGGCTGTGGCTGTGGCTCGCAGCTGCAGTTCTAGTTCAACCCCTAACCTAGGAACTTCCATATGTGGTAGGTACTGGCCTGAAAAAAAAAAAAAAAGAATTTGTAACATGTGCCATAATTTCATGTGCCAGAAAATCAACCGTAGATTAAACAGTGCAGAGTGAGGTGTTCCTGTTGTGGCTCAGCAGGTTAAGAACCCGACATATTGTCCGTGAGGATACAGGTTAACTCTGGCCTCACTCAGTGGATTAAGGATCCAGTGTTGCCTCAAACTGCAGCATAGGTTGCAGATGTGCCATAGGCCTGTGGTGGCAGCTCCAACTCAACCCCTAGCCAAGGAACTTCCATATGCAGCAGGTATGGCCCTAAAAAGAAAAGAAAAAAAGAAAGAAAGAAAGAAAGAAAGACACGGTGCAGAGTGAAATATCATATTTCACACATGAGAATTTTTTTTGATGCTGATACACTTTTAAGCTTTCATTCATATTGTCCCACCATCTCCTTCTTTGGAGATAGTGGACCCACTATCCTTGACCCACTACTTCCTTATTTTTCCTATCCTATTACCTACTGGTCCTATAAGGAAGTGCTATTTGATTCCCTGCAAATGAGTAAGGGTCCCTTCCTTGGCTTCCATCCCATTGGTCTTTACTTCTACTGTAGCATGTATCACATTGCATTATAATTTTTTTACATGTGTTTGTAAATATGAATATAATACCACCAGAAGCATGTGTCCCCCTCAAAACAAGTGGGCTTTTACACAGGGAATGTACCCAAATGTATGCATAAAAACCACACGAACATGTTTCAGTGTCACTTTCTTTTTTAAGACAATGGAGAAGAAAATGGAATAAAGTAAGGCTTTACAACTTCTCATCAGTCTAAGTAGGATAGATACATCCTCACTAGGTATGGTGGATGGAGATGATTTAGATGCTGAAATTTCCACCAAGCTGGTCCTTTCTTATCTGGACAGGCAGGAAACCTACTACTATGAGCTAGTCTCAGCAGGTACAAGTCTTATTGCCTTAGCTTCCCTGAAGTTATGTCCACTTTTATTCTTATGGGGCCGCTTGATATAGTCCTGACTCTTGTGGACAGTTGCCAGCCATTCAGTAACTGACCTGATTAATAAACTACACACTACAAGTTTTATCTCTCTCTCTAGTCTATTTATCTATCATCAGACTCATTGACAAACTTACATTTTAAACAGAATTGGGTTCTAAACTCAAACTACTGTATTATAAACTGAGTATATTAGTCAGTTTTGTTTTTTTTTTTCCTTTTTAGGGCCGAACCCATGGTATATCGAAGTTCCCAGGCTAGGGGTCAAATCAGAGCAAGCGGAATCTGGGATCTGAGCTGCATCTGCGACTACACCACAACTTAAGGCAATGCCGGATCCCTGACCCACTGAATGAGGCCAGGGATCAAACCTGCATCCTCATGGATACTATTTGGATTCATTTCCACTGCACCACAATGGGAACTCCCCAGTTTTATATTTAGGTAAAATGAACTTAAATAAATGGATTTTTTTTTTTTTTTTTTTACTATTTCTTGGGCTGCTCCCACGGCATATGGAGGTTCCCAGGCTGGGGGTTGAATCGGAGCTGTAGCCACCTGCCTATGCCAGAGCCACAGCAACGCAGGATCCGAGCCACATCTGCAACCTATACCGCAGCTCACGGCAACACCAGATCGTTAACCCACCGAGCAAGGGCAGGGACTGAACCCGCAACCTCATGGTTCCTAGTCGGATTCGTTAACCACTGCGCCATGACGGGAACTCCAAATAAAGGGATTTTTAAATAAAGAGCCCACGTTTCCAATTGAAGATTGTTGTAGTCTTCCCTACCCAGCAAATATCTCCATCCCTTACAAAATAAAAGTTCTTTAGAGGTATAACATTACTTTGTTAACTGTTATACTCTTAGTTTCTCATACATTATGGCTGCTTAACTAATATTATTTTAATAATTAGTGGCTGAGGTACAAGTATGTCTCTGCCAAGAGGTCTTAGTGAGTCTCAGGGGTCTGGTGATGTGAAGGGGTGTGTTTATGTGAAGTTTAATTTAGTGACTTAATGATTTATTCCTTTCAGACTGTTTTTTCTTTGCAGGTTAGAATTACTTGGGAGCTTTAAGTAAGTACTGTGTTTTGTCAGATTTAAAACAGGAGGGCTTGGGAGTTCCCCATTGTGGTGCAGGGGAAATTAATCTGACTAATGACCATGAGGATCAGGGTTCAATCGCTGGCCTCCCTCAGCGGGTTAAGGATCCAGTGTTGCCATGAGCTGTGGTGTAAGGTCACAGACGTGGTTCGGATCCTGCATGGCTGTGGCTATGGCATAGGTTGGCAGCTGCAGCTCCAATTCAACCCCTACCCTGGGAACTTCCATATGCTGCAGGTGCGGCCCTAAAAAGCAAAAACAAATAAACAAAAAACCCAGGGGGTCTCTTCTTAAAATCAGAATATATTATTTTATTCAAGCATGTATGCACTGATAAAAACCTCAAAAGTTATGCAATGCAAAGACAAAAAGGGCCTTTGAATTTAGAGTTTTACTTAAACACCATTAAATATAACTTATGACTGGTTTTAATCAATAATCAGAACTTCTATTTCTAGGTCATTTCTTAATTTCATGTATTTTATTTTTCCTCACTTGTTCTGACTTAGAGCTGCTGTTGGTAATTATTTTTTCTTGTCTTTTTAGGGCTGCACCCACGACATATGGAGGTTCCCAGGTTAGGGGTCAAATCAGAGCTATAGCTACTGGCCTACACCAGAGCTACAGTAACATGGGATCTGAGCTGCATCTGAGACCTACACCACAGCTCATGGCAATAACAGATCCTTAACCCACTGAGTGAGGCCAGGGATCGAACCTGGCCTTCTCGTGGATATTAGTCAATTCATTTCCACTGAGCCACAACAGAAACACTGGTAATATTTTTTAATTGACACCCAAAGGCCAGATAAGTATCCACATTTGAATTCATCTTTAAAAAATTAACTTCCTGAGATACAGAAGTTTACATATGACTTCATCAAAATGAAAAAGAAATTGAACAAAGAAAAAAAGGAAAATCAACCATACTTGTTTTCTATATTGCCCTTCCTGCTACAGTGGAGTCTCACGGGGGAACATATTAGAGTGCCAGGCCTTTGTAGAGGTGAATCATTCAGCAGATAGGTTGTATTTATCCATGAACCCAAATTTATTACCATAATTTTTTCTCATTTAAAAATAGAAATATATTATTTAAATAGAGCTCTTTGCAAACTCTTCAAATGGAATATTTTAGATTCAAACAAATCAAACTTTCTTTTTGAGAGACAGTCTCATAGTAGCCCCATCTGGGCTACTTGGTATCTAAGAAAAAAAAAGGTAAATCAAAGACAAGACAAACCCTATGACAAGAAGTGTGTTAAAAGTTAAGGAAAAAAGGTGAATTATGAATTGTCCCCATTTCATTGAGAAAGTGACATTTAAAGTAGTTATGTTGGAAAATATCTCTTCAGGCAAGAGTAATTGCCAAATGCAAACCCCTAAAGTGATATTATTTGCATGTTTGTAAAAGTTGTATTTAATGACAGGAGTGAGGGAGAGAGATGAAGATAAGGACAGAGATGGGAAGATAAGGACAAGGGGAAAAATCGTGTTGGTTCTTGTAGGCCATTGTAAAAGTGACTTTTTTCTCTGAATGAAATGAAATATAGGGATTTAAAACATGTGGGTTATGTTTTAAAGATGATCTTGGCTGCTATATAGAGAATAGACTATATGAGACAATGGATGAATCAAGAGTCTGGTTAGGAGGGTCTTGAAGTAAGAGATAACAATTTATCAAATCAAGGTGGTTTTATCAGAGTTGTGATACATACTGTAATTATGCATATATTATGACTATAAAAGTAGACATATTTTATTGCTTGAAGTATAAATATATTTGTTTGGGAAAAGATACTTTAGGCAAACCAGTGGACTAATAGTGCATTAGGAAAACACGAAGTCGGTGTTCCTGTTGTGGTGAGGTGGGTTAAGGATCCGGCATTGCTGCAGCTATAGCATAGGTTAGAGCTACAGCTCTGATTCCATCCCTGGGCTGGGAACTTCCATATGCCAAAGGTTCAATCAAAAAAAAAAAAAAGAAAGAAAGAAAGAAAAGTAAAAGTATAGTTTAATGAAGGTGATAGACATTAGATTAATATCTATTGTTGTATTGTGATATGCATATTATGAAACATGCATATATATCTGCTCTTCAACCCCATTTCTGGCACAAGTCTTCTAAAACCCTTGGAGTTTTAAGTGATGGCTTTGATAAAAAGTGTCCTTTGTTATATTAATGAAGTAACTTTTTTACTTCACCTAAGGATGGAAGCTGGGTGCCAGGAGAATCAACCTTGTGATTAGAAAGTTGGAACTTCCAGTGTCTCCCTAGAACTTCTGGAGTTCAAGGGAGGGGAGAGGGGCTGGAGATTGAGTTCAGTTAGCAATAGCCAGTGATTTAATCAATCATGCTTATGTAATGAAACCTCCATTAAAACCCCGAATGATGAGATTGAAGAGCTTCTGGGTTGTGAAAACATGGAGATGCTGGGAGCGTTGTGTACCTGGAGAAGGCACTGAAGCTCCACACCCTTTCCCCATAGCTTAACTGTATTGCTATCCTCTATCTAGATGTTCACCTGTATCCTGCATTATATCCTTTTAGAGTAAGATGGTAAACGTAGCTGTTTAGCTGAGTTCTGTGAGCCACTCTAGGAAATTAACCAAACCTGAGGAGGGATTCCATGGGAAACATTATGGAAATTCACCTCATTGAAATAAAAGCAATGGAGTATCAAGAGTATGAACAATGTTGATTATTTTAGCATTGCTTTTGGTAATAAAAAACTGGAAAATTATGGATTTCTATCATTGTAGAATGGTTGGATACATTGTACTGTAAACAGAACACAGAATATTTGGAGAGGTTTCAGGAAAGTTTTGTTAGATGAAAAAAGCAAGAAGTTAAAACCAATGTAGTTTGTAGCCAATTGTAATAAAATCTATTTGTAAAATGTTTATGTCAGCAAATAGGAGAATAGAGGAAGTGCTCTTGGTTATAAACATAAGTAATGGGGGGAATATTGATGGAAAGGAGGGAAGATAGGAAATAGAATGCTAAGAAAAAAAGGAAAAGGCAGAAATATACTCTAAAAGATATAAAGTATGCATTGTATGCTCATGCATGCCACAATGTTAGAAACGTGTGGGAAGATGTATCTGTACATGTCATATTTTTGATATGTTCTAAAAATATCCTTAGCTCTAGGTTAGCAACTGTACTTAGAAGTCAAAGAAATATTAGGAGAAAGAGGAGAGAAAATATTTCTCCTTGGGGGAATGTGCAATCCCTGATGTGAAATTTTGTGTAGACTCTTGAGCCTCCAAAGGCACCTGGGTTAAAGCATCTTCATCTGCATATAAACAATTTCATAAATCTTTCTTTCCTAAAGGATGTGAATTATGGAGGGGCTCCAGGGAAATCCACTTTATCAAACTCCTGAGACCTTGAAGCTGGAAATCAAATAATGTACATGATCCTACATTGTATGATGATGAAAACAAAAAATGCTGTTTGGATTCTTTTTTGTCATTTAATGATCACCTCTGGGCAAAACCTTGATTAAAATCCTGATCTTTATCTGACTAACTCTCAGAGCAAGTGAAAGACTGAGACCTATAAATGCTCTGAGGCCTTCCACTGGGATGGATGTGGAGGGGGTTATTTCAGTTTTGCTGCCTCTGACTGCAGAAGAGCTCTTCCTGTTTGGAGAGCAGTGGTAGAGAGGAAACCACAAGGACATTTCTGATGTCTGTAGGCAAAGAAGAGTAAGCACGGACTCCTTTATGTTTTTATAGTCTTTCATCACCCATAGCTGTGGAAGGTAGCAGATTTTTCTGCTGTCCCCAGTTTTGGCCCTGAGGTGCAGATAATCAAAGGGGCTGTGTGGGAGGAAAATGGAGATGGGAAGTAGTGCTGAGTTTATAGGGTTTGCAGTGCCACCAGTTTTTCTGTCCCTTAAGGATTTCTCATGTGGGAGGCACAGATTCCATTCCTGACTTAATGACTTGCTGTGTATGCTTGGGAAGCCAGCAGTTCTCTGTGAGTCTCTGTTGCCCCAACTCAGCTGTGGACATGGGCTCATGATCTACACAGTGTCCAGCCTGGGTTGGTAGCCAGCACTGTGTAGGTGAAGTGTGGTGAGTAAATGCCAACTTGAACAAGTGAAGGGATAAAATGTGTTAGTGACAAACTGCAGTAGAGAAAAGATGAGAAATGCTTGTACTTTTTTTTACCTCTTGCTACTTCTTCCAGTATTACTTGATGCTATGCTGATGCCTCCCATGTACTTCTCTTTCTTTATATGAGCAGAGCCAGATCCTGCTCTCTATAGAATAAACTTCAGTAGAGTCGTTGGGCTTCTTGGCTCCAGAATGGACTGAGCATGGGATTGTATGGGGAAACTGGGTTCAAATCTGACTCTACTCTCTTAACTTTCAGATCCCACTGGAGGGGAATGGATATTGGAAACAGCTCCCTAGTCACTGAGTTTATCCTTGTGGGTTTATCTAAGTATTCGGAGATCCAGCTGCCCCTGTTCTTCCTTTTCATGGGAATTTACATTGTTACTGTGGCAGGAAACCTGGGCTTGGTCACTCTAATTAGACTGAATTCTCATCTTCACACTCCCATGTACTACTTCCTTTTTAATTTATCCTTTATAGATCTCTGTTACTCTTCTGCCATCACCCCAAAAATGTTGGTAAACTTTGTGTCAAAGATGAACACCATCTCCTATGCAGGATGCATGACTCAGCTCTTCTTCTACTGCTTCTTTGTCAATGCAGAGTGCTATGTGTTGACAGTGATGGCCTATGATCGCTATGTGGCCATTTGCAAGCCCCTGCTGTACACAGTCATCATGTCCCCTAAGGCCTGTTCTCTGCTGCCTGTGATTGTATATATGGGGGCATTTATAGCTTCCTCAGCCCACACAGGATGCATGCTGAGGTTGACCTTCTGTGATGCCAACACCATCAACCACTACATGTGTGACATTCTCCCTCTTCTGGAGCTCTCCTGTACCAGCACTCACATCAATGAATTGGTAGTTCTCATTGTTGTGGGCTTTGATGTTGGTGTGACTGGTCTCATCGTCATCATTTCCTATGCTTTCATCATCTCTAGCATCCTCCGCATCCATTCTGCTGAAGGAAGATCCAAAGCCTTCAGCACTTGTAGCTCACATGTCATTGTTGTTTTTGTTTTCTTTGGCTCAGGGGCATTCATGTACCTCCATCCTTCCTCTGTTTTGTCCATGGACCAGGGGAAAGTGTCCACCGTGTTCTATACCATTGTGGTGCCCATGCTCAATCCTCTGATCTACAGCTTCAGAAACAAAGAGGTTAAAGTTGCCCTAAAAAAAAGCTTGAGTAGAAAAATATTTTCCTGAGCTGGAGTAGTATTAATTACTATAAGAAAATACACCTTTCTTTTTAAATTGTTTTGGTTCTTCTACAAAGGTCTTTAATACAGGAAGAAGTGAGGTATAACAGAAAGAGTATTGAACTTGGAATTAGAAGGCCCAGCATGAAAGCTGTGCAAAAGCAGGGCATCATCTTACTTTATAGGGCTTTAGGGGGAGAAGGTGAGGCACATGAATGTTTGTTGCCTAGTATTGGGGGCCTAATTGTTGTGCAGTTTATTTTTTCCTCTCTTCTTTCCTCCCTATTCTTCTTCCATCTCTTCTTCCCCTCTCAGTTTTTTTCCATCTTACAAATGAGAAGAAATAGTCATACTTTCTTAAAGTATGATAACTAGTTCATATCAGATAAAAATGTTCCAGTTACAGAAACAATTCCTTTACAGAAAACATTAGAGAGGATTCCCATCTGAATTTTAGAACTGTATTTAACTGCCTAATATCTCTGTTTGAATATTCCACATGCAAAAATTAACCTAATCATAGCAACATCTCCAAGCCTACCAAACTTCTTGCTCTTCATGTGATCAATATCATCATGAATGGCAGCATTGGCTCCTTAATTGCTCAAACCGCAAGCTGGCATCTCCTTGATTCTTCTCTCTTCACTTGTCCTCCACACCCAATTTATCAAGTGCTAACAATCCTTGTTCTTCTCCTGACACCATCATTTCTCGTTCAGACTGCAGCCATCTAACTGACCTGACCCTCTCTTGTCTTTCCGCCTTAAAATCCATTCTCCACACTGAAACCAGACTGCTCTTTTCATGCTGCAAATAAGATCATAATTACTTGCTTTACCCTGTTCAGTGCAGTTGCCTTCAAGGTAAAAATTAAAGTTCCACTGTATGCCAAACAAGATTCTTAATATTTGGACCCTGTTCATCTCTTCAGCATGATCCTCTGTCACTACAAACCATTCCTCCCTGCCTTTTAAAAAAACCAGAGACAAGTATAGGAAAATTTGCAAGTGCATCTTTTAAGTTAGGTGGTAAGGGAAAATTTCATAAAGTTGTTTTTTGAATGAAAATTTGAAGATGGGTGAGAAAGTTAGCCATGTAGATATATGGAGAATTTTCTACAAAGAGAGGTCACCTGGACAAATATCCTGAGATGGGAAGATATTTGGGCAATTAGTGGTGGTCGGAAGCAATTGTATGTGGATGGCTTTCAATTGTATGTGGATAGTTACCTGGAGGTAACAGATTTGCTGTTAATTGAATTATGTATGAAAGAAAAAGTAGGGGCCATGGTAATTATTAGGTTTTTGACCTGAATAATTGAAATAATTGATTTTTTCATTCATTTAATTGGAAAATATTGTAGATGGTAGATTTTTATGGATTGAGACAAAACGACTTTGAGATAGTTGTTAGAAATATAAGTATAGATCTTGAGGAGGATCTGCATGTAAGAGTGTGAAATTAAGGGGGAAGCATAGTCCAGGGATATAAATTTTGGAAGTCACCAACATATAAATGGTTTTAAGACTTTGAGAGTTAAGGAGATCAGCAAATTGAGTGTATTCAAGGAAGAGATCCAAGGGCTGAGTCCAGGAAAACGCCAACATTAAAATATTGGGGAAAGATAATGAGTAGCAGCAGAATTTGTATGAGGAATTTTTAGGACTGGATTATTCTGCTGATTTTGTTTGAGTTTCTTCATTTCTGGATCTCCATGTTAATCAAATGGAATGCATTTTCTACCTTAATTCAGAGCCCTTCCTTCCTCCCTTCCTTCTTTCTGCCCTTCCCTTTTCTCTTTCTTTCTTTCCCTTCCTTCCTTCTCCTGTGATTTCTCAACTTCCCCCCTTCTCATCTTAGATTTTACAGTATAATTATGTCCTTGCAATATTAAGGAAAAAATTAAGGAAGAAATTATTTTCACTGTTTTTTCTATGTGGAATGATAGCCATCTGTGGGACAGATACTGTAGGTTTTAATTAATTACTAGAATAATATCACAAGATATTGATATAAAGTGATATATATAATAGCTTGAGAATTTGCTTTTCTAAGTATGTATTTGTTTTTATAAATTTAATTTTATTGAAGTATGGTTGATTTACAGTGTTGAATTAGTTTCAGGTGTACAGCAAAGTGAATCAGTAATACGCATACCTATATCCATTTTTTTTCCCATATAGGTGATTACAAACTATTGAGTAGAATATCCTGTATTATACAGTAGTTTCTCATTAATCATATACTTTATACAATGTAGTATATGTATTATTCCCACCATACCAATTCTTCCCTCCCCCCAACAATGTCTCCTGTGGTAACCATAAGATTAATTTTGAAATCTGTGAGTGTGTTTCTACTTTTGTCATTCTTAGTGAAGTAAGACAAAGACAAGTATCATATGATATCACTTATATGTGGAATCTAATAAAAATGGTACAAAAAAGAACTTATTTGTGTTTGTCGTTACTAGTGGAATTCATATGACACAGACACAGTTCCAAATTTGCACACAAAAGCAAAAGTCATAAATATTTTATTTATTTATTTTTTTATGTAATGATTTTTTTTTCATTATAGCTGGTTTAAAGCATTCTGTCAGTTTTCTACTGTAGAGCATGGTGACCCATGTACATATATACACGTTCTTTTTCTCACATTATCCTCTATCATATTCCATCACAAGTGACTAGATATAGTCCCTGTGCTATACAGCAGGATCTCATTGCTTATAAATATGCTCTTGTGATTTATTACTTTCATTATTTCATGGTTTTATTAACAGTTGCAATTTTTTCCAACCTCCATAACTTTTAAGTTATTAGATGAAAAATATTAAAATGGCAGCCAGTGTTGTATGTTGAAAATAAATGTTATTATGAGTACTGCTTTCACAAATTGTAAATTGAGAGTAGAATCAATTTCTTTAGCATCTTTTTGTTAGCTCTGTTATATCATTTGACACAGTTAATATTGAATAAGAATTATCAGTCTGTTACCTCTTTTAGATTATGAGATCCTGGAAACTGCAGACTGTATCTAGATTGTATTCCTTGGGTTTGACACAATTTTGCTTTGAAGTTACTCAATATTTGATACTGTTAAGATTGTAGTATAAAACGAGTTATAGTAATTCTTACTTCCAAAACATAAAGGTTTGTGTTTTTCTCTTTGTAAGACTTAGTATGATAAAGATGTTTAATATAAAAATTTAAGATATAATTAAAATGCTTATTCTGCAATATCTATCCTTGCATGTGATCTTAGTAATATCTTTATTTAAAAAAATTCAGAAAATCAACATAAATCATGCACATTTGGCAATAAATTTGACAATCTGGAAGAAATGGACAACTTTCTAGAATCTTACAGCCTGCCAAAACTGAATCAAGAAGAAAGAGATCATTTGAACGGACAGATCACTAGAAATGAAATTGAATATGTCATAAAAACACTCCCTACAAATAAAAGTCCAGGACCAGATGGCTTCACAGGAAAATTCTACCAAACATACAAAGAGGAGCTGGTGCCCACTGTCCTTAAACCTTTTCAAAAGCAAGAAGAAGGAACACTCCCAAAGACATTATGTGAGGCCATCACCCTAATCCCAAAACCAGACAAAGATACCACCAAAAAAGAAAACTATTGGCCAATATCTTTGATGAATATAGACGCAAAAATTCTCAACAAAAATCTAGCCAAACGAATCCAACAACGTATCAAAAAGATCATATACCATGACCCTGTGGGATTCATCCCAGGTTCACAATGATGATTCAACATACCAAAATCAATCAACATCATATACCGTATTAACAAAAGAAAAGTCAAAAACCACATGATCATCTCAATAGATGCAGAAAAAGCATTTGACAAAGTCCAACATCCATTTATGATAAAAACTCTCACCAAAGTCTGTATAGAGGGAACAGTCCTTAACACAATCAAAGCCATTTATGACAAACCCACAGCAAATATAATACACAATGGGGAAAAACTGAAAGCCTTCTCACTCAAATCTGGAACAAGATGGGGATGTCCACTCTTAACACTGCTATCCAACATAGTTTTAGAAGTCCTAGCCACAACAATTATATAAACAAAAGAAACAAAAGGCATCCAAATAGGAAGAGAAGAGATAAAACTGGTACTGTATGCAGACGACATGATACTTTACATAGAAAACCCTATGGACTCAACCCTAAAAACTACTTGAACTGATCAAGGAATTCAGCAAAGTAGCAGGATGTAAGATTAACATTCATAAATCAGTTGCATTTCTGTATACTAACAATGAAATATTAGAAAAGGAGTACAAGAATACAATATCTTTTAAAATTGCACCTCAAAAAATCAAATACCTGGGAATACACCTGATCAAGGAGGTAAAGGACTCACATGCTGAGAACTATAAAACATTAATCGGGGAAATTAAAGAAGACGTAAAGAAATGGAAAGATATTCCATGTTCCTGGATTGGAAAAATTAATATTGTAAAAATGGCCATACTACCCAAAGCAATCTACAGATTCAATACAATCCCAATCAAATAACCCTGTTATTTAAAAGAGTGAGACTTTGAGCTTTGAAGGGGGAAAAACTTACACAAGTCTCAGGTCTCACCCCAATATAACTATGTGCTATTTACTAGGGACAACTGTACAACTGAAGGACAAAGAAAAATTGAAAAGAAAGGACTGAAAATACTTGGCAAAAATCTAACAAGGCAACTGGCATGACTAAATTAACACAAAGAGAAATAGACTTTAAATGTGATTGTTAGAGTAAAGAAATCAATACACAATAGCAAAAATAACAAGATATAGCATTTTAAAACTTGTATACACTTACCAATATAGCCTCAAATTATATTATACAAATATAACTTGCAGCAGGAAATCAACACATACAAATCAGAGTGAGATTTTAACATCTTCTCTCAGATATTGATAGGTCAACTGGATGAACTCTAAAAGGGAAATAGCCAATTTGAGCGAAACATTAATAACCTAAAGCTATAGATTTATGCATAGGACTTTGCATTCAATAATGAAGCATTTTCATTTTTGTAAGGAAATGTAGAATACATGTTAAAATTTGATTAAGGATATGTCCTTGGATTCATTCTTAAATACAAGCAAATTTATATCGCAGAGACCACATTCTCTGATTAAAATGTAATAAAATTAAAAAATAAAAGCCAAAAAGTTATTTACCTATTTTACATTTGACATTGTAAGAAACAGTTCCAAATATTTCATAGGGCAAAAAAAATGAAAATTAAAGTTATAAAGTGTTTAGAATTTTTTTTTTTTGTCTTTTGTGTGTGTTTTTTTGGGAGGAGGGCGTCGCACTGGTGGCATATGGAGGTTCCCAGGCTAGGGGTCTAATCGGAGCTGTTGCTGCCGGCCTATGCCAGAGGCACAGCAATGCCAGATCCTAGCAGTGTCTGTGACCTACACTACAGCTCATGGCATTGCCGGATCCTTAACCCACTGAGCAAGGCCAGGGATTGAACTCTCGACCTCATGGTTCCTAGTTGGATTTGTTTCCACTGCACCATGACAGGAGCTCCTAAAGTATTTAGAATTGAGTAACAATTAAAACACATACCAAAACATTTAAGATAACTGCTAGTGTTAGTGGGACATTATGTCCTTAAATTAATTTTGTTTCCAGAAATCATTTTGAAATTAATTCACTAAGATTAGAATTGCAAAAATAAAGTAAACACAAAGAATAACATGATTTAATAGTAATATGAATAATACAGTAATGTTATACTTTAATAATACATATTAGAAAAAAATGTACTATGGTGTTATTCAATTTCATTCTTTGTTGGTACTGAGTCTAGTACATTTGTTCACTATTGAAAGTGGGGTATTGAAGTCTCTTGTTACTATTGTATCTTTCTCCTTTTAGTTCTGTTAGTGCTTGCCTTTTATGTTTAAATGTTTATGAGTTGAAGTATATTTATACATGTCATATTTTCACATAGAATTAATTCTTTCATTTTTAAAATATATATAATGTCCTTTTTTGTGTCTTGTGATAGTTTTTGACCTAAGTATGTTTTGGCTGACATAAGTCAATCCATCCCTGCTCTCTTTTGGTTGATTTTTGCATGAAATACTTTTTTCTATACTTTTTCTTTTGGGGTATGTGTGTCCTTAAATCAAACCTGTGTTATATGTTCGTTCTATACTTTTCTGATGAACCTCCATGTGTTTTCCATAGTGGTTGTACCAATTTACCCTTGATGGTATATATTTGTATCTTTCTCTCTCTTTTTGTAAATCTGTTCACCAATGCTATGTCATTTAATGAGTGAGTTTAATAACATATGAAGTAATTATTTATTGGGAAGGATTTACTATTACAAAATTTTGTAAATTGTTTCATCTTTTTCTTGTTTTTTGCTTTCTTGTCTCTCTGTCCCTCTCTTGATGTTTTCCTTTGTGTTTCATTGATTTTGTATTGATATGCTTTGATATATTTTGGTAAAGTGCTTTTTTCTGTTCTATACCTTGTATAGATATTTTCTTTTTTGTCATCATTGGGCTTACGTAGAATACTTTGTAGTTTTAAGAGTTTATTCCTTTAAATAAAAGCTTAAATCAATTCCTTACAAAAACTCTATGCTATTATTCCTCTGAACGCTTTATTTATGGTTGTCACAATTCACATGTATTGTACCTGGTTATGCATATTGAAACCTAACACAGAGCTTCATATATTTTCCTAATTTTTCATAGACTCAGATACACTTATTGAAGCTGTAGGTTTTTTGCTTTTTTTTTTTAATACCATAAAGTCTTTATTTTTTTCTCTTTTTTCCTTTTTTAAATTACTCAAATGAATTTATCACATCTGTAGTTGTATAATGATCATAACAATCCAATTTCACAGGATTTCCATCCCATAACCCAAACACGTCCGCCCACCCACCAAGACGGACTCCTCTGGAGACCATAAGTTTTTCAATGTCTGTGAGTCAGCATCTGTTCTGCAAAGAAGTTCATTCTGTCCTTTTTTCAGATTCCACATGTCAATAAAAGCATTTGATGTTGGTGTCTCATTGTACGGCTGACTTCACTTAGCATGATAATTTCTAGGTCCATCCATGTTGCTAAAAATGCCGGTATTTCGTTCTTTTTAATGGCTGAGTAATATTCCATTGTGTATATGCACCACATCTTCTTTATCCACTCCTCTGTAGATGGACATTTAGGTTGTTCCCATGTCTTGGCTATTGCAAATAGTGCTGCAATGAACATTAGAGTACCTGTGTCTTTGTGAGTCATGGTTTTCTCTGGATAGATGCCCAGGAGTGGGACTGCTGGATCCAATGGTAGTTTATGTTTAGTTTTCTGAGGAATCTCCATACTGTTTTCCGCAGTGGTTGCACCAATTTACAATCCCACTAACAGTGTACTAGGGTTCCTTTTTCTCCACACCCTCACCAGCACTTATTGTTTGTAGACTTTTGGATGATGGCCATCTGGCTGGTGTAAGGTGGTACCTCATCGTGGTTTTGACTTGCAGTTCTCTAATAAGGAAAGATGTTGAAGATCTTTTCATGTGTTTTCTGGCCATCCGTATGTCTTCTTTGGAGAATTATCTGTTTAGATCTTCTGCCCATTTTTTGATGGGGTTGTTTGTTTTTTGGGTATGGAGCTGCAGAAGGTGTTTATAAATTTTGGAGATTAATCCCTTGTCAATCAATTCATTTGCAAAGATTTTCTCCCATTCTTTGGGTTGTGTTTTTGTTTTGTTGAGAATTTCCTTTGCTGTGCAGAAACACTGAAGTTTGAGTAGGTCCCATTTGTTTATTTTTGTTTTTGTTGTCAGTACTCTAAGAGGTGGATCTGAGAAGATGTTGCTGTCGTTTATGTCAGAGAGGGTTTGGCCTATGTTTTACTCTAAGGGTTATATAGTAACTGGTCTTATATCTAGGTCTTCAATCCATTTTGAATTTATTTTTGTATATGGTGTTAGGGAGTGTTCTCATTTCATTCTTTTCCATGTGGCTGTCCAGTTTTCCCAGGACCATTTATTGAACAGGCTGTCTTTTCTCCATTGTATATTCTTGCCTTCTTTGTCATAGATTAGTTGGCTGTAGGTGTGTGGGTTGAATTCAGGGCTTTCTATCCTGTTCCACTGATGTAAATTTCCGTCTTTGTGCCAGTACCATATGGTTTTGATGACTGTTGCTTTGTAGTATAGTCTGAAGTCCAGGAGCCTGATTTCTCCAGCTCCATTTTTCTTTCTCAGGATATCTTTGGCTATTCTGGGTCTTTTGTGCTTCCAGAGAAACTTTAAAATATTGTGTTCGAGTTCTATGAAAAATGTCCTTGGTAATTTGATAGGGATTGCATTGAATCTGTATATTGCCTTAGGTAGTATAGTCATTTTGATAATATTAACTCTTCCAATCCACGAGCATGGTATATCTTTCCATCTCTTTGTGTCACCTTTGATTCTTTTCATCAGTGTCTTATAGTTTTCAGAGTACAGGTCTTTTGTCTCTTTAGGTAGGTTTACTCCTAGGTATTTTATTCTTTTGGATGTAATGGTAAATGGGGTTGCATCCCTAATTTATGTTTCTGATCTTTCATTGTTAGTGTATAGAAATGCAGTCGATTTCTGTGTATTGATTTTGTATCCTGCAACTTTGCCGAATTCGTGGATGAGCTCTAACAGTTTTCTGGTAGAGTTTTTAGGATTCTGTAGGTATAGTATCATGTCATTTGCAAATAATGATAGTTTTACTTCTTCCTTTCCAATTTGGATTTCTTTTATTTCTTTTACTTCTCTGATTGCCATGGCTAGGACTTCCAAAACTATGTTGAAGAGTAGTGGCGAGAGTGGGCATCCTTGTCTTGTTCCTGATCTCAGTGGGAATTCTTTCAGTGTTTCACCATTGAGAATGATGTTCGCTGTGGGTTTGTCATATATGGCCTTTATTATGTTGAGTTAGGTTCCTGCTATGCCCACTTTCTGAAGGGTTTTTATCAGAAATGGACGTTGGATTTTGCCAAAGGCTTTTTCTCCGTCTATTGAGAGGATCTTCAGTTTGTTAATGTGGTGTATCACACTGATGGATTTACGGATATTGAAGAACCCTTGCATCCCTGGGGTAAATCCCACTTGATCATGATGTACAATCGTTTTAATGTAGTGTTGGATGTGGTTTGGTAGTATTTTGTTGAGGATTTTTGCATTGATGTTCATCAGTGAAACTGGCCTGTAGTTTTCTTTTTTTGTGGTATCTTAGTCTGGTTTTGGTACCAGGGTGATGGTGGCCTCATAGAATGAGTTTGGGAGTTTCCCTTCCTCTGCAATTTTTGGGAATAGTTTCAGAAGGATAGGTGTTATCTCTTCTCTAAATGTTTGATAGAATTCACCTGTGAAGCCATCTGGTCCTGGACTTTTGTTTGTTGGAAATTTTTAAATCACAGTTTCAATTTCAGCACTTGTGATTGGTTTGTTTATCTTTTCTATTTCATCTTGATTTTGTCTTGGAAGATTGTACTTTTCTAAGAATTTGTCCATTTCTTCTAGGTTTTCCATTTTATTGGCTTATAGTTGCATATAGTAGGCTCTTATGATCCTTTGTATTTCTGTGATGTCTGTTGTTACTTCTCCTTTTTCATCTCTAATTTTATTGATTTGAGTCCTCTCTCTTTTTTGCTTGATAAGTCTGGCTAAGGGTTTATCAATTTTGTTGATCTTTTCAAAGTACCAGCTTTTCATTTCATCGATCTTTTCTATGGTTTTCTTTGTTTCTAGTTCATTGATTTCTGCTCTGATCTTTATGATTTCTTTCCTTCTACTAGCTTTAGGTCTTGTCTGTTCTTCTCCCTCGAGCTGCTTTAGATGTAAAGTTAGCTTGTTTATTTGAGCTTTTTCTTGTTTCCTGAGGTGGGCTTGTATTGCTATAAACTTTCCTCTTACAACGGCTTCTGTTGCATCCCATAGGTTTTGGAGTCATATCTTTGTTGTCATTTTCGTCTAGGTATTTCTTAATTTTCTCTTTGATTTCTTCAGTGATCCATTGGTTGTTTAGCAGCATGTTGTTTAGTCTCCATGTGTTTGTGTTTTTTGCAGTTTTTTTTCTTGTTGTTGATGTCCAGTCATATAGTGTTGTGGTTGGAAAAGATGCTTGATATGATTTCAATTTTCTTAAAGTTACTGAGGTTGGATTTGTAGCCCAGGATGTGATCAATCGTAGAGAATGTTCCACGTGCACTTGAGAATAATGTGTATTCTGTTGCTTTTGGATGGAATATCCTATAAATATCTATTAAGTCCATTGGTTTAAGGCATCATTCAGGGCCTGTGTTTCCTTATTGATTTTTCTTTCTGGTTGATCTATCCATTGCTGTAAGTGGGGTGTTAAAGTCCCCTACTATGATTGTGTTATTGTCAATTTGTCCTTTTAAGGTTGTTAGCAGTTGCCTTATATATTGTGGTGAACCTGTGTTGGGTGCATAGATATTTAAAGTTGTTATGTCTTCTTCTTGGATTGATCCTCTGATCATTAGGTAGAGACCTTTCTTGTCCCTTAAAATAGTCTTCCCTTAAAGTCTATTTTGTCTGATATGAGTATTGCTACTCCAGCTTTCTTTTGATGCCTGCTTGCATGGAATATTTTCTTCCATCCTCTCACTTCCAATTTGTATGTGTCCTTAGAGGTGAAGTGGGTCTCTTGAAGACAGCATATATATGGGTCTTGTTTTTGTGTCTATTCAGCCAGTCTGTGTCTTTTGGTTGGGGCGTTTAGTCCATTAACATTTAAGGTAATTAGTGATATGTATATTCTTATTGCCTTTTTATTAACTGCTTTGGATTTGTTTTTGTTGTTCTTTTTTCCTTCCTTCTTCTCTTGTTCTCTCCTCTTCTGGTTTGATGACTATCTCTAGTGTTGTATTTGAGTTGATGTTTCTTTGTGTATCCATTGTAGATTTTTGGCTTGCAGTTATTCTGAAGTTTTGATATAAGAGTCCATATGTATATGAGATTGTTTTAAGTTGTTGTTCTCTTAATTTCAAGTTCATCTCCAGTGTCCTGCATTTGTCCCACCTCTTCTTATGATTTCTGATTTTCGTGGTATAATTGTGCATGGATGATTTCATATCTTAACTGTATATACACCTTTACTGGTGAGGCTTGTCATTTGTGGAGTTTTTGTTTCCTGTTGCTGTCTTGTCTTTTCTGCCTAGAGAAGTTCCTTTAGTATTTCTTGTAAGGCTGTTTCAGTGTTGCTGAATTCTCTCAGCTTTTGCTTATCTGTGACGGTTTTGATTTCTCCTTCTAGTCTGAATGAGAGCCTTGCTGGGTAAAGTAATTTTGGTTGGAGGTTTTTTCCTTTCATCACGTTAAGTATATCATGCCACTCCTTTCTGGCCTGCAGAGTTTCTGCTGAAAAATCTGGTGATAACCTTATCGGGGTTCCCTTGTATGTTATTTGTTTCTCTTCCCTAGCTGCTTTCAAGATTTTCTCTTTGTCTTTAATTTTGGTCAGTTTGGTTAATATGCATCTTTGGGTGTCCCTCCTTGGGTTTATTTAATATATGGTACTTGTTGTGCTTCCTGGATTTGAGTGAGTAGTTCTGTTCCCACGTTAGGGATGTTTTCAGCTGTTATCTCTTGAAACATGCTTTCTGCCCTCTTCTCTCTCTCTTCTCTTTCTGGCACCCCTATAATATGGATGTTGGTGCATTTAATGTTGTCCCAGAGTTCTCTGAGACTCTTTTCATTTGTTTTCAATCTTTCTTCTCTTTTCTGTTATGCATCCATAATTTCCACTAATCTGTTCTCCCCCTCACTTATTTGTTCTTCTGCCTCCTGTATTCTGCTGTTAGCTATTTCTAGTGAATTTTTTATTTCAGTTATTGTATTTTGCATCTCTTCTTTTTTAAGTTTTATATCTTGTATCTCTCTGGTCAGTGTTTCCTGTAAGTTATCCATCTTTGCCTCCAGTTTATTTCCAATGTCTTGCATCATCTTTAGCATTAACAATCTAAAGTCTTTTTCCTGGAGGCTGAGAATCTCCTCATTGCTTAGCTGATTTTCTGGGGTTTTTCCCTTCTCCCTCATCTGAGTTATAGCTCTCTGCCTTTTAATTTTTGTAGGTTTTTGGTGTGGTGACCTTTTTACAGATAATAGAGTTGTAGCCTCTCTGACTTCTGGTGTCTGCCCCCCTTGTGGCTGGATTTGGTATGGGGGTTTGGTGTAGGCTTCCTGATGGGAGGGGCTGATGCCTGCTCACTGGTAGGTGGAGCTGATTCTAATCCCTCTTGTAGGTGGGGCTTAGTCTCTGGATGGGATTAGAGGCAGCTGTGTGCCTGAGGGCTCTTTAGGTAGCCTGTTTACTGAGGGGTGGGGCTGTGATCCCTTCTGGATTGCTGTTTGCCCTGGGGCTTCTCAGTGCTGACTGTCAGGTGGGGCCATATTTTCCCCAAATGGCCATCTCCAGAGAAAGGCACACTGCTGAATATTCCTAAGAGCTTTGCTTTCAATGTCCATCCCTCACAACAAGCCACATTCAGTCCTGTTTTCCCAGGATGTCGTCCAAGAACTGCAGTCAGGTTTGACCCAGATTCCTATGGAGACTTTACTTTGTCCTGGGACCTAGTGTACGTGAAAGTCTGTCTGCGCCTTTTAAGAATGGGGTCTCCATTTTCCCCAGTGCCAAGGAGCTCCTGCGCACAAGCCCCACTGGCCTTCAATGCCAGATGCTCCAGAGCTCTTTCTCCCAGTGCCAGATCCCTACACATGGGAGTTTGATGTGGGGCTCAGAGCTCTCACACCTGTAGGTGAGTCTCTGTCAACCAGTTAGTTTCCAGTCTGTGGGGCTTCCCACCTGGGAGATATGGGGTTGTTTTGTGAAATCACCCCTCCTATCTCTTGATGTGGCCTCCTCTTTTTCTTCTGGTTTAGGATATCTTTTTTATGTTATCTGGTCCATTTGGGTGAAGATTGCTCAGCCTTTAGTTGTCAAAGCTGTAGTTTTTTTAAAATTTACTTTTATTGACACATAGTTAATTTACAATGTTGTATTATTTTCAGGTGTACAGCAAAGTGAATCAGTCATACATATAAACATGTCCATTCTTTTTTTCCCATGTATGTTATTGTAGACCATTGAGTAGACTTTCCTGAGGTATACAGTATGTTGTCATTAATCATCTATTTTATACAGTAGCATGTATGTGTTATTGCCACCCTCCTGGTTGTTTTGATTTAAAGAAATAATTTAACTTCTTACTTTTGTCATTTAAAAATATTTTATTGAATGCATACTTGTTTTATGTATTCATTAATATATTTTGTTATATTTATTTTTAATACTTTTGTCTTTTAATTTTTATATCAGAACAGAAAGGAAACACATTTAGCCAACACTTTTAGAATTATGTAGTGTTCTGTGTTTTTATCTGTTAACCTTTATCAATTTGTTTTAGACTTCTTGCTGTTGTCCTTTAGTGCACTTTCTTCTCAACTTGAGGAACTCACTTTAGCATTTCTTGTGAGGCAGGTTTAGTGGTGCTGAATTCCTTCAGCTTTTGTTTGTGTGAGAAAGCTTTTATCTCCTTTGTTAAAGATAATTTTCGCTAGGTATATTATTCTTGTTGGTTCTTTGGCTATTTTTGTTTTCTTTCAGCACATTGAATGTATCATTCCACTTGGTAGTGAACTGCAAGATTTATGCTGAAATCCACTGAATTTGACCAAAAATCCACAAATATTTATATGGGGGTTTTATAGTATAAGTTGCATTTGTCTTACTGCTTTCAAAATTCTCTTTGTCTTTGACTTCCAATAATTTGATTATAATATGATTGGAGTGGATTTCTTTGGAGTCATTTTATTATTTATCCTTTTTGTTTCCACTATCTGAATGTCCATTTCCCTCTACAGATTTAGGGATTTCTTAAGCCATTTTTTAAAAAGAAATCTCTCAGGTCATTTTTTAGTCTTTTTACTGTGAAATATCTCTAATCCATACATTGATACATCTGGTAGAGTTCAATAAGTCCATTTCTTCATTATTTTTCATTCATTTACTTATAGTTTATCAGATGAATAAAGTCAAATGATCTTCATTTTCCTTTTTCAGCCACACCCATGGCATATGGAAGTTATGGGCCAGGGATCGAACATGAGCTGCATCTGCAAATTAAGCCACATCTATTAAAATGGATCCTTAACCCACTGTTCTGGGATCAGCATCAAACTGGCACTACCTCAGAGACAATGCCAATTTTTTAACCTGCTGTGCCACAGTGGGAACTTCCCAAATAATCATGTTTTGAACTCCATTACCCTTTCTTTTGAGTGGTCCAGTCTGTTGTTGTAACCCTCTAATGAATATTTCAGTTCAGGTATTGTGTTCTTTAGTTACATGATTTCTGCTTCGTAGTCTTCAAAGATTTCTGTCTCTTGATTAAAATTCTCACTTTGTTCATGTATTATTCTCTGATTAACAGTGAACATGTTTATAGATTTTTCTCTGATAACCGTGAGCATGTTTATTAACTGAGTTAAGTTGAATTCTCTGTCAGGTAAATAATACATTTCCATTTCATTAGGGTTGTTTCATGGAGATATATGTTGTTCTTTTCTGGAAAATACTTGGAAGTGTCTTCGTTTTCCTTGACTCTCTGTGCTCATGTTTGAACATTGGACAAAATAGCCACCTGCCGCAATATTCATGGAATGTCCTCTACTGCAGAAGATTCACACCAATAAGCCTGGTCAGAGGCTGAGGAGCTCTCAATCCTTGTGTCAGTCAATCCATTTCCTTTGTTCTTATAGTTCCCAGGCTTCTGGTGAATGTCAGGTCCCTTTAGTGCTTTAAAACACACATTATTAAAACCAGTTCCTCAGGCAGCCCCCTGATAAGTTTCGATAAGTTTCATCATTGGATGCCCAGTGTACCTTTTTCCATAACTAAAGAGAAGCTTGTGGAAAGGGCTTTTCTACAGTGAATTCTTTGCTAAGACAGAGAGAGGGGCTATGGTGACTTTCAGTCCAAACTTCTAGATTTTCTTTCTCTCATCTCATGTAGCTTATAACCATGTCCAGTGTCCCCTTAGCTTTCTGAAGCAGGGATACAGAGCCAGTATTCTGGATGCTATCAGGTTAGATATTATGACAAAAAGATGTCTTGAATTTCCCTAACAACTGGAGTATGTCTGGCATCATGCATAAACTGAGTGAAAGGTCCTCTTAACAAATTTTTGAATTACTTACAAAGGGAATCTGTACATAAATTGTTTTTGAGTAAGTTGTTTTTATAGGAAAATAGAGAATAGGGATTCCTCTTCAGTCATCTAAATGAATATTAAATGGGAATTTATTAATTTAATTTTGGCTCTGCCTTGGAAGATATACAATCCCTACATTAAAAGAAAAACTTGAGTAGAATAATAAATCCCTAATGGACTAAAGCAGATTATGGTACAGGGAGTAAATGTCATCCCCTCAGTTCCCTATTATATGTTGAATGTTTCCCTGGGGAAGGGACTGAGTAAGCTTCTACCATGTTTATAACTGAGTGCATTATATAATTACACTCACATTCAATCTTCTATGACTTACCAAGGGGCAAAACTGATAACAGTAAAGAATGTTTATTTTTCTCTGCTGCTTGAATGGACTGAAAGTCATAATCAGAAATTATGATCTATAGTTCTGAAAGATTTTGAAGTCATATCAGAAATTAAGTGTGGGCTGCATTCTCTTAGAAACAAAATAACACAAGCTTCAGAACCTGAAATTACCCTTCAAAGACCACTGGGTAAAACAAATGATAAGGAAGCACCAGGGTTTTCTGGAAGAAGGAGGGTGAGTTTCTAAATTTCACTTATATTCATGTCCTCCTTGTTTGAGATGGAAGTCCAAGGATCTAAGATGTGACAATTTCTTTCTTGTTTTAGTATCCTGAGACTCAGGTAAAACAGATAGAACAATCCTTTCAAGGAGGGGGCTCAAAGGATGCATTATATCAGCCAGTAAATTCCCTCTTCAAGGGTGAAAATCTCTCTCATCTACAGTTAAGGCTTTTTCCTCTGTGATGTGGAGCAGTAAGGTAACCTGTCCCAGACTCTGGCCATTTAGATTTAGTTAAGAAACAGTCATCTTAGTTCTCCCCTTACTAGGTCTAATCTGTATTAGAGGCCAGTGCCAAGTTGGTAGGGTCTCAGCCTACAATTTTACTGGTGAGGGGAGGGTTGAAGTGATAAAGAAATGTTGAGATAAATGAAGGATTGTTTTAATATGGCCCAAATTTCTTCTCTCTCATTCTGTTTTTTTGTTTTGTAGTTGTTTTTTAACTGATTAGCCAAATTTTCACAGGGTAGCATTTCCCTTCCCCCTGTAGTCTAAGTTTTGGTGCTCTTTTCTACTTTGCTTACAAAGACCCTAATAAGCAAAGTCCATGTTGCTCAGTTTCATGAAAATGGTAACCCAATTCCATGAGTCCAGGCTGGTCTACTTTCAGATAGTACCAGCCCAAACACCACCCTTTTGATAGCGATATTGTGTGAAAATTATATTGACTTTTATGCATAAAATTTTCTCCTGTTGTCACAGATCCCCTTAGGGAAGAATGGCTCCTGGAAATGGATCTTTTGTGACTGAATTCATTCTCTTGGGATTAACAGACCAACCAGATCTTCAACTCCCCCTCTTCTTCCTGTTTCTAGTAATGTATGTGGTCACTGTGATGGGCAATTTGGGCTTGATAATCCTAATTGTACTAAATTCACACCTGCACACCCCCATGTACTTTTTCCTCTTCAACCTGTCTTTCATAGACCTATGTTATTCTTCTGTGTTTACACCCAAAATGCTGATTAACTTCATATCAAAGAAGAATATTATTTCTTACATTGGGTGCATGACCCAACTTTACTTTTTCAGTTTTTTCATCATTTCTGAATGCTATATGTTGACATCAATGGCCTATGATCGCTATGTGGCCATCTGTAACCCCCTGTTGTATAACATTGCCATGTCCCCTAAAGTGTGTTCCAGCCTTATGCTTGCTTCCTACTTGATGGCATTTTCTGGTGCCACTGCTCACACTGGGTGCATGCTGAGACTGACCTTCTGTGATGCAGACACCATCAACCATTATTTCTGTGACATCCCTCCTCTGCTCCAGCTCTCCTGCACAAGTACCTACATCAGTGAGCTGGAAGTTTTCATTGTGGTGGGCATCAACATCATTGTGCCCAGTCTCACCATCTCTGTCTCTTATGGTCTCATCCTCTTCAACATCCTGCACATCAGCTCCAGGAGAGGCAGATCAAAAGCGTTCAGCACCTGCAGTTCCCACATAATTGCTGTGTCTCTGTTTTTTGGATCAGGTGCATTTATGTATCTCAAGCCATCTTCTGCTGGGTCTATGGATGAAGGAAAAATCTCTTCTGTCTTTTACACCAATACGGTTCCTTTGCTCAACCCCTTAATTTATAGCTTGAGGAACAAAGATGTTAAACTTGCTATAAGAAAAATCCTGAGTGGGAGACAGATTTGATTTGAAACATTATATCTGTGTATGTGAGTTACAAGACAGTTTCTGTGTGTTTTATTTTAGTGATGCTCTTCTATATTTTTCCTAATATCTTTTTTTCCTTGTTACCTTGAAGAAATTTGAGGCATTCTGAATAATTTATTTTTATCTTTATATCTAAGTGTTCTTTTTTTCCTCACAATTTTCACAATATTATTTTTACCTTTTTCCTGCTTGGTAACAACATTAAATGGTAAACATACTATTTGTTTTCATTATAATTTTGAAATTATTTTTTCCTCTGGGAAAAAAGAAATAGTCTCCAAATAATGGAATTAGGTGACACTAGTGTGACAGCACATCACTATGTGTGTTTTTCATCTGTCACCTGCTACAAGAGTCTTGAACTGATACTCCTTTTCTGCTCATACTCCAGTTGGCAAGACTGTGTCTTCTATAAACATCAGTAATTGAAGTTTCAAAAAGACCATTAAATAAGAAATTCAGTGGGACTATTTTGCATCCATAAATGTTTAGCTCAAGCTTCTTTTGGCAAAGAATTTCAATCTTTACATTTGTAAGTCAAATGGACACATAGCAAACCATCAAAATATATGTTTGGCATGGCTGGGAAAGTGAAGTCAAGAGAGGTTAATGATTTAACTAAAATCACACAAGTTTATGAAGGAAAAAATACAAACTAAATTCTTAGCATTTTATTACGCTGCAATATATTTTGTACCATCTTGATTCCATTATTCTGTTTCAGTAATAATGGAATATGAGAAAACATTTCTGGTTGAAAGTTGACTCTACTTTGTTTGAGAATGATTCATGAATTTCTCTCAGGTTGGATTTTTTGGGGGGATGGGGTTGGGAATGGGGCTGTCCCCATGGCATGTGGAAGTTCCCAGGCCAGAGATCAAATTCCTGACACAGCAGTGACTTAGGCCCCTGTAGTGACAAAGCTGGATCCTTAATCTGCTGTGCTACAAAGGAATGTCTGCTTTTTTTTGTTCTTTTTTTTTTTTTTTTTAAGGAAAATGGTTTAATTGGGGGGAGAGGCAGAAAGAGAAAACCGTTTTGGCCTGTATATTGTAGATCTGATTGCTGAAATAGGAAAATTACTAAAAAGCTGTATTTGGAATGTTTGCAAGTGTTTGTGCCTGAGAGAACAGAGAAAGATACTCAGAAACCTGTTATGATGTCAGGACCGAAGGAGGCATATGGTCAATGAATAAGATGTCCCCGTGTGGGGAGTGGTCTTGAGACTTAGGAACTACATTTCATTATGAAGTTATTTCCTATTTTGCAGAGTACTGTAAACATATTTCACTGTTCATAGATCCTTGATAAAACTACTTTGATAATGACCACACCTTAGTAGTGTTTTGGAGAATGAAGGTGGAAGAGCTGTGGCCTCATCTGGGAAACTAGGTAGAGAGACAGCATCAGTACAGGACATAAATAGTGAGGACTAATAGACTCAAGGAAGGAAGAAGTTATTTACACAGAAAAGTGTTGGTTAATGAAAACCTCTGCCTATGACTCACTCTTCATGGGAGTCCCTGGAAGTTCTGCAAGGATCATAGGATTTCTCTGGATAGGATGAAAGCTTAAGTTATTTAATGTTAAAAGTGTTAATCCAGCAAGGCTGGCTAACCTATGAACAACTAAATTACTCCTATTTTTGTTGACTTCCACATGCTACATCCATATGGATTTTTAGGTATACACACATAAAATTATAGCTGGAGAATGATGTAAATGTGAAAAAAATATTTGATGAATAATCCAAATTGAACTGAAGGATATTGGCTTATTTTTAAGGCCAAAAATACTCCTTAGAATGCTTTTTATTATGTATTAATGACAATGTAAATCTTTTTAAAGCTATTTTAAATAATACTATTTAATACTTCCCTGAATCTCCAGTCAGTATTTATGTATTTTGAAATTTGATGAAGCTGGTTTTTGACTTGTTTGTTTTCAGCTGTTTGGTACAGATAAATCCTTGAGTCATGGTTATGAGTGAGCACTTATATTTCATCCCTTGACCACAATATGACCATGATTGATTTTTCCCTTCACAAGTTCTGTTCTTTATATAGCTGTTCATGGCTAGGGTTCTTTTCTGTTTGTTTTTCTAAACTAGTGCTCTTTTCTGTAAACTTATTTTCCTAATGGAAAGCAATATGTATCTAAACAAGTAAATGTATCTGAGCCATTTGGGAAACCTTTGTAGACACTGCAGAGCTGCATCCACTCTTTTATGTATTTTTAATGATTTGTTAAAGCTGTTCACTAATCTTTCATTTCATGAGCCTCAACATTAAATGTGTTCAACTTCACTAAATAACTAGTTTTTAAAATTAATAATTTATATCTTTGACTAATTTGAAAAAACAAGTGTAAATACAGTTTGTAATAATTAAGGGTGGTAACATTTAAATAGAGGGCAATTTTCTACTTAACTTTTTAAGTTAAGCAGCTTAAGCACTTTTTAGTTAGCTATAGAACTATGCATCTTTCTTCTTGGACTTCTTTTAAGGAGAGAGGAGTCAAGTCAGTGTATTTTCCATGCACAAAATAGTTATTATTAGTAGTTTTTGCTTTTTTGTATTATGTGAATGGCACTGACAGGCTTCTAGGGAAGGTGTGTTTTTGTTGATAGTGTCACAGCTGAAAGTCAACCTGGACAGTCATGGGTTTCTCCTGTACCCTTCTTCTAGGACTGGGCATTTTCTTAGTTGATGTGAAAGCCTCAGGTCTCTAGCATTAACAGAAAATGATTCTCTTACTTCACTACCAAAAAGAAATATCTCTGATCACATCCTGAATTTGCTTAATATAAGATGATGGATGTTCACTGAACTTATTGTGGTAGTAATTTTAATATTTATGTAAGTCAAACCATTAGCTATAAAGTTATATAGAGCTGTATGTCGATTATATCTCAATACAGCTAAAAGGAAAATAATGTCAAAATATGGAAAAATGATTTTCTTTATATTCTGGTTTTTCTTTTTTTGTTTTTTGTTTTTTTTTTTCGGCTGGGCCCCTGGCATGTGGAAGTTCTCGGGCCTGGAATTTTTAATGTATTCTGGTAACTAGATACATATCAGATATATTATTTCTTCCGTTCTGTGGGTCTTGTATTCATTCTCTTGATGATGTCTTTTGAACCTAGAATATTTTTAATGTGGTGATGCCTGAATCATCCTATTTTTGTTGTTGTTGTTTGTGCTTTATGCATCCTATCTAAGAAACCAAGTCTATCCCAAGGTCACAGATTTACTATGATGTTTTCTTCTTAAAACTTAACGATATTACTTTTCACATATATATCTAAGGTTTTTTTAAGTTAATTTTGTTTATTTTGTGAGTGAGGGTTCCAAATTCATTTCTTAGAAATTGAGTTCTAATTGTTTCATCACTATTTGTTGAAAAGACAATTCTTTCCATCACATAGTTTTGGCGTTCTTGCGGAAAATCAGGTTACAAGAAATGTGATGGTGTATTTTTGGACTCTCAAGTATATTTTATTGAAATATATGTGACATATGTTAATACATAAATTCTCATGTGATTAAATGCAGCCAGCCTATGACTATGCTCCAGCTCTTTTGTTTCCTTTCATGTCATTTTTATGAATTCTCTACTATGTTTGTGCCATTCTTTTTAAGGCTTTTAATTTCCTTTAGTTTACAGTTAAAAGCAAGGGTGGGCATGATAACGTAATGCTTTCAAGCTACTATTCTCATCATCTGTGGTTACCAAGAACAATAAGCTAGGAGATGGAGAGGAAAAAGGAAGAGTAGCTGTCTCCTCAACTACCTTTTGAAATAAACTCTGCTTCCTTTTTTTTTTTTTTTTTTTTGTATTTTGCCATTTCTTGGGCCGCTCCCAAGGCATTTGGAGGTTCCCAGGCTAGGGGTCGAATCAGAGCTGTAGCCACTGGCCTATGCCAGAGCCACAGCAACACGGGATCCGAGCCGCGTCTGCAACCTACACCACAGCTCACAACAATGCTGGATCCTTAACCCACTGAGCAATGCCAGGGACCGAACCCACAACCTCATGGTTCCTAGTCGGATTCGTTAACCACCGAGCCATGATGGGAACCCCAAACTCCGCTTCCCTTAACTTTTAACATTCCTCTAAAGAACTCAAATGGTTCTCACAGTGGGATAAGAGGGAAGTGAAAGGAAAGTGCAAAGTAATTACCAACTTATTCTCACGCAGATTTACAATTTAAAATATGTTCTGTAATATAAAAAATTAGACATATGTTTCAAGGATTGTAACTTGATTTTCAAATCTTAAAGAGCATTTACTTGGGAAATTCCCTGGAGCAGTTTTTTTTTTTTTTTAATAATTCAAATATTGTCTGACTTAAAATTTTCTATCAAAGGGAGCTGTTTACTTCATTTATCATGAAAACATTTCCAAATGTTTCTGAAACATTTTCAAGTGATAAAATTCCTTTTCTCATGTGGTCTTTGTGAGCTTCCACTATGAAATTCCATGTCCAGGACCAGAAAGTGCAGAAGGTGATGGTGCAACCCATCAACCTCATCTTCAGATACTTACAAAATAGATATCAGATTTAGGTGTGGCTTTATGAGCAAGTGAATATGCAGTAGAGGGCCGAATCATTGGTTTTGATGCATATATGAACCTTGTATTAGATGATGCAGAAGAGATCGATTCTAAAGTAAAATAACTGTGTTAGACCATGCTAAAAGGATATACTATTACTCTGTCCAAAGTGTCTCCAACTAGAAATGATCAATGAAGTGAGAAATTGTTGAGAAGGCAATACAGTTTTTTCAGGTATCCTTTGCTGGAAGTGTAGTTCTAAATCATGTATTCATATTGTTTTGATCATTCTGTGTTATTACCAGTAGACAACAAATGGGGTTGTTTTAATTAAGAAAAATATCCCCTTCTCTCATAGGAACCTGCTTGGACAAAATAACTCTTTTGCTTAGTTCTTAGGGAGAGTTAACAGTTTAATTTTCCATATTATAAAAGTTTTGATATAAAATTCTTACTGTTAAGATAGATGAAATTTATAAGAAGACTTTCCCCTAAAAACACAGTGTTCCCTTTCTTCTCTATCATGTGTTATATTCTACACTGTTTAGAGAATTTATGATTTAAAAAATCCCAGAGGCAGCACTATTTTCCTATAAGTGGGTCATTGATAAGATAGTTCATACCCCAAATTAGGGTAAACTTCTCTTCCAATAATGCATGTACTGTTACATTGTGGGATTTTCTAGGACACATTTCTGAGTTCTATTTCCACTCTTTTGATGTATTCAGAAATTTCCAGCTGTGGCAGTGTTTGAGGAGATGAAAGACCACTCAGACATTGCCACTTGGTTCTGAAACTGAGCATTTCAGGGCATGCAAACTGAGCACTGATCATATAAGTCACGGATTGTCTGGTCCTCTTTCTGCTTCTTAATCTTTACATAGGGTCTCAAAAACACAGTCAGATTAATCAGGCTTTAATACTTAAAAGCTTCCACTGGAATCTTTATTGTGTATAATCAGACTTTCTTTGAGATGGAGAGCCTCCTGGTACAAGGATACCCCTGAATATAATTTGATGTCTCTTTTTTAATGTCATAGACATTTGTGAAATTTCCATGGTTTACTTCTAACATCAATTCATATAATAATTTTCTCTTTGCCTTGGTTCTTTTTCAAAATGCTACATCATGTATATATACGTTTTCTCACCAAATTTATTTAGACCACTAGTTTAAAGTATTATACAGTATATTGAAAAGATTCTAAACGAAATATATAGAGAGCTAAAAAGTTTCAAAGGAAAGTGAAATTAAAGTTTCAAATGGCATAATCTTAATTTTGCTTCATCAGAAATTCGTTGCCTAGTGGTCTCTTCCATCTCTTTGAGGACTCGTCAAAGAAAAAAATTGCAGAATTGTGGTGGTACAAGTCATTGTTTGTGTGTGAAAGCACTCCTTTATTTGAAGAGTTTAAGGACTTTTTTTTGATAGTTTGATGCTTTCTACTAATTAAAGAACCCTCTTATATTATACAATAATGTTATTTCCCCTCCTTTCATTAAATATAAATAGTATGTGTCAATGTAGAATCATATATGTTTATTTTTCACACACAAACACACTTGTACACTTCTTTTTTTAAATTTTATTTTCCCACTGTAGAGCAAGGGGATCAAGTTATCCTTACATGTATACATTACATTTTTTCCCCACCCTTTGTTCTGTTGCAACATGAGTATCTAGACAAAGTTCTCAATGCTACTCAGCAGGATCTCCTTGTAAATCTATTCTAAGTTGTGTTTTATAAGCCCAAGCTCCCGATCCCTCCCCCTCCCTCCCCCTCCCATCAAGCAGCCACAAGTCTTTTCTACAAGTCCATGATTTTCTTTTCTGAGGAGATGTTCATTTGTGCTGGATATTAGATTCCACTTATAAGTGATATCATATGGTATTTGTCTTTGTCTTTCTGGCTCATTTCACTCAGTATGAGATTCTCTAGTTCCATCCATGTTGCTGCAAATGGCATTATGTCATTCTTTTTTATGGCTGAGTAGTATTCCATTGTGTATATATACCACCTCTTCCGAATCCACTCATCTGTCGATGGACATTTGGGTTGTTTCCATGTCCTGGCTCTTGTGAATAGTGCTGCAATGAACATGTGGGTGCACGTGTCTCTTTTAAGTAGAGTTTTGTCCGGATAGATGCCCAAGAGTGGGATTGTGGGGTCATATGGTACTGGTATCAAAACAGACAGACAGACCAATGGAACAGAATAGAGAACCCAGAAATAAACCCTGATACCTTTGGTCAATTAATCTTTGACAAGAGAGGCAACAACATAAAATGGGAAAAAGAAAGTCTATTCAGCAAGCATTGCTGGGAAACCTGGACAGCTGCATGCAAAGCAATGAAACTAGAACACACCCTCACATCATGCACAAAAATAAACTCCAAATGGCTGAAAGTCTTAAATATATGACAGGACACCATCAAACTCCTAGAAGAGAACATAGGCAAAACACTCTCTGACATCAACCTCACGAATATTTTCTCAGGTCAGTCTCCCAAAGCAATAGAAATAAGAGCAAAAATAAACCCATGGGACCTAATCAACTGAAAAGCTTTTGCACAGCCAAGGAAACCAAAAAGAAAACAAAAAGAAAACTTACAGAATGGGAGAAAATAGTTTCAAATGATGCAACCGACAAGGGCTTAATCTCTAGAATACATAAGCAACTTATACAACCCAACAGCAAAAAGTCAATCAACCAATGGAAAAATGGGCAAAAGACCCTAATAGACATTTCTCCAAAGAAAATATACAGATGGCCAGCAAACACATGAAAAAATGCTCAACATCGCTGATTATAAGAGAAATGCAAATCAAAACTACCATGAGATATCACCTCACACCAGTCAGAATGGCCATCATTAATAAATCCACAAATAACAAGTGCTGGAGGGGCTGTGGAGAAAAGGGAACCCTCCTACACTGTTGGTGGGAATGTAAACTGGTACAGCCACTATGGAGAACAGTTTGGAGATACCTTAGAAATCTATACATAGAACTTCCATATGACCCCACACTTGTATACTTCTAAAATGGATTGAACCTCCCAAGGCAATTGAGTGATCTCTGAAATGTAAATAATACCCTCAAACAGTATTTTTTGTTTTAGATAAGGCTAAATGTTTTTACATTGCTTGATGTGTGTAAAATACTTCAGTCAGGAGTTCCTGTTGTAGCGCAGGGGAAGCAAATCCGACTAGGAACCATGAGGTTGCAGGTCAATCCCTCACCTTGCTTAGTGGGTTAAGGATCCGGCATTGCCAGGAGCTGTAGTGTAGGTTGCAGATGTGGCTCATATCTGGTGTTTTGTGGCTCTGGCATAGGCCAGTGGCCACAGCTCTGATTCGACCCCTAGCCTGGAAACCTCCATATGTTGCAGGTGTGGCCCTAAAAAGACAAAAGGAAAAAAAAACAAAAAAACAAAAAAAAACCTTCAGTCAATCAAAATGGTACTTTCATGGCTTCTTATCAAAGATAAATCTGGTTCAACTATTTCATTATTTTTAACCAAGATGTAATCATAGTTTGGATAATTATATTTTTATTGCACAGCTTCAATTTTAAAGTAGGTAATGGAGAACAATTGAAAGTTCTTGACCTAGGGAGAAACAAAGCTGAGCTTTCAGACTTAGTCTGGCATTGGTGTTCATGTCTAAATAAGAGGAGATGAAAATGCTGGAATAGTAGTTAGGAGCCACTGGTGTCAACACTACAGTAGTTTAGTTTAAACGTAAAAAGTCAGAAGTTGGGTGATGATTGAGTGATATGGATGGAAGTCATGGTGATTGTAGATGCTATGGTTTAGTATAAGAGCAACACTGAATATATTCTGGAGGCTCGTAGACAAATACAGCTTGACTTTTCTAATATTTATTGACAATAAATACATGAGAAAATGTTCAACATCAATAATTATTAGAGAAATGAAAATTGAAACTACAATGAGGTCCCTCACACTGGTCAGAATGGCTATCATTAACAAGTCAACAAATAAGAAATATTAGAGAGGGTATAGAAAGAAGGGAGCCCTCCTTCACTGTTGGTGGGAATGTAGATTTGTGCAACAATTATGAAAAACAGTAGGGAAGTACCTCAGAAAACAAAATATAGAACTAGCATATGATCCAGCAATATTACTCCTGGGCATATATCTGGACAGAACATTCATTCAAAAAGATACATGCATCCCTACGTTTATCACAGCACTGTTTGCAATAGCCAAAACATGGAAACAGCCTAAATGTCCAGCAACAGATGAATGGGTTAAGAAGATGTGGAGCATATATATGATGGAATACTACTTAGCCATAAAAAGGACAAATACTGTCATTTGCAGCAACTTGGATGCAACTAGAGATTCTCATAATAAGTGCAGTAAGACAAAAAGAGAAATACAAAAACCATATGATGTCATTTATATGTGGAATCTAAAAAGTGTCACAAATAAACCTATATACAAGACAGAAACAGACTCACAGACAAAGAGAACAGACTTGTGATTGCCAAGGGACAGTGGAGAGGGAGTGTGATGGATGGGGAGTTTGAGGCTAGTATTTGCAAACCATTACATTTAGAATGGATTAGCAATGAGGTCCTACTGTACAGCACAGGGAACTATATATAATGTATTGGATTAGAATATGATGGAAGAATATATTTAAAAAAAGAATGTATATGTGTGTGTGTGTGCATGCTGGGTCACTTTACTATACAGCAGAAATGGAACTGCTATAATAAAAATTAAAACAAATTATTGAATTCCTTCCATTTACTCTGCAGTGTTCTTAGATCCAGGAGAAAAAGAGTAAACAACATAAAATTACAGTTTATAGAGAAGTACAGAAAGTCTGATGAGCGTTATGATGGAGAGTCTATCAGAATTTATGAGACTATAAATAATGACAGCCAACATTCATTGCTATTCACCACATACGAGGCACTGTCCCAAACATCGTGCTTAGGGTTTTTTTTTTCACTAACACTACAGCCCAACGAAAATATGCTATTTTTACTGTTCCTATTATTTGTAGTTTGTTTTTTGTTTTGGTCTTTTTCTCATTTTAGGGCTGCTGCACCCAAGGCATATGGAGGTTCCCAGGCTAGGAATCCAATCGGAACTGTAGCTGCCAGCCTATACCACAACTCACAGCAACGCTGGATCCTTAACCCAGTGAGCAAGGCCAGGGATCGAACCTATATCCTCATGGATGCTAGTCGTGTTCGTTAACCGCTGAGCCACGATGGGAACTCCTTTACTGTTCCTATTATAGAAAGATAAACAAGAGATTTAGTAACTTGCCAAAGTGTTATGGTTTGTCAGAGTGAAATTAGGAACATAAAATTCACAACTCTTTAACTCCGTAGACCCTAATCTTTTCTATGATAAAAAGAAATTGATAAGCTCAGTTACTGAAACGTTACATTAAATGACCCAGGAGGAGAGTCAGGTAGAAATTTCCAGTAAATGTTTAAAAGCATAAACTATAGAAGGAATATAAACTATTGCAAATTAGGAATTCCTGTCATGGTGCAGTGGAAACGAATATGACTAGGAATCATGAGGTTGTGGGTTCGATCCCTGGCTTGCTCAGTGGATTGAGGATCTGGAGTTGCCGTGAGCTGTGGTGTAGGTCACAGACACAGCTCAGATCTGGTGTTGCTGTGGCTCTGGTGTAGGCTGGTGGCTGCAGCTCCAATTTGACCCATGGCCTGAAAACTTCAATATGCTGCAGGTGTGCCCCCCCCAAAAATATATTGCAAATTATTTCAGAGATATCCTATAGAGAAAACAATGAAAAGGAACCACTGAAACCTTTGGAAAATATTGGGAAAATTAAAAAAAAAAAAAAAGAAATAAGAAAGCCTGGAATTAGGGCCTTTGCAGAAAATATGTCTATTTAGAAAATGGGAATAAAGGAGTTCCCGTCATGGCGCAGTGGTTAACGAATCTGACTAGGAACCATAAGGTTGCGGGTTCGGTCCCTGCCCTTGCTCAGTGGGTTAACGATTCGGCGTTGCCGTGAGCTCTGGTGTAGGTTGCAGACGCGGCTCGGATCCCGTGTTGCTGTGGCTCTGGTGTAGGCCGGTGGCTACAGCTCCAATTAGACCCCTAGCCTGGGAATCTCCATATGCCGCGAGAGCAGCAGAAGAAATAGCGAAAAGACAAAAAAAAAAAAAAAAAGAAAATGGGAATAAAGAAGGAATGATAAATATAATAGGTTTCCCTTTGGGGGTGTAGGTAATGAGGAGATTGGAATTTACTTTGGATCTATGCTGAGGGATGTAAAATCCCTAGAGTAAAGTGAAGAAGAGTAAATATTGAGTCCCTGAAGGACTAAAGACAGGTCATGATCCAGGATATGTAATCTGCTTATCCCCTTTTTATACATACAGTCTAGTCCCTGCGGAAAAGACATAGCAAGCTTCTACCGTCTTTTTAATGAAATGTGTTATATATATATCATTACACTCACATTAAATCTTCTATGTCTAATCTAGTAGCAACTGTGATAATAAAAGCTTTCATTTTTCTCTGCAGTTTGAAAGGGATGAAAACAATTATCAGAAATTATAGTAGTTGAGCAAGATTTCCAAGGCTTATGTGAATCTAAGTTTTGGACTTTTGCCCTTAGAGTCAAAGGAATCAAGACTCAAGAACCAGAAATTACCTTTCCAGGACCAAGGGGATAAAGACCAAGGATAAGGGAGCCAGCCTTGAGGTTTCCTGAGATAAGGAAGGTGCATCTCTGAATTCAATTTAAAATACTGTATTCCATGTTTTGAGATGAAAGTCCGGGAACCGAATACATGCCATTTTTTCCCATTATGTATGGTTTTGTGACTCAAGTGAAGCTGATGGAAGAATCTGTTCAAGGAGGGTGGTCAGAGAATGTTCAGAGACATGAGGGGGCTCAAAATATGTCAGTCAGAAAGTTTTTTCTAAGTAGGTGGAACTCTCACTCTTCTAAATTTATGGGTTTTACTCTGTGACAGAAGGAGAAACTTTATCCTAAATTTTGGTCCCCTCATCTTAGATCAGAAACAGTGTTCTTGGTACCTACTGCAGCAAGTCTAATCTGCATTAGAGATCAGCACCTGGTTGCTAGGGTCACTGCTTCCAATTTTGCTGGTATGTGAAGCACTCAAGTGAATAAGAAATATTTAGGTGAAAGTAACACAATTCTGTCCTACCCTTCCCCCTTGTTTTTTTTTTTTTTTTTTTTAGTAGTTATATTTGCATACGGCAGCACTCTCCTTCCCTTTGCAGGCTAAGTTTGTGATGTCCTTTGCTATATTTAGCTTACAAAGGCTCTAATAAAAGGAAAGTCCTTGTCAGTCTGTATAATGAAAATGGTAAAGTAGATTCTTTGGGTACAGGTTGGACTAGTCACAGGTATTGCCATTGTATACACTGTTTTGTAGGATGAGATACTAGGAGAAGAACTGAGTTGTTTTCTAATGTAACCCTTTTGTCCTCTGTCCACAGATTTCCTTAGGGAAGAATGACTTCTGGAAATAGGTCTTTTGTGACTGAATTCATTCTCTTGGGATTAACAGACCAACCAGATCTTCAACTCCCCCTCTTCTTCCTGTTTCTAGTAATGTATGTGGTCACTGTGATGGGCAATTTGGGCTTGATAATCCTAATTGTACTAAATTCACACCTGCACACCCCCATGTACTTTTTCCTCTTCAACCTGTCTTTCATAGACCTATGTTATTCTTCTGTGTTTACACCCAAAATGCTGATTAACTTCATATCAAAGAAGAATATTATTTCTTACATTGGGTGCATGACCCAACTTTACTTTTTCAGTTTTTTTTCCATTTCAGAGTGCTATGTGCTGACATCAATGGCCTATGATCGCTATGTGGCCATCTGTAACCCCCTGTTGTATAACATTGCCATGTCCCCTAAAGTGTGTTCCAGCCTTATGCTTGCTTCCTACTTGATGGCATTTTCTGGTGCCACTGCTCACACTGGGTGCATGCTGAGACTGACCTTCTGTGATGCAGACACCATCAACCATTATTTCTGTGACATCCCTCCTCTGCTCCAGCTCTCCTGCACAAGTACCTACATCAGTGAGCTGGAAGTTTTCATTGTGGTGGGCATCAACATCATTGTGCCCAGTCTCACCATCTCTGTCTCTTATGGTCTCATCCTCTTCAACATCCTGCACATCAGCTCCAGGAGAGGCAGATCAAAAGCGTTCAGCACCTGCAGTTCCCACATAATTGCTGTGTCTCTGTTTTTTGGATCAGGTGCATTTATGTATCTCAAGCCATCTTCTGCTGGGTCTATGGATGAAGGAAAAATCTCTTCTGTCTTTTACACCAATACGGTTCCTTTGCTCAACCCCTTAATTTATAGCTTGAGGAACAAAGATGTTAAACTTGCTATAAGAAAAACCCTGAGTGGGAGAAGTTCTGATTAGAAACAGTATCTCTATGAGCATGAATTATAGGACACTGAGATTCTGAGTGTTTAATTTTAGTGACAGCCTTCCATATTTTTTCCTCATATCTTTTTATTTCTAGTATCTTAAAGATTTGAGTCCTCTCTGAATAATTTATTTCTGTCTTTATTTCTATGTATTCTTTCCCCCCCACTATTTTCACAATATCATCTCCTCTTTTTTCCTGCTTACTAATAAAATTAAATAGTAAATATATTATTTATTTTCATTATAATTTTGAAATTATTTTTTCCTCTGGAAAAATGAGAAATAGTCTCCAAATAATGGAAGTAGGTAACACTAGAGTGACTATATATCACTAGGGGTGGTATCTGTCATCTGCTTTAAGAGGATGGAATGGATACTCTGTTTCTACTCATGTTTCAATACTCCACTTGGCAGAACTATGTCTTCTTTTTAAAAAATTAAAGTATAGTTGATTTATAATGTTGTGCCAATCTCTGCTGTACAACAAAGTGGTATGTATATGTCATATCATGTATATATATATTCTTTTTCTCAACTTATCGTCCATAATGTTTTATCCAGAGAAATTGGATATAGTTCCCTGTACCTGTTTGTTTATTCATTCCAAACATAATGGTGAAGTTTCAATAAGACCATCAAGGATAATCCATTTTGCATCTGTAAATATTTGGCATTCAGCTTCTTTTGGCATAGTTTTAGTTTTATTTTTGTCTTTTTTTTGTTGTTAGGGCTGCACTCTTGGCTTATGGAAGTTCTCAGGCTAGAGGTTGAATTGGAGCTATAGCCGCCAGCTATACCACAGCCACAGCAACTCAAGATCTGAGCCACATCTGCAATTTACACCACAGCTCATGGCAATGCTGGATCCTTAACCCACTGAGGGAGGCCAGGGATTGAACCTGTGTCTTCATGGATGCTAATCAGATTCATTTCTGCCGAGCCATGATGGGAACTCCAGAGTTTTATTTCTTACCTTTCTAAATCAAATTGATACACAGCAGATCATCAAAATACATGTTTTGCATGGATGTGAAAGTGAACCAAGATTGGTTAATGATTTATGTAAAGTCATACAGTTTTATAAAGAAAACTATAGACTGAATTCTCAGCTTTTTGATTTCAAGTCTATTACTCTTTAGTATACATTGTACCCTCTTGATTCTATTATCCTGTTTCAGTAAGCATTGAATATGAGAAAACTTTTCTGATTGAAGGTTGACTCTACTTTGTTCCAGAATGACTTATGAATTTCTCTCAGGATAGTGTTTTTTTTTTTTTTTTTTTTTGTGGGGTGGGAGGTAGGTGGGCACTGTTCCTAAAGAATGTTAAAGATCCCAAGACAGAGATCAAACTCTTGGCATAGCAGTGACTTGATCCCCTGCAGTGACAAAGCTGGATGCTTAACCTGTTGTGCTGCAAGGGAACCTAGGTAATTTCTTCTCCTTCTCCTTCTCCTTCTCCTTCTCCTTCTTCTTCTTCTTCTTCTTTTAAAAAGTAAAATGGTTTGATTTTTTTTTTTTTGTCACAAAGAGAAAACCTCTTGGGCTTGTATATTATAGAGATGATTGCTGAAATAGGAAAATTACTAAAAAGCTGTATTTGGAATGTTTGCAAGTGTTTGTACTTGAGAGTACAGAGAGAGAAAGATACTCAGAAACCTGTTATGATGTCAGGACCGAAGGAGGCATATGGTCAATGAATAAGATGTCCCCGTGTGGGGAGTGGTCTTGAGACGTAGGAACTACATTTCATTATGAAGTTATTTCCTATTTTGCAGAGTACTGTAAACATATTTCACTGTTCATAGATCCTTGATAAAACTACTTTGATAATGACCACACCTTAGTAGTGTTTTGGAGAATGAAGGTGGAAGAGCTGTGGCCTCATCTGGGAAACTAGGTAGAGAGACAGCATCAGTACAGGACATAAATAGTGAGGACTAATAGACTCAAGGAAGGAAGAAGTTATTTACACAGAAAAGTGTTGGTTAATGAAAACCTCTGCCTATGACTCACTCTTCATGGGAGTCCCTGGAAGTTCTGCAAGGATCATAGGATTTCTCTGGATAGGATGAAAGCTTAAGCTATTTAATATTAAAAAATTGGAGTTCCTGTTGTAGCTCAGCTTTTAACAAACTTGACTAGTATCCATGAGGACGTGGTTCAATCCCTGGCCTCCCACAATGGGTTAAGCATCTGGCACTGCCATGAGCTGTGGTATAGGTCACAGACGCAGCTCAGATCTGGCATTGCTGTGGCCATGGCGTAGGCTGGTGGCTATAGCTCCTATTTGACCCCTAGCCTAGGAAATTCCATATGCCACGGGCACGGGCCTATAAAAAAAAAAGTTAAAAATGTTAAACCAATATGGCTGTAAGACATATAAATAACTCAATAACTTCTATTCTTGTTGGCTTCCTTATACTACATCCATGTAGATTTTTAGATTAAAAAAAATCAAATTGCCGCTGGGAGGAGGATGACAGCATGAAAAAAATTTTGGTTAATAAACCAAATTGTGATAAAAGTTGTGGATTATTTTTAAGGCAGAATATTGTACTTAAAAAATCTTTAATATGATATGTCAGTAATAATGTAAATATTTTCTAAGATACTTTTAATAATATTCATTATTTAACACTTTCCTTAATCTTCAATCAGTATTTATGTACTTGATATTTGATGAAGCTGGTTTTTGATATTCTTTTTAGATGTTCAGCATGGCTAAATCCTCCACTAATGGTTTTAAGTGAGAACTCATATTTCATCCCATGATCACAATACAAATATTTTTGATTTTTTTAATTGTTATTTTCCCAATACATGGATTTTTCCCTTAACAAATTCTATTTATGTAAGAGCTCATCTTGGCTGGGGTTCTTTTTGTTTGTTTCTCTAAACTATTGTTCCGTTCTATAGTTTTTTTTCCTTATGGAAACTAATGTGTATCTAAACAAGTGAATGTATCTGAGCCATTTAGAAACCTTTGTAGACACTGCCGAGCTGCAGCCACACTGTTATGTATTTTTAATATTTGAGGTTTCCCAAGAGTGGGTTAAACCTGGTCACTAATCTTCCATCTCATGAGCTTCAAAATTAAAATGAAATCTATTCACTTTCATAAAAGAACTACCCTTTCAAACTAATAATGTCTTTTTTAAAAATTTTCATTACTATAGGACATGGTTCAACAAATATGTTGCTGAGATTTATGTCAAAGGGTGTTCTACCTATGTTTTCCTCTGGGAATTTTATAGCATCTGGCTTTACATTTAGCTCTTTAAGCCATTTTGAGTTCATTTTTGTGTGTGGTGTTAGAGAATGTTCGAAATTCGTCCTTTTACATGTAGCTGTCCAGTTTTCCCACCACTGCTTATTGAAGAGACTCTCTTTTCTCCATTGCATATTCTTGCCTCCTTTGTCTTAGATTAGTTGAATGAGTTTATCTCTAGGATTTCTATCCTGTTCCACTGATCTGTAATTCTGTTTTTGTGCCAGTACTATACTGTTTTGATTCTGTATCATTGTAGTATAGTCTGGTTCCTCCCGTTGAGTTTTCCTAATTAAACTTTATTTAAAACATTTTTACAGCAAAGGAAATTATAAAATAAATGTGAAGACAACCCACAGAATGGGAGAAAATATTTGCAAGTGAGCAACTGAAAAGGGATAAATCTCGAAAATACACAAACAGCTCATATTTTATAAATATATATATATATATATATATATATACACACACACCAAACAATGCAATAAAAAAAATGCTCAGAAGATCTAAAAAGACATTTCTTTAAAGAAGGCAGACAGATGAGGGTTCCCATTGTGGCTCAGTGAGTTAAGAACCCGACTAATATCCATGAGGTTTTGTGTTCAATCCCTGGCCTCACTCAGTGGGTTAAGGATAGGGCATTGCTATAATCTCTGGCATAGGTTGCAGATGAGGCTCAGGTCTGGTGTCCCTTTGGCTGTGGTGTAGACCTGCAGCTGCAGCTCTGATTTGACCCCTAGCCCAGGAACTTTCATATGCCATATGTACAGCCTTAAAAATTAAAAAAAAAATGTTTTTTATAAAAATTGATAGCAACAACTGCAAAAACAAACACTTAAATAGAAAAAACTCCTGGAATACGTGACTATAGGAAAGTCACAGGATACAAAGTTAACATACAAAGGTTAATAGCTTTCCTATAGATTAGCCTTAGGATAATTGGAATTTGTAATAAAAAATTGAATACTATTCATATTAGCATTCCACCCTCACTCTCCAAAAAGTAGAAATACTTTGTTATAAATCTAGCAAAATATATACATGATCTATTTGTGGAAAACTACAAAGCTCTAATGGAGATAATTTAGAAAGTCTAAATAAATGGAAAGATGCTCCATGTTCATGGATTAAAAGACTCAATTATATTAAGATGTCAGTACTTCTCAACTTCATCTATAAAGTCAGTGAGTTCCAAATAAAAATTTCAGCAAGTGTGTGAATCTCAACAAATGGATTCTAAAGTTTATATGCAAAGGCAAAAGACTCAGAATGTAAAATATGGTGTTCCCGTGGTGGCTCATTAGTTAACAAACCCAACTAGTATCCATGACAATGCAAGTTCGATCCCTAGCCTTGCTCAGTGGCTCAAGGTACCTGCATTGCTATGAGCTGTGTTGTAGGTCACAGAGGCGGCTCAGATCCGGCATTGCTGTAGCTGTGGCATAGGCTGGCATCTACAGCTCCCATTCAACCCCTAGCCTGGGAACCTCCATATGCTGTGGATGTGGCCCTAAAAAGACAAAAGATGAAAGACAGAAAAAAAATATATATATCAACTACAATACTAAAGAACAAAGTTATAGGACAGATACAACTTTAAGACTCACTATAAAACTATAGTAATCAAGACAGTGTGGTATTATGAAAGAAAAGATCAGAAGAGAGAGCCCAGAAGTATGGCTACAAAATATAGTCAATTGGTCTTTGATAAAAGGGCAAAGACAATCAATGGAGAAATGATAGTCTTTTTGACAATGATGCTAGAAAAAATCATATGCCCATATGCAAAAATGTGAATATAGACACAGACTTTATACCTGAAAAAAAAATCCTCAAAATAGATCATAGTGTAAAATGCAAAATGCAAACTACAAAACTTCTAGAGAAACTTCTAAGAGAGAGTTTGGGTGAATTTAGGTGATTTAGAAGAATCTGGGTTTGGTGATATGTTTTTAGTTGCAATATAAAAGCATGATTTTTGAAAGAAAAAAGGTGATATGATGAACTTTCTCAAAATCAAAATTAAAAACTTCTGCTCTATATAATATGTTAAGAAAACTAAAAGCAATCCACAGAATTGGAGAAAATGTTTGCAAAATGCATAAGTGAGAAAGGACTTGCATCTACAATATATGAAGAATTCTAAGACTGCACAATAAACAAATAGCTTAATAAAAGAACGAGCCAAAAATCTGAACAAATACTGCACCTAGAAAGATATGCATGTGAAAAATAAGCATTTGAAAGTTGCTTAACCTTATTTGTTTTTTGGGAATTTCAGATCAGAGTAACAAAAAGCTACTACAACATACCTATTCGAATGAAAAATTGACATTATCAAATGCTAATGAGGATGTGATACAACAGGAACTCTCTCATTCATTGTTTTTTTCTTTTTTCCTTTTTAGGGCTGCACCCGCGCATATTGAGGTTCCCAGGCTAGGGGCCTAATCAGAGCTGCAGCTGCTGGTCTGTGTCATAGCCACAGCAACAAGGGATCCAAGCTGCATCTGCAGCCTACACCACAGCTCATGGCAACATCAGTCCCTTAACCCACTGAGCAAGCACAGGGATCAAACCTGCATAGTCAAGGCTGCTATTCAGATTCATTTCCACCATGCCACAATGGGAACTCCTCTCATTTACTGTTGCTGAGAATTCAAACTGGTACAACCATGTTGGAAGGTTAGCAATTTCTTAAGGAAAGTAAACATGGTCTTACATTACAACCCAACAGTCATGTTTCTAGGTATTTACTCAATTGATTTGAAATTTTATGTCCATACAAAAACCTTCATGTAAATGTTTATAACAGCCTTATTTATGATTGTGAAAAGCTAGAAGCAAACAAGATGTTCTTAAAAAGGTGAGGGGTACATCCACAAGTAAAATATTTTTTTTGTCATGAAAAGGTTTTTCTATTCAAAGTGTGGTCATCATCTGAACAGTAGCTTCAGCATTACCTGGGAATTAATTAGAAATACAATATCTAGGACCCCCCTCCCCCCAAATCTACTGAATTAGATTCTGCATTCCCATTTCCTTCCTGGCACTTGCAGATTTAATTTTCTTTTTAGTACCTCAGTTATATATTTACATTTAAATATATATTATCCATGTTTCTGGATGTTTGTAGCAACATAGCTCAAAATTAAAGTCCTATCTAGGTAAAAAATGTTTTCATTTTCTGCATCTTTATAATATAGTATAGAATAAAACTTAAATTACCACTGACTATGACAAGTTAGAACATACTGGGCTTGAGTTGCTTAAAAAGGTGTCAGGAATTAGCAAAAGAGACAATGGTATACTTCAGTTAAAAGGTTAACCATTTTTTAAAATTAAATTTTTATTTTATATTGAGTATGTTTGATTTACAATGTTGTGTTTTCATATGTACAGCAAAGTCATTTATTTATACATTATGTTCCTGATGTATATATCCATTCTTCTTCAGATGTTTTTTACCATGTAGGTTATTACAGAATATCGAGTAGAGTTCCTTGTGCTATATAGTAGGTGTTTGTTGATTATCTATTTATATATAGTAGTATGTATATGTTAACCCCAGACTCCTAATTATTCCCTTCCCTCCTCCTTTCCCTTTGATAACCATAAGTTTGCTTTTGGAGTCTAGGGGTCTGTTTCTGTTTTGTAAATAAGTTCATTTGTATAACTTTTTTAGTTTCCACATGTAAGTGGTATCATATGATATTTGTTTTTCTCTGTCTGACTTAGTTCACTTGGTATGCTAATCTCTAGGTAAAAGGATAACCACTTGACATATCTTATTATAACTAAATTAGGCTACTGTGACCATCATGTAGATGGAAGAAAGAAGGGTAATGAGATAGTTTTGCAATGTTAAGAATAAGCTCAGAGTATCTCTATACTCATTCTCTGCCTGTATTTACATGGATTGTATTAAAGGTGAAAGAATGACCTTTAATTTTAGCCCAGTATCTTGCCATAAGCTTTTCTTGCAGTGTGATTTGATGTAATGTAAACTTGGAAGGAGTGTTTTTTGGTTCTTGCATCTCCTGAATAAGAGTTCGTAACATTTCCATAGAAAACACACATTTTAATGAATCTCCAAGGTCCTCATCACGGCCCAGCCCAATAGTGACTACTTTGTGGGATACATGTCACATTTTCCCAGAGGGATTTTTCATCCCCTTGTGATCTTTAGGGGTCTGAGAAAAATAAATGTGACTCATTTTAGTAATGATTGCATTGTCAAGTATGTGTAAAACCCATAGCAGGGATTTCCCCAATATTTTCCTTGCCTTTCTACTCTTTCTTTTCAGCTCTGTCACTGAATTCACCTGATTCCATGGCTTTCACTTCTGTGGAAATGGTCCCCAAATCTTATTCTCAGATTCTGCTCTTCCTCTTGAACATTATTTAGCCTTATTTAGGTTGTATACTTCTACTTGGTGGTCCAGCTGGCAACTCAAGATCACTGTGCTCAAAACTGAATGCATAATGTTTATAAATATTTCCATTCTTTCTGCATTGTTTTTAGTAACACAGTAATTTAACCAAGCACCTAGTTCTGATGAATCTTTCTTGTCAGTGTCTCTTGCATGTATTTGTTTTTTGGAATTACTCACAGTAGCAGTGTTTATTCAGGGTGTTTTAATCATTCATTAACTATTTTTATTGCAGTTCACTTGACTCCAGTTTCTCTCTTTCTTTCTCGCTCTCTTTTTTTTTTTTTTTTAACAGCCACACCTAGGGTATATGGAAGTTCTCAGGCTAGGGATTGAATTGGAGCTGCAGCTGTACAAAACTCACTTAAAACAAAAACAGTAACAGAAAACATTGTTTTGGGTTGTTTACCCCTAAGATTCATCGGAGTCGATTGCTCCTTTGTGTAAACAGTGGAGAAGAGTTAATGAGGTGAGCTGACCTTGATTTTGGCATTTGATACCTTCCAATAGTGACTCAAATCTGAGTTTTCTGAGTCTGTGCTGCTTTCAGCAGACAGAGACATTAGGACCTTTTTGAGAGCCTGTGGAAGTCCTCTGTCAGACATTCAAGTGGGATGGGAATTACTCTCTCTGAGCTGTTAACTCAGCAAGATTAAAGTCTCATGTAAAAGGGTGAGTGTTGAATTTTATCTCTCCTGTTATACTGTTTCCAAACCTTGTCTGTGGAAGGCAAGGATTCCCTGAAATGACCTATTTTCTGTATGTTGAGATAACCATTGATCACTAGGTGGGCCTGGTAGACTGTCCCAGCTGAAGTGGAGCAGAGATGCTATAGTCATGAGTGGTCACAGGGTTACTGTATCTTATCCCTACAGAACTTGCCCATTAGAGTTTTTGATACACATCTTTAACAATTCCCTCAGCCTTCATACTAAGGAGAAAACAAAGGCACACAGAAGGGTGGGCTTGGGTCCATTCTTGCATTCTGGGTTTGAATCTTATACTGGGGATGGGTGAGGAGAGTTGGGCACTCATTTTAATGTTACCCTTTGTCCTATTCCCACAGATGTTTCCTAGGGAAGAATGGCCTCAGGGAATGTCTCCTCAGTGACTGAGTTTATCCTGCTGGGTTTAACACAACAGCCAGAACTCCAGCTGCCTCTCTTTTTCATTTTCTTGGGAACCTATGTGGTCACTATGGTGGGGAACGTCGGCTTGATTATTCTGATTGGTCTGAACCCTCACCTTCACACTCCCATGTACTACTTTCTCTTCAACCTTTCCTTCGTTGATCTCTGCTACTCCTCTGTCATCACCCCTAAAATGCTGATGACTTTTGTAAACTGGAACATCATCTCTCATGCAGAGTGCATGGCTCAGCTCTATTTCTTTTCCTTCTTTGTTATTGATGAGTGCTTTATTTTGACATCAATGGCCTATGACCGATATGTGGCCATCTGTAAGCCCCTTCTGTACAAGGTGTCCATGTCCCATCAGGTCTGCCTCATGCTGACGATGGGTGCATATATGATGGGGCTGGTGGGTGCTGTGGCCCACACTGGGTGCATGCTGAGACTCAGCTTCTGTGATGGCAACATCATCAACCATTATATGTGTGACATACCTCCTCTCCTCCAGCTTTCCTGCACAAGCACCTACATCAATGAGCTGGTGGTCTTCATTGTAGTGGGCATCAGTCTCATAGTGCCCAGTCTCACCATCTGCATTTCTTATACCTTGATCCTCTCCAATGTCCTTCGCATTCGCTCTACAGAGGGCAGGTCCAAAGCCTTCAGTACCTGCAGCTCCCACATAACTGTGGTTTCTCTTTTCTTTGGGTCATCAGCATTCATGTACCTTAAGCCTTTTCCTGCTGGGTCTTTGGATGAGGAGAAAGTTTCCACAGTTTTTTACACCATTGTGGGGCCAATGATGAATCCTTTTATCTACAGTTTGAGGAACAAAGATGTCCAAATTGCACTGAGTAAGACTTTGAGGAAAAGAGTGATCTCCTAAATGGAATCTGTGTTAGTTATTGACACCAAATCCTCGAAACAGCAAAAAACATATAAAGCTATGGAGATAGTAGTAAGAAATGCACACAAACAAAAAATGTAAATGATTTAAATAATAGGGTGAATTAATGTAATTACATAATCACTACCTAAGAAAACCATAAGGAAGAGGAGGATCAGCCCTTTATTCTTTCATAGAAAGGAGGGAATGTAGTTCATTCTGTCATTCTTGAGCTTAATTGCAGATGTTATAAGGCTTTAAGTAAAAAAGGTTGAGTGGTGATGAATCCAGGAATGATAAGGTTGTAAGACTTTTGACTGAGGCATGTCTTGAATTCTGGGTGAAGTTTTGTCATGGAGATGTGGACTTTGGTGGGCTTTGCATTCAGTCATTTATTCACTTGTTTAGTAAACAGCTATTTAAAGGCTATGGAGTTTGAGAACTGAGGGTGGTCTTTAGAGTGCTAGAGGGGCTTTTGTCTGGGAGATTTCCTTTATTTCTCTAAGTGAGAAGTATAGGGAAGTGCCCCCTCACCAGTGGTCTCTAATCTCTCCTCACTTGAGTATCAAGGGAATGTAGTAAAGGGAGATTTTCTTCTGATTTTATTTGCTAAGGACAGGAAAGGAAGATGACCATTTAGGTCAGTCAGGAATAAAGGAAGTGGCATTGGGTTTTACTTCTTGGGACTTTAGGGCAGGAAATGTGGGTGATAGGACATGCTGTCTTCATTGAGAAGAACTTTTATGAGCAGAGGAATAAAAGTTTTTGTCCTTTCCTCAAACAGACTTTAAGAACTCTAATTCATTGTCAGTCAGCATTTTCACTTAGTGTTTTCATTTTCCCCTTTGTCCCCACAGTTATGTGGTTCAAATGATATGGTTTATTTAATCAGCAAATAGAAATTGAGCACTTGTGCTGTATTAGAATCTGTTTTTAGACATCAGAGATACAATGGTGAAGAAGACAGACCATGTCTGTGCCCTAAAAGGGCTAATTATCTATGGGAAGGTGGAGCTGGGATGCAAGTGGGCAGGAGGAGGAGACAGAGGTGAGTAAATGAAGGGAGCCATATGCATAGAGCAGAAGAATGCTATGCAGAGCCTTAAATCAAAGCCATGAGACAGTAACCACTGTGTGGTTAATAGAGACTGGGTGTTTGGGAAAAGCTTTTCTGAGGAGGAGACATTTCAGCTAAGAGGAAAATGGGCTTTTGCTGGAGCCTGAGTGTGTTCATACAGAAGAAAGAGCACATGAAGACATAGGGAGAGGGTTGCCATCTGCAAGCCAAGGAAAAATCAAACCTACCAATACCTTCATCTTGGACTGAATGCTTCCAGGGCAGTGAAAAAAAAAAGTTTCTGTTCTTTATGCCATGTACTCTGATATTTTGTTATGGTAGCCCTAGAAAGTAACACACAAATCTTTACTAAATGCATGAAATATACTAATCCATATTTACTAAATGTATTTACTAAATGCTATGAAATATTTTTTAAAAGAAGTATTTACTAAATGCTATGAAATATTTTTTAAAAGAGTTGGAATTTATGCTAGAAACCTATCATTTAAGTCTCAATACAGTTATTATCAAATTTGATAGTCAAAAGTTATACTTATCAAACTTATTTTACTGAAAGACTAATCTCTCTATTTGAATCTTCTTAATTGACTTTGAATTTTAAGTTGATCAAAAATAATATTCATCAAGATTTCAGGAAATGCATGTTTCTATATTTTAAATATGTTTACATTTGTGCAGAGTTAATGCTTTCTGAGGAAATTTTTACCAGAATTCAGATTTTAGAACAAGTATTGGAAAGTCCAGTATGTAGGAAGCATGGTCCACTCCTCTCCTTCCCTTCTGGTGGGAAACCTCAGGAGAAGCCAGCTCAGGGCTGTGTGGGCTTCAGCAAGCTGCCTGCCCTTTCCCTTGTTCTTAGCTGACCCCAGGCATCCACATCTCTCTTTTCATCAGCACTGAGTTAGGAGAGATAGAAACCCATTCCCTGTTCCATGAGCTTGAGAACAATGTGTATCTGCTGCTGTTGGATGCTGTTCCATCTCCCAGTGTTATTGGTTTCAATTAGAACAAGTTGATTTGCTATTTGGGTACTATTAATTATCCTTATTGATTTTTCTGCCTGCTTGATCCTTATCCTTCTGTATCATCTCTAATTAAATCAAGATTAAATGTTCCTGGTAAGCTTCCTTGTTCTTATGTCTGATTTCTGAAATTAATACAGTGACTCTAGCTGTCTTTTGAGTGTTGTCATGGTATGTACTTCTTGATCCTTTTGCTTTTTCCTAAGCTTTATTTTTAAAATGAATTTCTTATAGACATTATGGAACTGGGGCTTGTTTCATTATCCACTTTGAAAATATGTCTTTTTACTGACCTATCTAGACCATTCACATTTAAAATAGATTACAAATATAATTAGATTAATGTCTATTATACATATAACTGCTATCTGCTAGTGTGCATGATTTTTATTTCTTTTTCATATTTTCTTCCTTTTTCTTATTCTTCCCTTTTCTTATTCTTCAGGATTCATTAAGCATTTTATATTATATTTTTTCCTCCTCCCTTAGCATACCAATTGTACTTCTTTTTAAAACATTCCACTGGCTTCCCTATAGTTTAAAATACATTTTAAATTAATCTCAACCCACCTTAAATAACACTATACCAGTTTATGTGTAGTGATGTTACCTTAGAATATTTCTGCTTCTTTCTTCCTGTCCATTGTAACATGGCTCTTATTCACTCTATTGTTCCATGTTGTAACTACTAATGTATTGTTACTATTATTATTTTAAATACAGCTATATTTCAGAAGAATTAAGACAAAGGAAAAGAAAATATTTTATTTAACCTCCATTTATTCCTTCCCTGATGCTCATTTTTCTTCATGCCAATTCAGTCTTCTTACCTGTATTATTTTGCTTTTGCCTGAAGTATTTCATTTAATATTTTTATTAGTCTAGTCTGACTGGCAATAAATTCTCTCAGATTTTGTTTGTCTAATAAAACAACTATTTCAGTTTCTATTTGAAGGATAATTTTATTGACTATAGAATTTGAGGTTGGTGATATAATTTTTTATTTCAACACTTTACATATTACTCCAATTTTTTTGTTTTCCTTTTTCAAAATTTAATTTTTAAAAATCAAATTGTATTTGAGTAAGTTGATTTGCAATGTTGTGTTAGTTTAAGGTGTCTAGCAGTGTGAATCTGTTTTTTTCAGCGTTTATAGACTTTTTGATGATGGCCATTCTGACTTGTGTGAGGTGATACCTCATGGTAGTTTTGATTTGCATTTCTCTAATAATTAGTGATGTTGAAAATCTTTTCCTGCTTTTGGTCATCTGCCTATCTTCTTGGAGAAATGTCTGTTTGGATATTCTACCCATTTTTTGATTGAGTTGTAAAGCTGTATAATTTTTTTGTATATATTGGAGATTTATTCCTTGTTGATCACTTCATTGGCAAAGATTTTCTCCCATTCTGTATGTTGTCTTTTTGTTTTGTTTATAGTTTCCTTTGCTCTGCAAAAACTTTTAAGTTTATTTGTATCCCATTTGTTTATTTTTATTTTTATTACTCTAGGAGGTAAATCTGAGAAAGTACTGCTGTGGTGATTGTTAGAGAGTATTCTGCCTGTATTTTCTTCCAAGATTTTTATACTCTCCAGTCTTATATTTAGGTATTTAATCTACTTTGAATTTATTTTTGTGTATGGTGTTAGAGAGTTCTAATTTCATTCTTTTACATGTAGCTGTCTGGTTTTCCCAGCACCATGTATTGAAGTTACTTTCTTTTCTCCACTGTATATATTCTTGCCTCCTTTGTCATAGATTAGTTGAACACAGACTCTTGGGTTTATTTTTGGGCTTTCTATCCTGTTCCATTGATCTATATTTCTGTTTTTTTTTTAATAGTACCATGCTGTTTTGATGACTATAGTTTTGTAGTATAGTCTGAAATGAGGGAGTCTGATTCCTCTAGTTCCATTTTTCTCACTTATGATTACTTTGGCTTTGGGATCTTTTGTATCTCTATACAAATAATTTTTTTTCTAGTTATGTGGAAATCAATGTTGGTAGTTTAATAGAGATTGAGTTGAATCTGTGGATTTCCTTGGGTGTTATACTCATTTTGTCAATATTGATTCTCCTAATCCAATATCATAGTATATATTTCTATCTCTGTCATCTTTGATTTCTTTCATCAGCATCTAAAGCTATCTATCTGTTTGTCTACCTACTTATAGTATCTCTGTATCTGTGTGACTTAAGATATATTTAATAAATCATGTTATTTCTGATTTTAGCACCAGAGGTTTCATTGTAGGCTTCCTCTTTTGTTTATTTATAACTTCTTTCTCTGATGGTGTCATTTACTTATTTGGCTGTACATTGTAAGAATAAAGAAAAATACCCCTAAATTTATATAAACACTACTCTAGATGGGAAATATGATTGTTGCAGGGGTATTTATTTGCAGTTCTGAAACTCTGTCATGTGTCCTGGGGTTGAATGAATCATAGTAAATTGTAGATAATAGAAATTCTGTTTTAACCAAATGCCTTTTCCTAATTTGCTTATGACTAATAATGAAGATGTTATATAATTTCACATAAGAGTAATGCTGGGACATGCCTTGCTTTCCCCTTGTCTTTTACTGATTTTACAACCTACTAAAAATCTGAATGTCTCACTCTTACTTTTGGAGAATAAAGATTGAGAACCCCTGATTCAGATTTATTTGAAGAGAATTCCAAATAAAAACCAGTTTCAGCTGCTTTTTTAGCCTCTGCCATGGTCAGGTTCCAGAAATAAAACAGATTTAATTTTGTATTCCTACAAGAATATAGCAGTATCTAAATTTCTATAGATGGTGGAATAAACTTAAATTGTAAAAAATGAAAGTGCTACTCAGCAATGAAAGTAACAGACTGCTGATTCATGTAACAATGGTGTTGAATCTTAAGGGCATCATGCCTAGTGAAGAAACCAATCTCAGAGATTACATATTGTATGATCATTTGTTGTCCTCCCAATGGCTATAGAGATAAACGGGTTAGTCATTATCAGAAGATATGTGGTGGTTACATGAACATATATAAGTGATCAAATTTCATAGACACACAGACACAGACACTCATGATAAAAACAGTCAGTGGAGGGGGAAGGAGTTGGAGGGATCAGGAGCTTGGGCTTATCAGACACAACTTAGAATAGATATACAGGGAGATCCTCCTGAGTAGCATTGAGAACTTGGTCTAGATACTCATGTTGCAGCAGAACAAAGGGTGGGGGGAAAAATGTAATTGTAATGTATACATGTAAGGATAACTTGATCCCTTTGCTGTACAGTGGGAAAATAAAAAAAAAAGAACTAAAGCAGAGTGGAGAGTGGTAATCAGTATGGTAGTTCAGTATTGAACAATATTGAACACCATAACAATAACACCTGATAAATCATTCTAAAAGGTACATTGGATGTATTTTTTTTTCAAGGACAAATAAAGTATACTCATAAGGATAAAAAAACAAAACAAAACAAACAAACAAACAAAAAAAACCAGTGCATGGAAAACTGCGAAAATCTCAATAATATCTGTGGTCCTGAAATATTGTTACCATTATTGTACTAGTGCAAATTTCCTGGTTTTTCTGTTATACTACAGTTGTTGAAGGTGGCATCATGATAGGAAGCTGGATAGAATTCAAGGCACTCTGCATTATTTTTGAAACTCCCTGTGAATCTATACTCATTTCAAAATAAGCTGTATTCTCACAAGCACAGTAGAAGTTAATACATATCTAGAAATTCTAAAGTCATATTTTCTTGAAATGGAAGCCTGTGAACAGTGATTTTTTCTTATAGATTTTATTTTAATCTATTAAAAGCAAATACATGTTGAGTCTGAACAACCCAAAGTAAGTTTTCCTGAAGTATTGGGTCGTGATTATATCAAATGACATTTGATTGAAATGAAAATCTCTAAGAACAATTAAAAATATCCTTTTTTTATGTGCCTGTAAAATATTCATAAACAATGATACTCAAAAATTACTCAAACTATTTTAAAAAACAAAATAAATAACGTTTACTGAAATATTTATAAATCTTTGCTACAACTAATATGTTACCTAGTGTGATAGCGAAATTTCCCAGAACATTAATTATTTAGTCTTTATGAGGTACAGAGCAGATCCTTTCTCTGTGCTCTGGGGGTAATATATTCCCTGTTGGCAAACTGATATTTACTGTCATGATTAGGGTAGAACAAAGACACCCATTTCTTCCCTATAGAGTTTATCTGGATGCAAAGTCCTAGAGAAAGCCTACACATGAATTTCTAATCAGGTATAAAAGAATTTGCCTTAAGCAAATGCCATGCTACTCTATGATATGGTGGCTCAGATGCCAAGTCTCTGGTTTCCCTTCACTATCTCTCAATAAAATTTGTAACTACAAGTTTAATCTGAACCTTAGACTGATTCCTGGAACCTTCAGACTGTGCTATCTATGCTATCATTCTTTTGCCAGTAAAGGGAGAAGATTGTGTGACCATGTCTGCTCAACTTTGACATCTCCAAAGACAGTTCTGCCTCCAGGACAGTGGAGGTGAAACGCACGTGAAGTTCTCTCAGCACTGTGTTCCCTCAACGGAATGAGAGTGAGTTAACCAAATTTCTTTTTTATTTTTTTAAATCTCTCTCTGTTGTTTAGAAATGAGGAAACATGTTTACATTGAATAACAAGAAACTCCAAAATCTGGAGCTCTGATTCTACTGTGTGCACTGGTCTCAGCATACCCTCTGTGTTGACTTCACCCTCATTCTGGGAATAGGAGAAATGTAGCAGTTCCAGGTGACAAATCCAGAACATAGCAACATCAGAGGAAAAGATGTTTTTTCCCTAATCATTTTTGTTGAAATATATTAAATGTACTAGGTGTGTTTGCAGGTCATAATAAGCATAGAGCTTTATATATTTTCAGTAACTTAACAGCTAATTTAATCAGTGCCCAGATTAATTATGTTTTTACTTCATACCATTCTACAAAACCCAGGAAAGCACATCCATCTTCCTTGATTCATCCTCTCTCCAGCTAGGATAGAACGGAGGAGGAGAATATGGACTGTTAAGTGTAAAGTTTAATCTACCAAGGCTCTCCTCCATACCTGTTAGCAATTATTGACTTCATGAGATACCTGTATCCAGGTATCTGAAAATTCCATAGAGTGTTAGCAACTCTCTTCTGTAAAACAGAATATTGGGATGGTCTCTGCCCCATAGGAATCCTCTTTTTCTTGAAGGTCATCGTGAGGATACTGAAATATCTGTTAGGGTGAGGAAAGCATGAGTAGGAAATAAAAAGAGACTGATCAGATGAATAGGATGGGGTGATGCGGCTATACCCCACTGCTGAAGCCCATCCGCAGGTAGGCTTGTCACCCAGCTACCCCATGCCTTTATCTTCTAGTAAAGACAGAACAGCTGTTTATCACATACAACTAGTGCAGAAAAAGACAGTGATTAAAATGTTGAGGGGTGTGGGTAGCAGTACCTTCAGACGCCATGAAGCAAAGAAGGACTGTGTCATCTCTGCCAGTCTGAATCTGTTTCTCATAAAGCTCATGTAAGGACAGTAAGGCTATGTTCCCTATTAATGGGGTTTTCTTCTGTTCTCACAGATATCTGAAGCTGAACATGCTGGCTAGAAATGACTCCTTAGTGACTGAGTTTATTCTTGCTGGATTAACAGAGCGTCGAGAGCTCCAGCAACCCCTCTTTTACTTGTTTCTAATGATCTACATTGTCACCATGGTGGGCAACCTCAGCTTGATCATTCTTATTGGTCTACATGCTCACCTCCACACCCCCATGTACTATTTCCTCTTCAACCTTTCCTTCATTGATCTCTGTTACTCTTCTGTTTTCACGCCCAAGATGCTCATGAGCTTTGTATCCAGGAGGAATATCATCTCCTACGTCGGGTGCATGACTCAGCTGTTTTTCTTTCTGTTTTTTGTCATCTCCGAATGCTATATGTTGACCTCAATGGCCTATGATCGCTATGTGGCCATCTGTAACCCGCTGCTGTATAAGGTCACCATGTCCCATCAGGTCTGTTCAGTGCTCGCTTTGGCTGCATATGTGATGGGACTTGCTGGAGCCTCTGCCCACACAGGGTGCATGCTTAGACTAACCTTCTGCAGTGTGAACGTCATCAGCCATTACTTGTGTGACATCCTCCCACTGCTCCAACTCTCTTGCACCAGCACTTATGTCAATGAGGTCGTAGTTCTCATTGTCGTGGGTGTTAATATCACCGTGCCGAGTTTCACCATTCTGATTTCTTACATCTTCATCATCGCTAGCATTCTTCATATCAAATCTGCTCAAGGAAGATCGAAAGCCTTCAGTACTTGTAGCTCCCACATTATTGCTCTTTCACTGTTTTTTGGTTCAGGAGCATTCATGTATCTTAAATATTCTTCTCCTGGATCTATGGAGCAGGGAAAGGTTTCTTCTGTTTTCTATACTAATGTGGTGCCCATGCTCAATCCTTTGATCTACAGTTTGAGGAACAAGGATATCAAAGTTACGCTGAAAAAATCCCTATTTTAAATTCAGTGGAGAACCATATTCTAATTTGATGCATCAATATTGTAAAGAAATTAGTTTTTAAGTTATTTTTTATCAGTGTTTTTCAAGAAGAATCTTTATCACCATATTGCTCCTACATATTGTGTCATGTTTGATAAAATAGCCTTGTCTTATCCTTTTCTTTATAGCTGATCTATCTCATTTTTTCCTATCTCTTGCACCTCATGTCAGTTTGCAGAATAACTAACATGATTATGAAGGGAACAAATATGCTAACCTTTTAAAAAATTATTTTCTCATATTTCAGCCTTCTGGGTTATTCCTAATCTTGGCAAATACGGTCAGTCGTAAATCACAGAAAGGTAAAATTATGTCTTCCTCATCTGAACATATAAATGCCAAATACTATTGAAACATTCTCATTATTGTCCATACTATTGCTGGTATAGACAACAGGATTCAATAAAACATCTTCAGTACATACTAGTGTCTAGCTTAAATTATAATCAGATTCCCTGAACTTTTTCTTTTGTTCTATTTTTTCTTATAAAATTTCTTCTTATATTTTGTCCTATCTTGTTCCATTTGAGATTGGCAAAACCTTTACACACATCACCTGTTTTTGAGACCCTCTATGAGCTTAGTTCATTGAATATTGAGGGGAATACATGTAGCATCACATTTTGTTGCCAAAGATGGTATTAAGAGTATGACTGAAGGAATAATGCACATGAACCTTAGTATTCCAGTCAGGGAGCTGACTGGTCTATTATAAAACTTGCATTCATTACTATCTAAAATGACATCAAATATTTTGAAAAAGAGTATATAGTTCTTAAGCAGAGTTTGTTATTTATCACTTAAAAAAAGATATTGAACATAAAGTTCATAGAAATATGTTAGGCATTGTATTACTTATATGATTTTATCATGAAAAAAGGTTTATATTAATGACAATAAACTATGTTCCTGGCAATGTTTTATAGCTTATTTAAACCTGTGTCACAGTTTTTTCAGGCTGTTGTAACAAAATACCACAGACTCAGTGCCTTATAAATAACAGAAATTTATTTCTGATTGTTCTAGAGGTATAAAGCCAAAAGATCAGGGTTCAAGGATGAATGGGTGAGCGTACTTTTTTGGGTCATCCCCTTCTCATTCTATGTTCACATGGTGGAAGAGGCTACTGATTTCTATTGAATGTCTTTAATAAGGCACTAATTTCATTATGAGGGTTCCAGCTTTGTTTTCTTAAGTGTCTCCTAAAGGTCCCACCTCCTAATATCATCACCTTTGGGAGCTAGGATTTCAGTGTTTGACCATAGCACCTTATCTCATCAATAAGATAATAAACAGATTTAGTAGATGCTATTTCCTATAATTTCCCTATTTCTCCAGTGCTTTTCCCATTTGTATATTTAAAATGCTATTGGAGGACAAGAAATACTTGTTGAATTGTGTTGTCTCATTTGAATAATGACAATAATAAATTTTATTGTTATAAATAATAATTAATGAAATTAATGGTAAATAACAAACCATAGTAAATAAATAGATCAGGAAGAACTTTAGGATGCAATTCATTTTGAGGGAGGAAGGACTGTAGCTCACATAGACTTGTTGCTCTGCTCCCTTTCAAGAGAACCAGCAATGGGGAACATCGCTGACTGAAAGTCTATAGCTGATACATCTTTGGATCCTTCATATTGTTCAGGTAGAGTCCATGCTTACTTTTACTCTGGCATGTCTTTACCCAATGGTTTAACGTGGTGGGTCATACAGGAACTAGGCAATTTATGGTGATATATTAGGTATCTCCTAATAGGCAATGTTTGTATAGGGACTTCCTGTCATTATTACTGAGACCTTTTAGAACTGCCTAATGGTCTGAAATTTCCCTACCCAGTCCTTACTTCTCTCTCTCCTTTAAGTGTCAGTCTTTCATCTGGATTCAAAGGACTTTATCACTGACTCTTATTACCTACTATTTTATACTGCACAGATTTTACTACAAGAAATGTTTTTCAGGTCTAATTATTTCTTAGCATCTGCTTCTTGGAGAACTCTACATGACACAGAAGACTTACATTACTGATTTTAAAGCTTAGTGTAATGTTCAGATAATCAAGACCACTTAGGTTTGTTATAAAATAGACAAGTAATGGATAATATAGAAGATTCAGTAAAAGATCCCCACTTATACAGTTAATTGGCTTTCAACCAAGTAATAAAACAATTACATAGGGAAAGAAAAATCTAAGAAACTGATGTTGGAAATATTAACTATTCATTAGAAAATTGTTAAACTTGATTGTTACTTAACACCATACACAAAAATTAATTTAAGATGGGTCAAAACAAGAGACACAAAACTGAAACATACATCTTCTAAAAGAAAACATAGGAAAGTATGTTGGTGTAGATACAGATTTCTTAGGCATAATCTAGAAACACTAAAACCCAAAGAAAAACATATATTTATCAAAAAATAATCAAAGGCAAGCCATAGACTCAAAGAATATTTGTGATACTTAGATTTGATAAAGGCATTATATCCAAAATATATAAAAACTTAATAATTAAAATATATCTCAATGATAAAAAAATCATTTCATATATTGGCAAATGATTCATTAGACACATCCAAAGGGAAAATGTGTAGATGTCCAATAAGTACATGAAAATGTGCCTTACTTGCTACACTCACTTAGATGTTTAGTCAGGAAAACAGTCCTTAACTAATTTTAGTATCCTCCCTTGCTTCATTGTCCAGATTTTGCCCCCTCTTTTTTCATATTTTTATTTTATTAAATTTTTTTTATATAATGATTTTTATTTTTTTCCATTATAGCTGGTTTACAGTGTTCTTTCAGTTTTCTGCTGTACAGCACGGTGACCCAGTTACACAAACATGTATGCATTCTTTTTTTCTCACATTATCATGCTCCATCATAAGTGACCAGACATAGTTCCCAGTGATACACAGCAGGATCTCATTGCCAAACCATTCCAAACACGATAGTCTGCATCTATTAACCCCAAGCACTCCATCCACCCCACTCCTTCCTCCTCCACCTTGGCAACCACAAGTCTATTCTCCAAGTCCATGATTTTCTTTTCTGTGGAAAATTTCCTTTGTCCCATGTATTAGATTCCAGATATAAGTGCCTATCATATGTTTTTTTTCTTTCTCTTTCTTTCTTCATTCAGTATGAGAGTCTCTAATTCCATCCATGTTGCTGCAAATGGCATTACTTTGCTCTTTTTTATGGCTGAGCAGTATTCCATTGTGTATATGTACCACATAGTCCTAATCCAATCATCTGTCGATGGACATTTGGGTTGTTTCCATGTCTTGGCTATTGTGAATAATGCTGCAGTGTACATGCGGGTGCATGTGTCTTTCAAGGAAAGTTTTGTCTGGATCTATGTCCAAGAGTGGGGATTGCGGGGTCATGTGGTAATTCTATGTGTAGTTTTCTAAGATACCTCCATACTGTTCTCCATAGTGGTTGCACCAGCTTACATTCCCACCAGCAGTGCAGGAGGGCTCCCTTTTCTCCACACCCGCTCCAGCATTTGTTATTTGTGCACTTATTAATGATGGCCATTCTGACTGGTGTGAGGTGGTATCTCATGGTAGTTTTGATTTGCATTTCTCTAGTAATCAGTGATGTTGAGCATCTTTTCATGTGCTTGTTGGCCATCTGTGTGTCTTCCTTGGAGAAATGTCTATTCAGGTTTTTTGCCCATTTTTCCATTGGATTTTTGGCTTTTTTGCTGTTGAGTTGTATAAGTTGCTTGTGTATTCTAGCGATTAAGCCCTTGTTAGTTGTATCATTTGAAATTATTCTCTCCCATTCTGTAAGTTGTCTTTTTGGTTTCCTTTGCTATGCAAAAGCTTTTCAGTTTGATCAGATCCCACTGGTTTATTTTTGCTTTTACTTCTGTTGCTTTGGGAGACTGACCTGAGAAAGCACTTGTAAGGTTTATTTCAAAGAATGTTTTGCCTGTGTTCTCTTCCATGAGTTTGCCTTAGGGCAAGGGACACATACAGATTGAGGGGATGGGAAAAGATATTTCATGCAAATGGATAAGACAGGAAAGCAGGAGTTGCAGTACTCATATCAGACAAAATAGACTTTACAATGAAGGATGTACATAAAGACAAATAAGAATGCTATTTAATGGTAAAAGGATACTTCCAAGAAGAGGATATTTCAATCATCGATATATATGCCCCTAATATAGGAGCACCCAGATACCTCCAGCAAATACTAACAGACATTAAAGGAGAAATTATTGGGAATACAATCATAGTAGGAGACTTTAACATCCCACTCATATCAATGGACAGATCCTCTAGACAGAAAATCAGTAAGGCAACAGAGATCTTAAATGGCACAACAGAAAAGTTAGACTTAATCAACATTTTTAGGACATTACATCCAAAAAAATCAGAATATACATTCTTCCCCCTCTTTTTATTGGTGTATAGTTGATTTATAATATTATATTAGTTTTGGATGTATAGCATAATTATTATTTTTACAGACTATCTTCCATTACAAGTTATTAAAAGGTAATGGCTATAATTCTCTGTACTACACAATATATGCTTGTTGCTTATTATTTATAAGTAGTAGTTTGTATTTCTTAGTCCCATACACATACTTGCTCCTACCCCTTCCCTCTCCTTTTTCTTAATAAGTAGTTTATTCTCTATATCTGTGAGCCTGTTTCTGTTTTGCATATACATTCATTTGATTTATTTTTGATTCCATCTATAAATGATAACATATGTATTTGTCTTTCTTTGAATTATTTCACTAAACATAATGTTCCCTAGGTCCATTCATGTTGTTGCAAATGACAGAATTTCAGTCTTTTTATTGCCAAGTAATATTCAACTGTCTTCCTATCTGTCTATTTATCTATCTATCTATCTATCTACCATATCTTTTTCCATTCATCTGTTGATGGGCATTTGCATTACTTCTGTATCTTGGCAATTGTAAATAGTGCTTCTGTGAACATTGGGGTGCATGTATCTTTTTAAATGAGTGTTTTCATATTTTTACCAGATATGCCCACAATAATTGAAGTGCTGATTCATAGCTTATATCTATTTTTAGTTTTTTGAAGAGTTCGTATTCTTTTCCATACTGGCTGCACCAATTTACATTTCCACAGTATACAAGGGTTCTCTTTTCTCTGCATCCTCTCCAGTATTTGTTATTTGTAGACTTTTGGTGATAGCCATTCTGACAGATGTAAGTTGTATCACCTGCATTTCTCTGATGATGAGTGATATTGGGAATTTGTTCATGTGTCTTCTTTGGAAAAATGTCTGTTCGGTTTTTCTGCCCATTTTGAAATCAGGTTGTTTGTTGTTGTTTGTTTGCCTGTTTGATGTTGAGTTGTATGATGTTTATGTAGATTGGATATTAACCCCATATTGATCAAATCATTTGTAAATATTTTCCGCCATTCAGTATATTATCTTTTCATTTTGTTAATGATTTTCATTGCTTTGGAAAAGCTTTTAGGTTTAATTAGGTCCCAGTTGTTTATGTTTGTTTTTAATTCATTAGCCTTAAGAGTTAGATGCAAAAAAATTGCTGCCATTTATGTCAAAGCATTCTGCCTATGCTTTCTTCTAGGGGTTTTATGGTTTTATGTCTTACATTTAAGTCTTTAATCCATTTCGAGTTTTTTTTGCATATGTTCAGGAAATGTTAACATCCTACTATTTTATATGTAGCTGTTTCATTTTCCCAGCATTGTTTGTTGAACAGATTGTCTTTTCTCCATTGTATATTCTTGCCTCCTCTGTTGTAGATTAATTGAGCATAAGTGTTGGGTTTTTTTCTGGGCTCTCTATTCTGTTCCATTGATCTTTGTGTCTGTTTTGTGTGTGTGTGTGTGTGTGTGTGTGTGTGTGTGTGTGTGTCAGTACCATGCTGTTTTGATTACTATAGCTTTGTAGTATACTCTGAAGTCTGGGCATGTGATATGTCCAGCTTCTTTTTGTTTTGATTGTTTTTTTCCTCAATATTTATTTGCCAATTGTGGTTCCATATGAATTTCAGGATTATTCTAGTTCTGTGAAAAATGTCATGGGTATTTGATATGGATTGCTTTAAATCTATAGATTGCTTTGAGTAGTATGGTCATTTTAACAATATTAATTCTTCGTATTCAAGAACACAGAATGTCATTAGATTTCTTCATATCATGTTCCACTTCCTTTATCAGTGTTGCATAGTTTGCACATTATATGTGTTTCACCTTTTTGGTTAAGTTTATTCCTATGTATTTTATTCTTTTTGAAGGTATTTTAAATGCTATTTGTTTCTTACTTTCTTTTTCTGATACTTCATTATTAGTGTATGGGAACACAACAGATTTCTGTGTATTAATGTTATATCCTGGAGCAATGCTGAATTCCAGTGTTAGTTCTAATAGTTTTGGCATGGAGACTTTAGTGGTTTTTTTTTTTATTGCTGTTTAGGGACACACCTGCAGCATATGGAAGTTCCCAGGCTAGGGGTAAAATTGGAGATGTAGCTACCAGACTACACAACATAGGATCTGAGCCACATCTGAGACCTACACCATGGCTCATGGCAACCATGTATCCTTAACCCACCGAGTGAATCCAGGGATTGAACCTGCATCCCCATGTTTACTAGTTAGATTAATAACTCACTGAGCCACAAGGGGACCTCCTAGGGTTTTCTGTATAAAGTATCATGTCACCTGCAGATAATGACAATTTTACTTCTCTTCTTCCATTTTAGACATTTTTTATTTATTTTTCTTGTCAGATTGCAGTGGGTAGGACTTCCAGTGCTATGTTATATAGAAGTTGCATCTTTGTCTTGTTCCTGATTTTAGAGGAAAGGCTTTCAACTTTCCACCATTGAGTATGATGTTAGATGTGGATTTGTTGTAAATGGCTTAAGATTGAGTTATGTTCCCTCTATACCCACTTTACTGTGTATATTTTTTTTTATCAAGACAGGATGTTGAGTTTTGTCAAATACTTTTTCTGTATCTATTGAGATGACTATGTGGTTTTTATTATGCCTTTTGTTAATGTGTTTTATCACATTGAGTTGTGAATGTTGAGCCATCCTTGTGACTGTGGATCACTTTCTATATTGTTGGATTCAATTTCCTAATATTTTGTTGAAGATTTTTACATCAATATTCATTAGAGATATTGGCCTGTAACTTTCCTTTTTTGAATATCTTTCCCTGATTTTGGTGTCAGGGTAATGGTGGCCTTGTATAGTGAGTTTAGGAATGTTCTCTCCTCTTCAATTTTTGTGATAGTTTGAGAAGGATAGGTATTAGTTCTTCATATCTTTGGTAGTATTCCTCTGAAAGCTCTTAAGTCCTGGAATTTTTCCTTTTTTTTGTTAGGTTTTTTTATTACAAATTCAATTTCTTTAATAGTGATTGGTCATTTCAGATTGTCTGTTTCTTCTTGATTCTGTCTTGGCAGGATTTATGTTTCTGGAAATTAGTGCATTTCTTTTAGGTTGTTCAGTTTGTTGCCATATAACTGTTCATAATATTCTCTTAGGATTTTTTTTTTATATCTCTGTGGTATCAGTTGTTATTTCTTCTTCTTTCTTTTCATATTTATGTATTTGAATTTTTGATATATTCTTTTTGGTGAGACTGGCTAATGGTTTATCATTTGTGTTTATATTTTCAAAAAATAGCTGTTTTTTTTCCCCTTGATCTTTTCTATTATATTTTCTATCTCTATTTTATTTACTTTCTCTCTGAATTTAATTTCCTTCTTGATGCCAGCTTTGGACAATGTGTTTTCTCCTTTTATGTCTTTTAGGTGGTAGGCTAAGTTGTTTATTTGATATTTTTTTTCATTTATTGAGGAAGGTTTATATCACTTAAACATCCCTTTTAGCACTGCTTTTGCTACAACCCTTGTTTTGTGGACTGTTGTGTTTCCATATTCATTTGTTTAGTGGTATTTTGTGATTTACTTTGATTTCTTCATTGACCAATTACTTTTACAGTAACATTTTGTTTAGTATCTAAGTGTTTATGCTTTTTTTCATTTTTCTTTCTGTAATTGATTTTAGTTACATGCTATTGTGATTGGAAAAATACTTACCATAAGTTCCATCCTCTAACATATGTTGAGATTTGTTTAGTGGACTCATATGTGATCTATCTTATAAAACACAGAACAGCCTCACAACAAAGACTTATCTCATCCAAAATGTCAGTATTTCCACATTGAGAAACCCTGATATAAGGAATATGGATTCGGAGTGGTACGAGCAATATCCAAACTTCTCAGGCTCTTATTATATGTCAGGTACATTCCAAATACTTTGTTTGACTTAACTCATTTAATCCCCATTTCATCCCTAAGAGATAGTTCTTTTACTATCCTCATTTTATAGATATTCCTAGTTATAAGTATATAAAAATATTCAAGGATTAGAGAGGTTATATGATTGTCTACAGTCTCACCATTAAGGAATTTAATGTCCAGATGTAAACTCAGTATAACTTGATGGGTCCACCCTCTCTCTTTTACCCATTTTGCTACAACACTTCTTTGCAGATGTGAAATCCACAAGTATGGACAGTGCTAAAGTTTTGATTTACTATTTCACTAATTTAATCCCGCAGGTTCTAGAGCTATAAGAGGCAAGTTATCATGCTCCAGAACTTCCTTTTTTAGATCTTTGCAGTGATTTTAGGAGATGATGAAGAAAATGAAAAGTGGGGCACTCATTCTTCTGTATTGGATATTAAGAATTCTCATCATAGGGGGCAGAGCAAGATGGTGGAAGAGTAAGACGTCATGCTCACCTTCTCCCACAAACACATGAAAAAACATATCTGCATGTAAAATGACTCACACAGAATACCAACTGAATTCTGGCAGAAGAATGTAAAAATCCAAAAAGGGCAAGAAACTCTTGATATAACTGGGTAGAACAAAAGAAAAAAAGAAAAAGAGAGAGAAAAGTAATCAGGATGGGACTAGTATTCCTGAGAGGGAGCTGTGAAGGAGAAAAGGAACCCACATCCTGGGAAGCTACCTAACTGATGGAAAGATCAGCCAAGCCGGGGGGCCTCAAAAGTCCTGAAAAAAAGTGCAGCAGCTGGAGTGAGGAAGGCAAAGCAGAGTGAGAGATGCATAGATCATCTGAACCACTGGCCTGGACACCACAGCCTGAGATGCTTGGGTGGGGGCTGGGTACTGAGACTTAGGCTCCAGAGGTCAGTCCCAGAGAGAGGACTGGGGTTGGTGGTGTGGAGACAGCCACGGGGCTAAGGAGCAGTGCCACAGGTGGGGGAACACTACACCATGGGTTGGGGAGGGGAACACTAAGGCAGAGGGAACCCGGGAGAAGGTCCAGACCCACAGGAGAGGCAAGGTGCCATTGTTGGGGAGGGTGAGAGGAGGAGGAGTGGACTGCCATAGGAAATTCCCTGTGCCCAAGCATGCACGTGTGCTGGCGGGGTCTCAGAGAGTGGGGCAGCTCTGGCTCAGACTATGGTTGGCAAGAAGCCTCTTGCTCATTTAGGGGAGACTGGTCACTTCTTGTGCAGCATACCAGTGGCCAGGCCCCTCTTGTGTGGGCCAAGAGCATCAGGAGGCTAAGTGCAATGTGGTGCCTCTTGTACAATCTCCAGGTGTCAGGGACAGACTGAGGTGGTCATCTCAGAGGCAAGAAGGAGGCATGGCTTGCCACCACTGGGTGCCTGTGAATGAGCTCCACCTGTGACCCCAGTCACCTCAGGGGTTGGCAAAAATGAAAGAAATGAGGGCACTGCAACCAAGCACCATATGCTGTTGCTTTCACTCCCCAGGGAACACACCTGCCCTGCAGCTGCCACTGACAAATGCTCTGGGTGGCATCCAGACACGTGGCCACTGTCCCTTCCCAAGACCCTACAACTAGGAGCAGCTGGTACAGCACCTCCTTTGAGGTCTAACTGGAACAGGATGCTTCTTGCCTGGTCTGCAGGTGGTGGGAGTAATTGCCACAGTTATCTCTGACTCAAGGTGGTCATGGCCCCTGCCACCAGAGGTACCTGAACAAAAATCACTTGCAGCCCCAACCACCTCAGAGGGCACCACAGAGATGGACATTACAATGGAACACACCTGTTGTTGCTCTTGCTGCCCTGGGAACACACCCGCCCTGCTGCTGCCACTGCCAAATACTCTGGGCAGTGCCCAGACGCTTGATCACTGTACCTTCCCAGGAGCCTGCAACTAGGAGCAGCTTGTGCAGCACCTCCTGTGGGCTAAGCAGGACAATGTGCTTCTTGCATGGTCTATAGGAGGCAGGGGCAGATCACCACAGTTATCTCTGGCTGCAAAGGTGGGAGTGGCTCGCCACCACTGGGGATCTGTGAATAGATACCACTTGTAGTCTCAGTCACCTCAGGGGCACCACAGAGGAGGGCACTGTGACCCAACACCACCTGTTGGTTCTCTCACACCTCTGGGAATACACCGGCCCTGTTGCTGCTACTGCTGAATGCTCCAGGCAGTATCCATATGCCTGATCTCTGACATTTCTCAGGATCCTGCAACTAGGAGCAGCCTGTGCAGCACCTCCTATGTGGGTTAAGTGAGACGGGTTGCTTCATGCATGGTCTGCAGGTGGTGTGGGCAAACCATTGCAGTTATCACTGACTCCAGAGGCATTTGTGGCCTGCTACCGCTAGGGGTCCCTGAGCAGGCACCGCCTGCGGTTCCAGTCACCTCAGAGGAGGGCATCGCAGTTGAATACAAGCTGTTGCTCTCACTCCCTTGAGAAAACCACACCCTGCTGCTGCCACTGCCAAATGCTCTGGTCACCTTGTAGATCTTCCTAGAACTCATTACCACTTCCCAGGGGCCTGCAACTAGGAGTAGCCTGTGCCACCTTCCTGCAGGTCCTTGCTGCTGTTGAGAGCCCAACTACCAGGCACTGACTGCTGTCCCTACCCATTGCCTCCTTCTCCGTGAAAACACACTGAGCATCCTGGGGAATAACAGCCTGGTTACATCGAAGAAAGAGACAGCAAATGTTCAAATTATCACACCAAAAATAAGTAGTAACCCCCCAAAATTTAAAGGGGTACTTTTGCATAGAAATGGCCTTAGAAAACTGTAGTTAGACTTCCCCAAACTCACAGAAAAAGGAAAACACAAGCAAGACAACGAAGCACAGAAGCCATTCCCAGTTAAAGGAATAGGAGAATTCACCTAAAGCATCAACAATGAAACAGACCTCTGCAGTCTGACAGACATTGAGTTCAAAAGGGAGATACGGAAAATAGTGAAGGAATAAAGAGACGATATGAACAGTAATGCAGATTCCTCTAGAAAGGACCTAGAAAATATAAGGAGGAGCCAAGAAAAACTAGAGAATTCATTTGCAGAGATGCAAGCTGAGGTAAAAGCAGTAAATAGCTGAATGAATAATGCAGAGGAACAAATTAGTGATGTGGAAGATAGAATAATGGAAATCACCCAATCAGGACAGCAGTCAGAAAACCAAATGAAAAAAACTGTGAAAGCAGTATAAGAGCTTATTATCCTATGGGATAATATTATGCAGGCCAAGCTACACATAATAGGAATTTCAGAAGGAGACGAAAAAGAAAGGGGATTAATATATTTGAAGAAATTATGTCTGAAGACTTACCAAATCTAAAGGAAACTGATATCATGATATAGGAAGCACAGAGGGCCTCAAACAAGTTGAACCCAAACAGGCCCACACCAAGACGTATTATAATAAAAATGGCAAAAGTTAAAGACTGGATTCTAAAGGCAGCAAGAGAAATAGTAATCATTAATTATAAGGGAACCACCATAAGGCTATCAGCTGATTTCTCTACAGAAACACTACAGGCCAAATGGAGTGGCCATATATAAATTGCTGAAAGGAAAAAAATTGTAACCTAGAATACTCTATCCAGCAAGAATATCATTTAAAATAGAAGGGGAAATAAAGAATTTCTCCAACAAACAAAAGCTGAAAGAGTACAACAGTATGAAACCCATTCTAAATGAAATACTGAAAAAGCTTCTCTAAATTAAAAAAAAAGGTGAGAAGAATTAGAATGGAGGAAACCACAATTGGAAAGCAATCACTTAAATAAGCCAGTATACAGATCCAAACATGAAGATGTTAAAAAAAAAGACATCAGAATCATACAGTGTGTGGAAGGAAAGTAAGAAAATATAGATTCTTTTTTTATTTTAATGATGTGTTTGAGCCTATATGACTCTCATGCTAAAGCAAGCAGAAATATGAAGGGGTTTTACGTACTTAAAAAACAGGGCAATCACAAATAAAAACCAAACATTATATTGACAAAAACTGAAAACTACTCAAGCATAAAACAAATGGAAACCATCCAACCAAAAAAATAAAAGAAAGAGAACCAAAGGACCAATTGGAAAACAAGATTTAAAATGGCAACAAATACATATATATCAATAATCACCTTAAATGTCAATGAATGCTCCAATCAAAAGAGACAGAGTGGCAAAAACCTTACATCTGCTGCCTACAAGAAACTCACTTTACAGCAAAGGACACATATAGAGTAAAGTGAGGGGAGGGGAAAGATATTTCTTGCCAGTGGACAAGACAGGAAAGCAGGAATTGCAATCTTCATATCAGACAAAATAGACTTTAAAATGAAGGCCATTAGGAAAGACAAAGAAGGACACTATTTAATGGTTAAAGGATCCATTCAAGAAGAGGATAGTACAATCGTCAATATATATGCTCCTAATATAGGAACACCCAGATACCTCCAACAAATACTAACAGACGTAAAAGGAGAAATTGATGGGAATACAATCATAGTAGGAGATTTTAACACCCCACTCACATCAATGGACAGGTCCTCTAGACAGAAAATCAGTAAGGCAACAGAGATCCTAAATGGCACAACAGAAAAGTTAGACTTCATTGACATTTTCAGGATATTACATCCCCCAAAATCAGAATATACATTCTTCTCAAGTGCACATGGACCATTCTCAAGAATTGATCACACACTGGGGCACAAAGCTAACCTCAACAAATTTAAAAAGATAGAAATTATTTCAAGTATCTTCTCTGACCACAATGGCATGAAACTAGAAATCAACCACAGGAAAAGAAATGAGAAAAAACTGACTTGGAGACTAAACATCATGCTACTAAAAAACCAATGGGTCAATGAGGAAATCAAGAAAGAAATTAAAAAATACCTTGAGACAAATGATAATGAAGACATAACCATTCAAAATGTATGGAATGCTGCAAAAGCAGTGCTCAGAGGGAAATTCATGGCATACAGGTCTTCCTCAAAAAAAAAAAAAAAAAAAAAAAAACTCACATCTTAACCCAACTTAAGTTAACTTAACCCACTGCATAAATTAATTAGAAAAAGAAGAACAAGCAAATCCTAAAATCAGTAGAAGGAAGGAAATCATTATGATCAGAGAGGAAATGAATAAAACAGAAATTCAAAATCAATAGAAAAAATCAGTCAAACCAAGAACTGATTCTTTGAAAAGGTAAACAAAATTGACAAACCTCTGGCTAGACTCACCAAGAAGAGGAGAGAAAAAAACCAAATAAACAAAATACAAAATGAAAAAGAAGTCACAATGAATACTATGGAAATTAAAAAAATTCATGAGAGAATACTATGAGCAATTGTATGCTAACAAATTTGATAACCTAGAAGAAATGACTAACTTTCTAGAGATTTACAGCCCAACAAAACTAAATCAAAAAGAAACAGATCAACTGAACAAACTTATCACTAGAAATGAAATTGAATATGTCATAAAAACACTCCCTACAAATAAAAGTCCAGGACCAGATGGTTCCCAGGCAAATTCTACCAAACATTCAAAGAGAAACTTACACCCATGCTCCTTAAACTGTTTGAAAAGGTTGAAGAAGAAGGAACACTCCCAAAGACATTCTGTGATGCCACCTTCACCCTAATTCCAAAACCAGACAAAGATACCACCAAAAAAGCAAACTATAGACCAATATCTTTGATGAATATAGATGCAAAAATTCTCAACAAAATTTTATCCACCCGAATCCAACAACATATAAAAAAGACCATACAACATGACCAGATGAGTTCATCCCTGGTGCACAAGGATGGTTCAACACACACAAATCAATCAATATCATACACCACATTAACAAAAACAAAGTCAGAGACTATATGATCATCTCAATAGATGAAAAAAAAGCATTTGACAAAATACAACACCCATTAATGATAAAAATTCTTATCAAAGTGCGTATAAAGGGAACATTCCTGAACATAATCAAAGCCATTTATGACAAACCCACAGCTAATATAATACTCAATGGAGAAAAGCTGAAAGCCTTCCCACTAAAATCTGGAACAAGACAAGGATGCCTACTCTCACCACTCTTATTCAACATAGTATTGGTAGTCCTAGGCACAGTAATCAGACAAACAAAAGAAATAAAAGGCATCATAACAGGAAGAGAAGTGGTAAAACTGTCACTGCATGCAGAAGTCAGTTTCATTTCTGTGTAGTAACAATGAAATATTAGAAAAGGAATACAAAAATACAATACCTTTTAAAATTGCACCCCCAGAAATCAAATACCTGGGAATACACCTGACCAAGGAGGTGAAAGACTTATATGCCAAGAACTATGAAACATAAATCAAGGAAATTAAAGAAGATGTAAAGAAATAGAAAGATATTCCATGCTTGTGGGTTGAAGAAAAATAACGTAAAAATGGCCATACTCCCCAAATCAATCTACAGATTCAGTGCAATCCCTATCAAATTATCCATGACATTTTTCACAGAACTGGAACAAATAATCCAAAAATTTATATGGAACCACAAAAGACCCAGAATTGCTAAAGCAATCCTGAGGAACAAAAACCAAGCAGGAGGCATAACTCTCCCATACATCAGGCAATATTACAAAGCCACAGTTATCAAGACAGTGTGGTACTGGTACCACAACAGACAGACAGACCAATGGAACAGAAGAGAGAACCCAGAAATAAACCCAGACAGCTATGGTCAATTAATCTTTGACAAAGGAGGCAAGAACATAAAATGGGAAAAAGACAGTCTTTTCAGCAAATATTACTGGGAAACCCAGACAGCTGCATGTAAATCAGTGAACCTGGAACACATCCTCACACTATGCACAAAAATAAACTCAAAATGGCTTAAAGGCTTAAATATAAAACAAGATACCATCAAACTCCTGGAAGAGAACATAGGGAAAAAATTCTCTGTGTGTCTGGGTCACCATGCTGTACAGTAGGAATAAACATTGGGGAAATAACAATAAAAAATTAAAAAAAACCATTCTCTGACATCAACCTTACAAATGATTTTTCCAGTCCACCTCCCAAAGCAACAGAAGTAAAAACAAAAATAATCCAGTGGGACCTAATCAAACTGACAAGCTTTTGCATAGCAAAGGAAACCAAAAAGAAAACAAAAAGACAACTTACAGAATGGGAGAAAATAGTGTCAAATGATGCAAATGACAAGGGCTCAACCTCTGAAATATACAAACAACTTACACAATTCGACAGCAAAAAAGTGAACAACCCAATGGAAAAATGGGCAAAAGATCTGAATAGACATTTCTCCAAGGAAGATATATAGATGGAAAATAAGTATATTAAAAAATTCTCAACATCCCTGATTACTAGAGAATTAAAAATCAAAACTACCATGAGATACCACCTCACACCAGTCAGAATGGCCATGATTAATAAGTCCACAAAAACAAATGCTGGACGCAGTGTGAAGAAAAGGGAACCTTCCTGCCCTGTTGGTGGGAATGTATGCTTGTACAGCCACTATGGAGAACATTTTGGAGGTACCTTAGAAAACTAAATATGGGACTACCATATGACCCAGTAATCCCACTCTTGGGCATTATATCTGGACAAAACTTGCCTTGAAAAAGACATATGCACCTGCATGTTCATTTCAGCACTATTCACAAGAGCCAGGACATGGAAACCACCCAGATGTCCATCAACAGATGAATGGATCAAGAAGATGTGGTATATATACACAATGGAATACTACTCAGCCATAAAAAGAACAAAATAATGCCATTTGCAGCAACATGGATGGAATTAGAGACTCTCATACTGAGTGAAATAAGTCAGAAAGAGGAAGACAGGTACCATATGATGTCACTTATATCTGGAACCTAATATATGGCACAAATGAACCTTTCCACAGGAAAGAAAATCATGGACTTGGAGAATAGACTTGTGGTTTCCAAGGGGTAGGGGGAGGGAGTGGGATGGATGGGGTGCTTGGGGTTAATAGATGCAGACTCTTGCATATGGAATGGATTGGCAATGAGATCCTGCTGTGTAGCATTGGGAGCTGTGTCTGGTCACTTATAATGGAGTATAATAATGTCAGAAAAAAGTATATATACATGTATGTGTAACTGGGTCACCATGCTGTGCAGTAGAAAATTGACGGAACACTATAAACTAGATATAAGGGAAAAAATAAAAATCATTATATAAAAAATTAAAAATAAAATGCATATGGTAAGCTTTATATCAACCATTAAAAGAATAAACATCTACTGAAAAAAAAGAATTCTCATTATAGAATTATAAACTGAGTACAACATTGTGTCTCAAAGGATGCAGTGTTGGGAATATGACAGAGAATGGAAACACAGACTCAGCAATATCTGTTCTCAGTGGGCTTATTTACCTTGAAATCATACGAGAGAGAATAATTTCCTGTGCTTCCCATCAATTTTCCCAGAACTCCCGGGTATGGAATAGATCCTCATTTGAGTGATCTGATTGTTTTGGACCTTACATAAGGTTGTGTTCTTCCTTGAAAGTGAAGAGGACCTTCTGTGCAAATTCCCAAATAGAAATTATGGCCTCTTCTTTTGTATACTTTTTTAGCATGTTAAAGACTGAGGACCATGCTGATGGCTATTGCTTCCTTCATTGTCAGAAACTTTGACCTACTCAAGACTGTAGGGCAGGAGGATCCTTCAGATTTAGTGGCAGTGAAGCATCCAGGAAAAAGAAGGTGAATGTTGAATCATTTTGCCTTAATTTCCTTTCAAACCCAAACTCAAGGTTTCTGGGGAACACCATCTATTCATTTCTCTTTTTAGCAATCATCCTTAATGGAGAGTGGGGAGAAGGGAGAATATGATGTGCAGAGATACTGGGAATCTGCCAGCATTCTTTCTGGAGTAAGAAAAATAACATGAGTAAGGATAAAGGAGAAAGTGAGGAATCATTAGGAATAATCATGTCTTGCTTTGTGGTTGCCTCGCCATTAGAAAAATCATTATATAAAACGTAATAGTGCCATTAGACTATTATGAGCTTATAATTGAGCAGATCCATCTGTCCCTCTGGAGGCAAAGAGGGAAGGTCCTTGTTAATGTCACTTTTGACTCTCATTCCTGTGCAGATCACAACTATGCAGTGAATGACCATGGGAAATGACTCCTCTGTGACTGAATTTATCCTTGTGGGATTGACAGACCAACCTGAACTCCAACTGCCCCTGTTTTTCCTGTTTTTGGTGAACTACGTGGTTACCGTGGTGGGCAGTTTGTGCTTAATGAATTTAATTTGTCTGAATTCACACCTTCACACCCCTATGTACTTTTTCCTCTTCAATCTGTCCTTTATTGATCTCTGTTATTCATTTGTTTTTACCCCCACAATGCTATTGAGCTTTATTTTAGAGAGGAACATCATCTCTTTTACAGGATGCATGACTCAGTTATTTTTCTTCTGCTTTTTTGTCAATGCTGAGTGCTATGTATTGACAGCCATGGCCTACGATCGCTATGTGGCCGTCTGTAAGCCGTTGCTATACCCAATTGCTATGTCCCCTCAGGTGTGTTCTTTGCTGATGTCTGGTTCATATGTGCTGGGGCTTGCTGGTGCCGTGGTCCACACAGGGTGTATGATGGGGCTTATGTTTTGTGATTCCAACATCATCAACCATTATATGTGTGACATCTTCCCCCTCCTTCAGCTGTCCTGCAGTAGCACCTATGTCAGTGAGCTTGTGGTTTCCGTTATTGTGGGCACAGTTATCATAGTGTCTAGCCTTATTATCTTTACTTCTTATGCCTTGATTCTTTTCAATATCCTTCACATCCAGTCAGCTCAAGGTTGGTCCAAAGCCTTTAGCACGTGTAGCTCTCACATAATAACAGTTGGTCTGTTTTATGGATTTGGGCTGCTCGCTTATGTCAAGCCATCTTCTGCTGGTTCTGTGGGGAAGGGAAAATTTTTCTCAGTGTTTTACACCAATGTGGTGCCCATGCTGAACCCTCTTATTTATAGCCTAAGGAACAAGGATGTCAGAATTGCTCTGCAGAAAACCCTGAAGAGAATTACAACCTGAGCTGAACCACTCATTCTTCTTTTTTTGTGTGTTGTTTTCTTCTCATCATACTTTATCCTGTTCCTCCTATCCTTTTTTTTTTTAATTCTCTTTTTAAAGTCTTCTTGGCAGGATTTCTGCTCTAAAGTCTTTTTTTTTCTCTTTCCACATGATGTAACCCTATAGGCCTATTTTTAGACTGAAGGATCATTTTCAGCCCTAAATAACCCATACTGATTGGAGATAATGGGCCAATAACCTTTTCCATGTAAGGTTAACACTACCTACTACATTTCTTGTGTGTCTTTCCTATCCAAGGTAAGCCATGGAGTGGTATGCTGTCTGCCCAGTTATTACCTTTCTTGGTTTCATTACATAGAGCCCTCTCCTGTTTCCATTTTATAAAACATAGAAAGAATGTCAAAAATTATGGACATGTAAAAATTTCTAGAATTTTTCAGGGCTCTTTTATTAATGGCTCTTGTTCTAGATTTTCAGTATGTATATGTATAGTAATTGAATACTTTATTGAACCAAGTTTCTTTTATTGTTGAGGATGCTTGAGAATTTAACAGCTGTTTTTTTTTTTTGTCTACCTTTCTCAATCCCTACCAATGACTAATAGTCTATGTTTATTGTATTGATAACTTATATTTTGTCCTAAATAGCATTGAAATTGTTATCAACCTGTCTGTGTATCTGTGGATTATGATTGTGACTAAAAATTGCACAAAGATATTTTTGGCTACAGAATAGATCATCATATGTATTATGAGGATTCTTTGTCTAACTGCATGACAGGGGTTTCTCTTTGCAAAGGAAGATGTTTCCTGGTATATCTGCAAATATATGGCAGAAACCTCATCCTGTTAGTATTTACTTTTTCATCATGTTAATTTGACTACTCCCTTTTGCCTCTCAGAAGAGAAATTAAATCTGTAGTCCATAGTGTGTGGCACATTTTTACAAGTCTTATTAAATATAAGTCTCCTTATCTGCTTTTTTAGATGGGGAAATAATTATGTGACTTGCTCAAGATTGCACAGCTAATGATGAAAGCCCAATTTTTGAATGCACTGTTCATTCCATGAAGAAACAGAAGGAAAAAAAATTGTGAAGGGATAGAGAGAGCTTCTGGAGAGTCATTTCTGAATGAACTTGAAAGAGGGGGTTTTCATGGGAATAATATCCTCAGTCAGGTTGGGTGTAGCAGAGAGTCATTCTACAAGGCACTGGTGCCCAACTAAAAAAATGTACCTATTCCTGGAGAAGTTTAATTAAGTGGGTAAACAGGGTGAAGCACAAAGAAATATATATCACAATCTGTTTATAATATTCAACATTTCTGAAGAGAGTGAGAATGAAAAGTTATGAGGACAAGCTTCCCTGGTGAAACATGTCACCATTTTCATAGTAGCTTGTATTCTTTTATGATCATATTAGATATTATATTATCATTTAGAAGTTAGAAAAAAAGAGTTCTATATAATACAAACAATAGAAAATAAGAATAAAATTCTTCTTGTTTCATGTGTTACACAGAAGATAAACTCTCTGTCCATTTTAACCTAGGAAGGGGCTGCTGGGAAGGTAAGATAAAAAGAAGTTTGTTGGGAGAGCAGCCCCATGGCTTTGGTGAGAAGTAAGAATGACAATAAAAATGGCACTCACCCTCTATTTTAAAAGCACAGCCAGAGAGGCAGTCTGCTAATCTTGTTGCTGGCTGGCGATAGCTGCTACATTTAGTGGGAGGCTGTGCCCATTGTAGACAGGAGGGCGGTGGGCTTGCTGGAGGAGTTTGTGTTTCAGGAGCTTGTGGAACACGGTGGTCCCTGGTAGGTGCTGAGGTCTGTGGTGGTGGAAGTCCAGGCATACGATCCTGATATTCACTGCTCCAGGCAGAGGTCCGACTTCTGTCTCCCCATTGCAGATATTTCTGTCTATGCCAACCAGATGTATACTCTTAATACCTCCTAAGCTGTTGTGATTGCCTCAGGAATGGACAAACCTTCAGCAAATTAGTGCCTCTTTATCATTTCAAATTCTTTAAAATAACAAAGTAAAATTTGTTCTAAATGTTTAACATTAAAATTGGTCAGTGAAAGAGAAATGCTATTATGTTACTTGAATGATTTAAATGATAAATTTTTGGATAATTTTCAAAGTGATTTAGAACTACATTATTTACTTTTATATTCACTATTTCTTGTTGTGATGAGATAATAACCAAAAATTCTTATGGTTATAATCATTAAGAGTTCTTGCTGGTAATCCATAAAATCTGGCTTTACAAAGTTATTCCAGAAGCAAACACACATTTTCATTTAGGTTTATAAAGATACTTCTTTGGAAATATTATCTAGTAAAATAAAAATTTCACAATTCTGTTTCCATTGTAGGGTCATTTTGACTTTTAAATAATTTACATAATGTAATAATTTATATTAATTTGATATATATATAAATACTTATTTTTCTTATTTTACCCTCAAACACAACATATGTATTAAAATGTTCACGGAACACTAATTTATAGTTTAATAAATGAAAATGGTCAATATAATCCCACTTAGGTCATAAAATATTGCCATAAAAGTCTATTTGCTATATATAGGTGTATTTTTATCCCCAAGTGGATGTCTAAGTCTAAAAATCTAGCACAAAGATATGAGATAGGTTTTAAAATAGTTTAATAAAATTAAGGCAAGTGGACTGTGTGCATTTGCTACATAGTTCAACTTTTACAGAATGTTGTCAGAGTTGGAGAAATATTTTTATAAACAAACATATTTACTGTTAAAATTAGATTTAATATATTTTTGCTTTGTGAGTTTTTTGCTAGTTTTCTTTAATTAAGTACTTGGTAGCTTAACATATTTGGAGAGAAAACACTTAGATAAGATTAGATAGCTGCATAGGACTTTTTAAAATTACTTAATGGATTTTATTACATTTATACGTGTACAACAATCATCACAACCAAACTACAGCACCTCCATCCCAAACCCTCAGTGCTACCCCCACCCCCAACCTGTCCCACCTAGAAACCACAAGTTTCCGGAAGTCCATGAATCAGTATCTGTTCTGCAAAGAAGTTCATTCTGTCCTTTTTTCAGATTCCACATGTAAGTGATAGCGTTTACTTAACATAATTTCTAGGTCTATCTGTGTTGATAAAATGCTGTTATTTCATTCATTTTAATGTCTGAGTAATATTCCATTGTGTATATGCACCACATCTTCTTTATCCACTCCTCTGTCGATGGACATTTAGGTTACTTCCATGTCTTGTCTATTGCAAACAGTGCTGCAATGAACATTGGAGAACATGTGTATTTTCCAGTCATGGTTTTCTCTGGATAGATGCCCAGGAGTGGGACTGCTGGATCCAATGGTAGTTCTATTTTTAGTTTTCTGAGGAATCTCCATACTGTTTTCCACAATGGTTGCACCAATTTACACTCCCACCAACAGTGTCATAGGGTTTCTTTTTCTCCACACCCTCTCCAACACTTATTGTTTGTAGACTTTTGGATGATGGCCATTCTGGCTGGTGTAAGGTGGTACCTCATCATGGTTTTGACTTGCAGTTCTCTAATAATGAGAGATGTTGAACATCTTTTCATGTGTTCTTTGGCCATCTGTATGTCTTCTTAGGAGAACGGTCTGTTTAGATCTTCTGCCCATTTTTTGATGGGGTTGTTTATTTCTTTGGTATGGAGCTGCAGAAGGTGTTTATAAATTTTGGAGATTAATCCCTTGTCAATCAATTCACTTGCAAAGATTTTCTCCCATTCTGTGGGTTGTCTTTTTGTTTTGTTGAGGGTTGGTTTCCTTTGCTGTGCAGAAACTTTTAAGCTTAATTAAGTCCCATTTGTTTATTTTTGTTTTTGTTGTCAGTACTCTAAGAGGTGGATCTGAGAAGATGTTGCTGTCGTTTATGTCAGAGAGTGTTTGGCCTGTGTTTTCCTTGAAGAGTTTTATAGTATCTGGTGTTATATCTAGATTTTTAATCCATTTTGAGTTTATTTTTGTGTATGGTGTTAGGAAGTGTTCTAATTTCATTCAGTCCAGTTTTCCCCACACCACTTATTGAAGGGGTTGTCTTTTCTTCATTGAATATTCTTGCCTCTTTTGTCATATATTAGTTGGATGTAGGTGCATAGGTTTAATTCTGGACTTTTTATCCTCTTCCACTGATGTATATTTCTGTCTTTGTGCCAGTACCATGCAGTTTTGATGACTGTTGCTTTGTAGTATGGTCTGAAGTTAAGGAGCCTCATACCTCCAGCTCTGTTTTTATTTTTTGGGAGTCTTTGGCTATTCTGGGTCTTTTGTGCTTCCAGGGAAACTTTAAAATATTGTGTTCGAGTTCTGTGAAAATTGTCCTTGGTAATTTGATAGGGATTGCATTGAATCTGTAGATTGCCTTGGGCAGTATAGTCATTTTAATAATATTGACTCTTCCAGTCCAAGAGCATGGTATGTCTTTCCATCTATTTGTGTCATCTTTGATTTCTTTCATCAGTGGCTTATAGTTTTCAGAGTACAGGCCTTTTGTCCCTTTAGGTACGTTTACTCCTAGGTATTTTATTCTTTTGGATGTGATGGTAAACGGGATTGCTTCCCTGTTTTCTCTTTCTGATCTTTCATTGTTAGTATATAGAAATGCAGTTGATTTCTGTGTATTAATTTTGTATCCTGCGACTTTGCCAAATTAATGAATGAGCTCTAACAGTTTTCTGGTAGAGTCTTTAGGATTCTGTATGTATAGTATCATGTCATCTGCAAATAGTGATAGTTTTACTTCTTCCTTTCCAATGTGGATTCATTTTATCTCTTACTTCTCTGATTGCTGTGGCTAGGACTTCCAAAACTATGTTGAATAGTAGTGATGAGCACAACAAAAACAAATACAAAACAGTTAATAAAATGGCAATAAGAACATATATATAAATAATTGCCTTAAATGTAACTGGATTAAATGCCCCAAGTAAATACATACACTGGCTGAATGGATACAAAATCAAGACACATATATATGCTGTCTTCAATAGATCCACTTCACTTTTAGGGACACATACAAATTGAAAGTGAGAGGATGTATGAAAATATTCCATGCAATTGGAAATCAAAAGAAATGTGGAGTAGCAATATCAGACAAAATAGACCTTAAAATATTCCATGCAATTGGAAATCAAAAGAAATGTGGAGTAGCAATATCAGACAAAATAGACCTTAAAATAAAATATTATAAAAGACAAAGAAGGGCATTACATAATGATCAAAGGATTGGTCAAGAAGAGGATATAACAATTTTAAATGTGTATACACCCAAAGTAGGATCACCTCAATATATAAGGTAATTCCTAACAACCTTAAAAGGAGAAATTGACAATAACACAATAATAACAGGGGACTTTAACACCCCATTTACAGCAGTGAACAGATCATCCAAACAGAAAATCAATAAGAAAACAGGCCCTGAATGAAGCATTAGACCAGATGGACCTAATATATATTTTTAGGTCATTCCATTCAAAAGCAGCAGAATACACATTCTTCTCAGGTGCACACAGAACATTCTCTAAGATTTTTTTTGTCTTTTCTAGTGCCGCACCCATGGCATATGGAGGTTCCCAGGCTAAGGGTCTAGTCTAATTGGAGCTGCAGCCACTGGCCTATGCCAGAGCAACAGCAATGCAGGATCCAGCCCGCGTCTGTTACCTCACCATAGCTCACAGCGACTTCAGATCCCCAACCCATGAGCGAGGCCATTGATCAAACCTAGTTGGATTTATTAACCACTGAGCCACGATGGACACTCCCACATTCTCTAAGATTGACCACATCCTGGGCTACAAATCAAGCCTTAATAACTTCAAGAAAATTGAAATTATATCAATTATCTTTTCCAAACACAGCACTACAGCACTGGAAATCAAGAAAAACACAAAAACAACAAACACTTGGAGACTAAACAATATACTACTAAATGAGCAGTGGATCACTGAAGAAATCAAAGAGGATATTTAAAAATACCTAGAAGCAAATGACAACAAAGATACAACACTCCAAAACCTATGGGATGTAGCAAAAGCAGTTCTAAGAGGGAAGTTTATAGCAATACAAGCCCACCTCAGGAAACAAGAAGAAGCTCAAATAAACAACCTAACTTTACATCCAAAGCAGCTAGAGAGAGAACAGACAAGACCTAAAGTTAGCAGAAGAAAAGAAATCATTAAGATCAGAACAGAAATCAATGAAATAGAAATGAAGAAAACCATAGAAAAGATCAATGAAATGAAAAGCTGGTTCTTTGAAAAGACCAACAAAATTGATTAACCCTTAGCCAGACTTGATCAAGAAAATGAGTGAGGACTCAAATCAATAAAATTATCAATGAAAAAGGAGAAGTTACCATGGACATCACAGAAATACAAAGGCTCATGAGAGACTAACTACTACATGCAACTATACGCCAATAAACGGACAACCTAGAAGAAATGGACAACTTCTTAGAAAAGTATGATCTTCTAAGACTAAACCAAGATGAGATGGAGAAAATGAACAGAGCAATCACAAGTACTGAAATTGAAACTGTGATTAAAAAACTTCCAACAGGAGTTGCCATCGTGGCCCAGCAGAAATGAATCCGACTAGGAACCAGGAGGTTGTGCGTTCAATCCCTGGCCTTGCCCATTGGGTTGTGGATCCAACATTGCCATGAGCTGTGGTGTAGGTCGCAGATGTGGCTCAGATATGGCATTGCTGCGGCTGTGGCATAGGCTGGCAGCTATAGCTCCGATTAGGCCCTTAGGCTGGGAACCTCCATATGCTGTGGGTGTGGCCCTAAGAAAACAAAAGACAAAAAAAAAAAAATTAAGACTTCCAACAAACAAGTGCAGGACCAGATTGCTTCACAGGTGAATTCTATCAAACATTTAGAGACGAGCTAACATCTATCCTTCTGAAACTATTCCAAAAAATAGCAAAGGAAGGAACACTCCCAAACTCGTTCTATGAGTGCACCATCATCCTGATACCAAAACCAGACAAAGATACTACAAAAAGAAAAAAGAAAATTACAGGCTAATTTCACTGATGAACATAGATGCAAAAATCCTTAACAAAATACTATCAAACCGCATCCAACAATACATTAAAAGAATTGTACATCATGATCAAGTGGGATTTATCCCAGGAATGCAGGGATTCTTCAGTAGCTGCAAATCAATCAGTGTAATACACCATATTAACAAACTGAAGAATAAAAACCATACGATCCTCTCAGTAGATGCAGAAAAACCTTTCACAAAATTGAACACCCATTTTTGATAAAAGCCCTTCAGAAGGTGGGCATAGAAGAGACCTATGTCAACATACTAAAGGCCATTTATGACAAACCCACAGCTAACATCATTCTCATTTTGAAAAGCCAAAAGAATTCCAGCTGAGATCAGGAACAAGGCAAAAATGTTTGCTCTCACCACTACTGTACATATATTTTAAAATAGTTTTTATGAAATGTATAAGTTATTTTATAATAGTTGAGTAGTTATAATATATGTCAGTTGAGTTGATTTAAAGCTTAAGAGCGTAAGTTTACTTAAAATTAACAAATATATTCTCCTAGATTGAATCAAATCGAACAAGGATATTTTCCTGTTACAAATATCTTTCACAAGCTTTTAGATTATGGCAGTGTTCGTACCCTACACCCAGTAGACATTCCTCTCCTTCTTAATGCTGAAACTTCATTTCATGATGATGACTGTACATGGGAGATTGTCATTTTGTCAGTAGTCCATGAAGCTTGTTTGGAAACGACCATATTCTTGACTGAAGAGGCCTAAAGGGAAGTCATCTCTTAGTATTTGGAGAATATTCACTTCATGATATAAAGAGAGGGAGAGATATGAGTGGAGTGTTTCGCCTTATTCTGTTGCTTTCTTCTTTGGAGATGGTTGTCTTTGTTTTTGTCCTTGAAAGTGTTAGTTGGTTACCTAACCTAGGACACTGTACCTTTAGATTTATTATTATTTGAGGAGAATAAATGACAATTTTAAATGTTTTTTAACTGAGTATTTTGTGACTTGAAGCAAGAAAGTCTCCAACTGATAATGTGAGTTAAAAGTTACATTCCTGAGATATTAAATAAAAATATACTATTTTAACATATGAATATTTAAGGAGGGTGGTCTTGCAACTTTTCAGTAAACACTGAAGAGAAAAACTGTAACTTATTATGGTAGAAAGGAAAGTATGTACAGAGATAATTTAAATTTTAAATTTATTCTTTTGATATACTTGGTTTCTTTTTGTTCTTTATATTCTTGTGTTCTCCTAAACATAAACATTCTTCAGCATTCTCTTTTTTACATTTGTTGGGTAGGATAAGAATTTATATAATACTCAATGTGCTCAATACACTTAAATCAATCAGAATAGCACTTTCACAATTTTTATGAAGTTTAACACTCATTTGATCTATTTTTAAATTTTATCTAAAACTTAATCATAGTTTTGATACTTATACTTTTATTATAGTGTTTCAGTTGTCCTGTAGGTAGTTGAGGTTCACTGAAAGTTCTTAAACTTGGAAGAGACAGATCTGTGCTTTCAGAGCTTATTGTAGCAGCAGTGTATATGGCTAACTAACAAGGATTATATGTGAAAAAGCTAACCTAATAGTTAGAGTTACTCCAGTTCACTTAAAACCTAAAAAGTACTTAAGTTTGTTTTATGCCTAAGGGAAATGGATGTGTCAGTGTGGCTGTAGACCCTAATGCTTAGTATGTGAGAAATGTGAAAAGCATTCTGTTTCTAGAGAACAGTGTAATTTGCAAAATTATTTATGGAGTGCCTGCTAGGTACTCTGCACTATACATAGCACCACAAGAAAAGTAGTAAACAAGACAGAAAGAAATTTGTTATAATCAAACTTATAGTTTATAAATTTATAGGGGATCATAGGAATTAAAGGGGAAAATATCTAATGAGCTTAGTAATTGTGGATTACTAGAAGTTTTGAGAACATATATGATGGCAGGTGATGCTGACTGTTTAACATGTGCCAGGTAGTGTTCTAATCATTTAAAATATTTTTCATTGAATTATCAAAAAGACCCAATGAAATATAAATTATTATTCCTATCACTATTTTAGAAATTGTGAATCAGAGGCACAGAGAGTTTAAGTACCATGTCCATGTTAGTAAGCATGTGTTTAGGATTCAACCCCATACCCTCTAACTCTAGAGCCCCCACTCTTCTACAATGAAAAGGAATTGATGGCCTCTGTTAAGGAAATATTACATTTAAGAACCTAGCCTGATTCTCAGGTAGAAATTTCCAATAGGTGTTTAAACAAAAACTTTAGAAAGCAGAAAACCATTATTATGTTTTTACATAATCTAGGAGAGGCAACAGGTGAATTGAGTTACTACAGTCTTTGAAAATTTTCAGGTGAAGATATAAAGAAACGAAAAGGCAGACTCTAGAAAATTTTCTAGATATTGGAAGACAGAAAAAGTTTTAAGATTTAAGATTTCTTTAGGAGTTGAAGTTGTTAGGAAGATGGGAGTTTATTTTTGCTTCTGCCTTAAGGGGTATACAGTTCCCAGAGGGATGTGTAAACTAGTTCCTTAGTTCCCTGAGGAACTAAACACCCTATGGTCCACAGTGTCAATACAATCCCTTATTTCTCTTTTACATGTAGACTCTATTCCCTGGGGAAGAGACTGAGCAAGCATCTACCCTATTTATAATCATGTGTGCTGTATCATTAAACTCACATTCAATCTTCTGGGTCTTATCAAGTGGCAAACTTGATAACAATGGTATTTTTCCTTGCTGCTTCAGAAGTCATAATCTGAAATTAATATTTGTAGTTTTGCAAGATTCCCAGGGCGTATCTGAAATGAGTCCTATGTTGAATCCTTTTAGAATCAAAGAAACAAAGTCTCTGAACCTGGAGCTGCCCTTGTAGGACCACAGGGTAAATATCAAGGATAAGAGGCCTCTAAGGTTTCTGGCTTAATGATAGTGAATTCATTTGATATTCTGATTTCTGTTGATATTAAGGTTCTTCTTGTTTTGAGATGCAAATACAGGGGTATGAGATAGTCCACTTTCTTTCCTATTTTGTGCAGTCCTGAGATTCAAATAGATTGTCAGGAGAATGTATTCAAGGGGAATCAGAAAGTGTTCAAAGATTAGGAGGCGGAGAAAATGTGGTATGTTGGTCAGTAGGTTCCCCCTCTGTGGGCAGACTCTCAGCCTCCTGCATGGGGCAGTAACTTAACCTCTCCACGCCTTTGGTTCCTTAGTTTTTGGTTAGAGACAGCCTTCTTGGTTCTCAACCCACCAGGTCTTATCTACCTTAGAGTCCAGCACCAGGTAGCTGGGGTCTCTGCCTACAGTTTTCCTGGTGGGTGGAAGGCTTAAGTGAGTGAAGAAATGATGAAATGAGAGAAAGCCTTTCTGTACTTGTCCATCCTTTTGTCTTCCCTTTCCTTTATCCAGCAATTATGTTTGCATCGGTCTTCTTTGCTATATTTAGCATATTAATATTCTAGTAGGGGAAAGTCCACATCACTCAATGTCATGAAAATGATAAGGCAGATTCTGTGGGTCCAGGTTTGACTCCTCTCAGACAGTCCTAGAGTATATACTCTCTTGCAGAATGAGATATTTTGGGAAGATCTGAGTTGATCTTTAATGTAACCCTATTTTTCATGGTCCACATTTTCTCTTAGAGAAGGATGTCTCCTGGAAATGGTTCTTTTGTGACTGGAGTCGTCCTGTTGAGCTTAATAGACCAACCAGATCTTCAACTTCCTTTGTTCTTCCTGTTTCTAGTAATGTATATAGTCACTGTGCTGGGAAATTTGGGGTTGATAATCCTAATTGTGCTAAATTCACACCTACACACCCCTATGTACTTTTTCCTCTTTAACTTCTCCTTTGTAGACTTCTGTTCTTCAGTATTTACACCAAAAATGCTAGTGGATTTCTTATCAAAGAATAATATTATTTCTTACAGGGAATGCATGACACAGCTTTATTTTTTTCTGTTTTTCTTTTTGCTATTTCTGAATGCTATGTGCTGACATCCATGACCTATGATCGCTATGTGGCTATCTGTAACCCACTATTGTATAACATTTCCATGTCCCCCAAAGTGTGTTCTAGCCTTATGCTTGCTTCCTACTTGATGGCATTTTCTGGTGCCACGGCTCACACTGGATGCATGCTGAGACTCACTTTCTGTGATGCAAACATAATTAACCATTATTTGTGTGACATCCATCCTCTTTTCCATCTCTCCTGCACAAGAACCTATGTCAATGAGATGGTAGTTTTCATTGTGGTGGGCATCAACATCAGTGTGCCCATTCTCATCATCTTTGTCTCTTATTGTCTCATCCTCTTCAACATCCTGCACATCAGCTCCAGGGAAGGCAGGTCCAAGGCCTTCAGCACCTGCAGTTCTCACATAATTTCTATTTCTCTGTTCTTTGTATCAGGGGCATTTATGTATCTCAATCCATCGTCCTTAGGGTCTATGGACCAGAGAAAGATCTCTTCTGTCTTATACCAGTGTGGTTCCCATGATGAACCCCTTCATCTACAGTTTGAGGAACAAAGATGTTAAACTTGCCTTGAGAAAAATCCTGAGGAGGAGAAAGTTTTGATTAGAATCAGTGTCTGTGCAGGTAGTCATAGAGGATGCTCTGTGCATTTGTTTACATTATTTCTAATGGCAGCCTTCTTATCCTACTTCTTTGTCATCATGGCAAAGGAAATTTGAGTCTTCTCTCAATTTATTTCCAATTTTTTGGAGTAGATCTTTTCATCACCATTTCCACAATTTCTTTTCCTTTTCTTTGTTTCTCCTATTAAGAATAATTGTCTTTTTTGCTATTGTCATTACGGTGTTTTTTTTTTTTCCTGCTGAAAAAAGATAAATGGTTTCACCAATTATCAATAAAGTTATAGTGGTGTGACCTTGTGTACTGGCGGTGAAAGGTTCTAAACTGCCACTTGTGCCATTAGAAATATTAATCAGATAATTTGTTTTTCTTTCTTCTTTCCTGCTACAGTGGTATAGTTGTCAGGAACATGACTCCTAAGAATGCCAGTGTTTCACAGTTATAGCCAATTCCATAAACACTGTCAAATACATCCCACTTTGCAACTGTAATCACCATGCATTAAGCTTCTTTCATATTTACTTCAAGACTTCATATTTAGCTTCTACATTCAAAGTAGCACATTAGATTGTGTGTGTGTGTGTATATATATACATACATATATACATATTTATATATTTATTTATTACATGCACAAGATACTGAAAAGCAGAGAGGTTAATGGTCTCCTTAAATTTATATAGCTTCTTCATGAAAAATTCTAGAATAGATATTTGCCTCTTGATTTCAATTCTCTACCCTTTCTAGTATCCTTTTATTTTATTTTTATTTTAGTAAACATTTCTATTTTAAAAGCTGGCTCATTCTGCAAAAAAGTGAAATATTTTCTCTGTACCCAGAGATAAATTCCTAGCAACATGTCCCTTTAGAGATACAAGGCTAGTAAATAAGAGGTTTCTAACTAAGGAATGGCAGTGAGATTCAGAAACCACATTTCATCCTGAATTTGTATCTGTATGACATGTAGAGCACTGTAATTATCATCCACTGTGCATAAAACATTGATGAATACTTACAATAGATAGTGACCATGACCACATATTCATGGTGGTTTAGGGGATTAAGACCAGTGGCTATGGCCATATTCCAAGGGAGCCAGGTGGAGAGATGAGTTTCTTAAGGAGAAAACCTAGTGATTGGTAATCAAAATTCAAGTTAGAAAGAAGGAGTAGAATATAAAATGATGAGAAAAGAGGCCCTTTCTATGGCTCTCTTCTTTCTGGAGCATTCTAAAAATATTATGGGCATCACAGGACTTCTCTGGATGACATAAAAATTTAAGTTTTTTGATATTTAAAAAGTTAAACCCACAGGATTTATGAAGCTGGGACAACACATTCACTCTTGTTTTGTTGGCTTTCATATGCTACTGTCATCTAGATTTTAAAGTACCAAATACGCAAATTGCAGCTGGGAGAGTAATGAATGTTGTGAAGGAAACATTTGGTGAATAAGCTAATTTTTACAATGTCTTTTAAAGGATAATGATGGATTATTTTTCTTTTGAAAAAACAGGTTAAAAGATGACTACTCAGAAATCCTTATGTGTCAAAAGCTAGTTAAATATGTACTAAGATAACTGTAATAACATTTACTACTTTACTGTTTTCTAATCATCACTCAATATTTAGGTATTTTGTAATTTAGCATAGCTGAAATGTTGGCTTTTTTGCTTATTTTTCAGTTGTTATCACTGAATCCTTGATTTATTGTTTTGAATGACCACTCATAGCCTATCCTTTGATCCAATATTAATGTATTTGATTGTCATTTAACTAGTTCTCTTTAAATGAGATAGTTGGTCTTGGTTGGATTTTTCATTCTGCTTTTCTTTTAATAACTGTATGTTTTGATAAAATTATTTTTTTATATTGAAAGAAAAGTGTATCTCATTAGGTAAATAATGTCTTTGTCATTTGGGTATCTTTTTAGAACCTGCAAAGTGTTTTCACTCTGTTACATATTTTATTACTCTTTGAGTTGGTCCAAAGAGTTGGTCAAAACTGGTCATTAGGAGTTCCCATCAGGGCTTAGCGGAAATGAATCTGACTAGCAGCGATGTGGATGTAGGTTCAATCCCTGGCCTCACTCAGTGGATTAAGGATCTGGCATTGGTGTGAGCTGAGGTGTAGGTTGCAGATGCAGCTTGGATCTGGCATTGCTGTGGCTGTGGTGTAGGCTGCCAGCTACAGCTCCGATTCGACCCCTCGCCTGGGAACCTCCATATGCCGTGGGCGCGGCCCTAAAAAGACAAAAAAGAAAAAAAAAAGAAATCGTTCATTAATCTTTTATTTTATGAGACTCAAAATAAAATGAAATCTTCCAATTTCTTAAAAAATTCTTTAGGCTTTACTATATAGGATTATTTTGGAAAAGAGTAATCAGAAGAAAATGATATACATACAAATCACAAAAGTTAAGGGTGGGGAAATTTTAATAGATGAAATTTAATTTTTTAGTTAGTGCATTTGAGTCCTATTTGGACTACTTTCCAAAGGGAGGGATGTTTCAAAGGAAACCAGTCAGTCGTTTTTATATACACAGCATGGAGTTATCATTTGTAGTTTTTTGTTCTACTTATTATGTGCAACATGATAAGAAGAGTTATGAGGAAGGTATACTTCTATTGAAGTTGTCACAGGTGAGTATCCAGCAGGTAATCTATGAGATTTTCTTGTGCCTGTGTACTAGAAAAGAGATTTTCCTCATTCGTTGTGAAATGTTAGACTTTCTGGGAAATAACAGAACATGGTCTTTTTAATTCATCTCTAAAGAAAGTTCCTAGAAATCACAACGGATACAGCAGAAATACAAAAAACCATAAGAGAATACTATGAACAACTATATGGCAACAAGTTTGACAATCTGGAAGAAATGGACAATTTTCTAGAATCTTATAGCCTGCCAAAACTGAATCAAGAAGAAACAGACCAACTGAACAGACCAATCACTAGAAGTGAAATTGAAGAAGTCATAAAAACACTCCCTACAAATAAAAGTCCAGGACCAGATGGCTTCACAGGCGAATTCCATCAAACATATAAAGAGGATCTGGGGCCCATCCTCCTTAAACTCTTTCAAAAGGTTGAAGAAGAAGGAATACTCCCAAAGACATTCTATGATGCCACCATCACCCTCATTCCAAAACCAGACAGAGATTCCACCAAAAAAGAAAACTATAGCCCAATATCATTGATGAATATAGATGCAAAAATTCGCAACAAAATCTTAGCCAACCGAATCCAACAACATATCAAAAAAATTATACATCATGACCAGGTAGGGTTCATCCCAGGTTCACAAGGATGGTTCAACATACGCAAATCAATCAACATCATATACCACATTAACAAAAGAAAAGTCAAAAATCATATGATCATCTCAATAGACACAGAAAAAGCATTTGACAAAGTCTAACATCCATTCATGATCAAGACCCTCGCCAAACTGGGTATAGAGGGAACATTCCTGAATATAATCAAAGCCATTTATGATGAACCCACAGCAAATATAATCCTCGATGGGGAAAAACTGAAAGCCTTCTCACTCAAATCTGGAACAAGACAGGGATGGCCACTCTCACCACTGCTATTCAACGTAGTTTTGGAAGTCCTAGCCACAGCAATCAGACAAACAAAAGAAACAAAAGGCATCCATATAGGAAGAGAAGAGATCAAACTGTCACTGTATGCAGACGACAGGATACTTTACATAGAAAACCCTAAGAACTCAACCCAAAAACTCCTTGAACTGATTAATAAATTCAGCAAAGTAGCAGGATATAAGATTAACATTCAGAAGTCAGTTGCATTTCTGTATACCAGCAATGAAATTTTAGAAAAGGAATACAAAAATACCACACCTTTTAAAATTGCACCTCACAAAATCAGATACCTTGGAATACACCTGACCGAGGAGGTAAAGGACTTACATGTCGAGAACTATAAAACTTTAATCAAAGAAATCAAAGAAGATGTAAAGAAATGGAAAGATACTCCATGTTCCTAGATTGGGAAAATCAATATTGTAAGAATGGCCATACTACCCAAAGCAGTCTACAGATTCAGTGCAATCCCTATCAAATGACCCATGACATTTTTCACAGAACTAGAACAAACAATCCAAACATTTATATGGAACCACAAAAGACCCAGAATCGCCAAAGCAATCCTGAGAAACAAAAACCAAGCAGGAGGCATAACTCTCCCAGACCTCACGAAATACTACAAAGCCACAGTCATCAAAACAGTGTGGTACTGGTATCAAAACAGACAGACAGACCAACGGAACAGAATAGAGAACCCGGAAATAAACCCTGACACCTATGGTCAATTAATCTTTGACAAGGGAGGCAACAACATAAAATGGGAAAAAGAAAGTCTACTCAGCAAGCATTGCTGGGAAACCTGGACAGCTGCATGCAAAGCAATGAAACTAGAACATACCCTCACACCATGCACAAAAATAAACTCCAAATGGCTGAAAGACTTAAATATAAGACAGGACACCATCAAACTCCTGGAAGAGAACATAGGCAAAACACTCTCTGACATCAACCTCATGAATATTTTCTCAGGTCAGTCTCCCAAAGCAATCGAAATTAGAGCAAAAATAAACCCATGGGACCTCATCAAACTAAAAAGCTTTTGCACAGCAAAGGAAACCAAACAGAAAACAAAAAGACAACTTACAGAATGGGAGAAAATAGTTTCAAGTGATGCAACCGACAAGGGCTTAATCTCTAGAATACATAAGCAACTTATACAACCCAACAGCAAAAAAGCCAATCAACCAATGGAAAAATGGGCAAAAGACCTGAATAGACATTTTTCCAAGGAAGATGTACAGATGGCCAGCAAACACATGAAAAAATGCTCAACATCGCTGATTATAAGAGAAATGCAAATCAAAACTACCATGAGATACCACCTCACACCAGTCAGAATGGCCATCATTAATAAATCCACAAATAACCAGTGCTGGAGGGGGTGTGGAGAAAAGGGAACCCTCCTGCACTGTTGGTGGGAATGTAAACTGGTACAGCCACTATGGAGAACAGTGTGGAGATACCTTAGAAATCTATACATATAACTTCCATATGACCCCACGATCCCACTCTTGGGCATCTATCTGGACAAAACTCTACTTAAAAGAGACATGTGCACCCGCATGTTCATTGCAGCACTATTCACAAGAGCAAGGACATGGAAACAACCCAAATGTCCATCGACAGATGATTGGGTTTGGAAGAAGTGGTATATATACACAATGGAATACTACTCAGCCATAAAAAAGAATGACATAATGCCATTTGCAGCAACATGGATGGAACTAGAGACTCTCATCCTGAGTGAAATGAGCCAGAAAGACAAAGACAAATACCATATGATATCACTTATAACTGGAATCTAATATCCAGCACAAATGAACATCTCCTCAGAAAAGAAAATCATGGACTTGGAGAAGAGACTTGTGGCTGCCTGATGGGAGGGGGAGGGAGTGGGAGGGATCGGGAGCTTGGGCTTATCAGACACAACTTAGAATAGATTTACAAGGAGATCCTGCTGAATAGCATTGAGAACTTTGTCTAGATACTCATGTTGCAACAGAACAAAGGGTGGAGAAAAAAAATGTAATTGTAATGTATACATGTAAGGATAACTTGATCCCCTTGATCTATAGTGGGAAAATAATAAAATAAAATAAAATAAATAAAAGAAAGTTCCTAAACTATCTCTAAGTGAGCTAATATTGTTGCTCAGGACCAGGTTTGAAATGATCGTTATTATAGTGAATGTGATTAAGGGCTCAAGAAATCCAGAGTAAAGGTGTTTTTGAGTTCTTTATCCTTTTAATTCCTGAGCTCCTAACTTGAACTCAGTCTTCCATTCCTCTTTATATTGCCTCTGTAGACACACACACACACACACACACACACACACACACACACACACACACACAGAGTGACTTCAAGCCCTGTGTTTTATGAGATCTCAACAATTACATGGCACACAACCAACTTTAAATCTTTGCTGACACATTCAGGTAAATGGTTCCTAGTCCTCGCTCCAGTGAGGCAGGTGTGAGCAGGAAACATTGAATACAACTAGTGATGATTATTGATGCAGTCATCCATTTAATTATGTAACAAAACAGTGTTAAGAAATAAAACCCATTTTATACCTGCTAAGTATCTGGAATGCATGCAATATACTGTATGTCACAATATAAATAACGCACCTGAAAGAAGCGCATAAAGGTAAATTGTTATATTACAACATAGTGGAGTTGCATATTACCCATATATTTTCCTTTACCAGTGCAATTTTTCTGTTTCTATAAATATTTACACTTAGAGGAGACTCTTTAACATTTCTTTTAGAGTAGGTTTAGTACAGAAAAAACTCACTTAGCTTTTACTTGTCAGAAAAGTTTTTTAACCAATCCTTCAATTCCAAATGTATATTTTGATGGGTACAGTATCCTAGGTGGCAGTTTTTCCCTTTCAGCAGTATGACACTCATGCCACTCTCTGATGGCTGAAAGGTTTCTGCCAAAAAATACAAAGAGAATTTTGAAAGCACCACAATAAATGCAATCTATCAGATAAAATGGAACCCTATAATAATATCAATGGATTTTTTTCAACATAAATCATCCAGGCCAGAAAGAAGTGTGATGATACATTTAAAGTAAGGAAAGGAAAAAATTGTCAATAATAACACTATTACTACCAAAACTGTCCTTCAAAAAAGAACAACAAATAGAAACTTTCTCATACAATCCAAAAGTAAAGGAGTTTATCACCATGAGACTTGCCTAAAGTGAGTACTTCAAGTTGAAAAGAAAGGAGCCTAAACATGATAGCTGAAGAAGTCTCAAATGAATTGGCATAGATGAACACACAGAAAAACACAAAATATGATATATTAAAATTGTAAAAACTGTGGAAGCATCTGTACTTAGGAGTTATCTACAGGACATTCCATACAAAGATAGCAGAGTACACATTCTTTTCAAGTGCACATGGAGCATTTTCCAGGATAGATCATATGTTAGGTCATAAAACAAGTCTAAACAATTAGAAGAGGATAAAAATTATATCAAACATCTGTTCTGAGCATAATAGTATGAAACTAGAAATCAATTACAGGAATAAAAATGGAGAAAAACACGTGAAGACTAAACAATATTCTACAAAAAATTAACGTGTCAAAAAAAAGAAAGAACATATCATTAAGTGCTTTCAGATATATGAAAATGGAACCACAACTTTCCAAAATCTATGAGATTCACCAAAAGAGGGAAGTTTATAGTGACACAAAATTACCTCGAGAAACAAGAAAAATCCCAAATAAATAGCAAACTGAATGTCTAAAGTGGTTATAAAAAGAAGAACAAAGTCAGTAGAAGGAAAGAAATAAATACAATAGATGTTAAAAAAAATAGAAAAGATTAAATAAAATCTGTTTTTTTAATAAAACAAGCAATATGTCAGAGATACAAAAAATCATGAGAGTCCAACAAATGATATATTCTAACAAATTGGGAACCTAGGAGAAATGGACAAATTTTTGAAACATACAGCCTTCTAAGACTGAATCAAGAAGAAAGAGACAACTTTGATAACTAGTTTTGAATTTGTAAGTAAAATATTTCTAGCAAAAAAAATTGTTCGGGATTGGACAGATTCACATGGGATTTCTACCACACATATAAAGAGCTAATATGTATCCTCAAACCATTCCAAAAAATTTAAGATGAGGGAACATTCCCAAATTCATTAAACAAGGCCAGCATACCCTAATAGCAAAACCAAAACCAATATATAAAAAAAGAAAATTAAAAGCTGATACTTCTGATGAATATAGAATCAAAAAATCCTTAACAAAGTATTAGCAAACCAGATTCAAATGTATATGAAAAGGATCATAAACCATAAAGTGGGATTTATTTCAGAGCTGTAAAGATGATTTAGTATGCACAAATAAATTAATGTGATGCACAACATTAACAAAAGGAAGAATAGAAATCACGTGATCATCTCAATATTTGAGGAAAAGCATTGACAGAATTTAACATCCAATCATGATAAGAACTCTCATCTAAATTGGTATGTAGGTAACATACCCCAATTTAATAAAGGTCATTTATGACAAACCCATACCTAAGATCATACTTAAGGGTGCAAAGTTGAAAGCCTTTCCCTTAAAATCATGGACAGTTCAAGGATGCTCACTCTTGACACTTCTATTTAACATAGTATTTGAGGTCCTAACCACAGCAGCCAGACAAGAAGCAAAAATAAAAGATATCCAAATTGGAAGATGAATAGTAAATTTGTGACTTTTTGCAGATGATGTGATGCTATATATAGAAAAACCCTAATTTATCCACCAAGAAACTGTTAGAACTAATAAATGAATGTGGTGAAGTTAAAGAAAACAAGATTTATATACAGAAATCAATCATTTTTCTATACACCAATAATGAGAAAGAAACAGGAGGAGAAGCAAGGAGGAAATCAGTGCAAGGGGGAGACAACAAGAAAGAAATTCTGCTTAAAAATACATCAAAAAGGGAGGTCATACTGTGGTGCAATGGGTTAAGAGCCATCACTGTCTCTGTGGCAGCATATTTTGATCCTTGGCTTGACACAGTGGGTTAAAGGATTTGGTGTTGCTGCAGCTGCATCATAGGTCACAGCTGTGGCTCAGATTCGGTCTCTGGCCTCAGACTTCCCATATGCTGTGGGTGCAGCCATAAAAAAAATACATCAAAAAATTAAACACCTTGGAATAAATTAAACAGAGATGAAACCCCTATATTTTGAATACCTTAAAATACTAATGGAGAAGATTGAAGATGATACAAATAAATGGAAAGATATCCTATGTTCATGGACTAGAAGAATCAGTATTTTTAAAATGTCCCTACTACTCATAAAAATCTACAGTTTTAATGCAATTCCTATGAAAATCCTAATGGAATGTCTCATGGAATTAGAATAATTCTAAAATGTATATGGAATCACAAAAGAGTTCAATATTCAAAGCAATATTGAGAAAAATTAACAAAGTGCATCACACTCCCAGACTTCAGACTATGCTATAAACCTACAGTAATCAAAACAACATGCTTTTAGCACAAACCCAGACACACTGATGGAACAGAGTAAAGAGCCTGGAAATAAACCCACACACCCATGTATGATCAATTAATTTATGACAAAACTGGAAAGAAAATACAGTGGAGAAAAGACAGTCACTTAAGAAAATAATGCTGGGAAAACTAGAGAGCTATATATAAAACAATGAGAAAAGAACATTTTCTTATGCTGTATACAAAGATAAATTCAATATGAATTTATTGAATTGTCAGACCTGAAGTGTCAGACCGGAAACTGTAAAACTCCCAGAAGACAGCTTAGGTAGAACTCTCTCTGACATAAATCACAGCCATGTATTTTTGAATTTGTTTCCTAAGGCAAAAGAAATAAAAGCAAAAGAAAAAGTGGGCCCTAATTAAACACTTTTGGACAGCAGAAGTGACCATAAATGAAATGTGAAGACAACCTACTGAATGGCAGAAAAATTTGCAAATAATGATTAGTAAGGGGATAATATCAAAATATTTATGCATCTCATGCAACTCATTATTTAAAAAACCCAACAATCCAGTCAAAAAATAAGCAGAAAACCTGCATAGACATTTTTCTGAAGAGAATATACAGATGAAAAATAGGCACATGAGAAGATGCTCAACATCACCAATTATCAGAAAATTGCAAATCAAAATAATCATCTCATATCTGTCAGAATGACTATCAGAAAATCCCCACAGATAACAAATGTTGGCTAGAATGTGGAGAAAAGCCCTTGTACAATGTTGCTGGGAATATAAATTGGTGCAACCATTATGGAAAACAGTAGAGAGATTCCTTAAAAAAAACAAAACTACTGTATGATCCAACAGTTTCACTCCTGGGTATACACGCAGAGAAAATATAAACAGTAACATGAAAAGATACATGCAACACAGTGTTGTTGGCGGCATTATTGTCAATAACCAAGATATGAAAGCAACCTAAGTGCCCATCAAGAGATGAATGGATAAAAAGATTGGTAAATATGTATACACATAAATACTACTCAACTGTTAAAAAGAATGAAATTCTGCCATTTGCAACAAAGTGGACTGGTCTGGAGAATATTATATGTGGTGAAACAAGGCAGAGAAAGACTAACATTGTATATTATGACTTGTATGTGGAATCTAAACTTAATGATAAAAATGAATATATCAGAACAGAAACATTTTCACAGATATAGAAACCAAATTATTGGTTATTAGTGGGGAGAGAGAAGAAATGGGGAGCCATAAAGGAGGTGGGGATTAAGAGATACAGACAGTATGTATAAAATAAATTAACAACGAGCATATATTGTTCAGAGAATGTAGTCAATATTTTTTAACTCAAAGTGGAGTATTATATATACATTTAGTGAGTATACCTGAAACTAATATTATACATCAACTGTATATACTTCAATAAAATTTTCTTTGCCTTTGACTTCTGTGAACTTGATTACAATGTGTCTTGTTATAGATTTCTTTGGAGTCTTCTTATTAGTCATTCTTCTTGTTTCCTGCTTTTGGATGTCCATTTCCTTGAACAGATTTGGGTTTTTTTCAGCCAGTTTTTCTTTGAGAAATGTTTTGGATCATTTCTCACACTCTTCTCCTTCTGATATCCTGTGATGCATGTATTGGTCCATGTGATAATTTTCTATAAGTACTTTAGACTTTGGGCACAATTTTTCATTCTTTTTTCTTTTTGCTCCACTTACTAAATTATTTTTCCCCCAAATTCTACAACCCTTTCTTTTGTTTGTTTAGATTGCTTTTGAAATTTTCTAGTAAATTTTTCAGTTCAGTTATTGTGTTCTTTAGCTTTATGACTTCTCTTTGGTATTCTTAAAAGTTAAAATTCTTACCCTGTTCATATATTGTTCTGTGACTACAGTAAGCATCTCTATGATAGCTAAAATGAATTCTCTTGTCAGGTAAGTCATATCTCCGTTTCATTGTAACCAATTTGTACGGTCACTTTGTTTTTTTAAAATTTAATTTTTCTTGGAGTCCCCATTGTGGCTCAGTGGTTAACGAACCCTACTAGCAACCATGAGGTTGCCGGTTTGATCCCTGGCCTCACTCAGTGGGTTAAGCATCCGGCGTTGCCGAGAGCTGCAGTGTAGGTCACAGATGTGGCTCGGATCCCGCATTGCTGCGACTGGACCCCTAGCCTGGGAACCTTCATGTGCCACAGGTGCAGCCCTGGAAAAGACCAAAAAAAGAGAAAAAAAATGATTTTTCTTCATTTCCTTTCACTTTCTGTGCTCATGTGTGCACATAGACTGAATAGCACCCTATTTTAATCTTCATGGACTGACTGTGTACTGGAGAAGACCCACACTAATAAGCCTAGCCAGTGACTGGAGGCCTCTCAACATTGTCTTAGTCTAGTCTACTTTCTTTGTTCTTAGTGGCTCCCAGGCATCTGGAACATATCAGGGTCCCATCAGCATCTTAAATCAAGGGAGGCAGAAGTCTATTTCTCAGGCATCCCCCAGATAAGTTGGGTTATTGGATAGCCAGTGTACCTTTTCCTATACCACGGGGAAGCTGTAGGAAAGGGGTTTTCTACTGCTAGCCATGTAAAGCCAGCGGGAGAGGGTATAGTGAATTCTAGTCGAAACTGCCATCTCTCTTCGCTCTCAAATCAGGCAACTAAACTATGTCATATCTCATGTCTCCTCAGGTTTTTGAAATAGGCTATAGAGAAGCTAGTCTTGTGGATGAAGACTTTTATAGAAAAGTTGGCACTTTGGATGTCTTGTGTAGCTCTTTCTCATCTCAGGGAGATGCCGGGAACTGGGGGATTTTGTTCCAATCAAATGGTTCTGGGCCATTGGGTATATGCAGAGAGTTTATCTTGAATTTTCTTAATAGCTTCACCATGACTGGTTTCTTGCTTGTATGGGCTGAGGATTTTCTTAACTGATTTTTGGAGTTCTTACAAAGGAATCCATACATAAATTGTTTTTGAATCAGTGTGTTCATATGGCGAAGGAGATTCTAGGGCTTTCTCTCTACTATCTTGCTGATGGGGAAACAAGTTAATTTTGACTCTTCCTTGGAGGATGTACAATCCCTACAGTGGAGGAAAAACTTAAGTAAAATATTGAGTCCATAAGGAACTAGGGACGGATTGTGGTCTAGGTGTAAATACAATCCCCTTGGCTCCCTATTATACCTAGAAACTCCTCCCTGGGGAAGAGACTGAAGAAGCCTCTGCCATTTTAATAAGTAAGTGCATTATATTATTATACTCATATTAAATTTTCTGTGACTTACAAAGTGGCACAATGATAATAATAGAGACAGATTATTGTTTTCTGCTGCTTAATAGGCCTCAAATGAATAATCAGGATTATGATTTATAATTCTTGAAGATTTTCAGGGCATATCAGAAATTAATTTCAGGTGGAATTTTCTTTGAATCAATGAAACCAAAGCATCAGAATCTGAAATTGTCCTTCCAGGATCATGGGGATAAGAACAATGTAAAAGTGCTGGGGCTTTCTGGCTTAAGGAGGGTGAGTTTCCGATTCCTTTTGTATTTGTTTTTTTCCTTGTTTGAGGTAGAAACTTGGATATTACAGTTTTTTCCCTATTATTACAGTCCTGACATTCAAGTGAATCTTGCAGGGAAATCTGTTTGAAGTGAGACCAGGGAATCAGAATCATTAAGGGGTTAATGATGCAGTCTCTCAGTCAGTAAGTTACCTCTCTATGGAGGGAAACCATAAATCTACATTTATAGCCTTGCTCTGTAACATGTGGAGTAATAAACTTCTCCTAGACTTTGATATCCCAACCTCCATTTTTAAATTGGAAACAGTCTTCTTTGCCCCTGCCTCATAAGGTCTTAGCTGCATTGGAGCAAAGCATGAGGTTTTTTTGGTTGTTGCCTCCAATTTTACTGGTGAAGGGAGGGTCCAATCAAATGAAGAAAAAAGGGTGAGATGAGAGAAGGAAAATTCTGTCCTGGTTCAGACTTCTTTTCCCTAAGCATTTGTTTTTTCTAGCAGTTATGTTGGCATATGTCAGAATTTGCCTTCACTCCATAGGCTAAATTTTGTTGCTTTTTGCTGTTTAGTTTATAAAGACTTGTTTTCATGGTAATGTAAAGAAAGTCTATGGGCCCAGGTTGGGCTAATCTCAGTCATTCCAGCATGTACACTACCTTGTGCAAGAAGATGTAAGAAAAGCTGTTTTTTCTCAATGTAACCCCTTTTTCCTGTGCTTGAAGATCCCCTTAGAGAAGAATGGCTCCAGGAAATGGCTCTTTTATGACTCACTTCATATTGGTGGGATTAACAGACCAACCAGATCTCCAACTCCCCCTGTTCTTCCTATTTCTAATGATGTATATAATCACAATGATGGGAAATTTGGGCATGATAACTTTAATTGGGCTCAATTCCCACCTGCACACCCCTATGTACTTTTTCCTCTTTAACTTGTCATGTATTGATCTTTGTTATTCTTCTGTGTTTACACCCAAAATGCTGATCAACATAATATCAAAGAAGAATATTATCTCCTATATGGGATGCATGACTCAGCTTTACTTTTTCAGTTTTTTTGGCATTTCTGAATGCTATGTGCTGACATCCATGGCCTATGATCGCTATGTAGCCATCTGTAACCCACTATTGTATAATATTGCTGTGTCCCCTAAAGTGTGTTCCAGCCTTGTGCTTGGTTCATACCTAATGGAGTTTTTTGATGCCACTACCCTTATTGGATGCATGCTGAGACTGACCTTTTGTGCTGCAAATACTATCAACCATTATTTGTGTGACATCCACCCTCTGCTCCAGCTCTCCTGCACAAGTACCTACCTCATTGAGATGGAAGTTTTCATTGTGGGAGGCCTAAATATTATCATACCCAGTCTCACCATCTTTATCTCTTATGGTCTCATCCTCACCACCATCCTCCGCATCAACTCCATGGAGGGCAGGTCTAAAGCCTTCAGCACCTGCAGTTCCCACGTAATTGCTGTTTCTTTGTTCTTTGGATCAAGTGCTTTTATGTATCTCCGACCATCTTCTGTATCCATGGATGAAGGGAAAATCTCTTCTGTCTTTTACACCAATGTAGTTCCCATGATGAACCCCTTAATTTACAGCTTGAGGAATAAAGATGTTAGACTTGCTCTGAGAAAAACCCTGAGGAGGGGAGAGTTTTGATTTGAAACTATATCTATCTGTGCATGTAATTACATGGCAAAGGGTTTCTGTGTGTTTAGTTAAATATTTTTAGTCATAGCCTTATAATCCTATTTTTTTATAACATGATTAAGAAAATTTGAGCCTTCTCTCAATAATTACTTTGTAATCTTTCTATCTGGGACTTCTTTTTTTCCTTAAGCATTTGCACAATATCTTCTCCCCCATTTTTCATTTTTAACAGTAACCCTAAGAAGATAATATGAGGAAAAGAATGTATATATATGTATGACAGGGTCACTATGCTCTACAGCAGAAATTGGCTCAACACTGTAAATCAACTACACTTTAATAAAAAAATAAATTAAAAAATAAAAATAAAAATGTTTTTAAAAGCTATAGAAAAAATATAAGAGGAAATTGTTGAAGACATGAAGTAGGAAATGTGAACTAGTTAGCAATATAGTCATTATGTTCCCAGGTCATAAAAATGGACATAAAAAAAGACTCAGTGGAAATACACCAAAATATTAATTGTGTTATCTCAGCATAGGAAAGTAGATTTAAAAATTGTGACTTTCTTTGTTTACGCTTTTACACAATTAAAGTGTAATACTTTATAATAAAAAAGAAATGTAATATCTCTGCTATTTTTAAATTGTAATTTTGGATTTTTAATTTTTAATTTTTTTTTTTGTCTTTTTGCTATTTCTTGGGCCACTCCCGTGGCATATGGAGGTTCCCGGGCTAGGGGTCGAATCGGAGCTGCAGCCACCGGCCTACGCCAGAGCCACAGCAACGCGGGATCCGAGCCGTGTCTGCAACCTACACCACAGCTCACGGCAACGCCGGATCGTTAACCCACTGAGCAAGGGCCGGGACCGAACCTGCAACCTCATGGTTTCTAGTTGGATTCGTTAACCACTGCGCCACGACGGGAACTCCCTGGATTTTTAATTTTTACTGGAAAAATAAATTGGTCTCCAAGTGATCAAATTTGAGACACCTTTGATATAACACGACCAGTGAAATGATGGTCTTGGTCTTCAACCAACAAAATGATGGTTGAAAAGACAAATGATCAAAATCAACTAGGTAACACTAAAGTGATATTGTTTTATGGGTGGTATGCTTCTTAGTCAGTTGATATTAGAAGCATTAATCAGATACTGCATTTCTACTCCATTCTCTCACTAGGAAGAAACTGTTTCCTTTAAGTGCCAGAGATTGATGATTTCACAAAGGCTTTGACTATAATTCATCTTCCACCTGTAAATATTTTGCATTGCTTCTTTTGGCAAGAGTTGTCTTTTTACCTTTGTTCAGTGAATCCAGCACATGACAGGTCATGTAAATCCATTTATTTCATAGATGATAAATTGAAGTTCAGAATGCTAAATGAATTAAAGTCATAGCTTCATAAAGAAAAGAAAAAAACTAAACAGCTTTCTAATTTCAAATCTACTACTTTTGTAAGATATATATATATCCATTTCTTTCTATTCTGTTTTAGTAAGACCGTACTAGGGAAAATATGCTTCACTATTATTTATTCCAAGAGGATATATGAATTTCTCTCATGCTATGCGTTACTTTGTGGTTCTTATTATTTGTTTGTTTGTTTAGGCAAATAGTTTAATGGGTTTTTGTTGTTGTTATTGGGAAAGGAGGGCCTTTGGGGCTAGTGTATTGATGAGGTGACTAACTCAAATAGGGAAGTTACTTTTTATGCAAAATTTAGAAAACCAAATTTTGGATGTTTGCAAGTGGTTATTATTCAGAGAACAGGGCATGAAAGAAAAAGGAACCAGAATCATGTCATTAGGACAGACCTCAACAAAACACATGGCCAATAAATAAGAGGTTCTTGTGTGGAAAGTGTCACAAGGCTTAGGAAAAAATTTAATTCTGAAATTATATCCTTTTGGTACATGATTTTATTTTATTTTGTTTTGTTTTCTTTATTTCTTTATTTATGTTGCTTTTTAGGGCTGTACCTGCAGCATATGGAAGTTCCCTGGCTAGGGGTCGAATCAGAGCTACAGCTGCCAGCCTATACCACAGCCACAGCAACACCAGATCTGAGCCAAGTCTGTGACCTACACTGCAGCTCACTACAATGCCAGACCCTTAACTCACTGAGTGAAGTGAGGGATCAAACTCACATCCTCATAGATACTAGTTGGGCTTTTTACTGCTGAGCCACAATAGGAACTTTCTGAACATTATTTTAAATGTTTTCCACTGTACATAAATCTTTGATGAAATTATAATGCATATCACTGTATATTAATAGTGCATTGGGAAATGAAGTTGGAACCGGGCAGAAAGAAGGCAGCAGCTACAGGAGGTAAAATAGTTAATGGTAACTGAAACTCAAGTGGGTAAGAAGGAATTGAGAGAGTAAAATGATGGATACTTAATACTCCTATCTGTGACTCTACTCTCCTTTTTGAAGGCCCTGGAAATAATTAGGATTTCCACAGGATAGGATGAAACCTAAGTAATTTGATATTTAAAACAGTTACACCAAAGGAGGTAGAAAACTGGGAACATCTAAATCACCCCTGTTTTTGTTGACTTCCATAAGGTACTTCTATGGATTTTAAGGTACTAAACCTCAAATTGCAGCTGGCAGTATAATGACAACTTGAAAGAAATATTTGGTGCCGTATATTGGCACTAACTTTACTGGAAAGGAATTGCATTATTAGTTTTTCAAAGGCAAAATGCCACATTAAAAATCCTCAGTATAATGTATCAACAGATATTTTACATATTTTCTGGGATACCTTTAATAATATTGGTATTGATAACTTTCTTAATCTCCACTTAATATTTAGGAGGTTTGAAATTTAGGATAGCTGGTTCATTGGCTTGTTTGTTTTTAGATGTTTGGCAGAGCTAAATCCTTGTCTTATGGTTAAAATGACCACTCATATCTCATCCCCTAACCCCAATGTTAGCATGCTTCATTTTCACTGAGAAGGTTCTATTTATGTAAAATAGTTGTTCTTGGTTGGAGTTTCCTTTTTCTTTATTTGTTTTGATAAACTGGTTTTCCTTATGGAAACTAATTTGTTCCATTAGTCTAATCTAAACAAGTAAATGCATCTGAGCCATTTGGAAACCTTTGTAGACATTTCAGAGCTGTATCTACTCTGTTCTGTATTTTATAATGACTTGAGATTTCTCAAATGTTGGTTAATTTTTTCACTAGTGTTTCTTTCATTTTAAGTCAAAACTCAAGTAAAATCTTCATTTTCAGAAAAATAAACTATTCAAAATTATATTTAACTAATTTGAAGTAATTACTAAAATATTTTTAAATATAGCTTGTAATAGTTAAGTGTAGCATTTAAATTTAAAAGAGGTGTTTGCTGCTAGTTAAGCAATTTAAGCACTCTTTATTTAACAATAAGCAGTGTGTCTATCATTTGGATTCCCTTCAAAAGAGGGGAATCGTGTCAGGGTGTATTACATGCACAACATAGTTATCCTTAGTTGTTTTTGCTTTTTTTAGTTATGTGAATGGTGTATATACTTTGAGGGAAGGTACAATTCTATTGAAGTTGACACAGCTAGGAGTTAAATGCGTAAGCTATGGAACTCCCTTGCACTCCTGTACTAGGACAGAGCTGTTTCTATGTCAGTGTGATAACTGAGTTTCTATGCTTAACAGAAATTTGTCCTCCAAGTTAAAGGCCAGAAGGAAAGTTCCCTGAATACATCCCAAATTTGTTTAATGTAAACTTCCTTTGAGCCAGCTACTATTATTGCTCAGGATCAGGTTTGGAATGGACATGATCAGGTGTGCTGTGGTTAAGGGCTGTTTGAAACTAGAAGTAAAAGAGATTTTGAGTTCCTACCACTTTAATTCCTAAAATTCCACTTTCTTTCAATCTTAAAAAAAGTTTTATTGAAATATAGTTGATTTACAGTGTTATGATAATTTCTGCTGTACGACAAAGTGATTTACATATGCATATACATAATTCATTCTTTTACAGACTCTTTTCCCATATCACTGAATATCAGGTAGAATTCCCTGCACTATACAGCAGTTCCCTGTAGGCCAGTCATTCCATATACCAATGTGCAATTCCACTTTATTGAACTATATCCTCTACTTTACTTTAAATGCCCCCACCCCCACGCCCCCACACATACTCTCAGTGTCTTCAACACCTGTGTTTATGGGATCACTGTTTATTATAGATTGCATGGTGTGGAACCCACTTTTAATCTTTGCATGCACATTCAGGTAGATGGCTCCTGCTTCCAGCCCCAGGGCTGAGGAGGAAGTACTTGCTACTTGCTGAATCTAGTGAGAAGAAATAATTATTGCTCCAAACATTACTTTGCTTATGTAAGGAAAAAAATAACCTTTTTTTTTTTTTTAACCCACTAAGTCCCTGGTAATGTGTTGCAGTATGCTGTGTTTGACAAACCTTAAGATGGGAATGTGAGAGAGTGATATAATGGCAGATTTTTGTAATGCAACATAGTAGAGTTACACCCTACATATCAGTGAAATTGGTCTTATATAGTCAATGTTACTTTTAAAATAAAAATATATTATTAATTTAATTAGCAACTGTTAAAGGAATTAATCCACTAGAATATTTTAGAGCCAATGAAATTAACCATGCATTTTTAGAAACACCCTCAAAGTAGCCCCACCTCTCCTAGCTGGCATGTAAGGTAGAGAGCTAATCCAAGTAGAGGACATTCTTTATGCCAAGGAATGTGTTAAATATTGAGGATACAAAGATAAATTTGACGTGGTTCCCAATTCATTGAAAAAGTAAGATTTAAAGTGGGTGTTTGCAATGACATTTTTTTAGAGGGGACTGATAGCCAATACAAAAACCCCAAGGTGGCACTTCTGATATGTGGGAGAAACAATAAGGGCTATTATACTGAATGGTGGAGTAAAGGAGAATCAGCAGAGATGAGAATAGAGATATAACAAGGGGAAGATCACCTTGGATCTTATAGGTTATTGCGAAACTTGGGCTTCCTCGCTGAGTGAAATGAAGTCCAGAAAATTAAAACATAATCTAATGTATGTTTTTAAAATAGACAACATTCTGGGATGTTATTTAAGTAAAAGTACTGGCATATAATGATGTATATATAATGGTATTTATTTTAACATTGCTTTTGATGAAAAAACTGGAAAAATAGAAACTATCAATAAGGATGGTTGGATAAATTATATCTACAACATAGAATGTTGGAGAGATTTCAGTAGAGTTTTTTTGTTTTGTTTTGTTTTGTTTTGGTCTTTAGGGCTGCACTGCATATGGAAGTTTCCAGGCTTGGGGTCAAATTGGAGCTGTGGTGGCCGACCTCCACCTCTATCTTATATAATTATTTTGCTACTCTGGAGTCTTTTAATGGCTTGCAACTTCCAGGTCACCTGGGACAGTTACTTGTGCTTGATTTCAACCATTTTAACCATTTAATGTAGCTACCCAGCATCCAACACATTTCTATTGTAGGCAGGCTGTACCTGTCCAGGAGAAGATTGCTAGAATGCTTCTGTGAGCCAGGGTGGGCAAATAGAAAGTTTTCTTTCAAATACCGAATGTCTGTGATCTGATTACTGAGCAGCAGCTTCTGAATCAGAGGTGCAGACAGAGGAGAAAAGCCCTTGTTGGTGTACCTCACCACTGGCTCTAAATGCCCCTCCCTGTCTGGCTGAAGTGACTTCCAGGGGACTTAAAGGCCAGTAGTCTATCCCCCCACCCTGTGTTCACATTTCTCTTTTTTGTCTTTTGGGAGTCAGATATTAAAATCTAGAACTTTTAAAAGCAAAAAGCGTATACAAAGGAAATTAGAAAGTCCACGTGGATATACATGGAAAGGTATAGACCAGAGAAAGATCAGAGAAAAACTGAAAGGTAAAAACCAGAAAAAGACCAGACAAAAATCAAAGTTTTTACCTGAGCCTGATCCTTGGCACAGAGGTAGCCTAAAACAATCAAACCTACAAAAATAAGAGAAGGAAATCTAGAAGGTGAAGTAGGAGAATGCTGGACCGCATCCCTTCAGGAGCGCATAAAACTGCAATTACATATAGAGCAGTGTGCTCTGAAATCAATCAAAGTAGACATTAATATAAAGTCTATAATGAAAGACAAAGAAGGACTTTACATAATGATAAAATGATCAATACAAGAAGAGGGTATAATGTTCATAAACATGTACATAATATGGGAGCCCCTAACATAGAGACAAAATTTTAACAGACATAAAAGGAGAAATTGATAATAATAAAATAATAATAGGGGATTTAAACACCCCACTTATATAAATGGACAGATCATCCAGAGGGAAAATCAGTAAGGAATCTGGCCTTAAATGAAACATTAGACCATTTGGATAATAGATATCTACAGGACATTCTGTCCCAAAAGAGCAGAGTACACATTCTTGTCAAGTGCATATGGAACTTTTCTCCAGGATGCATTACATGCAAGGCAACAGAACAAATATCAGCACATTTAGGAGGATAAACATTATATCAAGCATCTTACTCAAGCACAATAGTATGAAACTAGACATCAATTACAGGAAGAAAGATGGGACAAACACAAACACATGGAGAGTAAACAACATGCAAATAAAAAACTAATGAATCAAAGAAGAACTCAGGAAATCAGAAAATACTTTGAAACAATGCAAAAAAAAAGCACAACCTTTCAAAATATATGCGATATACCATAAACAGTTTTAAGAGGGAAGTTTATAGAAATACAGATATACTCCAAGAAACAAGAAAAATCTCATACTACTAAACCTACCATCTAAAGTAGTCAGATAATGAATAGGAGTTCCCATTGCAGCTGAGTGGAAACAAACCTGACTACAGTCCATGAGAACACAGTTTCAATCCCTGGCCTTGTTCAGTGGGTTAAGAATCCGGTGTTCCCTGTGAGCTGTGGTGTAGGTCGCAGATGTGGCTCGGATCCCCCGTTGCTATGGCTGTGGTATAGGCCAGCGCCCACATCTCTGATTGGACCCCTAGCCTGGGAACCTCCATATGCCACAAGTGTACCCTAAAAAGACAAAAAAAAAAAAAAAGAATCTGGCATTGCCGCAAGCAGCTGCTGTGGTGTAGGTCACAGACGTGGCTAGGATCCCCTGTGGCGGTGGCTGTGGCTGGCAGCTGTAGCTCTGATTCGTCCCCTAGCCTGGTAAATTCCCTGTGCTGCAGGTTTGGCCCTAAAAGCCAAAATTTAAAAAAAGTAAAAAGAAGAACAATCAAAGCTCAAAGTTTGCAGAGGAAGGAAATGATAAAGATTAGAGAGGAAAGAAATAAAATAGGGATAGAAAAAAAAAAAACAATAGAAAAGATCAGTGAAACCAAAGCTGTTTTTAAGATAATGACAGTTCAGAAGCCTTTAACCAGGCTCATCAAGGAAAAATGAGAGAGGACCCAAATAAAATAAGAAATGAAATCAGATAAATTACAACTGCTATCATATAAATACAATAATGAGGGAATACTATGATCAATTATATTCTAGCAAATTGGACAATCTAGAAGAGATGGTTAAATTTCTTGACAAACTTCTTAGATTGAATCAGGAAAACAAATAGATAATCTGAACAGATCCATTAATAGTATTTAAATTGAATCAGTAATAAAAAGTACAGGCAAAAAAATTTCAGGACTTGTTGGCTTCACAGGGGAATTTAAACATATAGAAGAGCTAATATGTATCCTTCTCAAATTATTCAAAAAATTGAAGAGGATGGAACAAGGTTATTTTACTAGATAAACACCACCCTGATACCAAAACCAGACAAGACAGTAAAATAATAATAATTCATTAATTAATTAAATTAAGTTTAAAAAAAGAAAATTATAGACCAGTATACCTGATGAAGATAGATGCAAAAATCTTCAACAAAAAATTAGCAATCTAAATTCAACAATAAATCAAATGACTTATGCACCATGTTCATGCGGGATTTATCCAAGGGATGTATGGTTAAATATCTGCAATCAATCAGTGTGATAAACTACATTAACAACTGGAAGAATTATAGTGATCTCATCATCTCAGACTCAGAGAAAGTATTTGATAAAATTCAACATCCACTTAGGATTTAAGCTCTCATTAAAGTTAGTATAGAAAGAACAGGTTTCAACATGGTAAAGGCCAAATGTTACATACCCACAGCTGGCATCATACTCAAAGGCAAAATGTTGAAGGATTTTCCATTAAAATCAGGAAAAAGGAAAGGATGCCAACTCTCACCATTTCAGTTTAGCAAAACAGTGAAAGTCTTTGCAATAGAAGCCTGGCTAGAAGATGAATAAAAATATCCAAATTAGAAGGAAAGAAGTAAAACTGTCACTTTTTGCAGATTATATGATATTGTATATAATATATATAATACATATGATATATCTATCATCTATACCCAAACTGTTAGAACTAAGAAATGAATTTAATGAAGTTGTGGAGAGGAGATTGATATACAGAAATCTGTTGCTTTTCCATTTGATAATAATAAACTTTTGTAAAGAGAAAGCAAGAAAATAATTTAAAAACATTGAAAAATAGAATAAAATACCAAAATACCTAGTAGTAAACTTAACTAAGTAGGTGAAACACCTATACACTAAAAACTCTAAAACATTGATGAAGGAAATTGAAGGCAACATAAGTACATGGAAAGGTGTTTCATATTCACAAATTGGAATAATTAATATTGTTAAAATTTCTATACTATCCAAAATAATCTATAAATTTAATGCGTTCCCCCTAAAATTAACCATGACATTTTTTTTAGAGAACTCACCAAGTAAAACTAAAATTTATATGGACCCAAAATAGGCAAAGCAATGTCAGTTAAAAAAAGAACAAATCTGAAGGTGTCATTCTCCCTCACTTCAGAGTGCATTACAAAGCTACAGCAATCAATGTTATATGGTGTTGGCACAAAAACAGGCATAGATGTCAATAGACTAGAATCTAGAGCCCATAAATAAACTCATGCACATATGGTCAATTAATCTATGACAATGGAGGCAGGTTATACAGTGGAGAAAATACAGGCTCATCAGTAACTGGTAATGTGAAAACTGGACAGCTACAGGTAAAAGAATGACATTAGAACACCGTCTCACATCACATACACAAGTAAACTGAAAATGAATTAGACCTAAATAGAGTATTGGAAACTGTATCATAAAATTCATAGAAGAGAACTTAGGCAGAAGACTCTTTGACATAAATTGTAGTAGTATTTTTTTTTAGATATGTCTCCTGAGACATAAATAAAGGCAAAAGTAAACAAGTGGGACTTAGTTAAACTTAAAAGCTTTTGCATAGTGAAGGAAAATATTACAGAATGAAAAAACAGCTTACTGAATGGGAGAAGATAAGGGGTCATATCCTTGCAAATTACAATGGGTTAATAGTCAAACCAGTATTAAAATTTAATATGTAAACCCAATATAAAAACTTAATATAAAAACTCAAATAAGGTGATTAAAAAATGAGCTGAAAATTTTTAGTAGACATTTTTCTAAAGAAGAAATACTGGCACATGAAAAGATGCTCAGCATCACTAATCATCAGGGAAATGCAAATCAAAGCCATAATGAAATACTACCTCAAACTTCTCAGTATTGTTATTGTCAAAAAACTGCAAATAATGAATGTTGGCAAGGATGTGAAGAAAAGAGAACTGTAGTTCAATGTTGGTGGAAATTTAAATTGGTACAGCCACCATGGAAAATAGTGTAGAGGTTGATCAAAAGTAAAAATAGAACTAGTATATGATCTATCAATTCTACACCTGGTTATATATCTAAAGAAAATGAAAATGTTAATTGAAAAAAGATATATGCATCCCAAATAACACTGTTAATAGTGGTGTTATTTATAGCACCTGATATGGAAGCAATCTAAGTGTCCATCAACAAATGAATGGATGAAAATAATTTGAAATATACATGCAATGGAATATTACTCAGTCATAAAAATAAATAAAATTTGCCACTTTCAACAATATTGGTGGGTCGGGAGGGTATTACGCTTGGTAAAGTAAGTTGATAGAGTGAGGCAAATTCTGTACTTTTCCCTTCTTTGTGGAATATATAATAATTAAAGTAAATGAGTATACTTTTTATATATACAACAGAAAATATATAACAAAAAGAATCAGACTTACAGATACAGAAATGAACAAGTGGTTGTCAGTGGGGAGAGGAGAAAGGCAAAGGGAATTGAAAGGTAAAAACTATTAGGTATAAAATAAAGCTACAAGAATGTTATGAATAGCACAGGGAATTTAACCAATATTTTATAGTAACTTTAAATTGAGTATAGTCTATAAAAATATTGAGTCACTGTGGTATACACATGATACTAACATAATGCAAATTAACTATACTTTAATTAAAAACAAATTAATAAATTTAAAAAACATTGCTAGGGTTTATGTCAAATAGGTCACCGCCTATGTTTATTTCATCTAGAAATTGTATGGTTTCAAGTCATTCATCTAACTCTTTAATCTATTTGAGTTAATTTTTGTGTAAGGTGTAAGATAGTGGTCTAGTTTTATTCTTTTCATGTGGCTGGCCCATTGCCACTTAGTGAAGATATCATCCTTTCCCCATTTTATGTTCTTTTCTCCTTTGTCATAAAGTAATGGTCTATATATGTGTGGATTTATTTCTGGGCTTTCTATTCTGTTTCATTGATCTCTGTGTTTGTTTTTATACCAAGCTGTACTGTTTTGATACTATGGCTTTGTAATGTAGTTTGAAACCAGGGATTATGAGCCTTCTAGTTTTGTTCTTTCTCAAGAATTCTTTGGCTATTTGGGTGTGTTTTGAAATCCTTATTAAAATTCCCATGGCAGTTTTCATAGAACTAGAAGAAATAATTCTAAAATTTATATTGAAATTATTTCTTAAATTATAATTTTTAAAGAAAAAAGCTTATGGAAATAAATAAGGTGTGAAATTTATCAACAATTTTAATTTGTTGTTAAATTTCTTAGTACAAATTTGTTCATAACATTCTTTTATTTTTTTCTTTTCCTTTTTTTTCCCTTATATTTTCTTTTTAGGGCTATACCTGCAGCATATGGAAGATCCCAGGATAGGGGTCAAATTGGAGCTGCAGCTATTGCTTATACCACAGCCACAGCAATGTCAGATCCGAGCATCTGCAACCTACACCACAGCTCACAGCAATCATTAAGCCACTGAGTGAGGCCAGGGATTGAACTCTCATCCTCATGGATACTAGTCAGGTTCTTAATCCTCTGAACCACAATTGGAATTCCCTACTTTCGTTTTAAATACGTAGGATTCTAAAGCAACAACTTCTTATATTTCTGTATTGACAATGTTTGTCTTTATGTTTCTTTGCCTAATAAGTCTGGCTATATAGGTCATCACCTTCATTAATCTCAAAAATATGTTTTTTAGATTAATTGATTATATATATATTATTCTTTTCCCGTTATTTTATTGCTTTTTGCCATTATACTTATTTTTCCTGCATATTTTTTATTTTTTGTGGTTTCATGGGATAGGTATTTAGATCTTTGGCTCTAAATATCTCTTCTTTTCCAATATAGGTCTTAGGTGCCTAAACCACCATGTAAACATTATAATCAACTACATTGCAAGTTTGTTTTTCTTTGTTTTTGTTTTGTTTTGTTTTGTTGTTTGCTTTTTAGGGCCACACCCACAGCATATGGAAGTTCCCAGGCTTGGGGTGGAATCAGAGCTACAGCTGCTGGCCTACGCAACAGCCACAGCAACAAGCGATCTGAGCTGCGTCTGTGACCTACACCATAGCTCATGGCAACACTGGATCCTTAACCCACTGAGTGAGGCCAGGGATTGAACCCACATCCTCATGGATCCTGGTCGGATTCACTAACTGCTGAGCCATGAAGGGAACTCCCATTGCAAGTATTTTGAAAAGTTTTGTTTTTATTTTAATTAACTTCAATATGCTTTCAGATTTTTTCTCCCTCTTTTTTTTTCTTTTTTTAAAGAATTTAGTATTGTTTTTCTGGTAACAATTTTATTGATAGAATTCACACATTTAAATTGTGTAATTAATGGTTTTCACTTTGCTCCTAGAGCTTTATAAACTTTGCCACAGTCTACTTTAGGACCTTTTCTCTCTTCCCAGGGGAAACCCCATCCCTTTGGCCATCAGTCTCCTATTCGTCACTCCATTTGTGGCAACCAACCACCAATTTAATTTCTGTCCCTATAAATTTGAATGCTTTGGATATTTCAAATAAATGGAAGGATAGATTATGTATTTTATTTGATGACCATCTTTTGTTTGGCATAATGTTTTCAAAGTTCCTCCATGTGATAATTTTTTTTTTGTCTTTTTGCCTTTTCTAGGGCTGCTCCCTTGGCATGTGGAGGTTCCCAGGCTAGGGGTCTAATCAGAGCTGTAGCCACTGGCCTATGTCAGAGCCACAACAACTCGGGATCCGAGCCTCATCTGCAGCCTACACCACAGCTCACGGCAATGCCGGATCCTTAACCCACTGAGCAAGGCCAGGAATCAAACCCGCAACCTCATGGTTCCTAGTCGGATTTGTTAACCACTGCACCACGATGGGAACTCCACTTTTTTGTTTGTTGTTTTTTGCTTCATGTGATAAATTTAAAGATACTCCATTGCTTTTCTCTTTTTATTTGCTAAGTAATATTCCATTATCTAGACATCCCACCTTTGTGGTATAAATTTTATTGAATACCAATTTATCTTTTTTCTATTGTCACTTGTGTTATAGGTGATATGTCCAAGAAACCATTGCTCAATCTTAGGTCACAATGATTCCCTCAGATATTTTCTTCTGTGAATTTTATGATACTACTTTTTACAGATAGACCTACAATTTAATTGGAGTAATTATTTCAGTGAGGTAGGGGTCCAGTTTCTTTCTTTTGAATGTGAGCATTCAATTGTCCCAGCATTATTTGTTGAAAAGACTATTTTCTCTCTGGTAAATCTATGTTGAAAATAAACTCTTTTAAAATATGAGAGTTACTTTTGGATTCTTTACACTGACGTTTTTATGTCCTATATAAACTTCTGTCATGAAATTAAATGCAGTCAATTCACCTTTATACTCTCGTTCTTTGATTTTCTTCTACATGTAGTTTGGATGAGTTTTTTAATTACATTTCATTCATGGTTTTTTATTCCACTTGATTAACAGTTAAAAACAAAAGTGGAGTGATGTTAGTTAACTTCAAGATACAATTTTTAATAAATTTTATTACTCAGAACCATAAGATTGAAGGTGGGGAGGGGGAAGAGCTTTTTAAACTTCTCTCTCCTGGAACTAAAAACTCTTTTCTTTTTAAAAATTTTTATTAAAGTATAATTGATTTACAATCTTGTGTTAATATCTGCTGTACAGCAAAGTGATTCAGTTAAACATGTGTATACATTCCTTCTCACATTTTTTCCATTATGGTTTATCACAGTATGTTTATTATTGTTCCCCGTGCTGTACAGTAGGACCTTGCTTTTTCTCCACTCTATATATAATAGTTTGCATCTGTTAATCCCAAACTCTCCATGCATCCCTTCCCCATCTCTCTCCCCTTGGCAACCACAAGTCTGTTCTCTATGACTGTGAGTCTCTTTCTTTTTCATAGAAAAGTTCATTTGTGTGGTATTCTATTTTTTTCCTTATTTTTTTTTTTTTTACTAAAGTATAGTTGATTTACAGTGTTCTAGCAATAATGACCCAGGTATACATTAAATTTATGTGTGTGTGTGTGTGTATGTGTGTGTGTGGATTCTTTTTTGTTTTTCTTTTTAGGGGCCGCATCTGCAGCATATGGAGGTTCCCAGGCTAGGGGTTGAATCGGAGCTATGGCTGCTGGCCTACACTACAGCCACAGCAATGAGGGATCTGAGCCGCATCTGTGACCTACACCACAGCTCATGGCAATGCTGGATCCTTAACCCACTGAATGAGGCCAGGCATTGAACCTGCAACCTCATAGTTCCTAGTCGGATTCATTTCCACTGCACCACAAAGAGAACTCCAATATATATGCACTCTTTCTCATATTATCTTCCATCAAGTTCTATCTGAAGACGTTGGATATAGTTCCCTATGCTGTACTGTAGGATCTCATAGCTTATCCATTCTAAATGTAAATTTCCATCTACCTGGTAGTTTCATACATTGCCTGAAGAGATAGTTAGTTATTACAGCCTTTTGGAAACCTATTTGTTATTAAACTGAAAGATAACATTTTAAGAAATTATTTAATTGACCAAAAATACTGGTCTCTTGGAATTCCCTGGTGGCTCAGCATATTAAGGATCTGGTGTTACCACCTCTCCAGCTCAGTTACTGCTGTGGCACAAGTTCAATCTTTGGTCTGGGAACTTCTGTACACTGCAGATGTGCCCCTCCTCCAAAAAACAAACAAACAAACAAACGAACAAAAAACAAAAATAGAAAAGAAGTACTGATCTATGAAGTACTGCATGAATAATGATGATTATTTTAGCATTGCTTGTTTTGGTTAAAAAAACTAGGAAAATAGTGACATTTTATCAAGAGGCAGTTATTGGGTAAGTTATGATACACCTACAACAGAGAATAATGAGATTTTAATGAAGTATTATAAAATGACAAAATTAGAGATCAAAAATATGTACTTTGTAATCAGTTATAAATCCCTTATAAAATTTTGGTTCTATGAGCAAGTATGAAAATGTGTGAAGGCATGTGCCAAGTTCAACTTGTGAATCATTTTGGGTTATGGATGGAAGGGAGCTAAACAGGAAAAGGAGTGCCAAGAAAAATGGAAAACAAAATTATTTGCTTTAAAAGAATATTAGTTATTATTCAAGATATGATTGTGTAGGTTATCATCAATAAATTACATATTTTAGAAGACTCTGTGTCTTCATGTAATGCATTTTTGAGAGGTCTTTCAGATTAGTCAATAGTTATGTGTTAGTGATTGTACCTAAAATTCAAGTAAGCACTCGGAGATGGAAGAGAGAAGAGAAAAATTTTCTAACTCATTTTCCTTGAAGGAATGTGCAATCTCTAGTGTGAAATTTTGAGTATGACATTTTATCCAAAACACCAGGGCAACCTGGGTTAAAGCATCCTTTTTCTCATATAAGCAATTTCATGTCTTTCCTAAAGGTTTCGACTTGTTGTTGTGGCTCCCTCTATATCAAGCCCCTGAATCCCTGAAGCTCAAAGTTAAATAATTTCCACGGTACTACCTGTTACTACATCAAAAACAAAGAGTGCTGTTTAGATTCCCTTTTGTAGTTTAAAGATCACCTCCAAGGAAGACATTAATTTAAAATCATTATCTTTATAAGATTCACCAAAAGCTAAGATTTTATAAATGCCCCAAGCCTCTTGACATTGTTACATACATGATTTGCAAATATATTCCTCCTGTGTTTGGATTATTTCATTCTCTAGAATGAAATGGCTTTAGACCACTGTGACTGTAGGTGGACAGACTTGATGTGAGCTTACATTTTCATCTGCTACTTGGGTAAATACCTTGGTTGGGAACAATTTACACAAACTGTCAAACTGTTTTCCATGTAAGTTGTATCATGATGCATTGCCAGCAATGACGTATGAGAATTCCACTTGCTTCCTTACCAACACTAGGTAGAGTCATTTGTGTGTGCGTGTGTGAAATTTTAGCCCTGTTAGTACCTTAGAGGTGGCATCTCATCTTAGATTTATTTTGAGCTTCCGTAATGAAAATTTGGAATTTGAGCCTCTTTTATTAATGTATTTGCCATCCATCTTTTTCTTTGGTTAAATATCTTTTCACATCCTTTGATCATTTACTTATTTAGTTGTTTCCTTATTTTTGTGTTTTAAATATTCTTTAATATTATTATTTTAGGACAGTTGAAATTATAAGAAGGTTTTTTTCCTGAAGACCTGTTGTTTCTTTTTTCCATTATTAGGTGTTATGTTCTAGAGAGTTCCCATTGTGGTATAGCAGAAATGAACCTGACTAGCATCCGTGAGGATATGGGTTCAATCCGTGGCCTCGCTCAGTTGGTCAGGGATTCGGCATTGCCATGAGCCATGGTGTAGGTCACAGCTGTGGTTCAGATCCCTCATTGCTGTGGCTGTGGCTGTAGCTATGGCCAGCAGCTGTAGCTCCCATTCAACCCCTAGTCCTGGAACTTCTACATGCTGTGACTGTGGCCCTAAAAAGATTTTTAAAAAGAGGATTTTGTTCTAGATGGTGTAGAGAATTTATATACTAGGAAATCTTAGAGGGAACATTTTTTCCTATAAGTGGGCCATTGTTAGCACAGTTAATACCCCAAATAAGGTAAAGCTCAGATTACTAGACTTCTTTTTAAATAATGAATTTATTGTCCCATTGTGAAATTTGATAGTACACATTGCTAAGTTCTGTCCAGAAATGCAGTTGTTCATTGCCTTTAGATCAAGGATTTATATTCTTTTGAATCTGTTTAGGAATAAAATTATGGAAAGATTTGAGGAAAGAAGAGGCCATCTCTCAATCATGGCCACTTGTTTTGAAGGATGGGGATTCATTTCTTCTACCTTATCCACCTTTTTGTGTGTAGATGTTCATAAAATCCTATAGTACTTTTTACCTCTGTGGCATCACTGTATTGTCCCCATGTTCACTTCTGATTTTATTTACTTCAGTCTTCTCTCCTTTTTCCTATTTAGACTTGATAAGGACATGTCAATTTTATCTTTAAAAAAGCTCACTATTTTCATTGATTTTTACTATTATTTTCTATTCTCTATTTGATAAATTTCTACTCTAATCTTTATTATTACCTACCTTCTGTTCATTTTGGACCTCAGTTATCCTCTTTTTTCTAGTTCTTTGAGGTCTAAATGATAGGTTATTGATTTGAGTCTATGCTTTTAAAAAGTGTATGTGTTTATCATTACAGAATTTTCCCATTTTAAATTTCCCCCTTTTTAAATCTTTTCCATTAAGGTTGATTTACAGTGTTCTGTCAAATTCTACTGTACAGCAAAGTGACCCAGTCATATACTCTTTCTCAGACTATCCTAGACCATGTTTGATCACAAGTGACTAAATATAGTTCCCTGTGCTATACAGCAGGATCTAGTTGCTTATCCACTCTAAAGGCAATAGTTTGCATATATTCATGCCAAACTCTCAGTCCTTCCCACTCCCTTCCCCTCCCCCTTGGCAATCAGTGTTTTTCAAAATGAATTGTTTATTTTCTATATCATTGTGGATTTTCCTAGTTTCTTTTTTTTAATTTTATTTTGTTTTTTTTAGTTATTTCCCCAATACAATTTTTTTCTACTGTACAGCATGGTGACCCAGTTACACATACATGTACACATTCTATTGTTGCACATTATCATGCTCCATCATAAGTGACTAGACATAGTTCCCAGTGCTACACAGCAGGATCTCATTGCTAATCCATTCCAAAGGAAATCATTTGCATCCATTAACCCCAAACTCCCAATCCACCACACTCCCTCCCCCTTGGCAACCACAAGTCTATTCTCCAAGTCCATGATTTTCTTTTCTGTGGAAAGGTTCACTTGTGCTCTATGTTAGATTCCAGATATAAGTGATATCATATGGTATTTGTCTTTCTCTTTCTGACTCACTTCACTCAGTATGAGAGTCTCTATCTAGTTCCATCCATGTTGCTGCAAATGGCATTATTTCGTTCTTTTTTATGGCTAAGTAGTATCCCATTGTGTTTATATACCACATCTTCCTAATCCAATCATCTGTCGATGGACATTTGGGTTGTTTGCATGTCTTGGCTATTGTGAATAGTGCTGCAGTGCACATGCGGGTGCATGTGTCTTTTTTTCAGTAGAGTTTGGATATATGCCCAAGAGTGGGACTGTTGGGTAATATGGTAGTTCTATGTATAGATTTCTAAGGTACCTCCATACTGTTCTCCACAGTGGCTGTACCAGTTTACATTCCCACCAACAGTGCAGGAGGGCTCCCTTTTCTCCACACCCCCTCCAGCATTTGTTATTTGTGCACTTATTAGTGATGGCCATTCTGATTGGTATAAGGTGGTATCTCATGGTAGTTTTGATTTGCATTTCTCTAGTAATCAGTGATGTTGAGCATCTTGTCATGTGCTTGTTGGCCATCTGTATGTCTTCCTTGGAGAAATGTCTATTCAGGTTTTTTGCCCATTTTTCCATTGGATTTTTGGCTTTTTTGCTGTTGAGTTGTATAAGTTGCTTGTGTATTCTAGCGATTAAGCCCTTGTTAGTTGTATCATTTGAAATTATTCTCTCCCATTCTGTAAGTTGTCTTTTTGTTTTCTTTTTGGTTTCCTTTGCTATGCAAAAACTTGTCAGTTTGATTAGGTCTCACTGGTTTATTTTTGCTTTTACTTCTGTTGCTTTGGGAGACTGATCTGAGAAAGCATTTGTAAGGTTTATGTCAAAGAATGTTTTGCCTGTGTTCTCTTCTAGGAATTTGATGGTGTCTTGTCTTATATTTAAGTCTATAAGCCATTTTGCATTTATTTTTGTGCGTGGTGTGAAGGTGTGTTCTAGGTTCACTGATTTACATGCAGCTGTCTGGGTTTCCCAGCAATACTTGCTGAAAAGACTGTCTTTTTCCCATTTTATGTTTTTGTCTCCTTTGTCAAAGATTAATTGACCATAGCTGTCTGGGTTTACTTCTGGGTTCTCTATTCTGTTCCATTGGTCTGTCTGTCTGTTTTGGCACCAGTCCACACTGTCCTGATGACTGTGGTTTTGTAATATTGGCTGAAGTCTGGGAAAGTTATGCCTCCTGCTTGGTTTTTGTTCCTCAGGATTGCTTTGGCAATTCTGGGTCTTTTGTGGTTCCATATAAAATGTTGGATTGTTTTTTCTAGTTGTGTGAAAAAAGTCATGGATAATTTGATAGGGATTGCATTGAATCTGTAGACTGCTTTGGGTAGTGTAGTCATTTTTACAATATTAATTTTTCTGGCCCGGGAGCATTGGATATTTTTCCATTTCTTTGTGTCTTCTTTGATTTCCTTGTTAATGTTTTATAGCTCTTGTCATATAAATCTTTTACCTCCTTAGTCAGGTATATTCCCAGGTATTTGATTTTTTTTGGGGTGCAATTTTAAAAGGAATTGTATTTTTGTATTCCTTTTCTAATATTTCATTATTAGTATGCAAAAATGCAACTGACTTCTGAATGTTAATCTTATATATCCTGCTACTTTGCTGAATTTGTTGATCAGTTCAAGTAATTTTTGGGTTATGTCCTTGGGGTTTTCTATATATAGTATCATGTCATCTGCATACAGTGACAGTTTTAATTCTTGTCTTCATATTTGCATGCCTTTTATTTCTTTTGTTTGTCTGATTGCTATAGCTAGGACTTCCAATACTATGTTGAATAACCTGGGTATGTTATTCTTAATGGCCTTCTTTTTCTTCTTTCAACACATTGAATATATCATCCCACTTGCTAGTGAACTACAATATTTCTGCTGAAATCCACTGAATTTTATTAAAAATCCACAAATATATATATGGGTTTTTCATTCCGAGTTGAATTTTTCTTGCTGCTTTCAAAATTCTCTTTGATTTTCATAAATTGATTATAATATGATTGGGGTAGATTTCTTTGGACTCATTTTATTATTGATCCATTTTGATTCCTCTATCTCAATGTCCATTTTCCTGTACAGTTTTGGGGATTTTTTAAGCCATTTTTTGAGGTCTTTTTTTGTTTTATTTTGCTTTGTTTTGTCTTTTTTTTGGGGGGGTGGATTACCCAAAGCATATGGAAGTTCCTAGGCTAGGGGTTGATTCAGAGCTATAGTCACTGGTCTATGTCATGGCCATAGCCATGCCAGATCCAAGCCACGTCTGCAACCTACACCACAGCTCATGGCAACTTTCGATCCTTAACCCACTGAGAAAGGCCAAAGATTGAACCTGCAACCGCATGGTTCCTAGTTGGACTCATTTCTGCTGCTCCATGATGGGAACTCCTAGCCACTTTTTAAAGTGAAATCTTTCTGTTCATTTTTTCACTCTGTTTTCCATCCAAAACTCCGATAATCCTTATATTGATTCATCTGGTAGAGTTCAGTAAGCCCCTTTCTTAATGATTTGCATTCTTTGTCTTTTAGTTTATCTGATGAATAAAGTCAAATGATCTTTTTTTTCTTTATTCTTTTTTTTTCTTTATTCTTTTTTTTTTCTTTTTCAGCCACACAAATGGCATATGGAAGTTATGGGTTGTGGGTCGAAGGTGAGCTGCAGCTGTCAATTATGCCATAGCTGTGGCAGTGAATCATTAACCCACTTGCCTGGGCTGATAATCAAACTGTCACTGCCTCAGAGACAGTGCCAGATTCTTTACCCATTTGCCATAGTGGGAAGTCTCCAAGTGATCTTCTTTTGAACCCCATGACCCTTTCTTTTGACTGATCCATTCTGTCGTTGTAACCCTCTAGTGAGTATTTCAGTTCAGTTATTGTGTTCTTCAGCTACATCGTTTCTGCTTGGTTGTCTTCAAAGTTTTCTGTCTCTTGTTTGAAATTCTCACTTTGTGTATTTTTCTCTTTTAACAATGAGCATGTTTATGGATTGTTCTCTGATAACAGTCAGCATGTTTATTAACTGAGTTTAATTTGAATTCTCTGTCAGGTAAATAATACATTTCCATTTCATTAGGGTTGTTTCGTGGAGATATATGTTGTTCTTTTCTGGAAAATACTTGGAAGTGTCTTCATTTTCCTTGACTCTCTATGCTTATGTCTGAACATTGGACAAAATAGCCACCTGACCCAATATTTATGGAATGGTCTGTACTTCAGAAGACACACACCAATAAGCCTGGTCGGAGACTGAGGACCTCCCAATCCTTGTGTTTGTCAATCCATTTCCTTTGTTCTTATAGTTCCCAGGCTTCTGTTGTATGTCAGGTCCCATTTATGCTTTAAAACACACATTATTGGGAGTTCCTGTCATGGCGCAGTGGTTAACGAATCCGACTAGGAACCATGAGGTTGCGGGTTCGGTCCCTGCCCTTGCACAGTGGGTTAATGATCCGGTGTTGCCGTGAGCTGTGGTGTAGGTTGCAGACGCGGCTCGGATCCCGCGTTGCTGTGGCTGTGGCGTAGGCCAGTGGCTACATCTCCGATTCGACCCCTAGCCTGGGAACCTCCATATGCTGCTGGAGCGGCCCAAGAAATAGCAAAAAACAAACAAACAAACAAACAAACAAAAAAACCCACACACATTATTGAAACTGGTTCCTAAGGTAGCCCCTGGCAGATTTCATCACTGGATGCCACATGTACCTTTTTCCATCACTAAGAAGAAGCTGGTGGAAAGGGCTTTTCTACAGCCAGTTCTGTGCTGAGTCAAGGAGATGGGCTGTGGTAACTTTCATTCCAAACCTTGTGATTCGTTCTCTTTCACCTCAGGTAGCTTCTAACTATGTCCAGGGTCCCATCAGCTTTCTGAAACAGGAATACAGAGCCAGTTTTCTGGATCCCCTAGTAGGTATTATTATAAGAGGGTATCTTGAATTTCCCTAACAATTTGAGTATGTCTGGCATCATGCATGAACTGAGTGAAAGGTCCTCTTAAAAGTTTCTGAATTACTTACAAAGAGAATCTGTACATAAATTGTTTTTGAGTAAGTTGTTTTTATAGGAAAATAGAGAATAGGGATTCCTCTTCAGTCATCTAAATGAACATAAAAATGGGAGTTTATTTATTACTTTAGTTTTGACACTGCTTTGGACGATGTTCAATCCCTACATTGAAAGAAAAACTTGAGTAGAATAACAAATCCCTAATGGACTAAAGCAGATTATGGTACAGGGAGTAAATGCAGTCCCCTCAGTTCCCTGTCATATGTAGAATGTTTCCCTGGGAAAGAGACTGAGCAAGCTTTTGCCATGTTTATAACTGAGTGCATTATATGATTACATTCATATTCAATCTTCTGTGACTTACCAAGTGGCAAAACGATGATAGTAAAGAATGTTTATTTTTCTCTGCTGCTTGAATGGACTGAAAGTCATAATCAGAAATTATGATCTATAGTTCTGAAAGATTTTGAAGTCATATCAGAAATTAAGTGTGGGCTGCATTCTCTTAGAAACAAAATAACGCAAGCTTCAGAACCTGAAATTGCCCTCCTAAAATTACTGTGCAAAACAAATGATAAGGAAGCATCTTCCAGAATTTTCTGGAAGAAGGAGGGTGAGTTTCTGAATTCCGCTTATATTCATGTCCTCCTTGTTTGAGATGGAAGTCCAAGGATCTAAGATGTGACAATTTCTTTCCCATTTTAGTATCCTGACACTCGGGTAAAACAGAACAATCCTTTCAAGGAGGGGATCTGTGCATCTTTGGAGACATTAGGGGGCTCAAAGGATGCATTATATCAGCCAGTAAGTTCCCTCTTCAAGGGTAGAAATCTCTCTAATCTACAGTTAAGGCTTTTTCCTCTGTGATGTGGAGCAGTAAGGTAACCTGTCCCAGACTCTGGCCATTTAGATTTAGTTAAGAAACAATCCTCTTAGTTCTCACCTTACTAGGTCTAATCTGCCTTAGAGGCCAGTGCCAAGTTGGTAGGGTATCTGCCTGCAATGTTACTAGTGAGGGGAGGGTTCAAGTGATGAAGAAACATTGAGAAGAATGAAGGATTGTTTTAATATGGCCCAAATTTCTTGTCTCTTACTTTGTGTCTTTGTTGTTGTTTTTTAACTGAGTAGTTAATTTTGGATAGGGTCGCAGTTCTCTTGCCCCTGTTACCTAAGTTTTGATTCTCTTTTCTGCTTAGCTTACAAAGATCCTAATAAGCAAAGTCCATGTTGCTAAGTTTCATGAAAATGGTAACTCAATTCCATGAGTCTAGGCAGGTCTACTCTCAGTTATTCCCAGCCCAAGCAACACTCTTTTGTGAGGAGATATTGTGTGAAAATTGTATTGATTTTTACATGTAATTTTTTCTCCTGTGTTCACAGATCCCCTTAGAAAAGAATGGCTTCTGGAAATGGCTCTTTCATGACTGAATTCATTCTGTTGGGATTAACAGACCAACCAGATCTCCAACTCCCCCTGTTTTTCCTGTTTCTAGCAATGTATATGGTCACTGTGATAGGAAATCTGACATTGATAATCTTAATTGGGCTGAATTCGCACCTACACAACCCCGTGTACTTTTTCCTCCTCAACCTGTCTTTCATAGACCTCTGTTACTCTTCTGTGTTTATACCCAAAATGCTGATTAACTTCATATCAAAGAAGAATATTATTTCTTACATTGGGTGCATGACCCAACTTTACTTTTTCAGTTTTTTCATTATTTCTGAATGCTATGTGCTGACATCCATGGCCTATGATCGCTATGTGGCCATCTGTAACCCCCTGTTATATAACATTGCCATGTCCCCTAAAGTGTGTTCCAGCCTTATGCTTGCTTCCTATTTGATGGCATTTGCTGGTGCCACTGCTCACACTGGATGCATGCTGAGACTGACCTTCTGTGATGAAAATACCATCAACCATTACTTCTGTGACATCCTTCCTCTTCTCCATCTCTCCTGCATAAGTACTACATCAATGAGATGGTGGTTTTCATTGTGGTGGGCATCAGCATCATTGTGCCCAGTCTCACCATCTCTTTCTTTTATGGTCTCATCCTCTCCAGCATCCTTCATATCACCTCCAGGGAAGGCAGGTCTAAAACCATAAGCACCTGCAGTTCCCAATAATTGCTGTGTCTCTGTTTTTTGGATCAGGTGTATTTGTGTATCTCATACCATCTTCTGCTGGGTCTATGGATGAGGGAAAAATCTCTTCTGTCTTTTACACCAATATAGTTCCCTTGCTCAACCCCTTAATTTATAGCTTGAGGAACAAAGATGTTAAACTTGCTATGAGAGAAACCCTGAGTTGGAGACAGATTTGATTTGAAACATTATATCTGTGTGCATGAATTACAAGACAGTGAGATTCTGTGTGTTTAATTTTAGTGACACCTTTATGTATTTTTCTTAATATGTTTTTTTCCATAGTAACATATAGAAATTTGAGCCTTTCTGAATAATTTATTTTTATCTTTATATATAATTATTCTTTTTTCCTCACTATTTTCGTGATATTTCTATATTTTTTCTGTTTGGTAATAACATTAAATAGTATAATTTTGTCTTATAATTTCAGAATTATTTTTTCCTCTGGGAAAAGATAAATAGTCTCCAAATAATGGAATTAGGTAACACTAGAGTGACAACACATCAGTATGAGTGTTTTTAATCTGTGACCTGCTATAAGAGGGTTGAAAAAGATACTCTTTCTGCTCATCTTTTCATATTCCAATTGGCAAGAATATATCTTCTGTCAATACCAGAGATTGAAGTTTCAAGAAGACCATCGTATAATGGTTAGTAAGACTGTTCTGCATCTGATGTATGATAGTTAATAAGACCATTTTGCATCTGTAAACATTTAGCTCAAGCTTCTTTTGGCAAAGAGTTTAATTTTTACATTTGTAAGACAAACTGACACATAGCAAACCATCATTGCCTTTGGAATGGATAGGCAATGAGATCCTGCTGTATAGCACTGGAAACTATGTCTAGTCACTTATGATGGAGCATGATAATGTGAAAAAAAAAGAATGTATACTTGTATGGGTAACTGGGTCACCATGCTGTACAGTAGAAAATTGACAGAAGATTGTAAACCAGCTATAATGAAAAAAAATCAAAGTATTATATATATATGCCATATAAAAATATATATATGCCATATAAATAAATATATATATATGCCACAGAAGGGAAATTGAAGCCAAGAGAGGTTAATGATTTACATAAAATCACACAGCTTTTAAAGAAAAATTATAAATTACATTCTTAGCCTTCTAATTTCAAGTCTATCATTCTTCAATATACTTTGTACAAGCTTGATTTTATTATTCTGATTTAGTAAGCATGGAATATGAGAAAACCTTCCTGATTGAAAGTTAACTTTTTTTTTGTTCAATATTTAATTAGTCTCAGACTGAGTATTGTTTTTAGCAAAACAGTTTATTTTTTATTTTCTCTCAGAAAGAGAAGATCTTTTGAGCTTGTATATTGTAGAGACGATGGCTCAAATAGAGAAATTACTATTTCTGCAAAATTAAAAAGCTGAATTTTGAATGTGTTTGTACTTCAGAAAATAGGGCATGAGAGATAAAGATGCTCGGAAACCTGTTTTTATGTCAGGACTGAAGGAGGTGTATGGCCAATGAATTAGATATCCCTGTGTGGGGAGTGGTCATGGGACTTGCGAACCATGTTTTATTATGAAATCATTTCCTGTATTACAGAGTACTGTAAATATGTTTCATCGCTCATAAATCTTTGATAAAACTACTTGTATAATGACCACACAGAACAGTCATCATCAAAAGTCTGCAAACAATAAATACTAGAGAGGGTGTGGAGAAAAGGGAACACTCCTGCACTGTTGATAGGAATGTAAATTGGTACAACCACTATAGTGGACAGTATGGAGGTTCCTAAAAAAGTAAATATGGAAATACCATATGAGCCAGCAATTCCACTCCTGGGTATCTATCTGGAGAAAACCATAATTTGAAAAGATATAGTAACCCCAGTTTTCATGCAGACTATTTACAGTAGCCAAGACTTACAAGCAACCTAAATTTCCAGTGATAGAAGAATGGATAAAGAAGATATGATGTATATAAACAATGGAATATTATTCTGTCATAAAAAATAATGAGATAATTCCATTTGCAGAAACATGCATGGACCTAGAGATTATCACAACAAGTGACGTAAATGAGAGAAAGATAAACATCATATGATATCACTTTTAGACAAAATATAATTTAAAATGATACAAAAAATACTTACAAAACTGAAATAGACTCTCAGATTTTAAAATCAAATTTATGGTTACCAGAGGGGAAGTGTGGAGCGGGGAGGGCTAAATTAGGAGATTGGGGTTAACATATACACACTACTAAATATAAAATAGATAACTAACAAAGAGCTACTATCTAGCATGGTGAAATTGACTTATTCTATAATAACATGTGGGAAAAACCTGAAAAAGAATGGATAAATGTATATGTACAACTGATTCACTTTATTGTACACCAAAAACTGTCACAACATTGTAAATCTACTATATTCCAATAAAGTTTTTTGAAAAATTGATCATTGCTATCTTTCACTTATTTGAAAAATAATAAGTTAAATACAGTTTATAATAAGTAAAGGTAGTAATATTTTAAAATAGGCAGTGTTGGGAGTTTATGCAATGGTGAGGTAGATTAAGAATCTGACTCCAGCAGCTTGGGCCACTGCAGAGGTGCGGTTTGATCCCTGGCCTGGCTCAGAGGGTTAAAGAATTTAGCATTGCTGCAGTGGCATGGGTTGTGGCTGTAGTTTAGATTCAACCCCTGGCCCATGGGTGCAGCCATAAAAATAAAATAAAATAGGCAAACTTTCTGATTGTTAAAACACCTTAATTACTATTTAGTTATCAATAGAACTATGTGAGGTTTTTTTGGTTTTGGTTTTTTGTTTTGTTTTGTTTTGTTACATAGGAGAGGAAACAAGTTAGTGTATTTTACATGTACAGCATAGTTGTTCTTAGTAGTTTTTGATTTTTTGAGTTATAGCAATGGCATTGACAGGTTTTGAGGGAAACCATGGTTCTACTGAAGGTATCACAGCTGGGAGTCAACTTGGTAAGCCCTGGGTTTCTTAAGTGCTCATGAGCTGAGACAGAGCTTTATCTAAGTTGTGAAAGCTTCAAGTCTCCAGACTTAACAGAAAATGATCCTCTTACTTGAGTACCAACAATGAGACTAAGTGCTTGTTCTTTGAAAATATAAATTAAATCAATAACCTTTTAGCCAGACTCATCAAGACAAAGGAGAGACGGCCCAAGAAATGAGATAAAAGTGAAAAGGGAAACATTACAATTGGCACCACAGTAATAAAAAGGATCCTAATAAGAGCCGACTATGAGCAGTTGTACAACAGTAAGAATGAAAACCTGGAAGACATAGACAAATTCCTAGAAATGTAGTCTCCCAAGACTGAACTAGGAAGAAATAGGGTAAACCCCAGATTACTACTCTTCTTTTCAAATAACACATGCAATGTTACCTTGTGGGATTTGCTGGAACATGGTGCTGAGTCCTATTTCTGTTGCTTTGACCTGTTCAGAAATGTCCATGTGTGGTACTGCTTGGTGAAATGAAAGGCCACTTAAACAAGGCCACCTGGTTCTGATCAGGGCATGAAAACTGAGCACTGACCACGTCAATCATGGCTTGGCAGGTCCTCTTTCTGCTTCTTTGTCTTTATTTAGGGTCTCAGAAGCACAGTTAGGTTAGTCAGCCTTTAATATATCATAATATCCACTGGAAACTTCATTGTGTATAATCAGACTTTCTTTGAGATGGAGAGCCTGGCCTGGTATAAGGATACTCCTGAAGAGGATCTAGTGTCTGCTTTTTTAAAAATATATATATAATGATTTTTTTTTCATTATAGCTGGTTTACAGTGTTCTGTCAGTTTTCTACTGTACAAGCATGTGACCCATGGTGAATCTATAAATGTATAGACTCTTTTTTCTTACATTATTATGCTCCATCATAAGTGACAAGATACAGTTCCCAGTGCTACACAGCAGGATCTCATTGCTTACCCATTCCATCTGCTTTTTAATGTCATAAGCATCTGTTAATTTTTTCTATGGGGGATTTCTAACCTCAATTCATATAATTAGCAATTTTATCTTTTCTGTGGATTCTTTTTTAAAATGCTACATTATGCATATAACTTTTCTTACCTAATTTAGTTAGACTAGTAGTTTCAAATATTATACAATATGTGGGGAAGATTCTAAACAAGCTAAAAAGAACTTTTAAAGGAACCTAAAATTAAACTTTCAAATGGCATAATCTTAATTTTGATTACTCAGAGATTTTGTGCCTAGCAGTCTATTCCATCTCTCCCTTTTAGGAATTGCATGTCCCCCACCCTAAATCCCAGAATTTAGTTGTGGTAGCACACATTATTGTTTTGGTAGAGGCACTTCTTTTTTGGAGCAGTTTGAAGAATTTTTTTTTTTTTTTTGGAGAGTCTGATGATACTAATAAGAGAAACCCCCTATATTATAGAATGATATTCTTCGTCCTACTTGCACTAAGTATAAATAGTGTGTGTAAATATAGACTCATACAGGACTGTTTTTCACACCTAAACACAATGGGCAGTCTCTGAAAAGTAAACATTCCCCAACTTCCTTTTTTGAGAAAGTTAAAGATTTGTATTATAACGAATGTGTGCAAAATATGGCAATTAATCAAAATGGTACTTGTGTGGATTCTCATCAAAGATAACTCTGACTCAGTATCTACTTTATTTTTTTTTCCCGTTAAAGAATGATCAGCTTTTTGTTTATTTTTTTTGAAAAATTTTTAAATTTTTTTTAATTTTATTTTCATTTTTTTAATAATTTTTTTAATTTTCCCACTGTACAGCAAGGGGATCAGGTTATCCTTACATGTATACATAAGGAGATCCTGCTGAATAGCATTGAGAACTTTGTCTAGATACTCATGGTGCAACAGAAGAAAGGGTGGAGTATCTACTTTAATTTTAACCAAAACTGAATCATAATTTTTAGAATTAAACTTTAATTACAGAATTTTAATTTTCAAGTGGCTAATGGAGAAGCACTGAAAGTTCTTGAACTAGGGAGGGGCAGAGTTGTACTTTCAGACCTTATTCTAGCAGCAGTGTTCATGGCTCAATAAAAGGAATTATGTGAGAAAATACTAGAATAATAGTTTGGAGCCGCTAGAGTTCAGCACTACATTTCAGTTTAAACATAAAAATCCAGAAGTTGTGTGGGATATGAATGGAGGTCATTGTGGTTGTAGGTGCTATGTTTTCACATAAGAGAAATGTTGTATAGTCTAGAAGCTCTCAGCCAAAAACAACATGACTTTCAGTAATATTTTTGACATCTTTCTCTGTATTATGCACTGTCCTTAGATCAAAGAAAAAATGGTAAACACATGGGAAAAATTTTTGTTTTATGAATTTACAGTTAATAGAGGAACACAGGGATTTAGGGCAATGAGAACATGAATAATGATAGCCTGTGTTTACTGACTCTTTACCATTATGCCAGGCACTCTTCTAATTATGTAGGGTTTTTTTTTCTTTTTGTTTAATAAACATAAGAGCCCAATGAAAGAGATGCTGTTATTACCATCCCTATTTTACAAACATGGATGGAGAGATTAAATAACTTGCCCAGAAGGTTTTAATTGTAAGAGTGGAAGAAGAAAGCTAAGACTGACGACACTCTTTCTAGCTCCATGGCCCCTGTTTTTTTCTATGATGAGAAGAAATTGATAACCTCAGTTACTGAAATGTTACATTAAATGACCCAGCAGGAGAGTCAGGAGGAAATTTCTAGTAAGTGTTTAAAGTATAAACTATAGAAGGGATATATAGCATTGGAAATTATTTCAGAGGTATCCCATAGAAGGAACAACCGAAATCAGTTACTGCAACATTTGGAGAATTTCAGATGAATAAAGAAGCCTAGAAGTAGGACCCTTGCAAAAAATATGTCCAGTGAGGAAATGGGAATAAAGAGGGAATGAAACAGTTATTAGCTTTACCTTCAGGGGTGAAGATAATGAGGAGATTAGAATGTACTTTGGATCTACACTGAAAGATGTATAATCCCTAGAGTAAAGTGAAAATGAGTGAAATAGTAAGCAACTGAAGACATTTCAAAACCCAGGATATATATACTCCTTATTCCCTGTGATACATATAATCTCCTCCCAGGGGAAAGACTGAGCAAGCTTCTACCCTATTTTTATCTGAGTGCATTACATCATTACACACACTTTAAATCTTGTGTCTAATCAAGTAGCAGGAGTGATAACAAAAAAAACCCCGTATTTTTCTTTGTCGCTTAAAAGGACTGAAGAAAATTTTTAGAAATTATTATGGTTCAGAAAGATTTCCAGGGCATATATGAATTTAACTTTGGAACATTTGCCCTTAGAATTGAAGGAATTGTGCCTCCAGAACCTGAAATTGTCTTTCTAGGAACAAGGAGAAAAGACCAAGTATAAGGGAGCCAGCCCTGAGTTTGTCTGAGATAAGGAGGGTGAGTTTCTTTTTTTTTTTTTTTACATTTAATTTATTTTATTAAAATAGCATAATTGAAGAATCATCAGATAACTGTATTTTGCAGGTGCAATAAAAACAAAATTAAAACCCAAATAAGGAGGATGAGTTTCTGAATTCAGTTTACTGTATTCCTTGTGTTGAGATGAAAGTCCAGCGACTTCATAAACACCGATTCTTTCCTATTTTGTACAGTTCAGAGACTCATGAAGCTGAAGGGAGAAGATATTTGAGGAGGGATCAGAGATTGTTCAGAGATATTAGGAGGGGGTCAAACAATGTATTAGTCAGCATGTATCCTTTACATACATGAAACTCTCTCTTTTACACATGTGGCTTTTACTCTGTGACAGAGGGAGTTAACCTTTCATAATCCTGGTGCCCCCATCTTGGATTAGGTAGTATTCTTGGTTCCTAGCACACCAAGTCTAATCTGCATTAGAGTTTAGGACCAGCTTGCTAGAGTCTCTGCCTCCAGTTTTACTGGTGAGGGAAGAATTCAGGTGAATGAATAAATGTTAAGAGTAGAATTTTTTCCTAATTAGCCATCCATATTCTTGGTTTTTCCAGCAGATATGTTTGCATATGGAAGCAATAGCCTTACCTCTGTAGGCTAGGTTTGTAATGTTTTACTGTATTTAGTTATAAGAGGCTCTAAAAAAGGGACAGTCCATGTCACTGTATCATGATAATGGTAAAGGTAGATGCTATAGGTCCAGGTTGAGCTAGTCTCAGGTATTCCATGTATATACTTTCCCTTGAAGATGAGATTCCATGAGAAGAGCTGAGTTGATCTCTAATGTATCCTTTTTTCTTCTGTGTCCACAGATCCCCTTAGAAAAGAATGGCTTCTGGAAATGACTCTTTCATGACTGAATTCATTCTGTTGGGATTAACAGACCAACCAGATCTCCAACTCCCACTGTTCTTTCTCTTTCTAATGATGTATGTGGTTACTGTGTTGGGAAATTCGGGACTGATAATTCTAATCATGAAAAATTCATACCTCCACACCCCCATGTATTTTTTCCTCTTTAACCTGTCCTCCATAGATCTCTGCTATTCTTCAGTATTTATACCCAAAATGCTGGCAGGTTTCTTATCAAAGGGGAATATTATCTCTTACATGGGGTGCATGACTCAGCTTTATTTTTTCTGTTTCTTTTGTATTTCTGAATGCTATGTGTTAACATCCATGGCCTATGATCGCTATGTGGCCATCTGTAACCCCCTATTGTATAACATTGCCATGTCCCCTAAAGTGTGTTCTGGCCTCATGCTTGGTTCCTACTTGATGGCATTTTCTGGTGCTGTGGCTCACACTGGATGCATGCTGAGACTGACCTTCTGTGATGCAAACATAATCAACCATTATTTCTGTGACCTCCTCCCCCTGCTCCAGCTCTCCTGCATAAGTACCTACATCAATGAGATGGTAATTTTCATTGTGGCAGGCATCAATGTCATTGTTCCTAGTCTCACCATCTTTATCTCTTATGGTCTCATCCTGTCCAGCATCCTCCACATCAGTTCCAGGGAGGGCAGGTCCAAAGCCTTCAGTACGTGCAGTTCCCATGTAATTGCAGTGTCTCTCTTCTTTGGATCATGTACATTCATGTATCTGAAGCCATCTTCTGCTGGGTCTCTGGATGACAGAAAAATCTCTTCTCTCTTTTACACCATTGTGGCTGCCATGATGAACCCCTTAATCTACAGCTTGAGAAATAAAGATGTTAAAATTGCTCTGAGAAAAACTCTGAGTAGGAGACAGTTTTGATTAGAAACAGTATCTCTCTGTGTAGCTAGTCACTGGGCGATAAGGTCCTGTGTTTAATCATAATAATTTCATTGACAATCTTCTTATATTATTTCTTCCTCACCATGTTGAAGGAAATTTGAATCTTCTCTCAATTGAATTCCACTTTTTTTGGAGTAAGTTTTTTCTCTCCTCACCATTTGCACAATTTCCTGTCTTCATCTTTTCCCCTTTATTAACACTATTAAAAATAAGTATGGCTCAGTTTTTTTCTTTATCATTTTGCTCTTTATTTTCTCCCTGGAAATAGAAGATCGAATCAGGGGAAATTAGGGTAGCAAAATATCATTGTGTATGTCTTATCTGCCACTTGTCATTGGAAACATGAATCAGATAAAGTTTTCTCTTCTCATCTTTCCAGTGCTCATTGAGCAAAAATATGTCTCTCATACCTGAGATGGAAAGTTCCATAATGACTGTTAAGCATACTCCACTTTGCCTCTATAATGCTATCGGTTGTGCTTCCTTGGGCACAGAGTTTTCTTGCCTTTGCACACCCAGTCCTGTACATAACATATTGTCAAAATGTATTTATTTCCTGTATGAGAGATTAAATTTCAGAGTAGTTATTGCTTTATTTACAGTCATATATGTTTTTAAATGAAAAATCTAGAATAATTCAGCTTTATGATTTCAAGACTACTAATCTTTTTTTTTTTTTTGTCTTTTGTCTTTTTTGTTGTTGTTGTTGTTGTTGCTATTTCTTGGGCTGCTCCCGCAGCATATGGAGGTTCCCAGGCTAGGGGTTGAATCGGAGCTGTAGCCACCGGCCTACGCCAGAGCCACAGCAACGCGGGATCCGAGCCACGTCTGCAACCTACACCACAGCTCACGGCAACGCCGGATCGTTAACCCACTGAGCAAGGGCAGGGACCGAACCCGCAACCTCATGGTTCCTAGTCGGATTCGTTAACCACTGCGCCACGACAGGAACTCCAAGACTACTAATCTTAATATATTTTGCTTCTACTTTTATCTTAATATTTTTGTTGCAGTAGACATGTCACTGGAGAACATAATTTGAAAGTTGGCTGTGCTTTGTTCCAGGGAAATGCATGAATTTCTGAGTCTGTATTACTTTTTGGGGGTTGTTGTTGTTGTTGTTTTTGCTTAGGAAAAGTGTATGTTGGGTGTTGTTGTTGTTGGAAAGATGAGGCCTTTGGGGCTAGTATAGTAAGCCTTTGGGGCTAGTATGTTCCCTAGTATACTAAGGAGAAAACTGGCTCAAATAGAAATGTTATTTCTTCTACAAAATTTAAAAAAGTAAATTTTGAATGTTTGCAAGTGTTTGTAATTCAGAGAAGAGGGCATGGGAGCTAAAGGAGCCCAGAATCATGACATGAGGCCAAGATTCCACAAGACACATGGACAGTGACTAAGAGGTCGCAATGGGGAATTGTCATGAGGCTTAGGAACTGCATTTTAACCTGTATTTTTGTCCTTTTCCATCTAGTACTGTAAATGTACTGTTCATAAAGCTTTTATAAACTTAGGATGTACAATGGCAATACATCAGTAGTATTTGGGGGAATTAAGGTGGAAAAGCTGTGGCTTCATTTAGGGAGCCAGGCAGAGAAAGGACCTGTTTTTATTTTTTCAGGAGACAAAATAGTGAAGAGTAATTAAGACTCAAATTAGGAAGAAGGAATCTTTAAAGAAAGAGATAAAAAAGCCCATTTTTTTTTTACAGTTCTCCTCTCTGAAAGGATCTAGAGATATGGAAATTGCAGAATTTCTCTGGATAGGATAAAATTAACTTTAAAAAGTTAAACACACCAACCTCCATCCTTATGGTGTAACCTAGGCACATTGAATCATTCCTACTTTTGTTGGCTTCCATGTGATACTTCCTTATGGATTTTAAGGTACAAAATCCTCAAACTTCAGTTAGAAAAATGATTATTTGAAAGAAATATTTGATGAGTAAATCAAATTAGGATTTTTTTTCTGGAATAGGAAGTTGGATTATTTTTCTTTTTTAAAAAATAATTTTTTTCCATTATAGTCAGTTTACAGTGATCTGTCAGTTTTCTATTATACAGTTAAGGGAGCAAGTCACACATACTTTTATACATTCTTTTTCTCACATTATCCTCCATCATGCTCCATCACAAGAGACTAGATATAGTTCCCAGTGCTATACAGCAGGATCTCATTGCTTATCCATTCCAGATGTAATAGTTTGCATCTATTAACCCCGGATTCCCAGTCCAACCCACTCCCTCCCCCTCCCCCTTGGCAATCACAAGTCTTTTCTCCAAGTCCATGAGTTTCTTTTCTGTGGAAAGGTTCATTTGTGCCATATATTAGATTCCAGATATAAGTGATATCATATGGTATTTGTCTTTCTCTTTCTGACTTACTTCACTCAGTATGAAAGTCTCTAGTTGCATCCATGTTGCTGCAAAAGGCATTATTTTGTTCTTTTTTATGGCTGAGTAGTAGTCCATCGTGTATATACACCACATCTTCTAATCCACTCATCTGTCATTGGACAATTAGGTTGTTTCCATGTCTTGGCTATTGCGAATAGTGCTGCAATGCACATGCAGGTGCATGTGTCTTTTTTTTGTTGTTGTTGTTGTTGTTGCTATTTCTTGGGCCGCTCCCGCGGCATATGGAGGTTCCCAGGCTAGGGGTTGAATCGGAGCTGTAGCCACCGGCCTACGCCAGAGCCACAGCAACTCGGGATCCGAGCCGCGTCTGCAACCTACACCACAGCTCACGGCAACGCCGGACCGTTAACCCACTGAGCAAGGGCAGGGACCGAACCCGCAACCTCATGGTTCCTAGTCGGATTCGTTAACCACTGCGCCACAACGGGAACTCCCGCATATGTCTTTTTTAAGTAGAGTTTTGTCCGGATATATGCCCAAGAGTGGGACTGCTAGGTGATATGGTAGTTCTATGTATAGATTTCTAAGTACCTCCATACTGTTCTCCACAGTGGTTGTACCACCTTACATTCCTACCAACAGTGCAGGAGGGTTCCCTTTTCTCCACGCCCTCTCTAGCATTTGTTATTTGTGGACTTATTAATGATGGCCATTCTGACTGGTGTGAGTTGATACCTCCTTGTAGTTTTGATACGCATTTCTTCGTTTTTTCATGTGCTTGCTGGCCATTTGTATATCTTCCCTGGAGAAATGTCTATTCGGGCTTTTTGCCCACTTTTCAATTGGGTTCTTGGTTTTTTGTTTCTGTTTTTTTGTTTGTTTTTTGTTGTTGAGTTGTATAAGTTGTGTATATGTTGTAGAGATTAAGCCCTTGTCAGTTGCATCATTTGAAACTATTTTCTCCCATTCCATAGGTTCTTCTTTTTTTTTTTTAATGGTTTCCTTTGCTGTGCAAAAACTTGTCAGTTTGATTAGGTCTCATTGGTTTATTTTTGCTTTTATTTCTGTTGCCTTGGGAGATTGACCTGAGAAAACATTTGTAAGGTTGATGTCAGAGAATGTTTTGCCTACCTTCTCTTCTAGGAGTCTGATGGTGTCTTGTCTTATGTTTAAGTCTTTAAACCATTTTTGAGCTTGTCGTGTGGGTGTGTTCCAGTTTCATTGATTTACATGTGGCTGTCCAGTTTTCCCAGCACCACTTGCTGAAAAAACTGATTTTTTCCTGTTTTGTATTCTTGCCTCCTTTGTTGAAGATTAATTGCCTGTAGGTGTCTGCGTTTATTCCTGGATTGTCTATTCCATTGCTCTGTATGTCTGTTTTGGGGTTATTTTTCATTTAAGATATATAAAATAGTTACTCTAAAGTGCCTAAGCCTGAGTAAATTGACAATTTCAACATTTTATAAGATACATTTAATAGTATTGTTTATTTTACTTTTTTTTAATCTTCACTCAAGATTTGGATATTGTGAATTTAGCAACATTGGTATGTTTGCTTGTCTGCCTTTTTGAATGTTTATTTATTTATTTATTTATTTATTTATTATGTCTTTTTGCCATTTCTTGGGCCGCTCCTGCGGCATATGGAGGTTCCCAGGCTAGGGGTCAAATTGAAGCTGTAGCTGCTGGCCTACACCAGAGCCTCAGCAACGCAGGATCCAAGCCGCGTCTGCAACCTACATCACAGCTCATGGCAACACTGGATCCTTAACCCACTGAGCAAGGCCAGGGACCGAATCTGCAATCTCATGGTTCCTAGTCTGATTCATTAACCACTGTGCCATGATGGGAACTCCTGCCTTTTTGAATGTTCAGCATTTACTATGGTTTTACTATTAATTCAGCATTTTACTATTAATACTTGCTAATTCTCTGATTTTTGGTTTAAATGACCACTCATACCACATCTCCTGATCTCAATACCAACATGCATGATCATCACTTATCAAGATCTATTTATATAAAATAGTTGACCAAGTTTGGAGTTTCTTTTTTTTTTTTTTTGAATTTACTTACTGTCCTCTTTTACAAAATTGTTCTCCTTATGAAGTATATTTAAGTAAGTAAATAACTAATAATTACACTACTTAGGAACTTATGTAGACATTGCAGAGACTCTATGTGTCTTTTGAGAAGCCTCAAAAGAAACAAATTCAATTTGTTTTACTTTTAGAAACAGTAAACTTTCTTTAAAATTAAGTTTGAATCTTTAAGATTACTTTGAAAAAAATTAAAAAGTTTAAATATCTGTAAACATTACATTTGACTCAGTTTTTAAAAAGCAACTTAGTTATAAGTTTTAGTTAGCCACTCAAGCTCTTTGTGTCTATTTGGACCTCACTGAAAGGAAGGGACTCAAGTTAGGGTGTTTTAATGTATAATATAGAGTTATCCTTTATAGTGTTTGCTTTTTTGTACTACGCACTAAAGAAGTTATGAGAGCGTATAATTCTGCTTAATGTGTATAGCTGAGAGTTAAACAGGCAAGCCTTGAGTTTCTCCTGTGTTTATGTAATAGGAAGGGGATTTTTACAATTCAGTGTGAAAGCTTGGATTTTCTGAGCTGTACAGAAAATGAGAGTTAAACTGAAAAGAGAATTTACAACTTGATAAAAGCCATCCTCCACTCGTCATACAACCTCCCTACGCACATACATGCCAGAGGCCAGCTCCTGTGGCCAGGGAGTGTACACTTTTTCTCAAAGGAGAGGGACGAGTGTCGGCAGTATGCACACAGAGACAGCCTCTTTGTCCCTTCTTTCAGGACGCAGGACTGCTCAAACTTTATTGGCATAAGTGGTTGATTATATAGACAGTTTTTTACTACAGATTACATCATAGTGTTAAAAGTACATTGGTTAACTATTAGGCTTTGTTTTTTCATCACATGGTACAGTAGCAATACATCAAGTTCTAAAATTTTCAGTTTAACTAAATTTAATGAGTACAATTCAAGGACAAACAGGCACAGCATATCATGTGGGAAAGAGGAGACTCAGCACAAACTATCTCATGGTCAGCCAATTTTTACAAGCTGAAGAGGCCACAAACATAACAATTTTTGTCTTCAGACTAGTGTCTATCTTCAAAGTGTCCTTGGGCAGAGAGACAGTATGAGAAAATACAAATCAACTTAGCCAGCTATCACTAAAAGCTTCTAAAATCAAGGACAAAACTCACAGCTGGGTTTCTTTTGATCAAGAATAATATGTGTGTAACTTCTATAAACCTCATTAAAATCCTAACTCTAAAGTTTACTGTGTAACTAGTGAGTAGATAAACACTATGTTTTAATTAAATTGAATTTAAATAGGGGAAGGTCCTTTAGAATGAAATTCTTATTATATTATTATTGTAATTTTGTTAAATCACAAATCACCACAGGAAAATAAGAATGGGAAATAAGAATAATAAGCAAATAATCAGGAAAGACAGGAAAACTGAATAACAAATTGAATAACAGAAAAGACTAAGTCACCCATGGAACAATCCCCACTCAGCAATGCAAAATGGAAATTATTTCCTGGAAAATTCAGTTCTTCACCAAGGTCAGCGGGCAAGCCTCATTGTCTTCTGGGGCCTGTCCTCAGAATTGCACCTGCAGGCAGGCATCCCCTTGTTTAGGAACCTGCCTTCGGAATTGCACCATTCAGACAGGCCCCTTTTTCTGATTAGGAGCCTGCCCTCGGAATTGCACCATTCAGCAAGCTTCCTTCCTTGGCTCCTTGTATCTTCTCAGCTCCCCTTCTCAGCTCACACACACACACACACACACACACACACACACACACACACACACAGTGTTTTCAAATCTTGTATTTTATGAGATCTCTAACATCTACACAGCTCACAACCCACTTTTAATCTTTGGAACCACATTTAGGTACATGGTTCCAGGTTCTAGCTCCTGAGAGGAAGGGCTGAACAAGAAATATTTACTGAATTTGGGAAGAAATAATCACTATTGATTCAACCACTCATTTGTTTATGTAAAAACAAAACAAAACAGAATAGGACACAGCACATATTTTATACCTACGTGCATAGCAACATGGAGCAATGTTCTGTATGTCACGGACATAAACAAGATGATGTAATAACATGTTATGTTAGATTTTTATAATATAACATAGTAGATTTACATCCTGCTTGTGAATAGATACTAAACTAAGTCTTACATGGTTACATTTAGTTCTGAAATTTCACTATGTCAGCAAATATCCATGTTGGGGATAGACATGGTATTTTTCCCTTAGTCTGGCACAGTTGGTGTTCTCTTGAACTTTGGACGTTTCATTGTGTATTCAGTTTAACATTAGATTAAGTGGGTGTATTATATGCTGGGGTTTGTTGTACAAATATGCAACTTTGAACGTTAAAATAACTCTCAGTGTGGGGAAGTTTTACATTCCCAGGCTGAGATTTCCTTGTCCCTTAGTGAGTGGGAGGCCGAAGGGATCACCTGGGCTGTTTAAAGGCTCTGTGACATCATTTGAATTATGCATTTCCAATATTAATAGAGGTACAGTCTGTTCCAGTTGCTTTTAGAAATAGTGTTGCAGTTTTCTCTGTACTGTCACATCTGTCACTGTATGTGTTTCTCAGGGAGAACTTTCAAGTAGACAGAGAAGGGGAGCCCTATTTCCCATGTTCCAGTTGATGAAACTGGTACTTAGAGATGTTCATGACTTATTTAAAATCACAATTAATAAATGGTAGAGCTGAGACTGGGTCTTGGGCATTTTGATTCTAAATCTTTTAAAATTATCATGCAAAATTTACCATACCTTACAAAAATCAGTGTAGGAGTTCCCGTCATGGCTCAGTGGTTAATGAATCTGACTAGGAACAATGAAGTTGCGGGTTTGATCCCTGGCCTCGCTCAGTGGGTTAAGGATCTGGCGTTGCCGTGAGCTGTGGTGCAGGTCGCAGCCGTGGCTCGGGTCCCATGTTGCTGTGGCTCTGGTGTAGGCTGGTGGCTCCAGCTCCCATTAGACCCCTAGCCTGGGAACCTCCATATGCCGCGTGGGTGCAGCCCTAGAAAAGCCAAAAAAAAAAAAAAAGAAATCAGTGTAACTCAGACGAGTGTTTCAGTGAATAAAAATGCCTCTGAACAGAAATAAGAATGAAATACTCAAATAAGAATAATGTCTAGAAACTGTTTTTTGTCTTTAATATATAAAATCTTTATTGCCTAATTTACCATGTGTGGATATATTCTTATTTGATACAGGCCTATGAAATAAATGGAAACACATAAAGATAGTCTCTAGTATTCATTAATATAAGTGCTTACCCAGGTTCACCTCAGCATTCAATTCTTACATTGAACATGTTATTTAGCCTTCACATCTATGATATTTGATAGACACCAATATGATTAACTCCTTGTGACAGAGATTGCCAGCTTTTCACCCCTTCTTCCAAAACACACATTTCTCTGCCTTTCTTGCAGTGAGCTACAGTGTGTGACTGTGTTTTATACATAATCAATGCCATTCCATGGTCAAGATGTGCCATTTCCACATTTTCTTTGACCTTCTGAAAGCTGGAAGCTGATGACAATGAGGCCCAATGTAGATGATGAAGATATAAACAATGCTAGAATGTGCAATAGAGACAGGATGGATATGGACAAATAGAGCATGTAGGAGGCTCTGGAGTGCTGACAGTATTCTACTTATAGATCTGCAGGTTGGTCATATGTCATTCATTTTATAGAAAATTTTTGAAGTGTATATTTATATACTTTTATATATTTATGCTAAATTTCACAAGAAATTAAGTTTACAAAATTTTGATTCAAGCTCTATTTACACTGAATATGAAACTAAGCCATAAACAAAGACTGAGAAGAAAGGCCTAAATATATGGATCAGCCCTCCTAGGACAGAGTGCCTCACATAGAGGAAACCAGCAGAGGTAGGATAACGCGTATTAAGTTAACGAGACCAGTCCAGGGAAGAGAGGCTTCTCTAAGCCAATTAAGAATTTCCACCAGTCCATGGGAAGAAGAAAGTTAATGTACAATCCTGTTGCATTAATTTGAATTATGCTGCATATCATTGCGCTTAAATTAATGATACTATAAAGAGGGCATTGTTCTCTTTCCATATTATGTCATTTCATTTTCTGTATTTTGTCTATTTTTTCATAAAATATTTCTTTAGAGAATTTCTTCAGATATTATTTTTGACAAATATTTGATGATAGGAACCTGAGACTAGAGGAGAAGAACAGGTATATTTAGTCATAGAAAAAAAACAACACTGTGCTTCAATCACCAGAATTCTTAAAAGCACAATGACTGAGCAGAATCAGGTGTCACAATTTTGTATTTTAAGTTCAGAGGTGACTCAGCAGTCACTTTGTGTTGAGTCCCCAAATACTGGTTGAGAGTATCTTATATATGGAGACCTGGATAGAGTCTGAAGATGGAAGTCACCTATACTCAGATACATAGAGAGTAAATAAGTAATTGGTCATTGGTCTTTGCATTTACATACTCAAAGTGTAATCATGACTGTCCTGTTCCTTCTATAAATAGGTGACCATACTGAGATCTAGTCAGGGACTAAAAAATAATTTGATATATAAAAATGGTGAAAATAATTTTGAAAATTATTACAAGGAATGATAAACACCAAAGAACAATAGGAACCATAAAAAACTAAAACTAGAAAAGGCCAAGGGCCAAGGACAAGGGACTCCCTTACCCTACCCTGGGATTGGGAAATGTGGAAATTTTATTACTTTGACAGAACTCTGAGTTGAATTTTTGGAATGAGACTCCAAACTATATATTCTGCGGAGGAGGAATTCAGTGAAGTTTTAAAATTTTTTCTTGCATTATTCAGTCTAAAGTCTCTTTCCCTATTCATTCAAGTAAAAATGAATGGGGAGCTTTTAATTATCATCAGATTTCTAACTCCCTCCTTATTCTCTAAGGAAATCTCAATTTATGGAAGTTAGCATTGATGAACTGATGTTTCCTGCTTATTGAAATCTTCAGCTGGAACTGGAGCTCATTATAGAAATTGTAACATGTGCCAGAAATGCAACTATGGATTAAACAGAACAGATTGAAATATCATCTGCCATACCTGAGAACATTTATTATGCTGCTGATACAATTTTAACCTTTCATTTATACTTCCATACTTCTACTTCTGTTGGACCCACTATCTTCTTTTTCTTATTACCTACTGGTGCTATAAGGAAGTAACTCTCTGATTCCCTGAGAATGAGTGAGGGTCTCTTCCCTGGTTTTCATCCTATTGGTTTTTACTTCTATTGCAGCATGTATTACATTGCATTATAAACTTTTTATAGGTGTTTTTTCAATCTGAATAAAATACCACTGGAAGCAGATTCCACTCCCCCCCCCCAAAAAAAGTGGGCTTTTGCACAGGGGATGCATCCAAACGTATGCATAAAAAACTCACAAATATGTTTCACTTCCACCTCCTTTTTTCAAGGAAAATGGAGAAGAAAATGGAATAAAGTAAAGCTTTACAACTTCTCATCAGTCTATGTAGGATAGATACGTCCTCATTGGTTATGGTTGATGGAGCTGATGTAGCATTTTGAAGTTTCCACCAAGATGGTCCTTTCTTGTTTGAACAGGCAGGAAACCTACTACTCTGAGCAAGTTTCAGCAAGTCTTGTTGCCTTAGATTCCCTGAAGGGATGTCTATTTTTATTCTTATGGGGCCACTTGATATAGTCCTGACTTTTGTGGACAGTTGCCAGCCATTCAGTAACTGACTGGATTAGTTAACTACAAGCCACAAGTTATCTCTCTCTCTTTTTCTCTCTCTCATCATTAGACTCATTGACAAGCTTACATTTTAAACAGAATTGGTATCTAAACTCAAACTACTGTATTATGAGTATTAGTCAGTTTTATATTTAAGTAAAATGAACCTAAGTAAATGGATATTTGAATAAAGAGCCCACATTCCCAGTTGAAGATTGTCCTAGTCTTTTCTACTCAGCAAATATCTTCATCCTTTAGAAAACATAGATCTTTAGGGGTATAGCATTACTTTGTTAACTGTTACACCCTCAGATTCTAGTATATCATGGATACTTAACTAATATATTTTAATAATTAGTGACTGGGCTACAAATATGTTGCTGCCAAGTGGTCTTAGTGAGTCTCGGGGGTCTGGTGTGTAATGTGTATTTTCTTGAAGTTTAATATAGTGGCTCAATGACTTACTCTTTTCAGATTTCTTTTGCAGATTAGAACCATTTGGGAGCTTTAAGTAAATACTGTGTTCTGTCAGATTTAAAACAGGGGTTCTCTTCTTAAAATCAGAATGTATTATTTTAATTAAATATGTATGCACTGATAAAAACCTCAAAAATTATGCAATGCAAAGACAAAAATATGACCTTTGAATTTAGAGTTTTACTTAAACACCGTTAACTATAACCTATAAGTGGTTTTAATCAATAATTGCAACTTCTATTTCTTGGTCATTTCTTAATTTCACCTGTATTTTTCCTCACTTATTTTGACTTAGAACTGTTGGTAATGTTTTAATTGACACCCCTGAGGCCAGACATGTATCCACATTGGAATTCTTCTTTAAAAATTAACTTCCTGGGATAAACAAGGTTACATGTGACTTCATCAACATGAAGAAGAAATTGAACAAAGAGTAAAGAAGACAACCATCCATAATTGTTTTCTATATTTCCTTCCCTTCTGCAGTAGTCTCTTGTGAGAAAATATTAGAGTGCCACGTGGTTTTAGAGGTGAATAATTCAACAGATAAAAATAAAATTAAAAATTGACAGAACACTGTAAACCAGCTATAATGGAAAAAAATCTTTATATTATATGTAAAAAATTATTACCATAAGTTTTCATTATTCAAATAGTAGCTCTTACCAAATTCTTCAGATAGATTTATTTTAAACTCAAACAAATCAAATTTGCCTTTTAAGAAACAGTCTCATAGTAGCCCATCCCAGCTACTTGGCATCTAAGATAAAGAAGTAATTCAAAGAGAGGACAAACACCATGTCAGTAAGTGTGTTATATATTAAAGAAAAAATGGTGAATTGCGAATTGTCCCCATTTCATTGAGAAGGTGACATTTAAAGTAGTTACTTGGAAAATATCTTTTCAGGTGAGAGTAGTGGCCAAATGCAAACCCCTAAGGTGATTTTTTTGGCATGTTTGCAAACACACCATGGTTGTATTTAATGACAGGAGTGAGAGAGAGAGGTTAAGATAAGGACAGAGATGTAACAAGGGGTTACATATTGGTTGGTCACGTTGGTTGTTGTAGGCCATGTGGCATTTTCTCTGAGTTAAATTGAATACAGGAATTTAAAAAACAATGGCTTGTGTTTTTAAAAGATGGTCTCAACTCTTGCATTGGGTATAGACAGTATGAGACAATGGCTGTATCAAGGACCTGTTTAGGAGGACTTTGTAGTAATACAAGTAAGATATAACAATTTCTCAAATCAAGGTGGTTGTATCAGAGCTGTGATGCATAGTGTAATTATGCATATATTATGTATATAAAGGTAGATACATACTGTGTGGTTTAAAAATTTTTGTTTGGGAAGAGATACTTTAGGCAAATCAGTGGGCTAATAGTCCCTTAGAAAATTACATAGTTGGAGTTTCTGCTATTGTGCCCTGGGTTAAGGATTCGGCATTGCCATAGCTGTGATGTAGGTGGCAGATGCAGCTCTGTTTCCATCCCTGGCCCAAGAACTTCCATACGCCAAGGGTGCATTCAAAAAAAAAAAAAAAAGAAAATGAAAAATATATAGTTTAAGGAAGGTGATAGATATTAGTTTAATATCTATTAGTGTGACATGCATATTGAGTGTGCGTGTGTGTGTGTGTGTATATATATATATTATATATATATATATACACATATATATATATTGCTCTTTGACCTCATTTCTGGCACAGGGCTTCTATAACCTTTAGAATTTAAGTGATGACTTTGATAAAAAGTGTCCTTTGTTATGATAAGGAAGTGACTTTGGACCTCACCTAAAGATGCAGGCTGGTTGCCAGGAGAACCAAACTTGTGATTAGAGTGTTGGAACTTCTAGACTTCAAGTGAGGGGAGAGGGACTAGAGATTGAATTCAACCACAAATGGCCAATGATTTAATCAGTCATGCTTACATAGTGAAACCTCCATTAAAACCTTAAATGATGGGATTGAAGAGCTTCTGTGTTGGTGAAAATGTGGAGATGCTGGGAGCATTGTGTACCTGGAGAGGGCATGGAAGCTCCACACCCTTTCCCCATAGCTTACCTTATTGATATCTTCTATCTAGCTGTTAGCCTGTATCCTATATCATATCCTATTATAATAAACTGGAAAACGTAAATGATCTGTTTTGCTGAGTTCTGTGTGCCATTCTAGGAAATTAATCAAACCCAAAGAGGGAATCATGAGAAGCATAAAAATTCATCCACATTGAAATAGAAGCAATGGAATATCAGAGTATGTACAATGTTGATTATTTTAGCATTGCTTTTGATAATAAAAAACTGGGAGTTCCCGTCGTGGCGCAGTGGTTAACGAATCCGACTAGGAACCATGAGGTTGCGGGTTTGGTCCCTGCCCTTGCTTAGTGGGTTAACAATCCAGCGTTGCCGTGAGCTGTGGTGTAGGTTGCAGACGCTGCTCGGATCCCACGTTGCTGTGGCTCTGGCGTAGGCCGGTGGCTACAGCTCCGATTCAACCCTAGCCTGGGAACCTCCATATGCCACAGGGGCGGCCCAAGAAATAGCAACAACAACAACAACAACAACAAAAAAGACAAAAAAAAAACTGGAAAAAATGATGGATTTCTATCAATATGGAATGTTTGGATATATTATGATGTAAAAAGAACACAGAATATTGGAGAAATTTCAGTGAAGTTTTGTTAGATGAAAAAAGCAAGAGGTTAAAACCAATGTAGTTTGTAATCAATCGTAAAGGCTCTATACTTGTAATTTGTTTATGTCAGCAAATAGGAAAATATAGGTAGTTATTCTTGGTTATAAACATAAGTTTTGGGGGAAGTATTGATGGAGGTGAGCTAAGGGAATTGTAGAGAAAGAGAATTATAAGAAAAAAGAAAAAAGAGTGGTATACTCTAAAAAATATAAAGTATTCATTTGTGATCATGTATGCCACAATGTTAGAAACATATATGTGTAGGAAGATGTGTCTCTACATATCATATTTTTGTTAGGTTCTAAAAATATCATTAGCTCTAGGTTAGCAACTGTACTTAGAAGTCAAAGAAACATTAGGAGAAAGAGGAGAGAAAATATTTCTCCCTGGGGGAATGTGCAGTCCCTAATGTGGAATTCTGAGTAGACTATTGAGCCTCCAAAAACACCAGGGTTCAAGCATTTTCCTCTGCATGTAAACAATTTCATAAATCTGTCTTTCCCAAAGGATGTGAATTATGGAGGGGCTTCAGGGAAATCTTCTTTATCAAACCCCTGAGACCTCAAAGCTGAGAATCAACCAATGTACATGATCCTACATTGTATGATGATGAAAACAAAAAATGCTGTTTGGATTCTTTTTTGTCATTTAATGATCACCTCTGGGCAAAACCTTGATTAAAATCCTGATCTTTATCTGACTAACTCTCAGAGCAAGTGAAAGACTGAGACCTATAAATGCTCTGAGGCCTTCCACTGGGATGGATGTGGAGGGGGTTATTTCAGTTTTGCTGCCTCTGACTGCAGAAGAGCTCTTCCTGTTTGGAGAGCAGTGGTAGAGAGGAAACCACAAGGACATTTCTGATGTCTGTAGGCAAAGAAGAGTAAGCACGGACTCCTTTATGTTTTTATAGTCTTTCATCACCCATAGCTGTGGAAGGTAACAGATTTTTCTGCTGTCCCCAGTTTTGGCCCTGAGGTGCACATAATCAAAGGGGCTGTGTGGGAGGAAAATGGAGATGGGAAGTAGTGCTGAGTTTATAGGGTTTGCAGTGCCACCAGTTTTTCTGTCCCTTAAGGATTTCTCATGTGGGAGGCACAGATTCCATTCCTGACTTAATGACTTTCTTGCTGTGTATGCTTGGGAAGCCAGCAGTTCTCTGTGAGTCTCTGTTGCCCCAACTCAGCTGTGGACATGGGCTCATGATCTACACAGTGTCCAGCCTGGGTTGGTAGCCAGCACTGTGTAGGTGAAGTGTGGTGAGTAAATGCAAACTTGAGCAAGTGAAGGGATAAAATGTGTTAGTGACAAACTGCAGTAGAGAAAAGATGAGAAATGCTTGTACTTTTTTTACCTCTTGCTACTTCTTCCAGTATTACTTGATACTATGCTGATGCCTCCCATGTACTTCTCTTTCTTTATATGAGCAGAGCCAGATCCTGCTCTCTATAGAATAAACTTCAGTAGAGTCGTTGGGCTTCTTGGCTCCAGAATGGACTGAGCATGGGATTGTATGGGGAAACTGGGTTCAAATCTGACTCTACTCTCTTAACTTTCAGATCCCACTGGAGGGGAATGGATATTGGAAACAGCTCCCTAGTCACTGAGTTTATCCTTGTGGGTTTATCTAAGTATTCGGAGATCCAGCTGCCCCTGTTCTTCCTTTTCATGGGAATTTACATTGTTACTGTGGCAGGAAACCTGGGCTTGGTCACTCTAATTAGACTGAATTCTCATCTTCACACTCCCATGTACTACTTCCTTTTTAATTTATCCTTTATAGATCTCTGTTACTCTTCTACCATCACCCCAAAACTGTTGGTAAACTTTGTTCAGAGATGAACGCCATCTCCTATGCAGGATGCATGACTCAGCTCTTCTTCTACTGCTTCTTTGTCAGTGCAGAGTGCTATGTGTTGACAGTGATGGCCTATGATCGCTATGTGGCCATTTGCAAGCCCCTGCTGTACAATGTCACAATGTCTCCTAAGGTCTGTCATCTGCTGGTTGTGATTGTATATGTGGGAGCATTTATTGGTGCCTGGGCCCACACAGGATGCATGCTGAGGTTGACCTTCTGTGATGCCAACACCATCAACCACTACATGTGTGACATTCTCCCTCTTCTGGAGCTCTCCTGTACCAGCACTCACATCAATGAATTGGTAGTTCTCATTGTTGTGGGCTTTGATGTTGGTGTGCCTAGCCTCACCATCATCATCTCTTATGCTTTCATCCTCTCCAGCATCTTCCGCATCCATTCTGCTGAAGGAAGATCTAAAGCCTTCAGCACTTGTAGCTCACATGTCATTGTTGTTTTTGTTTTCTTTGGCTCAGGGGCATTCATGTACCTCCATCCTTCCTCTGTTTTGTCCATGGACCAGGGGAAAGTGTCCACCGTGTTCTATACCATTGTGGTGCCCATGCTCAATCCTCTGATCTACAGCTTCAGAAACAAAGAGGTTAAGGTTGCCCTAAAAAAAAGCTTGAGTAGAAAAATATTTTCCTGAGCTGGAGTAGTTTTAATTACTATAAGAAAATACACCTTTCTTTTTAAATTGTTTTGGTTTTTCCACAGAGTTCTTTCATACAGGAAGAAGTGAAGCATAATAGAAATGGTATTGAACTTGGAATTGGAAGGCCAGGGATGAAAACTTCAGCAAATAAAGGCATCATCTTACTTTATAGGGTTTTAGGGGAAGAAGGTAAAGCAAATGAGTGTTTATAGCATAGTATTGGTGGCCTAATGATTGTAAAATTTATTTTTTCTCCCTTCCTCCTTTTTGCTAGTCTTCCTCCCCTTCTTTCTTCCCTCACAGTGTTTTTTCCTTTTACGTATTAGAAGGAATATTCACACCATTTATTTATTTATTTATATTTAAGGCCACACCTGTGGCATATGGGAAGTCCCAGGCTAGGGGTTGAATTGGAGCTGCAGCTGCTAGCCTAGCCATAGCTACAGCTACGCCAGATCTGCACCACATTTGTGACTTACTACACAGCTTGCAGCAATGCCGGATCCTTAACTCATTGAACAAGGCCAGGTATTGAACCCACATCCTCATGGATACTAGTTGGCTTCTTATCCCACTGAGCCACAACAGGAACTCCTAGTCATACTTTCTTAATGTATGTTTAGAAGTTAATAGCAGATAAAAATGTTCTAGTTATAGAAAAAATTCCTTTATAGAAAACTTTAAATAGGATTCACATTTGAATTTCAGACCTATAATTAACTGCCTAATATCACTGTTTGAATATTCCACAGGCAAAAATTAACCTAATCCCAGTAACATCTCCAATCCTACAAACTCCCTTCTCTTCATGTGATCAATGTCATTGTGAATTTCACCATCTTGTACTTATTTGTCAAACCCCATGCTGGAGTCTCCTTGATTCTTCTCTCTTCACTTGTTCTCCACACTCAATTTATCAAGTGCTAACAATCCTTGTTCTTCTCCTGACACCATCATTTCTTATCCAAACACCAGCCTCCTAACTGACCTCACCCTCTCTTGTCTTCCCCTTTAAAATCCATTCTCCACACTGAAACCAGACTGTTCTTTCTTTGGTTTACTCTATTCAGTGCAATTGCTTTCAAGGTAAAACCAAAGTTCCATAGTATGCTAAACAAGATTCTTAATATTTGGACCCTGTTGATCTCTTCAGCATGATCCTCTGTCACTACAAACCCCTTTTCCCTGCCTTCTTCCCAGTGTTCTGCTAAAATTATACTGAACTTTCTGAAATTTAATAAGCTCTTGTTCTTTTGCATAATATTCTACAAGGTTTTATCTCAACCTGAAATATCTCCATGTACCCTCTTCCTTTGTCTTACTCAGCCTGTCCATTTTTCAGTTATTAGGTTATTCAGGAACTCTGGGAAACCTTTCCTAGACAGAAAGACAAATGTAGATGACCTTTAGATATATGCTCAGACTATTTTGTGCCTACTGTATTTTGGTTCAGTATATTCTACTGTATTGAAATTCTTTCCTCCTTAAATATTTCAATGTATTTAATTATAAGAAAACCTTAAAATATTTATGTGCAGGAAAATTTTCAGTTAAGTACAAGGGAATACGTTGTGTATTGAACTTGGCTTGGCAACTTCCACATGCTGCACATGGGGCCAAAAAAAAAAAGATGTGTGTGTTTGTGTGAGTATGCATGTGCGCGCGTGTGTGTGTTCAACTTGGAGTTTCAAAAACAGGAAGAGAATAATAATTTACAGAGTATATAGAGGATTTCTTTTGTATTATTTTGCCTACCTTTTTAAAAATGCATTTTTCTAATTGAACAATGAGGCTTCCTCTTTGGTTATATTCTATTTGCTTTTCTTTTTCTAGCACACTCTCATTACCTGTTTATAACCCTCCTTGTTTTCTGTTACTGTTTCAGGAATCAGCTGAAGGGAAAGCCTGTTTAACCCATCTTGCAAAGATTAGGCCCCTTTTTATATTTCCAAGAGTGTAGCAGTCAGGCCTGACATAAAATAATGAGAGCAATTTTCACATGGTTTTGTAATTCCCTGTTTGTCTATCTTCCTTGGGAGGGGAGTCACCACATGTATCTTCTCTATTATATCTCCACTGTTTAATGCAGTGTTGGGTATTTAGTAAAGGTTCGGTGAGTGGGTAGAATAACTGAATATTTGATATATGTCTTTATATTCTGAGTCACCAGGAAGGGAGGCACAGTGATGGCAAACAAAGATTTATTTACTTCTAATGTACATAGTTTTTTGTATTCAGGAGTCAGGAAAGGAAGGTATTTGTTGGATAGACTCCTAGAAGAAGGAGAATAGGGTGAGCAATCTTATAGTTTCTAGTTTAAAATTTCTACCACTTGGGTTTAATCTTCAGTTTTGTCACTCACTAAATATGTGACTCCAGGAGTTCCCGTCGTGGCTCAGTGGTTAACGAATCCGACTAGGAACCATGAGGTTGCGGGTTTGATCCGTTGCCTTGCTCAGTGGGTTAAGAATCCGGCATTGCCATGAGCTGTGGTGTAGGTTGCAGATGCGGCTCAGATCCCGCGTTGCTGTGGCTCTTGCGTAGGCCAGTGGCTACAGCTCCAATTTGACCCCTAGCCTGGGAACCTCCATATGCCGCGGGAGAGGCCCAAGAAATGGCAAAAAGACAAAAAAAAAAAAAAAAAGAAAGAAAGAAGGAAAGAAAGAAAGAGTGACCTGTAAAAGTTACTCAGCCTTTCAAGATGTCAGTTTGTTGGTCTCTAAAATTAAAAAAATAATATCTACTTAACATGATTTTTCTGAAGATTCTTATTCATTTATTTGAGATTCAAGCTAAATGAGGTATAGTCCTGGAGGTGACTTTCTATAGCAGTATCATTTCATTTTTAGAGCTTCATATTAATATCCTGAAAAATAAGAGTCTTAGCTGGATTTTTGTCAAGTGTTCTATTCATTCAAGAAAATCTTTCAGGAGTTCTCTGGTGGTCTAGCAGTTAAGGATCTTTCATTATCACTGCTGTGATGTGGGCTCGATCCCTGGCCCAAGAACTTCCACATGCCCCAGGTGTGGGCAAACAAAACAAAACAAAACAAATGGACCAACAAAAAACTTGCAATAACTGTGTCTCATTTTTTTGACTTATGCACTAATAGGGTTGAACGCTATTAATGATTCTTAACTTGGATATGTCAGAATCATTCAGGAAACATTTAGTATTATTATCCTCTTTTCCATCTCAGACCTACTCTATTGGACTATTTCTGTCAGCAGGGCTCTGGAATGTGCATCTTTACAATTCATTTCAAATGATTACACTGCTGGCAAGTTACTGGTGATTTGGAATGTCCCACTTCAAGTGTTCTGTGATGCTGAAGTTGTCTCTGGATAAGGCAATATGTGGGTACTTGTGAATTTCACTAATAAAAGATTTTGTATTAACTAATAGTGTAATTAACTATTTCAGTAAGGAAAGAGAGGTCAGTAGCATTCCTGTCCTAGAGAGTTTAGGGGCCTTTGTATTGGGAATCTACAAACTCAGCGAGAAAAGTTTATGGAAATGGTAGAAGCAGAAATCTGATTGCAACTGATAATGGAGTAGAGAAGAAGGAGGAAGTAGAAAATTTACATGGCTTATTCCTGTGAATATCTGCCTAATCTCAGGGCAAAGGCAGAAGAAGAAACTACAATAAAAACTTAAAAAAAAAAACCCAAAACTTAACAGTGACAACTTCTATAACTATAAAAAATAGCAAATAAAAGATATTAACTTTTACCTTTGCTGAATTTGATATTCTGGTGGACCCTACAAAATGTCTACAAAATAACTAGATCCTGCATAATATATATGTTGAATGGTTGTGCAAATAAGCTATATGGGAAATTGGCAAGGAGAACAGGAAGGAATGAGAGAAGGCGGAAGAGTGGAGGGGAGGGAAGAAAAGAGTGAGGCGGGGAGGAGAGAAGAAAGCTAGACAAAAATTTTAAAAAATAATCATCAATCTATGCTTACATGAGGGCATGAGATGATATCATATCCCATGCAGGGATTCACATGAGGACATGCGATACATTATTCAATCAGGCCAACAACCAAGTCATAGACTTAAATCAGGGTCTTCTAAACTAAACCTGGGAAGCTAGAAAGAGAAAGAGCAGAAAGGCCAGAGTAGAAGTAAATGCCCTTTTTTCCCCCTATAAGCAAACACAAACAGATATACTAAAAGAAAGTATCATTAGCATCTCAGTTCTTAGGTTTTTCAAATCCTAATATAAACAATATATAACTTTATAATCAAAGATCACCAAATTTACAAGGGGAAAAAAAAGTATAACCTCTAGAAAGTCTCAGAAATAAATACACAGCAATTGACCTCAAGGATTTTAGATATTTGAATGATTGGATAAGTAATTATAAATAACAATACATGGAGTTCCCGTCGTGGCGCAGTGGTTAACGAATCCGACTAGGAACCATGAGGTTGCGGGTTCGGTCCCTGCCCTTGCTCAGTGGGTTAACGATCCGGCGTTGCCGTGAGCTGTGGTGTAGGTTGCAGACGCGGCTCGGATCCCGTGTTGCTGTGGCTCTGGCGTAGGCCGGTGGCTACAGCTCCGATTGGACCCCTAGCCTGGGAACCTCCATGTGCCGCGGGAGCGGCCCAAGAAATAGCAACAACAACAACAACAACAACAAAAGACAAAAGACAAAAAAAAATAATAACAATACATGAAATGATAGAGGACTAGCAGAGTCATAGAAAAAAACAAATAACCAGAGACTGCACAAAATTTCAAAGCAGAGCTTTTAGAAATATAATTGCTGGGATCAAAATAAACTCAATTCAGCTTAGACACAGATTAGACATACTAGGAAAATGACTTAGAATGAAGCACAAAGACACTAGAAGATGAAAAATATGAAAGAGGCTGAAGATTGTGGAACATAGAATGAGTGGTTTTTATGAATGTTTATTTGGAGCCCTAGAAGAAAGAATAGGGAACATGATAGAAATAATGACAGATAAATGCTGAACAGCTTCCAAGATCAATGAAAGAAATGAATCCACAGGCACAGGCTAGTTTGACTAAGCAAAGTTAGTAAGGGGAAAATAATAAAAATAAGCCCTCTGAAAGATAAAACAGAGTGGGAGATAATGCAGGGATAGACGAAGCACAATATATACAAAGCAGGACAAACAAAAAAATTCCCAGATATATTACAATACTGTGAAAATAATCTAACATAAAAGATGAATCGCTTAGAAAGGAATAACCAACTGACAAGGACCTCCACAACAACAATAAACCGGGAAGAAGTGAAATCATTCATTCTTTCATAATGCAAATATTTATTACTATTCCTCACAGTGCTGTAAGCACTAGAAATATACCAGGAAATAAAGAAACTAATATCCTTGACTGCATGTGGTTTACCTTGAACAAAATGAATCAATTACATGGTATGATAATAGATGGTTATAGTTTTTATTTATATGTTTACTAATATATTGAATTATTGCTATTATTATTATTATTATTAATTTTATTATTAAGGTCTAGTTAATTTACAATGTTTCATCAAGTTCCGTTGTACAACAAAGTGACCCAATCACACACATTTCCCTGTGCTGTACAGTAGTATCCCATTGCCCATCCATTCCAAATATGACAGTTTGCATCCAAACCCCCCCCCCCAAAATGCCCATCTATACCACTCCCTCACCTTTCCCCCTTGAGAACTACAAGTCTGCTCTTCTTGGCCATGATCTTGTTTGTTTATTTTCTTTTTTCTTTTTTTAAAATGATTTTTATATTTTCCATTATAGTTGTTTTGCAGTGTTCTTTCAGTTTTCTACTGTTTATTTTAGATAGGATCATCTCTTCCATATTTTAGAGCCAACAAATAAGTGCTATTATATGACATTTTTTTTTTCTGGCTTACTTCACTTAGTATTAGAGTCTCTAGATCTATCCATGTTGCTGCAAATGGCATTTGTTTGTCTTTTTTTATTGCTGAGTAATATTCCATTGCATATATGCCACAAAATTTTAGCTGACAGGAGTTCCCTTCATGGCATGGTGGTAACAAACCTGACTAGGATCCATGAGGATGTGAGTTCGATCCCCAGCCTCACTCAGTGGATTAAGGATCTGGTATTGCTGTGAGCTGTGGCGTAGGTTGCAGACGTGGCTCAGATCTTGCATTGCTGTGGCTGTGGTATAGGCTTGAAGCTACAGCTATGATTCAACCCCTAGGAACTTCCATATGCTGTGAATTTGGACTTGAAATGCAAAAAAAAAAAAAAAATCATATACCACAACCAAGTGGGATTCATTCCAGGTTCACAGCCATGGTTCAACATAAGCAAATACATCAATCTCATATGCCACATTAACAAAAGGAAAGTCAAAAACCACATGATCATCTTAATAGATGTAGAAAAAGCATTTGATAAAATTCAACATCCATTCATTATAAAAACACTTACCAAAGTGGGTACAGAGAGCACATGACAATAAAAGTCATTTATGTCTTTTATTGTGAATATAATACTCAATGGAGAAAAGCTGAAAGCCTTCCTGCTAAAGTCTGGAACAAGACAAGGATGCCCACTCTCACCACTTTTATTCAACAAAGTATTGGAAGTTCTAGCCATAGCAATCTGACAAACAGAAGAAATAAAAAGTATCCAAATTGGAAGGGGTAAATTTGTCACTCTATGCAGATTACATGATACTATATATAGACAACCCTAAGGACTCCACACAAAAACTACTCAATCTTTGACAAAGAAGGCAAGAATATAAAAGGGTAAAAGACAGTCTCTTCAGCAGGTGGTGCCAGAAAACCTGGACAGCTGAATGTTAACGAATGAAACTAGAACACACCCTCACACCATGCACAAAAATAAACTCACAATGGCTTGGAGACTTAAACATAAGACACCATAAAACTCCTAGAAGAGAACATAGGCAAAATATTCTCTGACATCAACCCTGCAAAGGTTTTCTTAGGTCAGCCTCCCAAGGCAACAGAAATAAAAATAAAAATAAACCAATGGGACCCAATCAAACTGACAAGCTTTTGCACAGCAAAGGAAATCATAAAAAAAGGCAACCTACAGAATGGGAGAAAATAGTTTCAAATGATGCAACTGACAAGGGCGTAATCTCTAAAATATACAAATGACTTACCACAACTCAACAGCAAAGCCAACAACCCAACTGAAAAATGGGCAGAAGACCTAAGTAGACATTTCTCCAAAGATATTCAGGTGGCCAACAGTCACATAAAAAATGCTCAACATCACTGATCATTAGAGAAATGCAAATCAAAGCTACAATGAGGTACCACCTCACACCAGTCAGAATGGCCATCATTAACAAGTCAATAGATAACAAATGCTGAGAGAGTGTGGGGGAGAAGGTACCCTCTTTCACTTTTGGTGGGAATGTAATTGGTACAACCACTATGAAAAACAGTATGGAGGCATCTCAGAAAACTAAATATAGAACTACCATATGATCAGCAGTCCCACTCTTGGGCATATATCCAGACTAAACTTCCATTGAAAAAGATACATGCATCCCTATGTTCATTGCAGCACTATTCAAAATAGCCAAGACATAGAGGCAACCTAAATGTCCATCAACAGATGAATGGATTAAGAAGATGTGGTATAAATACACAATGGAATATTACTCAGCCATAAAAAAGAACAAAATAATGCCATTTGCAGCGACATGGATGGCACTAGAGACTCTCATACTAAGTGAAGTAGGTCAGAGAAGGACAAATACCATATGATATCACTTATATCTGGAATCTAATATATGGCACAGATGAACGTATCTTCAGAAAAGAAACAAACCCATGGACATGGAGAACAGACCTATGGTTGCTAAGGGGGAGAAGGAGGGAGTGGGATGGACTAGGAGTTTGGACTGGGAGTTGATTTTGGAGTAGATAAGCAATGAGATCTTGTTGTATAGTATAGGGAACTATATCTGGTCACTTGTGGTGGAACATGATGGAGGATAATGTGAGAAAAAATGTACATATATATATGTATGTATATATATGTATGAATGGGTCACTTTGTTTTGTAAAATTTGATATAACATTGTAAGTTAAGTACAATAAAAATAAATAAATAGATAATTTAAAAAGAATATATGAAAGTATTATTTGTTAATATATGACAACAAACATCTCCACTTAGCTTTGACAGTGTATTAGGTGAATGTACTTGTCTTAGAGGTTTCTTTGAAATATAGATTTTCAAATATTAACATGTGGTAAGAATATTGCTTTTCCCATTCCCAAGAGAAATTGTGCAATAGAATATAAAGCAAAGAACTTTACTGAAGGTAAATGAAAAAAACTGAAAGAAATTAAAAGAGTTATAGAATAGCAAGAGGTGTTTATTAAGACTTGTCAATTTTCAAGAGGTATATCTCTAGGGTAAAGATAGCTTCTTGCTTTAAAATTATGCTATATTTCACAGGGTAAAAGAAAATTATTTTGAAAACCTATCTCAGAAGTCCCAATACCTCTAATTTTATCATCAATATATTGACATTTTACTTATTTTTACTAAATCTATGTCTTATTTTTGTTCAAACACAAATAGACTAATATATCTTCTGGAGATTAATGTTACATTAAATTGTCAGAATAAGATGATAAGGAAAAAATTAAAAATAGAATTCTAAAAGGGAAGTAGCCAATTTTAGCAAAATTGAAAATATGAATAACCTTGACCTGTAGATATTATGCATAGGATTTTGCATTCAATAATGAAGCATATATTATCTTTGTAAGCAAACATAAAATACATTTCAAAATTTCCCTAAGGATAGGTCCTCGGATTCATTCTTAAATACAAACAAATTTATATCACAAAGACCACATTCTCTGATTAAAATGGAGTAAAATTAAAAAATGAAAACCAAAAAGATATTCACCTTTCTTACATTTGAAATTTTATGAAACACTTCCACATATTTCAGAGCACAAAAGTTAAAAATTAAAGTTATAAAATATTTATAATTGAATGACAATTAAAACACATACCAAAACATTTAAGATAACTACTAATGTTAGTGGGACATTATGTACTTAAATTAATTTTGTTTTCAGAAATCATTTTGAAGTTAATTCACTAATGTTAGAATAAAAACAACAATATAAATACAAAGAACAATAATTTAATAGTAATATTAATAATATGTCATAATATAATATAATAATGTTACACTTTAATAGTACATATTAGAAAAGAGAAAAACAACATGAAAGGAGAACAGAGAAAACAAAATCAAAAGCTTGCTATTTAAATGATTAATAGAAAACATTTCTGGCGTGATCAGTCTAGCAATAAATGAGAAGATGTAGATAAATATTAGGAATGGAAAATGGGGATATAACTTAGAATGCCACATACAATAAAAACATGCTTAGAACAACATTGAAGTCATTCTTTACACAGGAGAATATTTTAATTAGATTTGTCTCAGAAATAACTGTATTTGAGACCCTATGTTCCTTTATTGATTTTATGACTAAAAACAGATGGACGATTAAATAGGAAAAATTTAGGAGCTTATCCAGAAATCAAATCTCTTTGGGGCTGGAGAACTAGAGTGGAAATTCAGACAACAAATTTTGCTAGGAAGGATAATCCTTGGCAAGACAGTTTGTAAATCCATAGGTGTTATAGAGGACAAATTATATTTTATTATTGACTTTTACTAACAGAGACCAGTCCCTTGGATGATGAAATCTTTTTGGGACCATGCAGAGCTCTAATTTGTTTTTTTAATCCTATTGATGGTGTAATGCATGCAGAAACAAATCTGGAGAGATTTTTAAACCTTTGGGAATTAGTGGTTGTATATTTCTAAGGCCCATCTCAACATTTGCAAATAGTATCAGGATCCACTTTTTTGAAGGTAAATAAATGTCTTAAGGTGAGTGGATCTCAACCTCTCAGCAGAAGAAAAGTTCTACATGATATTTGGACTGGTTCTATTTAAATGCTCTAATTAATCATTTCTTTATGATATTAGATTAATAATATCAAACAGTTACAAAGTACTTAATAGGTAGCAGTTTCTTAAAAATATAACCTCTATTAACCTCCCCCTCCAAAAAAAAATTCCTGTGAGATAGGTTTTACACATGAGTATATTGAGTCATTGGTGATAGAATCTTCCCAAAGTGACACAACTCGATGTGACAAAGCCAAGGTATGATTCTAGGTAGACTGGCTTCCAGTGGCATTAAATTTATAATCAATATGCTATTGTATTCATTTGGGGGTTTTTTTGAGATTGTATTCAAATTTTTTTTTAATGACTGCAAAAGACACACATTTCAAGACAGGCCAACTGAAAACTTTCCCTGGAGAAAAGTAATCCTGAACTTTACAAGTGCGTGTTTGCTTTTTGTCAGTCTGTACTGTGGATGGCTTAATTTGATTTCCCATTGCCTATGTTTCAGTTTCAGTATTTCCTGTTAGGTCCTCCAGTGAACAATTTCTACAGAGCCCAAGATTTAAAATGCTTTTTCCCAAAATTTGTTACATTGGCTTAACTAAAAGACTTTTTTTTCATATAATTTTTATTTTTTTCATTATAGCTGGTTTACAGTGTTCTATTTTCTACTGTACAGCATGGTGACCCAGTTACACATACATGTATAGATTCCTTTTTTTCTCACATTATCATCTCCATCATAAGTGACTAAACATAGTTCTTAGTGCTATACAGCAGGATCTCATTGCTTATCCATTCCAAAAGCAATAGTTTGCATCTATTAACCCCAAGTTCCCGATCTATCCCACTCCCTCCCCATTGGCAACCACAAATCTATTCTCCAAGTCCATGATTTTCTGTTCTGTGGAAAGGTTCACCTTTCTGTGGAAAGGTGCCCTATGTTAGATTCCAGATATAAGTGATATCATATGGTATTTGTCTTTCTCTTTCTGACTTACTTCACTTAGTATGAGAGTCTCTAGTTGCATCCATGTTGCTGCAAAAGGCATTATTTTGTTCTTTTTTATGGCTGAGTAGCATACTAAATATTCCTCATCCAATCATCTGATGTAGATGGGGTTTTGCTAGCTAAATGGCATCCTATCAAAGGCATAATTGGCAAATGCAGTTCTAAATTGTCAAACTTAAGTTGCTGGGCTGTTTACCATCATTGCTAAAGTTTAAGAAATTGGTGAGATTGTTTAGATATAGAGAGGTCAATATGCTTAGCTAGATTGACAGCATTTAATAACCTCATCCTTATATTGCTCTCAGTGCTTGTCTGAGCAGTTTACTGCAATTACTGTTCCTAAGAGAGCAAAAGCAGAGTTGACATAATTGCCAATACACCCCCTTCTTAAATCTGAATCATATTATTCACAGCCTGTAATATGCACTGAACTTTTGACAATTCTTCCAAAGCCACTGTAGGTACCCTAGAAATCTCATTGCTTTGCTTCTTGAATGATAACTTTAAAAGTTTTTTACTTGTCTTGCTTAAAGAGAGTGTTCTTCTTAATGAGACCAAGGAAGAATTACTGCTTTTCTCAGTGAATGCACTCTGTACTTTCATTACCTGGATAAGGGTGCCTGCCATTTTGGGGGACTTTGGCAGGATACAGATAAACTCAGAAAGTACTTTATAAGTATAAGAAATAATAAAGTGGTAACTGATAATTACATGGTAGTTTAAGGTTTTCAAACCTTAGTACAGTTCTTTTAATTTTCATAGCTATTCTTTTTATAGTTGAGAAAATAAAGATTTAGAGAGGGTAAGTGACCTACTTTGGTCACATGGACTCTATATCAAATACTTTTACTCCATTCTTCCCACTCTTGCACAATGATATTGTATAATGTTGTTGTATATTGTATAATGACATTGTGTAATCATAGGTATACAATTTGAAATTAACAAAGATTTTTGTTCTGATGTCAGTCACATAGGTACTTTGTAACATTTTCTTTGGTTAAAGAAACAAATACAGGAATCTTTCCCTTTCATGGTGTTTTAATCCCATGAAAAATTAAACTTTATTCTCTACCCTGAAGATTAAACTTGATGATTTCTACTTTCTTGACAAAAACCCACTTTATCAGGGCATAAAGGGACAGACAACTGCATTCCCCACAATATTTGAGATTCTGATATCAAGACAATTTTATTCATGTCTCTCAAATGAAGTTACAACATAGAAAGGAGAATAACAATCGGATTTCTCCAATAGCTCTAACTCTATATTCTAGATCCTACAATGAATTAGTTTAGGAAAATGTTATTAATGTTATCTTTCTAGTGAGAGAACATGACAGATCAGTAACTGCCCTAGATAGTCCTATGTTTAAAAAAAGAAGATTTTGCAAGAAGCGTTGTCTTAGATTAATATATCTCTGTTAAAGTAGCCCAACTTTTGAATTAAAAAAAAAAAGTAGGCACACGGGCACATACACACAGACGTGCACGTACACATACATGCATATACTATATATATATTTAAATTTTAATTCTGGATGTCTTATGGGTATTTATCTTTATGAAGGATTTGATGAGCAGTATTCTTATATCCTTGAGTAGCAGGTGATGGTACTTCCATTTATGCTTTCCAAGGATGGGAGTTAGAACTTTTCTGTCCTCACTATTGGTTGTATTAAAACAACAACAACAAAAACTCCAACTTTAAAACCAGTGGCATTGTAGGCCACTAAGCATGGGGGAGAAGAATAGGGAGGGAAACAAAGTGGTGTCTTTTTTCCTCCCCACGGAGAAGCAATAGTACCTATGTAACAGTAGTTGCTCACTTTTATTTCATGTGATATAACAATGTTTAATTTCCAGTAATGTCTCACTTAATGTAAATGACTTATTATTCTTGCCTCATTTGCTGAGTTACTTTCATAGGAAAGTTAAATATTGCATATCATACTCTCCTGATTTTTTAAGTTGAAGATATTGAAAATAGATAAATGTTCTTTTGGTGATTCCGGGTAATCATTTTTCACACATAGGCAATTTTGTGTATGTATCTGTGTTTACATATGTTCAGACTTTCTGGAGTCCTAGATAACCATGCAGTTTGATTTTTTTTTCCTTTTATTTTAAATAGTTTTCCAGAGGGCTCCTTTTTGCTGTTAAACTCTTCTTGCTATCCTTAGCTTTCATTAATAGCTTTTCCTGTCTCCCTGCCTCTTTTAAAATTCTGCCATTATTCTGGTCTCTTCTAGATCTGTTAAATTTATTTCTTAAGGAAAAGAATGACTTGGCACTAGGAGAAATCAATGTGGATTGATAAATGAATAAATTTTATTAAATGAATGTTGTGACAATTACATTGAGGTCTTAAAGTTGCTTTTACTTACATTCAGTTTTTTGGTAAATTGGAAGTTACAAGATGAATGTCTCTAGATAAATGTAGAATTACAGCACATGTATTACTTTCCTTATTCTACTGGTCTCTATGAAAGCATAACCTAATTAGCTTTGTTTACTTGACAGATCAGCAATTTAGTCTCAGAATCATTAGTCACAGAGAGATATATCTGTTTGGGTTCTGACCTCTGGGCAACTCTTCTTAGTGGTAATGACTTCACCATTATTTGGAAATATGAAAGGAATTTTAGTCAGTTTAATGTGTGAGCCTATTAAAAAACTGGTACTCAACCAAAAGTGAATCTCAATCAAAAATGCCCCATCTCCCTCCCTGGTGATAGTCATGGCGTGTTGATTCTGTTTGAATAACAAAATCATCAGACTTAAATCTTAATCCTATTTGGACAAGTTCAGAGCATCTACCTGGAGATGGTCCAATCTCATGATCATTGCTAATTGGGTTACTTTGGGGTTTTATCTTGGTGACTCTGGCTCTTTTCTCTTAGAAGTTTATCTATTTTTTCTCAATTCAGAAACATGGTTCTTTTCTCATGTTTTTTTTCTATTATGGTTTAGTACAAGATATTTAAAATAACTCCCTGTGCTATACAGAAAGACCTTTTTGTTTATATATTGTATATATAGTAGTTTGTGTCTGCTAATTCCAAAGTTATAATTTATCCCTCTCTCACCCCCTTTGCCTTTTGGTAACCGTAAGGTTTTTTTCTATGTTTATGAGTCTGTTTCTGTTGCATAAATTCATTTGTGTCATATTTTAGATTACACATATAAATGATATCACATGCCATTTATTTTTGTGTGTTCTTGAAGATAATGACATCCTATGTAAGACTTTTTCTTAAAATGATTCATTTTATTTTATTATTTTTAAAATTTTATTGGAGCATAGTTGATTTACAATGTTGTATTAGTTACACATATACATATACACATTCTTTTTAGAATTTTTTTCTATATATGTTTTCACAGAATATTGAGTAGAGTTCCCTTTGCTAAGGGATTCAGTTACACATATACATATACACATTCTTTTTAGAATTTTTTCTATATATGTTTTCACAGAATACAAAGTGATTCAGTTACACATATACATATACATATTCTTTTCAGAATTTTTTCTATATATGTTTTTACAGAATATTGAGTAGAGTTCCCTTTGCTATACAGTGGGTCCTTGTTGGTTATCTATTTTTTATATAGTGGTATATATATGTTAATAAGCCTTTTAATCAGCATGTATATTAAGCACTCTTAGAATGTTGTAGAAAGTATAAAGAGAAGATAAATTGCAGCAAAATTTCATAAATTTTTGTAATTATGAGAAATTACCATATGATACATATTTTCATGCCAAATAAAATTCTATATCATTCTATATACAAAGTTTTTTCTCCATTGATATTTTTTATTATTTTTAAAAGATTTTTGTTTTTTCCATTATAGTTGATTTACAGTGTTCTGGCAATTTCTGCTGTACAGCAAAGTCACCCAGTCATACATGTTTACATTATTTTTCTCACATTATTCTCCATTATGCTCTGCCACAAGTGACTAGATATAGTTCTCTGTGCTATACAGCCAAATCTCATTGCTTATCCACTCCAAATGTAATAGTTTGCATCTATTAACCCCAAACTCCCAGTCTATCCAACTCCCTCCCTCTCCCCCTTGGCAGCCACAAGTTTGTTCATCAAGTCCATGAGTTTGTTTCTTTTCTTTAGAAAGGTTCATTTGTGCCATATATTAGATTCCAGATATAAGTGATATCATATGGTATTTCTTTCTCTCTCTGACTGATTTCACTTAGTATGAGAGTCTCTAGTTCCATCCACTTTGCTGCAAATGCCATTATTTAGTTCTTTTTTATGGCTGAGTTAATATTCCATTGCGTATATATATATACCACATCTTCTTAATCCATTCATCTGTTGATGGACAATTAGGTTGTTTCCATATCTTGGCTATTGTGAATAGTGCTGCAATGAACATAGGAGTGCATGTGTCTTTTTTAAGGAAAGTTTTGTCTGGATATATGCCCAAGAGTGGGACTGCTGGGTCATATGGTAGTTCTATATTTAGTTTTCTGAGGTAGCTCCATACTCTTTTCCATAGTGGTTGTACCAGTTTACATTCCCACCAACAGTGTAGGAGGGTAACCATTTTCTCCACACCCTCTCCAGCATTTGTTATCTATTGACTTGTTAATGATGGCAATTCTGACCAGTGTGAGCTAGTAACTCACTGTAGTTTTGATTTGCATTTCTATAATAATTAGTGATGTTGAACATTTTTTTCATGTGCCTGTTGGCCATCTTTATGTCTTCTTTGGAGAAATGTCTGTTCAGGTCTTCTGCCCATTTTTCATTTGGGTTGTTGGTTTTATCAACAGTGATTTGTTGATGGCTCAGGTAATATACCTGAAAGCCAATCTTATTTCTTTGCTGTTTCTTCAACAATACAAGTTTACAATATAGCTTAAGAATAGCCTCTGGCACTGCATTTCTGTCAACTACATCTACAATGAAAAGAAGAACTTCCTGGCTTAACTGAAGTTTTCCATCCAGAGGACAGCGGTGGGAGAAGTGGAATTCCGATTAAATTAAAATCATTGATTGAATTTTTTTTTTGTACTCACAGTCTATAAGGAAGTCTTTTGTGTTTGTAAATTTGCAGTTTTAGAGACTATTAATTATGACAACTCATGTAGGTGGGTTGAGAAATCAAAATTGGATGACTTATTTCATGAGAGCTTAATTGGAAACCATGTTTCAACCAAGTCTGAAGGTTCTATGGGTATATGCCCAGAGAAAGTGGTGAGCAATCTTCTTTAATGATGTTAATGAAAAGCTCATTAGGCCTTGAAAGTATGTATTTTTTTTTTCTTTTCAAAGTGAGGTGGCTAGTGGCTTAAGCCTGGGACTAAAATGAACGGGCTTTGATTTATAGGGGGGCATTTGAGTTTGGCTGGAACCAAGGCTCTGAGCTACACTCTGGTCTTTGTCCCAGAGCTTTTAAGAAGTCTCTGGAAAGCATCAAGGTATGGGAGAGATGAATGACAGAACCAGTAGAGACAGGACATGTCATTCTGCTTTGGGAATCAGAAAATAACTAATGCACCTATTTTCTCTGGGTGTTTTCCTACAGGTATCTTGTAAGAAATGGCCACTTTAAATCTTTCCTCAGTGACTGAATTTATCCTTGAAGGGTTAACAAAATGCCCAGAGCTTCAGTTGCCACTCTTCCTCCTGTTCCTAGGAATCTATGTGGTCACAGTGGTGGGCAACCTGGGCATGATCGTCTTAATTGCTATCAGTTCTCAACTTCACACTCCAATGTACTATTTTCTCAGCCATTTGTCATTCATCGATCTCTGCTACTCCTCTGTCATTACTCCAAAGATGCTGTTGAACTTTTTGTCAGAGAAGAACATTATCTCCTTTCTGGAATGCATGGCTCAGCTTTATTTTTTCCTTATTTTTGTAATAGCAGAAGGCTACATTCTGACTATCATGGCATATGACCGTTATGTTGCTATCTGTAGCCCACTGCTTTACAATATAATCATGTCCCATAGGGTCTGTTCCATAATGATGGCTGTGGTATATTCACTGGGTTTGTTTGGAGCCACAGTTCATACCACCCGCATGTCAACATTATCCTTCTGTGGACCTCATACTATCAGTCATTATTTTTGTGATATTCTTCCCTTGTTGAGTCTGTCTTGCTCCAGCACCCACATTAATGAGATATTGCTATTTATTATTGGAGGAGTTAATACCTTAGCACCAACACTAGCTATGCTTATCTCTTACGCTTTCATCCTCTCTAGTATCCTCCATATTCGGTCCTCTGATGGACGGTCCAAAGCCTTTGGCACTTGTAGCTCCCATCTCATGGCTGTGGGTATCTTTTTTGGGTCTATAACATTCATGTATTTCAAGCCCCCTTCTAGCAATACTATGGAACAGGAGAAAGTGTCCTCAGTGTTCTACACCTCTGTGATCCCCATGCTGAATCCCTTGATCTACAGCTTGAGAAACAAAGATGTGAAGAATGCACTGAGGAAGGTGGTTGGGGGAAGGTAGTCATCTTGACAAAGAAGCTTTTCTTTGGGAGGAAGAAAGAGTGAACTAGTTGAAAAGTTATCATGGACTCTGTTTATTTCTTTCTCTCTTCCAGAGACAAAATTCATTGCTATTTACAAAATACATATTTTGTACTTGAGAATGTTTAAAACACTTTTGGAGATTATCAGAAAATAAGATTTTCTGATCGTTAATACTTTGGAAATTTTACATGCATTAGAGGGATTTGACAGAGGGCAAATAAACAGAAAAAAGAATATGTTGAAGATATTAATTTTGAAAGTGCTTGATATATAGAGAGTGAGTTAAGGGTTAAGTTTGAGAAGGTATGATGTTATTGATTCAAAGTCCTGGAGGGCAGGAAGAGCGATGTCTTTAAATTCCCAAGGGAAGGTTTTTTCCTATCCCAAAGCTGTTATATCGAGATATTGAAAATATCAATATCACAATACAGCTGTGGAGGGTGTAGTACTTACAGTTAAGACCCATTCATAGGTGGATCATAGGTGGATTGCATGTGATGTGTGAAAGATAAAGGGAGAGAGAAAAGACTAGGTTTAGGTGAGAGGATGATGGTGAGGGTGAAAGAGGTTAAAACTAGCCTAGTCTTACCATTTTGAGCAAAGATCAGTAATAACTAACTAAAATCTCATATTGCATCTCTTTAGAGGCCACCACTTAGGCTATCCATCAAGGCTATGACTGTCCAATAAAAAGTCTAGTAGAGTGTGACTCCAACTTGGGGAGTTGAATTCATTTTATTTTGTATTAGAATAATCATTTTAATGATAGAAATAATGTATATTTTCTCTTAAAAGTGTATAGCTCTTTTCCACCCTCTACATGAGTCCTAGTTATTTTATCACCCCGTGACTTGCCTGTATCCACCATTTCCATTTGGTGAAGAGATCCAATACTCTTGGAGAACAGACACACAACCTCATTGGTGGTTCCTTGCACTGGGTCATCATCATTCCAGACATCAGTACATAACCTTCAGAGTACTCTACTCTCAGTATAGGCTTTTCTCTTAGAGGTATGTGCATGAGGTAGCTGGAAATCGAGCTATGAGAGGAGTTAGCAGCCTTAGTCAATGACTAGAATAAGAATATGAGAAAAAAAGATCTTTTGCTTTGTTTTCATTTTTGCTTTTTAGGGCTGTAGGTGTGGCATATGTAAGTTCCCAGGCCAGTGGTCCAATTGGAGCTACAGCTGCCAGCCTAAGCCCCAGCCACAGCCACAGCAATGCAGGATCCAAGCTGTGTCTGCAACCCACACCACAGCTTACAGCAATGCTGGATCCTTAACCTACTGAGGGAGTCCAGGGATTGAACCTGCGTCCTCATGAATACTAGTCAGATTTGTTACCACTCAGCCACAACAGGAACTCCTAGAAAAAATTTTAATCAGATTGGCAGATGATGTGAAATTATAAGACTAGCTAATAAAATGGATGACAGAATCATGATTCACAAAAACATCTAGAGGCTAGAATGATGAATACATTAAATGAGATTAAAATGTCCATGGACAATATAAAATTCCTATTTCTGCAAAAATCAAAGATGGACTAGACTGCCTAACTGCAGAGAATTAAGAGTTTTTGCTGACAACAAAGTCAATGAAAGCAAATAGTACAGCTACCTCAAGAGTTAATGCTACACTTACAGATCTGCATTAAAGTTTATCTGCATTAGTTGCATTTTAGTATTTAGAATGAGAAAAATTTTAAAACTCACTTTGCACTGTAGTGTTTAGTCTATTTCCATTTGAGTGTAATTTATTCAGTATATATCACTTCTAGGGCCATTAGCTCCTTGTGTATTCTGAGGATTATGGCTATCATGACAAGGGACTTGAAATTATGCATTCATTCATATATTTATTCTTTTGGTTATTCATTTAATCAATATTTTTTAAAGCCCAGTACATTCCTAGCAATATTCCTCATATTGGTGATGAAGAAATAAAAACACAGAAGTCCTTGCCTTGGTTAGATTTATGTTTTAGTTTCAAAGATAGAAAATAAACAGGGACAAGTGCATACTACACTATCAGGTCACAAAACACTTTAGGAAAGTTTAGCAAAGCAAGTTAAGAGAATAGAGACTGATCAGAGATATGGGGGCGGGGTGCTTAGCTTACCAATAAAAGGGCAGAGTTTCATTGTAGAATTTGTAGTTTTTGCCACAGGGCATAACTAAGCTACGTGGAAAAAAGTAGCAGAGAGGCACACTTTTTCAGAATTTAAGAAAGACTTTTTCTCATAGTTCATGTTATCATGCCATTACCATTTGTATGTAGGATGAGTTCCTCTACCACCCTCAGCTTCAATTTGCTCATTTCTTGTCCTGCACACAGCTTATATCTCAGGATGTGAAATGTGTGGAGAAATCCAGGAATAAAACTTCAGTACCAAACTCTTAAGTTCTCAAGTTTTGATTTCCTGAGACCATTTCATGAGACCAAAACAGGGTTGCTAAATTTTTGGTTTGGCAAAAATTTTGTCTGGTCAAGAAATAATAACTATCATGTACCATCAGCACCAAGTCATAAAATGAAAGGTTATTTTTTTTGTGTGTCTTTTTTTTCTTTTTAGGGCCGCACCTGTGGCATATGGATGTTCCCAGGCTAGGGGTCGAATTGGAGCTGTAGCTACCCATCTACACCACAGCCACAGCAGCACAGGATCCGAGCTGCGTCTGTGACCTACACCACAGCTCACAACAATGCCAGATCCTTAACGCACTGAGTGAGGTCAGGGATCGAACCCACATCCTATAGATGCTAGTCAGGTTCATTAACCACTGTGTCACTATGGGAACTCCTGAAATGTTATTTTTTTTAATTTAATGATTTTTATTTTCTTCCATTATAGCTGGTTTACAGTGTTCTGTCAATTTTCTACTGTACAGCAAGGTGACCCAGTCACACATACACATACACATTCCTTTTTCTCACATTATCATGCTCCATCATAAGTGACTAGATATAGTTCACAGTGCTATACAGCAGGACTGAAAGGTTATCTTGAATGCCAGTGATGTTAAAGATAAGGTGGAAGTGATAACCTCACTAAAAAAGGAACGTTTGTCAACCCATGTTCATTGCAGCATTATTCACAATAGCCAAAAATTGGAAACAACCCACTTCTAGTATCAGATGAGTAGATAAAGATAATGTGATATATACATACAATAGAAAAATGGATTTCCCGTCATGGCACAGTGGAAACAAATCCAACTAGGAACCATGAGGTTGCGGGTTTGATCCCTGGTCTCGCCCAGTGGGTTAAGGATCTGGCATTGCTGTGAGCTATGGTATGGGTCACAGACACGGCTCAGATCTGATGTTGCTGTGGCTGCGGTATAGGCCAGCAGCTATAGCTCTGATTAGACCCCTAGCCTGGGGACCTCCATATGCCGGCCGGGTGTGGCCCTAAAAAAAAAAAAAAGAAAAGAAAATTGTTTAACCTTATAAATGAAGGAAATTCTGACACTTGCTACAACATGGATAAAACTTGAAGACATGCTCAGTGAATTAAGCTGGACAAAAAGGATAAATATTATATGATTTAACTTATATGTGGTACCTAATGTAGTCAGATTCATACAGACAGAAAGTAGGAAGGTAGTTGCCAGGGCCTGGGGAGAGAGGCTGGAGTTACTGTTTAATGTTGCAGAATAGTACATTTTGAAATGGCTAAAATGGTAACTATTTTATGCATATTTTATTACAATTTTAAAAAGAAAAATAAAGGAGAATCTTTGCATTAAATAAATTAGGTTTAGGGACATTTTAGTACTCTTCTCCATTTTCCTACTGACTGAGGAAATTACAGTCAAGAACAAGCAACCGACTGAATAATTGCTTTTGGGAATCATTGATCTAACTTCTGTGTGTTTCAGAAACCTCACTGGTAACATGAAAAATATAAAATAAGAAACTTATTTTAGAATCTTTACTACTGTTGGGAAATATGGTAATAAGGGGGCTCAGAGGATATGATTATTTTTTCCAAGGTTATTAAATACTGAACACTCCAATAATCTCTAGGCTCAGTGGGTCTTGGGGGACCTGTGTGTATAGGGGTAGGTGTTTCTAATGATGTCCCTAAGCTCAGTAAGCCTCAAATACACATTGGATATCACATCACCCTCTTGCTTTTAAGATTGGGAAATTAAATATGATTTGCTGCAAGAGTTGGTAGTATCAGAAAAATTTTTATTTTTTACCTTTAGCCAATCAAATAATTCAATCCTTGACATATAAACGTGCACATCAGGCAGTAGAAGGGGATTTTCTCCTTTTTGGTGATAATAATAATCTGTTTCCTGAGCAAAGTAAGCAATTCCTAGGAACTTCAATCTCTGTGCAAGATCAGGGTAAGTGTCCAGCTTTATTTATGGCGTTTGTACCCAATATAATAGAGGGCAATTTGTGATTAGCAATGCTGCTAACCACATGCATTGTCTAGGCTTTGTCCAGGAGCACTTGTCTCAGTATTTTTTCCACTTGGTTTTGTCCAGCCTTCTCCTCTCCTATTACTCTCACCTTGTCACTTCTTCATAACTTGGGTCACAACCTTCTGCAGGAGCACTTCCAGTCCAAGTGCAGAGAGTACTAGGTCTGGTGCAGAGAGCATCATTTTCCTTATGACTCTTAAGCTTTTATTTCCCTGAGTTGCTTTTGGTTGATGTATTTATTAGTGGTCTTACCTTGTTGTACACCAAGCCAGACAAGTTTCTCAAGGTGAAAATACAGTACAGATACAATCTCAGGTAGAGTATGAATTATTGGACAGAATACGAAACAAAAATTTATACCTCTCATCTGTCTTGAAAGATTGTTGTCAGGTCAATAGGAAATAGATTAAGGGTCCATTCAGCCTTCTTAGTCCTACTTTGTTCCCTCTTGACTTCAGAATCACTTGCCAAAGATACACCCTTTGGAATTAAGAGCCTTCAATGCCAAATAGCCTCAACCCTTCCAATGCCTGTCAAAGTTGCCAAGTCTAGGGACACAAATGTTTAAAAAACCTAGCCACCTCAAATACTTAAAATATTTCACTACCTATACAGAGAGGAAAGATCTAGGATGCATAAGAAACACATGTTTACTTTTTCTTCCTACTAGCATAATTTATTTCCATTTCCCCATATTGTTTTCCTTTATGTATTTCAATTGTATTTCTCAAAACATTAAATTTTGATTAGGTTTTAAGATAATTTGTTTAGCTTTTAAGATAAAGTAATATTTTTAAGGTATTTTGGAATGAGAAGGGAAGATACAAAAAATTGTGTGTAATCATATTATTCTACTTTCTAAGCAAATGACAAAAAAACTGTGTGTGTGTGGGAGTTCCCGTCATGGCACAGTGGTTAACGAATCCGACTAGGAACCATGAGGTTGCAGGTTCGGTCCCTGCCCTTGCTCAGTGGGTTAACAATCCGGCGCTGCCGTGAGCTGTGGTGTAGGTTGCAGACGCGGCTCGGATCCCGCGTTGCTGTGGCTCTGGTGTAGGCCGGTGGCTACAGCTCCGATTGGACCCCTAGCCTGGGAACCTCCATATGCCACAGAACCGGCCCAAAGAAATAGCAAAAAGACAAAAAAAAAACTGTGTGTGTGTGTAAAATTATATGAACACATAGAAAGTTAACAGCAGAGAAGTTAATTACAGGCTCTATGAGTAGGAGAGGACAGCAAGAAACAACAGAAAAGAAAAAAGTCTATACTAAAATACAAATTGTGCACAAGTTATATTCATTCATTCTATAGTAGATATAATAATCCACACATATATTTGTATTTACATGTATGTGTTTAATACACAATGACTTAAAAACCTGGCATCTGATAGTACAGAAAGAACATTAATTAGATTTTAGCTTGATTAAAAGATGGTAGAGAGTGCAGTTGTGCAAAAAAAAAAAAAATGTAATTTTCCCCACTCCTTCCAATAACCACATCATCTTTGAGGAATGACCATGAGCATAATACATTTCTTCAACAAATATAGATGGAATGTCTATTATGATTTAGGCATTAAAGGCATACAGCTAGGTAGATACAGTCCCCGTTCATGAAGAGCTTAAAGCCTAGTTCAAGAGTTTGAGAAGAAAACAATTAGCTGTCATATATACAGTGCATGTTAAATTGAAGGTATATAAAGAATGTTATGTGGATAGTGGTGCCAGGGATTTCTAAAAGGCGATGTTTAATTTGCGCTGAGAAGAAAGTTTGCTAATAATGCAGATGAAATATAGAGAAAGGCAGAGGAATCAGCATCTAAATAGTGTATAAGCATGAAATCTTTCCAGTGTGTTTGTGATACACAAATGGGGTTATGTAGATGGACTGTAGCATGCTGGGGTGGATGGGTGGGGCGGGAAAATATAAGCTTAAATAAACTGGAATTTGGAACACACCTTGATCAGTCTTTCTGTTTGTTCCATAAAAACACAATAAAAACATCATCCATAAGCTAAAAAAAAAAGTAATCTGGGGCCTCATTATTATAGGTCTTAAATATTAGGTGAAGAATTTGGAGTTTTTCATGAAGGCAGTGAGGAAACACAGACTGTTTCTAAACACACATCCATCTAAAATGGCTCCATCTGGGAGGCAGTTCAAGTTACATGAGGATGAACTTACTGGATTTCACAACTTCCAAGAAAAATACAGAATATTCTTTTATTCAGATCCAGAGGCTAAACCACCACCAACATGCTTCAGAAAGTTCAAGTTTGACACTAATAGCAACATTCACCTTAGACATCCTCAGAAGCACCTCTTCCTTCCACAGTAAGGGCTGTCAAATGGGGTTGGGTCTTATACATAAGAGAATAGTAGTTCACTGCTAGTGTTCCCACCCGCTGGCATTTCTGAGAATGTTTGAGGTATGAGGAAACTCTCACTGGAACAATAAAGCTAGTTGGCACCTGGGTTACAAGAAATCATCCTTCATCAGTGATTCCAGTAGTAAACTCTTCTGCCTCCCTATCCCTGCCCATTTGATGAGAGCTAGATGGTGTTATATGAGTAATTCTGCTTCTTCAGTGTGGTGCTTTATGTTGGATATTTTGTTTATCAAATGATGATTAGATGACTTAGACCCAACCCCAAGCCCCCTGCCATTCCAATTAGAAATAAGAGGCCACTGTCAGTACCCCAGACATTCTTGTTTGCAAACACCATGGGAGATGCCTGCAGCCCTTACAGTAAGAAAACTGGGGAAACTGAAACTGTGTTTAGAATCTTCATCAGTTTTTTTTTTCTTCTATTTAACTATCAGCAAATGGCTGTTAGCAAATGGCTTTGGGGTATTTGCTGCCAAATTCAGGTCATGAAGGTTTTTAAGTCAGACAAGGAGACATTTTTTTTTTTTTGCATTCTAAGGAAACAGACACACACAAAACACTTCTAAGAAAGTTCTGGAACCAGTTTAGATGATGCGCAGGGTGCTCTAGGAATAGGACCAGACATAATGAGGGCTGTGATTCATTCTCTCAGTTCCCGTCCACCTTCCTTATGCAGGTCTGCTTTTGTTGGAAAGAGACCGAAGATCCATCCTAATGTATTTCTTATCTTCCATTTCCACAGAAATTTACAAAGAAGAATGGTTGCAGGAAATCATTCTACAGCATCCAGTTTTGTCTTAGAAGGTTTAACCCAGTTGCCAGAGCTCCAGCTGCCTTTCTTCCTCCTGTTCTTGGGAATCTATGTGGTGACAGTGGTGGGGAACCTGGGCTTGATTCTCCTGATTGCAGTAAGCCCTTTGCTTCACACCCCTATGTACCACTTCCTCGGTAACTTGTCCTTCATTGATCTTTGCTATTCCTCTGTCATTACCCCTAAAATGCTGGTAAACTTCCTAGGGAAGAAGAATATAATCCTTTACTCCGAGTGCATGGCACAGCTCTTTTTCTTTGTGGTCTTTGTGGTGGCTGAGGGTTACCTCCTGACTGCAATGGCATATGATCGCTATGTTGCTATCTGCAGCCCACTGCTCTACAATGTGATCATGCACTTTTGGGTCTGCTGTCTGCTTGTGCTGGTTGCATTCATCCTGGGCTTTCTCTCTGCCTTGGCCCATACAAGTGCCATGATGAAACTGTCCTTCTGCAAGTCCCACATCATCAGACATTACTTCTGTGACGTCCTTCTTCTCCTCAATCTGTCCTGCTCCAATACACACCTCAGTGAGCTTCTGCTTTTCGTCATTGCAGGATTTAACACCTTGGTGCCCACCCTAGCTGTCTTCATTTCCTATGCCTTCATCTTCTACAGCATCCTTCACATCCGATCCTCGGAGGGCCGATCCAAGGCTTTTGGCACTTGCAGCTCTCACCTCATGGCTGTGGGGATATTCTTTGGGTCTATCACATTCATGTATTTCAAACCCCCTTCCAGTAACTCCCTGGAACAGGAAAAGGTGTCCTCAGTGTTTTATACCACAGTGATCCCCATGCTGAACCCATTAATATACAGTCTGAGGAACAAGGATGTGAAGAAGGCATTGAGGAAGGTTTGGGTTAGGAAATGATTCTTGCTTTTGGAGTCTTATAAATGGGGAAATGAATGGTTCCAATGAAAACATGTTCTTTTTGTTCATTTTTCCTTGTTATTCTCTTGAGTTTGTTTAACCAGCTCCTGGGATCTTATCATGGCCTTGCCCACCTATCTCTTAAACATATCTTCTCTTCCCCATATATTTCTTTTATGGTTTTCTCAGAGTCTAGGCATAACTTTTCAACCTTTCCCATTCCATAAGATCTCTGAGTCGTTAAGGGCAACATGTGCTATTTACTTTTTTTCCCAGTGGCTTTAATATTTCAGTGAATAGTTTCATAGATCCAGGTTCCTGGCCTTTAAGTTACCATTTTCTAATACATATATCTGTAATATGCCCTCTTCTCTATATCCCTTTCTCTCTCTCTCTTTCTTTCTCTCCCCCTCTCTAGTTTAATTAACTTGTTTTAATTTATTTTATTTTATTCTTTCTATTATTCCTATTCTGGATATAAAACTAAAGTAAACCTTGTAAATCACTTGATTTTCTAAGCTGATTTGATTCCTAGAAACAGTTTCCAAATCCAGACCTTTAAGCTACCTTCTTAGTTTTTAGCTTTTCAATAATTTAATTGAACTCTTTCTCTTTCTCAGTGTAGTAAGATGCAGTATTCTTTTATAGTAAGACTTTGCATTTGCATTGGTTCATTGATGAAACTTACCAGTCATTTAAAGGGAAACTCAGTATTAGAATATGGAACTCTAAAGCCCTGATCAGAGCTTAAGTATTTAACAAATCAAGGGACAAGCGGAGTCTACTATGTGGGAGCTAACTTGAGCCTGTGCAGAAGCCACAGTAATTCAGTTATGCTTGCCACAGTTTCAGGTCTGGGTCACAGAGCCAGTTTAAAGCAACATAAAACTATGACTCAATTTATAGTAGTCCAGCCACCCTGTTCTATTAGTCTTGGAATGAATATTTTTTAAAGACACAGCTGAAAATAGCGTAAAACAACAAATGATTGTTCCATTCCCTGTTTTCTTAAAAAAAAAATCTATATGAAAGTTTCTCTTTCCCTCATAAATCACTACCTGTTTGAGAAAATATTCCTCTGTATGTCCAGGTTTAAGCTGTAGAATATTTGCTCCTACGATTCCTGAGGTTGGCTTAACTCACCTAGCTTAGATTTGCCAAGACCATAGAAGCATAGCTGTATGGAGGCTCACTTAGCTCACATTTTCAAGGAGCTTAGTCTCTGCTGAGGCACTTGCCTTTGCTTAAGACCCAGCACTAGCAGCGCAGCCTCTGGAGAAATGAAAGTTCATTCACATAAAATTATTCACTCACCTTTAAACAAATCTGCAATATGATGTACCTGTGAAAGCTGAAATCTCACATTATCAGAGGTTTAGACTCATAGCTATCTGCTGAGATCTCATTAGCTACAGGTTATACATAAACTCTAAAAACATCACAAAAAGTATCAATTTATGCCACTAAGGTCAAATTCCCATCTCCCCATCAGAAGCCCAAAACTCTTTGGTGCACATTTGTGGCTAAATCTACTTCTCCTGTTAACTTCTTTATAACCCTGGCCCAATGCACAGGGTACAGTTGTTTGAGGAAGACAAATACACGGTCTTTGTTGTGCACCAATAGAGAAAGTAAATAAACAATCTGGTAAAAACCAAAATATCTTTATTACATCTTTATTGTTGCGAAAGGCATATTTTGAGGCAAGTGAACCACTTAATACCAAGCTCTAGAGTAAGGAAAATGTACTACTCTAATCACAGAAAGTGCTGGATTCCTGCAGGTCTCTGCTAGTAGAGGTAGGGCTGCATGGGAAATATATGAGAATATGCTAACTCTCAAAAAGAGAATAAAAAAGAAGAGAATGGTTTCTCCTTTGAAACTCACCAATCAGATAAGTAGTTCTGCCTTCCCAGGAGGTGTGAGTAAGGATGTAAGGAGGATCTGAAGTGTAAGAGTAGTAAATATGCCTTCACATAGACACACAGAGGGAATATCAGGAATGAGAAAGAGCTGTTTCATTCTGTTTTCATGTATGCCTAGAATTTAGAAAAACAGATGCCAATCAATCTAGAAAACAAAGCAAGTCTATGATGAATAAAAATAGAATCAAGAAAGACAAAGATTCAAAATTAAAATTATGACAAAAATTCTAAGTAAGTTTTATGAAAAGTGCCAAAACATTCATTAGCAAACTTAGAAAGGGTGATTCTGTCTTAACTCCAGAAGGAAAAGTCAGAACCAGTGGAGAAGAGCAAAAGGACTTTAGTTGCCCAAAATAAAAATATGTGAAGCTCCTTAAAAATTAATACAATAAAGATTGATAACCCATAGGAACATAGCCAAAAAATCTTTAAACAGACTAATATAAAAAATAATATACCGATACTGCAGAAATACAAAAAACCATAAGGGAATACTCTGAACGACTATATGCCAACAAATTTGACAGTCTGGAAGAAATGGACAATTTTCTAGAATCTTACAGCCTGCCAAAACTGAATCAAGAAGAAACAGTCCAACTGAACAGAACAATCACTAGAAGTGAAATTGAAGAAGACATAAAAACACTCCCTACAAATAAAAGTCCAGGACCAGATGGCTTCACAGGTGAATTCCATCAAACATATAAAGAGGATCTGGGGTCCATCCTCCTTAAACTCTTTCAAAAGGTTGAAGAAGAAGGAATACTCCCAAAGTCATTCTATGATGCCACCATCACCCTAATTCCAAAACCAGACAAATATACCACCAAAAAAGAAAACTATCGGCCAATATCTTTCATGAATATAGATGCAAAAATTCTCAACAAAATCTTAACCATCCGAATCCAACAACACATCAAAAAAAATCATACACCATGACCAGTTAGGGTTCATCCCAGGTTCACAAGGATGGTTCAACATACGCAAATCAATCAACGTCATACAACATATTAACAAAAGAAAAGTCAAAAATCATATGATCATCTCAATAGACGCAGAAAAAGCATTTGACAAGGTCCAACACCCATTCGTGATCAAGACCCTCACCAAAGTGGGTATAGAGGGAATATTCCTGAACATAATCAAAGCCGTTTATGATGAACCCACAGCAAATATAATCCTCAATGGGGAAAAACTGAAAGCCTTCTCACTCAAATCTGGAACAAGACAGGGATGCCCACTCTCACCACTGCTATTCACCGTAGTTTTGGAAGGCCTAGCCACAGCAATTATATAAACAAAAGAGACAAAAGGCATCCATATAGGAAGAGAAGAGATCAAACTGTCACTGTATGCAGATGACATGATACTATACATAGAAAACCCTAAGGACTCAACCCAAAAATTCCTTGAACTGATTAATAAATTCAACAAAGTAGCAGGATATAAGATTAACATTCAGAAGTCAGTCTCATTTCTGTATGCCAGCAATGAAATTTTAGAAAAGGAATACAAAAATACAATACAATACCTTTTAAAATTGCACCTTACAAAATCAAATACCTCGGAATACACCTGACCAAGGAGGTAAAGGACCTACATGCCGAGAACTATAAAACTTTAATTAAAGAAATCAAAGAAGATGTAAAGAAATGGAAAGATATTCCATGTTCCTGGATTGGGAAAATCAATATTGTAAAAATGGCCATACTACCCAAAGCAGTCTACAGATTCAATGCATTCCCTATCAAATGACCCATGACATTTTTCACAGAAGTAGAACAAACAATCCAAACATTTCTATGGAACCACAAAAGACCCAGAATCGCCAAAGCAATCCTGAGAAACAAAAACCAAGCAGGAGGCATAACTCTCCCAGACTTCAAGAAATACTACAAAGCCACAGTCATCAAAACAGTGTGGTACTGGTATCAAAACAGACAGACAGACCCATGGAACAGAATAGAGAACCCGGAAATAAACCCTGACACCTATGGTCAATTCATCTTTGACAAGGGAGGCAAGAACATCAAATGGGAAAAAGAACGTCTACTCAGCAAGCATTGCTGGGAAACCTGGACAGCTGCATGCAAAGCAATGAAACTAGAACACACCCTCATACCATGCACAAAAATAAATTCAAAATGGCTGATAGACTTAAATATAAGATAGGACACCATCAAACTCCTAGAAGAAAACATAGGCAAAACACTCTCTGACATCAACCTCATGAATATTTTCTCAGGTCAGTCTCCCAAAGCAATCGAAATTAGAGCAAAAATAAACCCAAACTAAAAAGCTTTTGCACAGCAAAGGAAACCAAACAGAAAACAAAAAGACAACTTACAGAATGGGAGAAAATAGTTTCAAATGATGCAACCGACAAGGGCTTAATCTCTAGAATACATAAGCAACTTATACAACCCAACAGCAAAAAAGCCAATCAACCAATGGAAAAATGGGCAAAAGACCTGAATAGAAATTTTTCCAAGGAAGATGTACAGATGGCCAGCAAACACATGAAAAAATGCTCAACATCGCTGATGATAAGAGAAATGCAAATCAAAACTACCATGAGATACCACCTCACACCAGTCAGAATGGCCATCATTAATAAATCCACAAATAACCAGTGCTGGAGGGGTTGTGGAGAAAAGGGAACCCTCCTGCACTGTTGGTGGGAATGGAAACTGGTACAACCACTATGGAGAACGGTTTGGAGATACCTTAGAAATCTATATATATAACTTCCATATGATGCCGCAATCCTACTCTTGGGCATATATCCAGACAAAACTCTACTTAAAAGAGACACATGCACCCGCATGTTCATTGCAGCACTATTCACAAGAGCCAGGACATAGAAACAACCCAAATGTCCATCGACAGAGGATTGGATTCGGAAGAGGTGGTATATATACAAAATGGAATACTACTCAGCCATGAAAAGAACATAATAATGCCATTTGCAGCAACATGGATGGAGCTAGAGAATCTCATACTGAGTGAAATGAGTCAGAAAGACAAAGACAAATACCATATGATATTACTTATGACTGGAATCTAATATCCAGCACAAATGAACATCTCCACAGAAAAGAAAATCATGGACTTGGAGAATAGAGTTGTGGCTGCCTGACGGGAGAGGGCGGGCGTGGGGGGGATCAGGAGCTTGGGCTTATCAGACACAACTTAGAATAGATTTACAAGGAGATCCTGCTGAGTAGCATTGAGAACTATGTCTAGATATTCATATTGCAACAAAACAAAGGGTGGCGGAAAAAATGTATACATGTAAGAATAACTTGATCCCCATGCTGTACAGCAAGAAAAAAAATAATATAAATGCAAATTAGTACATTAAACTTGTCCATCTCTATTAGAAGTGAAAATTTAAGTAAAATGATAATGATACACATAAACACCTCTTTTAATTTTGTTTGACAATGTATATTAAATACATTGTGTTGTAAACTCTACATTAACTATTACAAAGTAATTCAATTACCAGGCATGTATATTTAAGAAATAAAATAATATTGGCAAAGATAGAGCTGCAAAGAGAGCTACTGATAATTGCAAAAATGAATTGAAATACCCCTCAAAGATATAAACTTAAATAAAATATGGTAGAGATATATAATGGAATAAAAAGCAGTCATTTAAGTAATTTTGTAAAATAATACTTAGTGACAGGGAAAATATCCAAGTTTATAAAATTGTAAAAGAACTTCTGGCCTTGGCACTCGTTTATGTGACTCAGTAGAATGAAAAATTCCCAGTGCATTAACAGATATTCTTTCCCTTTTCTAGCTGCAATAATTATATAGCATGCAAATGAATGAGGATATTATAGGGATGATTTTAAAGTCATTTTCTGTGTGCCTGTGTTGAGTGCAAAGGAATTGAAGGATTTTGTCTTCTCTATCTTAATGAATTTTTATATGCTACGAATAAGAATACACTTTGAATTTTTAATTAGATTTATACCTATTTAGTGACTATCCAGATAAAGACATAAATAGAATATTAGCATCACATCAGAAGCCTTTCTCATGCTCCTTCCCAGTCCATACACACCTCTGAGGTAGCACTAGTATACAATTAGGTAATTTTGCCTTTTTTGAATGGCATATATGTGGAATTGTATAATATATACTCTTCCGTGTCTAGCTTATATCACTCAAAAATTTGCCTAAAACATTTTTTTTCCATGCCATGTTATGTTCATGTAGTCTCTAGTGTAAAAATACATTTTATTTATCCATTCTCCTTTTAGATAGATGTTTAAGAATGTGTTCAGTTTGGGTATATAACCATTCCTAAATATATGCTTACTGGGTTGTAAAGAAGGTTACCAAGTAGCTTTAGAAAATAATGCCAAACTGTTTTCCAAGGTGAGTGGTAATGCTCTACTTTTTAGTCCTGTTAGAAAACAGAAATGAACACTTTCTTAAAATAGAAATGAACTCTTCTGTAACATAATAAAGTAAAAATGCTTTGATTATATACCTAACATATTATTTAATAGAAAATATTAGAGGTTCTTCTACTAAGATCCAGAACAAGGGCAATATGCCCACTATTCCATCATAATTTAGTATTATACTAAATTTATTAGCTGAGGTAATTAAATATGAGAAATCAACTAGTAATATAATAATTGGGAAAATTATCTTTATTTGCAGATGATATGATAGCATACCTGGAAAAACCTATAGAATCGATGATAAAGCTAACAATAAAAAATTCAATAAGATAGTGGGAGATAAATTAACATACAAAAATTAATAAAAATATAATACATTTCAGAGTATAATAATATAGAAGATTTTCTAAAATAGCAAAAAGATAAAATACACGTGAATGAACTTAACAAAAAAAGTCCAAAACCTACCTGAGAGAAAAATTCTAATATTCCTGAAAAATACAAAAGTAGACTTGAACAAATGATAAGACATTTATTGTTCTTGGATAGGATGATTCAACATTTACAGATGGAAGACTCTAATTTGCAAACTTAATACAATCTCAATAAAAATACCACAAAGACTGTTTACGGTTCCAGGCATTTTTTTTCAACTTTACTGAAGTCTAAGTGTACGTGAAGTTATTGAAGTATAATTATAATATACTACACTGCACATATGTAAAATGCACAATCTAATTTGTTTTGACACATCTATACATAAGTGAAACCATCACCACACTCAAGATAGAAATATTTTGGAGTTCCTGTCATGCCTCAGCAGAAACAAATCTAACAAGTATCCATGAGCATGCAGGTTTGATTCCTGACTTCAGTGGGTTAAGGATCCGGCATTGCCCTGAGCTGTGAAGTAGGTAGCAGAGCTCAGATCTGGCAGTGCTGTGACTGTGGCTATGGCATAGGCCAGTGGCTACTGCTCCAATTGGACCCCTAGCCTGGGAACCTCCATATGCAGCAAGTTTGGCCCTAAAGAGCAAAAAAAAAATTTTTATTCTGTCTCAAAATTGTTTGTTTGTCCTCTGTCCTCAGGCAATAACTGATTTGCGTTCTGTTATTGTAAATTGTTGTCATTTGCATTGTAAGTACAGCAAAGACCCTGCTTTCACAGAGAAGACATTTTAGAAGGATAGAAGTGAAACTGACAGCATAATGGTCTGAACCTAGCCAGAACACAGATTGGGACTTGAACCCATGTGCTGGGACTCGAATCCAGGCTAAAGCCAGTTTGGGACTTGAACCCATAGTTTTAAATTAGAATCACTCACCCAGTGTCTGGACTTACCGAGGTTCAGGTTCTTCATGCCTCCTCACAGAAGGAATTCAGCAAGAGGCAAAGTGATTGGCAAGAAATAGATTTATTAAGATAGAAGGCTTGTGAGGGATGCAAGTGGGCAGGCACAGAAGCTCTGCCCTGAGGACCCAGTGGGCTACAGTTTTATCATCCAAGGGGAGTGGGGCTTGGAAAAGACCACCTCTTCCTTTCTGGGAGTAGTAGCTCCTCCTTGGTGTCTGGTAAGATGTGTATTCAAATCAGCAGAAGGGCGGTCTGGCCCACAAACTCCTGCCCTTGGTATGAATCAGAATGCAGGCTTCATCCCATTCCCACGCAATGACCTGAGGCAATTCTCCCACCTCTCCTAGTCAAGCAAGGCTATCTTGTTCAGATGGCTTTTTTGAGCACTCTGTTAATTGCAGTGATCTCCCAAAGTCCCTTAAGTTTCCCTCTTTATCTATGGTCTTCTACAACTTATTGGGACTTCTACAACTACTTGTGCATACTCCATCCCTATCAGAACAAACAATAAAACAAATTAACAGGAAATATTTGGTAGCTGAAAAGAAAACTGGATGATACGACTATTTGAGGCCATTTAGACTGAGTGATCAGGAAAGACTTTTCCGAAGAGGTGATGTTAAAAGTGGGATAACAGTATCAAGAATATTCTAGGCATGTGAGGATCATGGCATGGGGTATTCTAAGCTGGAGACAGAATGAAGGATGGAATGATTTTCTATCTCAGAGAAGAAAATGAGTTTGGTGGTTAGATTATGGTGATCACTGGAGAGTGTTATCCATGGAGAACAGGAAGATTGACAGCACCAGATCAAGGGGTTCTTAGGATGAACGGAGTATTGATCATGAACTTTATTTGAAAAAGCTTAGCATCTGAACATATCAATAGGAAGGTGGTAGTTATGAATTCTAATTTGAAAAGGCATAGTGGAGTGATGGAAAAATTACTGCACTTGACTGCAGAAAACATGGGTTTGCATCCTATTTTTACTGTTTACCAGGTTTATGGCCTTGGGTAAATGTTAATCTTTCTGAGTCTCAGGTTTTATAATGAAGAAAATGGTAGGTTGTATTAACCATGCCTCACTACCTTTAAAGATCTATGTTATTTTTCTAGAGTTTTCTGCATTTTGATAATATCCAGTTTATTCAGTAAGTTAGGTAAGAAAATTTAAAGTGTTTGTACATAGAGTATAAATGTACAAAACTATCATCTTCATCATAGGAGTTCCCGTTGTGGCTCAGTGGTTAACGAATCCGACTAGGAACCATGAAATTGCGGGTTCAATCCCTGGGCTTGCTTAGTGGGTTAAGGATCTGGCGTTGCTGTGAGCTGTGGTGTAGGTTGCAGACACGGCTCGGATCCCACGTTGCTGTGGCTGTGGTGTAGGCCGGTGGCTACAGCTCCGATTCGACCCCTAGGCTGGGAACCTCCATATGCCACGAGAGCTTCCCCAAAAAATAGCAAAAATACAAAACAAACAAACAAACAAACAAACAAACAAAAACAGCGAAGTTTTAAGTTAACATAATACAAAGTTTGGGCTTTAGAATCCTAGAGACTGGGATTGAATCTGTCCTTGTTTTGCTTTACTGGCTGAGATCTTGAACAACTACTTATTCCCTCTGAATCTGAATTTTTCCATTTATTTGCCATTAGAAAAATGAGAGCCTTGATCCCGGAGGTTTTGTAAGGATGACATGAGATAACATCTGTAAAGGTGGCACTTAATAACTTCACTTGTAATATTTTTGAAGCATAATTGTTAAGTGATAATTTGTCTTTTTTCTCTAGCCTCCTCCTTGTATTGTGGTCTAGGGGTATGAACATATCTAGCTCAGGCAGCTGGGTAAAACTTTTGGAGAGGTGTAAGAAGTATATTGAAACAGATCAGATAAGGATATTCCCAGAGGAGAAGAATATATGTACGTAGGAGTTTGGCTGCATACATTTCCTCTATTCATATTTATTTATTTATGCTTATAATTCTTATTATTAAATTCATTTATTCATTCAGTAAATATGGTTTGAACAACCATGTGTCATTGTTGCTCCAGGTACTAGAGATAGAAAGACCTACAACAGAGACATGGCTCTTATTGTAGTAAATCTTACATTCTGAAGGAGTGGACAGATATTATCCAATTACTGTCAGAATTAAGTGTTTAATTAAAGTTGCAATAAGTACTGTGAAAGAGATGGATAGACTCCTATGAATTCATGTTTCAGAAGACTGCACCTCTTTTTTCCTAGCCACCTGAAAGAAAAGCATTTATGAAACTTAACGTAACTGAACCTCAGAGAGACATAGAAAGTGGTCCATGATTGCAGAGTTATTTTGGACTAGATCTGTTCAGATTTCCTAAGTCCTAGTATAATTATTTTCTTCTTCTGGAGTGAAGAAGCCAAAACACTAGAGGGAAAATATGTTATTTCAGTTTTATCTTTTCATTCTATTTTCAACACTGGTCCATATTTTTGTTTTATAGTCTAGTTTTGGTCAAATCTGCTTTCAAGAGCAGAGCTCTGAGTTGACTGTGAACCCTATGTAAGTAATATATTTCCTTCAGAACTGTGTGAGTATGTGTATAACTGAGACGGTCCTCAGCCAAAACCCACTCACTTTCCCTGCTTCCCTTGGCATTGTTTACATCTCCTTCCTAAAGTCCAGAATATTTTGCTCTATTTTTGACAGATATTTCTAATAGTATTTCTAGTATACAAATAAAAATACACAAAACTCTTTGTGCCTCAAGGAATTTTTTTTTTCCCTAATAAGGGGGAACATGACCATCCTATGTGGAGTAAATGCACACTTGTCTAATCTCTTCCCACAATTTTCCGTTTTTTGAAATTGCAACTCTGTCCTTCCAGTTGCCAAGGCCAAAGACATTGGAGCCATCTTTCATTATACTCTTCCTATAGCAATTTACATCTAATCCATCAAACATCAAGACTTGACTTCAAGTTATATTGAGAATCTCATCTCTTCTCACATATTCCCTATGTTCATCCTGGGCCTTGTCACTCTTATCTCTCACCTGGATTAACATAGTCATGTCCTAAATGATCTCCCTGTTTCCAGACATATTTTGCTTCGTTTCATTTGCCAGAGAGCAGAGTGATTATTTCCTTTGCCACTTCTTGTTGTGAACAATTTATAATGTACAGAACGTCACAAAAATAGAACAATGATCATCTCTGTACTCTTCACCTGGATTTACCATTGTTAACATTTTGCCACATTTACTTTCCTTCAGGGACACTGCATGCACACATACACATACCCACACTCGCACACATGCAAACAGGCAGTGTTCTACCATCTAAGAGATGAATGCACACATCATGACACTTCATCCCTGAACAATTCAGCCTAAGTCTCCTGAGAATGGAGACCTTCTACTATATAACCATAGTACAACTATTATACTCAGGAAATTAACATTGATTCAGTTTTACTGATGAACATAAAATCTACATTTAAATGTCCTCTGTTGCCTCAATACTGTGTGCTATAGGTTATTTTTGTTGTTGTTGTTAAGAGCTGTCATTTAATTGATATTTCCTTTTGTATACATAACTAAAAGCCTTTTTTTCTCAGCCTTTTTCTTTTATGACATTGGCATTTAAAAAGAACATAGTTATTTTAGAGATTATTTTTCAGTTTTGATTTGTCTGATTCCTCATGATTGATTTCAGGTTCAGTATTTTTCGCTCAGGTAGCTATTTGGGTGACATTGATTTATTTCTTTAAGAAAAACACAGCAGAAGGCACATGACATCAACTTGTCCCATTATTTTTGCTGTTAAACTTAATCATTTGGTTAAGATGGTTAACCACTAGAATTTGCTATTGTAAGGTACTCCTTTCCCTTTGTTATGAATGAGTAATCTGTGATATGATATTTTGAGATTTTTGGGTCTGTCTTATTCTTATTGCCTTAAGAGGGAAGTTCTTTTTTACCCACTTATTTTAGTTTCCATTGATGTTTTTACATAATTCAGTTATTGGTATGGTCATTGCAACATGATAAGTTTCTAATCATATCATTTCTTTTGCATTCTATTAGTTGATGTTATTCTGCATCAGACGGCCAAAAGCACATAAAAAGATGCACAACATCACTAATTATTAGAGAAAAGCAAATGGAAAGTCCAATGAGTTATTACCTCACAACAGGTGTATTGGCCATCATCAAAAAAGTCTACAAAAAATAAATGCTGGAGAGGGTATGGATAAAAGGGGACCCTCCTACACTGTTGGTGGGAATGTAGATTGGTACAACCACAGTGGAGAACAGTATGGAGGTTTTTAAGAAACTTAGAACTACCATATGATCTAGCAATCCCACTCCACCAAGAGAAAACCATAATTCCAAAAGATATATGCACTCCAAAGTTCACCGCAGCACTATTTACAATAACCAAAACACGGAAGCAACCTAAATGTCCATCAACAGAGGAATATATAGAAACGATGAGATACATATATATAATGGAATAGTACTCAACCATAAAAAAGAATGAAATAATGCCATTTACAGTAACATGAATAGACATAGAGATTATCATACTAAGTGAAGTAAATCAGACACAGAAAGAGAAATACCATATGATATCATTTATATGTGGAACCTAATAAAAATGATAGAGGTGAATTTATTTACAAAATAGAAGGCGACTGACAGATTTCAAAGGCAAGTTTATGGTAACCAAAGCAGAAACATGAGGGGAAGTATAAATTAGGAGCTTGGGGTTAACATATTCAGAACACTATTTATAAAATAGGTAACCAACAAAGACTTATACTATAGGGAACTACTCAATATTCTTTAATTATGAATACGAAAAAAGAATCTGAAAAATAGTGAATATATGTATATGTATAAATGAATCACTTTGCAGTACACACGAAACTAACAATATATTGTAAACCTACTATATTCTAATAATTTTTTTTTAATTTAAAAAGAGAAAGCCTTGCATCACACCAGCACCCAGCACCTTTCTCTGCTTTAGTTTACTCCACAGCACTTATCAGAATTGGGCGCAGTACATGTTTTCTTGTTCATTATTTTTTCCCTATAAGGGTAGGAATTTTTGACTATCTGGCACATAGTTGTCCAGCAAATATTGATTTATTGATTAACTGACTGGATGAATAAATTATAATGGTGTAGTGAGGGTAAGGAATTATTCTGAATGGTGAGAGAATAAATAGGGAATAATTAAAGAAATCACCCAGAAGAAAGCGTTCTTGAGAACCAACTTAAAGAAGTTAAAGTATGCAGTTAGCTTGAAAGAAAATATGTAAATAAAAATACAATGAATATTTAAAATTAGAAATCATTCTCTCCCTTTGTGCAATGCCCATCCAAACCCCCACTCTGTCTGAGGCTTCCACAAGACCCATATCATTTTTGATGGTTATAACAATGGCTAGAAGTCTTACAAAAGTACTATTTCTTCTTACTTACTAGATTCTGTTAAAATTTTTTACTAAGGAATGTGCATTGCTTCTATAACCATGTTGTATATTAAAATGCAAATACCTGAAATAACTATTCAGCCATTTTTTAAACACTGCAACTTTAAAATAGGTTTGATTGGGAACGTTCAGTTTAGCAAGAAAAATTATGCAAAGGAAGGGTTCTGAGATATCCATAGACTTAAAAGTGTTCAGGTTAAGAAATGTTTCTTCTGTCATTCAATTTTTAGAATCTTGAGTTTTACGGCTTTACAGATTTTCTCAGTTTTAAGAGCAATTTTATTATATCTTGAAAACAAAATATTTTCTCTAGGTGGAAAAAAAGAAGTTGGTTTTCTGAGTAGCAAGGAGACTAATGAGAGTAAAAGAACTGGGTATTAGGAATAGGGGCATGTAAAGAGGAATTGAGGGTCACCAAAAATAAGTCATTGAGACATTTCAGTTTAAGATGTCCCTTTATTTCAAACTAGTTACTTTTCAAAACAAGCTGAAATAAAACATGAGATCTATTTGTGCTATTTCTTTTAAAAAGTGATGTTTTCTAAACAGACCTGGAAGGTATCTCACCACTCAGAAGTTTTTTAAAGGATTCTTTGACATCTTTGTTCCTAAGGCTGTAGATAATGGGGTTAAGCATAGGAATCACTGTGTTATAAAACACAGAGGCCACCTTCTCCTGTGTTGTGTCACTGGTAGATGGTTTAAAATACATGAAGATGATAGAGCCATAGAAGACCCCAACAGCTGCAAGGTGAGAACTGCAGGTACTGAAAGCTTTGGACCTGCCTTCAGCTGAGCGGATGCACAAGATGCTGGAAAGAATGAAGGTATAAGAGATGAAGATGGCTAACGCACATGCAAAGACATTGAATCCAACCAGAATCATCACTGAAAGTTCCATAATGTAGTCTCTTGAGCAAGATATATTCAGGAGAGGAAGGATGTCACAGAAGTAATGGTGGATGACATTAGTTCCACAGAAGGAACGACTAGATATGTAGCTGGTGTGAACCAAGGCTCCCGCAGCTCCCACTACATACACACTGGTGACTAGTAGCAAGCAGACTCTATGGGACATGGTAACATTGTAGAGCAAGGGGTGACAAATGGCAGCATAGCGATCATATGCCATGGCTGTCAACATGTAGGAGTCATCAATGCCAAAGAAGCAGAAGAAAAAGAGCTGAACCATGCACTCAGAAAAGGAAGTGAAATTCCTCCGCGATATGAAGTTAACCAGCATCTTGGGAATTATGACAGAGGAATAGCAGAGATCTATGAAGGACAAATTACTGAGGAAATAATACATGGGTGTGTGAAGCTGAGAACTGATCCTGATTAAAAAGACCAAGCCCACATTTCCCACCATGGAGACCATGTAAATCATTAGAAACAGGAAGAAGAGAGGAAGCTGGAGACCTGCCTGGTCTGTTAACCCCTCTAAGATAAATTCAGTTACCAAAGAATGATTTCTGGTTTCCATTCTTGGAAACCAGGGTGGTTTGGGGAAGAGGTTTTTATTAGACAAATGCTGTCATCTGGCAGGATTTAATGATCCAAGATCTGATGAATGATATACTTTCTAACAGACACAGAATTTCAGGAAACAAGAGACTAAAATCTACTTTTGATTGAAGCCCTTATCAAGATGTTTATCCTTCACTTGGCTTCAGTTTTTATTACTCCCATGTGACATTTACATGTGAAAATCATTTTGTTTCCATAAGTTGAATATTAGATACTCCTGTAAATGGAAAAGCACCCTTTTGTAATTCAGACACCTTTAGAGAAACTTTCTATAGAGCTGCTGCCCTGTTTTGTTGATATTCAGTCTGCGACAATCTCTTCCCGTCTGATGTATCAAAATATAACCTCTCTCTTACTGGTATCTCCTGAATTTCCCCCCTTGGCTTTAGCATCTTTAATTTGCTTATTCAGTCCCAGATTCCAGTCTTAAAAGAGTTTGGTTTCTTCTGCTTTTTTGACTTTTCCTTTGCTTTTTCTTGGCTGAGAGACAGAAAAAGAGGTTAAGTAAATACTTGCCCAAAATCACAAAATTTGAAAGCAATATTATCTTCACTATTTTAAAGCTTAATTTGTGTGAGTATTCCAAGCTAAATACAGTTGTATTCAATATAGAATTCTTATCTTTTTCTGTTTTGTTATTTAAAAAAACCAATTTGCCCTGTTAACCAGTGTATTTTTCTGAACCTGAGCACATTACTGTTATTTCTGTGCAGCTTTAGTTATTATGCTACTCTTGTTATTATAACTGTTAAAGTACTTTCTCTAGTATTTCTTCCTGTTGTTAGTAAGAATATATTAAAATAGTCTATTAGATGTTGAGAAGCATTTAAAGCATTTATTCTCATGTTTAAGTTAGATAGTGTTATCCCTTCAATACCATTAAGGTGGAAAAACAAAAAGGAAAAATTTGCATGTGCACACACACAATTCTATAAGAATTGTGATACCCAATTCCTACATTTTAAACCTGTTAGATAACAACAGTAACAACAACAACAGCTGATAATACAAACTCTTCCATGTAACTTTTCATATCTGGGATGTGATGTGAAATAAAAATATTTCTTCTTTGAAGAAAATAAGAAAATAGGCCTCTAGTTACAAAGGCTGGGATGAAACAAGGTCAAGAATACAAAGACTGAGTGGACACTAATGAAACTTTGTAGCCAGTAGGGAGAGGTCCTCTGAAAAATAGCATATCATTTCTAGGTTCCTTGGATATCATGTGAACAGACTTTTTCTCTAAAGTTTCCAAAATCAAAATGATGTTCTGGATAGGTCGAATAAGATGTATCAGTGCTTCACAGACTTCTCCAATTTTATCTATAATTTTTCTCATACCTATAAATATTAAAAGATGAAGACCCATATCTTCTCAAAACTAATTTAAAAGTATCATCCCCCATGAAACTTTTTCTAATTCATGTTACTTTTTCTCTTAGTTTTTCTTCTTAAAGACACCTTGACTCTCTTAGAGCATATGTTATAATTTCTTATATTATAGTTATGTTTTGGTCTTTGCGAGGTAGTCAAGAGCTGGGTTTATTAAGTTATATCAAACTGGATTCATTTTCACATCTCCTAGCTATGTAACCTTGAATAAGTTACTTCTCCTATATAAACTCTGGTTTCTTCAACTATAAACAGAGATAGTAATCATTTCTGGTTATTTTGTTTATTTACCCAACAGCTACCTATTGAGAATCTTCTATGTGATTAATATATAATATTGAATAAGACAAATTCCTGCTCTCAAAAAGCGTACATTTTAATGGGGAAGGTCAATAAACTAAAAAAAAAGTAGATATGGAATTTAGAGTCAAGTAATTATAAACATTGTGAAGAAATTAAGAAGTATAAGGGCAGAGGTTGGTAGTTAGAGAGGGTAGTCAAGGAGGACTCTCTAGAGAGGTGCACCTGAGCTGAGTCCTGAATGACATGAGGGACTGTTAGAGGAGGTCATCAGGAGGAGGTGGCCCCTGGATGAACTGCAAGTGGCACCAGGGCCATCAGAGGCCTCTTACCCCCTTGCCTATGCTTGGAATGTATGTTCGTCCCTCTGTTCCCATGGTGGGAGCCATTTTCAAGGACACAGTCTTGAGAGAGCAATGCATTGTTGAGACCATTTGGATGATGTATGATATGTGAGTGAACCCATGAAAACCTCTAGATAGGAGTTCCCATTGTGGCTCAGCAGGTTAAGAACTTGACATAGTGTCCATGTGGATGCTAGTTTGATTCTTCACCTAGCTCAGTGGGTTAAGGACCCGGCATTGCCACAAGCTGCAGTGTAAGTTGCAGATGTGGCTCGTATCCTGCATTGCTGTGGCTGTGGTGTAGGCTGGCAGCTGCAGTTCCAATTCAACCCCTAGCTTGGGAGCTTCCATATGCCACAGGTGCAGCCTTTAAAAAAATAAAGAAAAATATTCCTCTAGATAAATGTTTAAGATTCTGGTATGGGGGCGAGGGGCGGGGTCAATATCTACTACTATGGGGCCGCCCAAGACAAGCCTCAAAAGTCCCTTTGTTTATTCAACCTGCGACCTACCAATCTAAAGTAATCTGCCTCTTTCTTTAGTCTCTCCTCATCCTCTGTGTGTGGGGGCCAGGTTGCAAAACAGTGGAGGGACACCCATATCAGTATCTGGATAAAGATTGTTCTGGATGAAATGGGTAAAGGGGTCAAAAGGTACAAACTTCTAGTTATAAGATAGAAGTCCTGAGGACATAATGTACAGCATGGTGACTACAGTTAACAATACTGTGTTGCATATTGGAAAGTTGCTAAGAGAGTAAATCTTAAAAGTTCTCATTTCAAGAAAAAATTGTAATTAAGTGAGGCAGCATGTGTTAACTAAACTTAGTGTGATAATAACTTTGTGATATATACATGTATCATCATTTTGTGTACCTAAAACTAATACAGTGTTATATGTCAATCACATCTAGATAAAACTGAGGGAAAAAGAATGCTCTGTGCGGAGGGAACATCAAGTGTAAAGGCTCTGAGAGCTTGGCTTGTTGGAGGTGCACCAGGAGGCCAGTGTTGCTGGACTAGACAGAGCCAGGAAGACAATGGTAAGTGGAGGCTGTTGGTGGAGCTCTGTGCCAGATGCAGTTCTTGGTAAAATCTGTGTGTCTCATTTTAGGCATGATAAGGCAATGTTGGAGAGTTTGCAGAATATAGAGTGTTATTTGCAGTTCTAAAAGGATCTCTCAGGCTTTGGTTACTCTGTCAAGAATGTTCATTAAAGAATGAAGAAGTAGATTCAGGGAAATCAGATAAGGTACAACATGTGTTTCAGCTGAGAGATAATATATTGGGTCAGCCTGGTGATGATGGAGATATTAAGAAAGTCGGCAGAAAAAAAAAATCTGGGATGGGTGACATTTGTTTACAGGCTGGATATGGGCGTCTGAGAAAGAATGGCAGGGAAGGATGGAAGATATGTGCTGAGGTTTGGATTAATAGCAGTGATGGAGAAGCAGGTTTGGGATATATTTTTCTATCTTGCACATTTTAATTTTTATGTCTATTATTTGAATAAATGGATTTGTTAAGTAGAAAATTGAATATATGAGTTTGGTGTTCAGCGGAAAGGTCTGGCTTGACTTTATTTTCTGAATCATCAGGGCATATATAACATTAAAAAGCCAAGGGACTGGACTAGATCAGACAGGTTATGTACAAACGTCTTAAAAGAATGCCTGGTACATTAAAAGTTATCAATAACTTTTGACTTGGTCATTTTCATTGTTATTATCAGATATTGAGTTAGACATTAAGGATTTTTAGAGCCTCTTCTCCATCCTTTTTCTATTCCTTATCACTTCTGTAGCTATTTGATTTATTGCCTTCTGCTGTATAGAGCAGTAATCCAATACAGCATCTGTCATGATGAATTGAAAGCATCTAGCACAGACTTTAGGACCTAATAGAGACCCTGTACCTATTTGTTCACTTCTTTCTCTTCCCTCAAATCCTACCTACATACTGATTTTTGCATACTTCTGCTCCTAAATTTTTCGGTCTCCAAATAAAGCAACACATGGAAACAGTACCCTATATATACACACGAAAGTTTCCTTTGTTTTCTTTCATTTTCTGTCTTTGCTTTGGTTGTATTTATATTCTTTATATTTCTGTCTTAGAAAAATTTAAATTATGAGTACCAAAATTGGGACAAGATTCACTTCAGGGCTATTACAAATTTGACACACTTCAGATAAATATTAAAATACAACTGTGCGGGAGTTACTGTGTGGCTCAGTGGTTAACAAATCCGACTAGGAACCATGAGGTTGCGGGTTCAATCCCTGGCCTCGCTCAGTGGGTTGGGGATCTGGCGTTGTCGTGAGCTGTGGTGTAGGTCGCAGACGCGGCCCGGATCCCACGTTGCTGTGGCTGTGGTGTAGGCCAATGGCTACAGCTCCGATTAGACCCCTAGCGTGGGAATCTCCATGTGCCACAGGTGCGGCCCTAGAAGAAAGACAAAAATAAAAAATGAAAAAAATACAACTGTGTGGACTGTGACATTAACAAAAGTGCTTTGATCTTTCTTTGACGAAGAATTGATAGATACAGTGATCCTTTAATATCTCCTAATGTAACAGGAACTCTTGGGTAATGCTATCTCTGAGGAGTATAGGTGTTTGCAAAAGTTTAAGGATCAGGATTTTTAAGCCTTGAAAAAGAAACATTTAATATTTTTCATTAGAAACACCTAATTTAAAGTTCTGAGATATGTCTCTCATCTAGGATTACAACTAACACATAAAAGCCGGCAGAGTAAGTGAATAAAGATGTCACAGACAAAATGTTAGGAATGCCTTCCTTTCATTTTTGAGGTTAGCTTTGTGTATCCACTGTTGAAAAAGAAGAGCATGGAGAAGGACATCATCTTTGACACTGAATATCACAGTTTATCTAAGAGTCAGGGGCTTGAGTTTTTACTCAAAAGTTGAGTCATTGCTAACTCTCAACCACTTTGTGAATATATCTGCGTATATAAGAGGTTATTGATAAACTTCTAAGGCAGAAAAAAATGGTACTAGGTTGGATATCAGGTTGATGTCAGTGTCCTTTTAGTAAAAGAGAAGTTCCTGACCTTACTAAGCCTTATAGTATTACATTATTAATGCACGTGAGAATGCTTGATAAACTTCAATGTCACTATAAATGAAAGATATTAATATGACTGGACTTGAGAAAGAAAGTCAAGAGTTTGAGTACAGAACAGATATAGAACTAGTGGAAGGAGAAATGGTCTCCATGCATTGTACTTTTTGTGCCTACCTGTCATGAGGCGGACAATGCCTGCCTGTTCAGTCTTGACATTAGCATGAGTGGTAAGAATTTTTAACTGCTTTCCAGAATTCAAGTTCAACTACAATATCAAGTAACAGTAGATAGAAATTTATGACTTACCTGAATATTACCACCAGGAAAAGTCCTGTTGGTCCCCTGTGAATGTTATCTTTAGTTTCATAAAGTCTGTGCATATATTCACACACACACATGCACACACACAAATGCGCACACACACACACACACACACACGTGATAATTTTATCATCAAGCACTAATGACCTAGAATCTTTCTGATTCTGATAAAGTCGTCATGGAGTTGATTCTGTGTAAGAGGAATTCAGGGAGTATTGTTGAAGAGTAGTAGCTTAAAACCAACTAATCAGAGCAAGAAAAATAATCCTACTGACCCTTAGTCCTCTATTACTGAAGGACAACTTTATTTGAATATATTTGGACTTGAAGAGGTTGATAGTAAGCACAAGTACCCCATAGGGGCTTGTCATCCCAGTAGTTGGACCCAACAGGGAAGAGATAATTACAAAGTTCCTATTTGCTGGCAATATATTGGCATTTCCATTGATCCCCAGAGTGTTTAAAACAAACATCAAACTTTTTATCCCTGAGTATTAAGAAGCTTAATAATGGTACCATAACAAATATAAAACTTTGAATATCATGTTAAAAATTAAATTTCTTTATAAAACCCTAAAATTCCCTCAGCATTTAAAATTTTCTATAGTGCAGCTAAACCCATTCCATTGTCTCTGGACAAAGAAAAACCTTTTTCTTCTAGATGTTTTAGAGAATTATACATAGAGCAAAAAGCTACACTTTTTTTCTTTCAGTGATGTAAAAAAGTGTTACCTGGACTCCAAGGCCTTTTCTTATGTTATATGTCTATGTAAAGCATATGTTCAATTTGCCAGGTCAGTTCTAATTTCAAATATGTAGCTGATACCTGATATCAACTATCACGACTTGTCTGTTCCTTTCTTTATCAAAATTTTAACAGCTTTATCATGATATAATTGACAATTAGTTGCACATATTTAAAGTGAAAAATTAGTAAATTCAACATATTTCCCCATGAAACCATCACCAAAATTTAAAAAATGAATATATCTACCCCCCGCCCTTTGTAGTCCCTCCCTCTCAACCTACTTCCACTCTTTACCAGGTAACCATGAATCCACTCTGTGTCACTGTAGATTACTTGGCTTTTTAATAACTATACTTATAGAACTATGTAGTATGTACTCTTATCTTAGTTTCTTTTATTCAGCATAATTATTTTGAGATTGACTAATGGTTTGTTTTGTGGGTATCCTTAGTTTCTTTTCTTTTCTTTTTTGCATATGATGCCCACTTTTTCTTGTACCATCAGATGGCCTTGTTATGTAACTTTGTTAAGATCAATTGACCATCAATGTGTGGGTCTATTTTGAACTCTTTTTCTTCATTGATCCTGATGCCTATATCACACAGTCTTGTTAACAGTGGCTTCACAATATGTTTTGGGAAGTTTATAATGTAAATCCCCTAGCATCATTTTCCTTTTTTCTTTGTGTAAATTGACAAACTAATTTTTTTAATTAGAGTTGATTTACAGTGTTGTGCTGTACAGCAAAGGGACTCAGTCATACATACTTATTAATTTTCTTGTTCCTCCTTTCTACCTGAATACATACAACAATATAGAAATTTGAAAATTTTTTACTAAGTACTAACTTCCTAAATATCAATAGTTTCAATGATCCCCAAATAAAGTTTGAATGAATTTCTTAGTCATTCAAAGATTTATATCATCTGGTAATAAGAAGAAAGTTTTATTTTTATGTCCTAGCAAGTATTATATGATTTAGCTATTACACAAAAAAAAGCATTTAGTAGGATTGCTTTTTGACTCATTATATTTATTTAGCTATCTCTCATGCTTTCTCCTTGATCCAATGAAATTTATTTAATAGTTAGTGTCCTTTAGTTAAGGGCTTTAATAGTAGAAGCCCCAGTTAAGAAGTCGATTTTCTATGTGTCCAGCAATGCCTTTCTTATGTTTATTTTTTATTTATTAAAATTAAAGTATTATTGATTTACAATGTTGTGCCAATTTCCACTCTACAGCAAACTGTACATAGGGGTCACACAGGAATACATATACATTCCTTTTTAATATTATTTTCCATCATGGTCTATCCCAGGAGATTAGATATAGTTCCCTGTGCTATGCTATAGGACCTTGTTGTTTATTCATTCTAAATATAATAATTTTCATTTTCTAAATTATAGCCATAAGTCAGTTCTCTGTGTCTGTGAGTCTGTTTCTGTTTTGTAAATAGGTTCATTTGTGCCATATTTTAGATTCCACATGTAAGTGAAATCATATAGTATTTGTTTTTCTCTTTCTGACTTACTTTACTTAGTATGATAATCTCTAGTTGCATCCGTGTTGCTGCAAATCATATTAGTCAGTGTTTTCTCATTTCTTTTCCTATGGTTGATTTCTAGTTTCATGCCACTGTGGTAAGAGAAGATGCTTGAAATAGTTTCTTTTTTTAATTTTAAGGCCATACCTGTGGCATATGGAAGTTCCTGGGCCAGGGATTGAATCTGCACCTCCATAGCAATCCAAGCTGCTCCAATCATATTCTTAACCCATTACACCATGGCAGGAACTCCTAAATGTTCACATGGAACATTCTCAAAAAGAATGTATATTCTGGGTTATTTGGATGTAATGTCCTGAAAATGTCAATTAAGTCTAACTATTCTATGGTATAATTTAGGATCTCTGTTGCCTTATTGATTTTCTGTCTAGAAGGTCTATCCATTGATATGAGTGGGGTGTTAAATTCTCCTACTATTATTGCATTCCTATCAATTTCTCCTTTTATATATGTTAGTGTTTATTTTATGTATTTGGGTGTTCCTATATTAGGTGACTGTATGTTGATGAGTGTAATATTCTCTTCTTGAAATGATCCTTTTATCATTAAATAGTGTCCTTCTTTATCTTTCTTTATGGCCTTTGTTTTAAAGTCTATTTTGTCTGATATGAATATTGTGACTGCCACTTTCTTGTCATTTCTTTTGAATGACATATCTTTTTTTCATCTTCTCACTTTCAATCTATGTGTGCCCTTTCCCTTAAGATGGGTCTCTTGTAGGTAACACATTGTAGGCTCTTGTTTTTTTCATCCAGTGTGCCACTCTATATCTTTTTTTTTTTTTTAGATTTTGATGTGACATTTTATTTTATTTTATTTTATTTATAATTTTTTTTTATTTTCCCACTGTACAGCAAGGGGGTCAGTTTATCCTTACATGTATACATTACAATTATATTTTTCCCCCACCCTTTCTTCTGTTGCAACATGAGTATCTAGACAAAGTTCTCAATGCTATTCAGCAGGATCTCCTTGTAAATCTATTCTAAGTTGTGTCTGATAAGCCCAAGCTCCCGATCCCTCCCACTCCCTCCCCCTCCCGTCAGGTAGCCACAAGTCTCTTCTCCAAGTCCATGATTTTCTTTTCTGAGGAGATGTTCATTTGTGCTGGATATTAGATTCCAGTTATAAGTGATATCATATGGTATTTGTCTTTGTCTTTCTGGCTCATTTCACTCAGTATGAGATTCTCTAGCTCCATCCGTGTTGCTGCAAATGGCATTATGTCATTCTTTTTTTATGGCTGAGTAGTATTCCATTGTGTATATATACCACCTCTTCCGAATCCAATCATCTGTCGATGGACATCCACTCTATATCTTTTAATTGGAGCATTCAGCCCATTGACAGTTAAGGTAATTATTAATAGATATGTCTTTATTGGGATTTTAAACCTTTTTTTCCAGTTGATTCTATGCTTCTCCTTTGTTCTTTTCTTTTTACTTTTGTGGTTTGATTATTTCCTTTTATTTTATGCTGTGTCCTCTTCTTTTTAGTTTCTATGACTCTATTTGCTTTTTACTTGTGGTTGCCTTATTTTTCAAGTATGTTAACCCCTTCCTATATCTGCTTGCTTTAGACTGATAGTCATATAGGCTCAAACACATTCTAGAAAAGAGAGTCTACGTTTTCTTACTCTCTGTCCCCACATTTTATGATTTTGATGTCCTTTTTAACATCTTCATGTTTATCTTTTTGCTGTTCCTTATGTTTATCATCACTTTCAACAATAGGCTTTTTTTTTTCTTTTGATCTATTTTCTGCCTTATTTAAGTGATTACTTTCCAGTTGTGATTCCCTCCATACTATATTTTATTACTTCTTTCCTATTTAGAAGAGACCTTTCAATATTTCTTTTAGGATAGATTTAGTATTACTATATTCTTTTAGATTTATTTGTCTGATAAATTATTTATTTCTTCTATTTCAAATGATAATCTGGTGGGGTAGAGTATTCTAGGCTGCAAAATTTTCCCTTTTAGAACTTTGAATATATTTTGCCACTTTCATCTGGCCTGTAGCATTTCTGTAGAGCAATCAGCTGATAGCTTTCCAGGGATTCCCTTGTAATTAACTCTGTTTTACTCTTGCTGTCTTTAAAATGCTCTCTTTAACTTTTGCTAATTTTTATTATAATATGTCTTGGTTTACGTCTGTTTAGTTTTATCTTGTTTGGGACCCTCTGTGTTTCCTGTATTGGATATCTACTTTCTTCTTTCTTTCTTTCTTTTTGTCTTTTGTCTTTTTTTGGGGGGGGGCACACTTGTGGCATATGGAGATTCCCAGGCTATGGGTCTAATCGGAGCTATAGCTGCTGGCCTACACCACAGCCACAGCAAAGCCAGATCTGAGCCACATCTTCTACCTACACCACAGCTCACAGCAATGCCAGATCCTTAACCCACTGAGCGAAGCTAGGGATCGTACCCCCAACCTCATGGTTCCTAGTTGGATTCATTTCTGCTGCGCCACGATTGGAACTGCTACTTCCTTCTATAGATTTGGAAAGTTTTCAGCTATAATTTCTTCAAATATATTTTCAATCACCTTTTCTCTTTGTTCTTCCAGGATCCCTATTACGGGTAGCTTGGCATGCTTTATATTACACATAGCTCTCTTTTATTGCTTTCATTGTTTTTCATTTGTCTTTCTAACTGCTGTCCTGATTGAGTGATTTCCATTATTCTATCTTCCAAGTCACTTATTTGTTCCTCTGCATTATTCATTCTGCTGTTCAGTGCCTTTTACCCAGCTTTCATCTCTGCAAATGAATTTTCTCATTTTTCTTGGCTCCTCCTTATAGTTTCTAGTTCCTTTTAAAGTAATTTGTATTACTGTTCATATCAGTTCTTAATTTCTTAAGTACTTTTATTACCTCCTTTTTGAACTTGATGTCTGTTAGGCTGCAGAGATCTATTTCATTGTTTGCTCCTTCAGGGGAATCCTCCTATTCTTTCAACTGGGAATAATTCCTGTACCTCTTCATTTTGCTTATATTTTTATTACTCTGAGATTTTAGGGAAAACAGTTGTCTCCTGTAGTCTTGAAGGGCAATTTATATGCAAGAGTGTCCCTGGATAGCTTGTATGAGTTAATTGTATTTTTGGTGTGAGGACTGTTTTTTGTTTGCATGCTTGCTATCTTTCCTCAGTGTGTACAGGCTGTTTTTCCCTTGATAGGGTGTGTGTAGGTCCACAGCCTGCACGGACTTCCATGGAGGTGGGGGCAATATTGGTGCCTTGACAGTAGTGGCAGGCTGCACCTGGTTGCAGGACCCTCAGCAGTAGCAGTGAGCCCCAGGGAGGTGGGGGCAGTACCTGAGACCCTTGGCAATGGTAATGGTGGGATGTGTGCATTCTCAGGAAGGTGGGGGCAACAGGCTATTCTTGGTTGCTGTGACCTCTACAGTGATGACCCCTGGGGTGACTGGTACAGCAAGTGTTTCATAGTCACTGGACTTTCAGTGGTGGTGGGCTGTTCCCACCTCTGGAGTCCAAGGTAGCTGTGGCAGTTTATACCTGCCCCCATAGCCTGCACAAGAGGTGTCCTGCAGCCTGAGAGCCTGTGCTTGCACAGATAAAGAAGCTCCTTTGGGAGTTCCCTTCATGGTTCAGTGGTTAACGAATCCGACTAAGAACCATGAGGTTGCGGGTTCAATACCTGGCCTTGCTTAGTGGGTTAAGGATCCAGTGTTGCCGTGAGCTGTGGTGTAGGTCACAGACATGGCTCGGATCCCACGTTGCTGTGGCTCTGGTGTAGGCTGGCAGCTACAGCTCCGATTCAACCCCTAGCCTGGGAACCTCCATATGACATGAGTGCAGCCCTAGAAAAGACAAAGAAAAAAAAAAAAAGAAGCTCCTTTGGCAGCCCCACCACCCCACCACAACACTCCCCGACAATGGTGCCTTGCTTCTTTGGAGAGCCCAGGCCTACTCCCACACTCCCTGGCTGTGGTGCACTACTCCCTAGCCCCCTCAGGCTGTTTCCAGACAGCCAACCCTAGTCCTCTCCCCAGGATTGACCTCTGAAGGCTGAGCCTCAGCAGCCAGCCCCTCCCTGAGTGTCTCAGGCTGTAGTGCGCTGCACAGTGGAATCAATTGTCTGTGCAGCTCTCTTTCTGCTTTGTTCTCCTCAGACAGGCTGCTGTGCTTTTCTCTAATGCTTCAAAGCTCCCCCTTCATCCAAGATGATCTCTCTGCCAGTTAGGGGACCTTCCAGGGTGTATATTCCTTTCCTTTTTCACAGCTCCCTCTCAGGAATGCTGGTCCTGTTCTGATACTTTTTCTTTCTTTTCTCTCTCTTTCATTTTTTTCCCTTTGTTATACCCATTTATGTGGAGGTTTTCTTGCCACTTGTGGAAGTTTGAGGTCTTCTGCCAGTGTTTGTAAATGTTCTATGAGAATTATTCTACAGTATTTTTTTTTAATGTGCTTGTGGGAGAAGGTGAGCTCCATATCCTACTCCTTCACCATCTTGATCCCAATCTTGTTCTTTATCAGAGCTGTTTTTTTTCTATTCTAAGACATTTGCATTTTTTAAATGAATTTTAGAAATAGCATATAAAGCTTTACAATATGCCTGTTGGGATGTTTAATGGGATTATAATGAATCTATGGATAAATTTTAGAAAAATGGACAATTTAGTAATGAGTCTTTTGCTACAGAAAAACAATATATTCAGGTTTTCTTTAATTTCTGTCAACAAAGTTTTGAATATAAAGATCTTGCATATGTTTTGCCAGATTTGTCATTAAGGATTTCATGTGTTTTGTGCTTTTGCAGGAAGTATTTTTTAAAGTTAATTTTCTATTGTTTATTGATAATGTATTTTAAATGATAAATTTTTATATTTGATTTTGCTTCCTACAATCTGGCTAAACTCAATTACTATTTATAGTAACTCTTCTTGTAGATTCCATAGGATGTTCTACATAGTCAATCATGTATCATTAAGAAGTTTTACTTCTTTCTTCTGGACTAGATGAACTTTATTAGAAGGACTAAAAATACTAAATTGGGAGAGAATTCAGAGATTATATTACATATTGGAGTGCAAAATGTTAAAAATACTGTGTAAATAAAAACATACAACTTTATTCATAATAGCAAAAAAGTTTAGAAAATGTGCATCACCTGATGAATGAATAAACAAATTATGGTGTATACACATAATGAAATATGACTTTGTAGTGAAAAGGAACAATCTATAGATGCAAGTGATAGGGCAGATAAATATATACAAAAATGTCATACACAAAATAGCATATGCCATATGATTCACTTTATTTCAAGCAAATTAATAAGAAATAGCAGCCTATAAAGCCAAAGCCTTAATGATGGTTGCCTTGGTGGAGTAAGTATATTTATATATGTAGCCTGGAAATGAACACACTTGCTTCATTGACACTCTCCACTAGGGAGAAAGCCACTGTTACTTAGGAGACTGTGATCTTGTGGGGAATGTAACTTTCTCAAACTCGGCCCTGTATCTCAACAGGGTGAGGGTGAATATTGCTGGTAAAAGGATGGAGGAAGAAAATCGAGTATGTCCTGGGGCTTGACTGGCTTGCAGTCCATAGCAGGGACTCACTTCAGCCCCTCTTGCTCTTGTGCTGTTCTTCACTAGGGTGTAAGTACTGTTGCCAGGGAGAGATTACAGACTCAGAGGGAATGGAATGAGCTCAGGTGCAAACCTCAGGGCTTCTGCTTCAGCACCTTGCTCACCTAACCCAGTAGTGTGGTGACAGCCACTGGGCGTAAGAGAAGCCCTGGATCACACCTAGCTCTGGCTATAGCCTCTACATTTACAGTCCTATCTTCCACTGAGGTGGTAGCTGCCAGGACATGCCAAGGAAGACATGACCCATGCTCACTTCAGGTCCAGGTCTGGGCACATGCAGACTACATAGGGACACTACCACACAAGGATACTCCTTCAAGATGGGGATAGGCAGTGGTTTCACCTAATTTCATAGAAACAGAGAAAGTTAAAAAGAGAAAATGAGGAAACAGGGAATTCATTTAAAAAAAAAAAAACTGAAGAAAACCGTAATGAATATGATATGAATAGTTTATTTGATAAAGAGTTCAAAGCATTAGTAATAAAATCTTATCTAAACTGTGGGAAAGGATAGCAAGAATTTTAACGAGAAACTAGAAAATGTAAAAAAGAACCAGTCATAACTAAAGAATACAATAATTGAAATGAAAAATATTCTACAAGGAATTAATAGCAGACTAGATAATACAAAGAATGTGATGTGGAAGATAGACGAATAGAAATAACCCACTCAGAACAGCAAAACAACAACAGCAACAACAACAAAAAAGGAGCTCCCATTGTGGCTCAGTGGTAACGAACCCAACTAGTATCCATGAGGACGTGGGTTCTATCCCTGGCCTAGCTCAATGGATTAAGGAGCCAGCATTGCCATGAGCTGCAGTGTATGTCACAGAGGTGGCTCGGATCCTGTGTTGCTGTGGCCGTGGTATTGGCTGGGAGCTACAGCTCCGATTCAACCTCCAGCCTTGGAACTTCCCTATGCTGTGAGTGTGGCCCTAAAAAGACAAAAAAAAAATTACAAATGAGAATAGTTTAAGGAATATCTGTGACAATCAAGCATAATAATATTGCATTATAGGGGTCTTGGAAGGAGAAGAGAGACAGACAGAAAAGCATGGGAAATGGATTTGATGAAATTACGCCAGAAAACTTCCTGATGCTGAAGAATTAAAACAACAAACAAAAACATCCCTCCAACCTAGATAAACTACTTTTTGAACTATAGTTTATTTACAATGTTGTGATAATTTCTGATACAACAAAGTTATTCAGTTCTATATAGGCACACATCCATTCTTTTTTCATATTCTTTTCCATGTAGATTATCATAGAATATTGGGTAGAGTTCTCTGTGCACTACAGCAGGTCCCTGTTGGTCAACTATTCCATATACCACAGGGTACATATGCCAATCCCAAACTACGTAAACAGAACTTAAGTGAAAATCAATATGTTGAAATGGGTCAAGGTTGGGATATGAGTGGTCATTTAAAACCGTTAGTTAAGGATGATTACCAATGCCAAACATCTAAAACAAAACAAAACAAAACAAAACAAAAAAAACAAAAAGACCCATACCATAATTCAAAATGTATAAATGCATAATTATTGAGTAGAGATTAGGAAAATGTTATTAATAAATATTAAAAGTATCTCAAATTATTTACATTACCACTGATACATTATACTGAGAATTTTCTAAATATAACTTTTTGTGCCTTAAAAAGTCCAATGTCTTCTCCAGCAAAGACATTGTCACAATTTGGTTTATTCACCAAATATTTATTTCAAGCTGTCTTTGCTCTCACAGCTGCAATTTGATGATTTTGTACTTAAAAATCCATATGGAAGCCACTAAAGGCAGGGTTAATTATTGCTCACAGGTCATCCAGCCTTGTGGTTTAACGTTTTAATATCAAATAACATAAGATTTCATCAAATTGAGAAAAATCCTGTGATCTACATAGAAATTCTAGGCCCTTCCAAAGGGAGAGTCATAGGTAGGGCCTTTCATTATCCAACATCTTTATTTCTAGATTCCCTCTTCTTAACTTGAGATTCAACTAGCTCCTCACTATTTCTTCCAGTAGCTGCTATCTTTATCTCTACTTGGTTCCTGAAATGAGGCCACAACTTTTCCACTTTCATTTTCTAAAACTCTACTGACGTATGGTCATTATGCATATAGTTTCATCAGAGAGTTATGAACCAGTGAAATGTGTTTACAGTACTCTACAAAACAGGATACAATTGCAGGTTGAAATGTAGTTCTAAAGTCTTATGATCACTTCCCACACAGGGACATCTTATTTACTCACCATATGTCTCATTGAGTCTTGATATAATTACATGTTACTGACAAGCTTTATCTCCCATGCCCAGATCTCTGAAGTACAAACACTTTGCAAACATTTTAAATTAAGTTTATTAATTTTGCAGAAAAGTAACCTTCCTATTTGTGTAAATCATCCCTCAACTGTACTAGCCAAGATATTTCTTCTTTCCATGGAAAATTACCATCAAACTGTTTTCTTAAATATAAACAAACAAACAAGACATAGGCAGACTAAGAGAGATTCATGTTATTTTGGAACAAAGCAGAATCAACTTTTAATTGTAAATGTCTTATATTCCATCCTTGTTGAAGCAGAATAATAGAAAAGAGAATGAAAAGCATATTGAAATGTAATAGACTTAAAATCAGAAGATTAATACTTTAGTCTAGATTTTTATAAAGTTATGTGACTTCATGTGAATCATTACCCACTCTAAGCTTCGCTTTCCCATTCATGTAAAATATATGTTCTTATGACCTGTTAGTTGCTGATTTGACTGTATGAAGGTAAAAAAGAAAATTCTTGGCCAAAAGAAGCTTGATGAAAAATTTTTATAGATGCAAAATGACTTACATGTTTACTCTGTGGCATTTAAATGAAACATATTCTGGCCAGAGTTATGTAAAGAATAGAAACATAGTAGCTGATATTCATGCTTCTAGTATTAGGTGGCAAATAATAACACCCCAATAACACATTTTCATTCTAATGTTACCTAATTTCATTATCTGTAGATCATTCATCATTGATCATTTCCCAGGGGAAAAAAATAATTTTAAAAGACAATGAAAAGAAAATGGTATTTCTTATTTAATATTACTACTAAATAAGAAAGTATGAAGGTAATACTGTGCAAATGGTGAGAAAAAAGACATAGATAAAAAGTCTGGAAATAAATTATTCAAAGAGGAATCAAATTTCCTTCCCCTGTTAGGAAAAAATAAGATTAAAAGGCTGCTGTTGCAATTACTCATAATCTCCCTGTCCTTTAATTACATGCAAAACTGTGTCAACTTAAAAAAAAAGTGCACAATGTGAGAGTTGTGAGTTAAGTTTATTTGGGGCAAATTGAAGACTATGGCCTGGGAGGCAGCACTTCAGATAGTGCTGAAAAACTGCTTCAAAAAAATAAGGGAAACTGTCAGTATATATGTGATTTTGGTGAAGAGGGGAGGAACAGGCAGTCAACATTTGGCAGAACGTTGCTGCTAGTCACAAGGAGCAGGCATCACCATGCAGGATTTTAGTGCTTTTCTTAGATACTAGGAAATACAAGAATTAGGTTCATTAAATTTCCTGAGAATATTTAACCACCTGAAAACCTGTTCTGCAAGTTTTCTCAGAACACAGAGTACCTCACTCCCGATCCCCACTCTGAACACTTTCAAGGGGTATTAAGGATCAAGCACAGTGGCTCATGATTCAATTGGCAAGTGCCAATCTCCAGTGCACAAACAGATACTGTTTTCCCTCAAAATTGTATACTACTCAGTGTTTTTCTTAGAGCAAGTTTAACATCTTTCTTTTTCAAGCTATAAATTAGGGGGTTCAGCAAGGGAACCATGTTGGTGTGAAAGACAGAAGAGATTTTTGATTCATCACTGGACCCAATAGAAGATGGTTTGAGATAAGCAAATGTAACTGATCCAAAGAACATGAAAACAACAATTATGTGGGAACTGCAGGTGCCAAACGTTTTGGATCTGCCCTCAGTGGAGCTGATGTTGACTATGTTGGAGAGGATGAAACCATAAGACACAAAGATGAAACCATAAGACACAAAGATCTGCCCCCAGTGGAGCTGATGTTGACTATGTTGGAGAGGATGAAACCATAAGACACAAAGATGGTGAGAGTGGGCACAATGATATTGATGCCTGCAGTAATGAAAACTACGAGCTCGTTGATGTAGGTACTTGTGCAGGAGAGCTGGAGCAGAGGGAGGATGTCACACATGTAATGATTGATGGTGTTTACATCACAGAAAGTCAGACTCAGTATGCATCCAGTGAAGGTCATGGCACTAAAAAATGCCATCCAAGTATGAACCAAGAATGAGTCTGGAACAAAATTTAGGGGACATAGTAACCTGATACAAAGGTGGAGTACAGATGGCCACATGTCAATCATAGGCCACTGATGTCAACACATAGCATTCAGATATACAAAAGAAACTGAAAAAATAAATCTGGGTCATGCACCCTGCATAAGAAATAATATTATTCTTTGATGTGAAATTAATCAGCATTTGGGGTGTAAACACAGAAGAACAACAGAGATCTATGAAGGACAAATTAAGACAAAAAAATACATAAGGGAGTAAGTGTGAATTCAACCCAATTAGGATTACCAATCCCAAACTGCCCATCACAGTGACCATGTAAATTACAAGGAACAGGAAGAACAGGGGGAGTTGGAGATGGTTGGTCCATTAACCCCACCAGAATGAATTGTCACAAAAGAATCATTTCCAGCAGCCATTCTTCTAGGAACATCTATTACCACAGGGAAAAAAGTTACATAGAAGAAAACAACTCAATTTTCATACATATCTCCTCTCAAAAGGGTCATATTTGGACTGGGCATATCTGAGAATAGCTCAGCCTGGACTCAGGGACTTGTGTTACCATTATCATGAAACTTAGAAACATGCACTTTTGCTTTTTAGGGGCTTTATGAGCTAACTACTTAGACTAAGATCATCAAAACTTAGACTACAGGGGGAAGGGAACTGCTAACCTATGCAAACTTGACTATTTGGTAAGAAAAAAGAAAAGAAGGGAGAAGTTTCCACCAGGATAAAAATCCTTCCCTCATCTCAATATTTCTTCATCATTTGAACCCTCCCCTCACCAGCAAAGTTGTAGGGAGAGACTCTTGCACCTTGGTGCTGGCCTCTAATACAGATTAGACCTGGTGGGGTGAGAACCAAGACAGTTGTTTCTTAACTAAACTAAATGGCCAGAATCTAGGAGATGTTAACTTACTGCCCCACATCACAGAGTTAAAAGCCATAACTATAAATGAGTGAGACCGCATTGTCACTGTGATGGCTTGGGTTGCTATTGTGGTTCAAGTTTGATCCCTAGACCTGGAATTTCTCCATGCTGCAGTATGTCCAAAAAAAAGAAAAAGAAAAAGAATAATAGAGAAAAAAGAAAAGACACTAACCAACAAAATGTAACAACACGTTAGCTTGAAAAAGTCTAAAACAATTTGATAAGGTAAACATAGAAAAACACAGAAGACTGTGTAAAAGTGGTGGATAAATTTCTTTCATTTTTGATATAAAAGTTTTAAGAAAAAAAGACAAAAGTTGTAAAAATAAATACAATTCAAAATATGTTAAGGAGTGCATAGTACATGTATGTATAAACTATTTTTTTGTTTGTTTTTTGTCTTTTTAGGGCTGCACCGCAGCATATGGAGGTTCCCAGGCTAGGAGTCTAATCAGAGCTGTACCTGCCAGCCTGTGCCACAGCAATGTGGGATCTGAGCCATGTTTGCGACCTACACCACAACTCACGGCAACATGGGATCCTTAGCCCACTGAGCGAGGCCAGGGATCAAACCCACAATCTCATGGTTGCTAGTCAGATTAGTTTCCACTATACCACAATGGAAACTCCTAATAAAATATTTTTAAATGAAAAAGGGAAGAGGTTAAAATATTTCTTTAAGTCAGTGCTATATCCCAATGAATATGTAAATTTATGAACGATTTAGAAAATATGTGAAGCTATATGTGAAGTTTAAAAATGTACAACTGAATTGTTACAAAATGATTTATTTTAAACATTTGCCTTCAAAAAGTAATTATCTTAAAATAAAAGATGCAGTTAAATAATGGTACCAGTCAAAAGATAAGTTACCATGTTTTACAAAAGTATTAATTACAGGGTACTGCATGTTTTATAGTCCAGTAACATGATACAAATTAAGTAAAAAAAAATCTTACATTCCTGTCAATGTGATTTTATGATTTTTCTTTTTAACCACATTTGGAATTAATGTCAAGCATCTACATTTGAGACCCTTTGTGAATGTGAAACCTAGAGAAATGGCTCTCCTGACTCCTCTCACCCCCCCAATGGAAAATTAAATAACTAAATCAATCAGAAAAAAAAACACATGTAACTGCATGTAAACATGTAAATTGTGACCATAGCATAAAGTGTGGAGGTGAGTAAATACAGATTTTTTTTGTAAGCAATTGAGGTTAAACTCTTATCAAATGAAAATATACTATTACAACTACAAGGTGTTCTATAAAAACCCCATGATGACCAAAAGGAAAATGTCTATAGAATTTATACAAAAGAAAACAGCAATTAACCAACACTTACCAATAAGGGAAAAAATGGTCAATGAAGAATAGTATAACTAGCAGAAGTGTCCTTCAAAAGGAAGGACAGATAAAGATTTTCTCTGGAGTTCCTGTTGTGGCTCAGTGGGTTACAAACATGACTAGTATCCATGAAGATGCATGTTTGATCCCTGGCCTTGCTCAGTGGGTTAAGGATCCCATGTTGCTGTGGCTTGTGTAGGCTGGCAGCTGCAGCTCTTATTTGACCCCTGGCCTCCTAGGAACTTCGTATGCCACAGGTGAGGCCCTAAAAAGAGAGAAAAAAAAAAAGACTTTCTCAGACAAACAAAAGCTGAAAGAGTTCATTGCCCTTAGATCTTCCTTACAGGAAATGCTAAAACGAGTTCTTTAAATTGAAAACAGTAACACATTTGCTTAAGAAAGTCAAACACTTAGAAAAACATAGAACACTGTATGAATGAAAAAATAGTGGGTGAATTTCTTTAATTTCTGATGTTAAAAGACAAAAGTATTAAAAATAAATATAATACTTTAATATGTACATAATACATATGTTTTTATTAAAGTATTTTTAAATGATAAAAGCAGTAGGTCAAAGCATTCCTTTGAATCAAAGTTAGATCTCCATAGATATATTTGAGTAAAGGAGCAAGTAGGCTAATTCATGAGAATGCTAGATTTAAACATCAGTAACTAGAGGCAATACATGTTAATTGACACATAAATTACAAAGTGTGGAAGGGCACAAAAACATAGCTTTTGCAAGTGATTGATGTTAAGCTGTTATCAAGTTAAAATACTGTTGTAACTAAAAGGTATTTTATATAAGCCATATTGTAACCAAAAATAATAATATCTATAAAATTATGCAGAAAAAGGGAAAGCAACAAAAGCATATCAATATGAAAATTAATGAAACAAAAAGAAAGATATCAAAAGGAAAGAAAGGCAAAAGAACTACAAGAAAAAATAAAACAATAGACAAAATTTGCAATGGAAGTTCCTTCCCAATCAATAACTATTTGAAATGGAAACAGATTAGCTCACCCTTCAAAAGACATAGAATAGGTAAATGGATGAAAAAACATGATAAGAAATGTGTACTGTCTATGAGAAACTCCCTTTTTTAAAAAAAGGAGTTTTCTCTTAAAAATTAGTTTTGGGTAGTTCCCGTCATGGCTCAGTGGTTAACGAATCCGACTAGGAACCATGAGGTTGCGGGTTCGATCCCTGGCCTCGCTCAGTGTGTTAAGGATCTGGCATTGCCTTGAGCTGTGGTGTAGGTCACAGACGCGGCTCAGATCTGGTATTGTTCTGCCTGTGGTATAGGCCAGCAGGTACAGCTCTGATTAGACTCCTAGCCTGGGAACCTCCATATGCCACGGGTGCGTCCCTAGAAAAAGACACACAAAAAAATTAGTTTTGGGGTGGAGGGATACACTGAGGGTTTGGAATGGAAATGCTATAAAATTTGGTTGTGATGATTGTTGTACAACTATAAATGTAATAAAATTCATTGAGTAATTAAAGTAAAAAATAAAATAGTTTTAATGAAATATAAGGTACATAAAATTTCAATAATGTTAGTATATAATCCAATGAATTTTGACAAATATTTGAAGTCTTCTCACATGTAACTCAATCAAAATACAAGAGTTCTTTTATATACCTTTTTACAAAGTTCTCTTGTATACCTTTTCATTCTGTCCCTTGTCACGTTTCCTCAGTGCCTAGTAACTGCTGATCTGCATTCTGTTACTAGAGTTTTCTGTTCTGCAAAATTTGAGAAATTCACTTTTGATTTAAAAATATGCATATACAAATTGGTAAAACCACTATGGAAAACAGTATGGAGTTTCCTCAAGAAATTAAAAATAGAACTACCACATCATTCAGCAATCCCACTCCTGGGCATATATCTGGAGAAAACCATAATTTGAAAAGATACATGCACCCAGTGTTCATTGCAGCACTATTTACAATAGCCAAGACATGGAAGCAAAGTAAATGTCCATCTACAGAGGAATGTGTAAAGAAGATATGGGGCATATGCACAATGGAATATTAGTTATAAGAAGGAATGAAAAAATTAAAATATACAGAAAATTAAAGTACACATAACATTCTATATATAGAACAAGATTCAACTACATGCTGTCTACAAGAGATACAATTTAGATTAAAATACAAAGCTTGGCAGTAAAGTGATAGTACCCATAGGAGAGCTGGAATGGCTATACTAATGTCAGACAAAATAGATTTTAGGATAGGAACTGTTACCAGGAATAAAGAGGGCAATTTATAGTGAAAAAGTAGTCAGTTCTCTAAGAAGACATAAAAAGTTAAGTGTGTACACAGCTAACAGTGTATCCAAATATAAAAGTGGTAAAAATAAAAAAAGAAATATAGAAACCCACAGTTATGATTGAAGATGTCAGTACTCCCTGTTCAGTAGTTGAATATATGATCCTGTAGCAGGAGGAAAGTATGTTAAATGTGGCTACTCCTAACTTCAAGGATGGGGAATTGCAATACTTCAAAAAAGTCAGGAGGAGACACAGACATTTGTCGACAGCACTAAAGACTACAAATAGCTGTGATGAGAGAAAGAGAAGGGGATGGAGGGGGAGAGGGGGAGAAAGAGAGAGCTGTAGTATTCAGAGAGACCAATGAGCAAAGAGCCTCAGGCTGTTTTCCCACAGTAGATCATGAAGTAAGAATTCCAGTGCCAAAAGTTATTGAGAAAGTAGGGAAGTACTACAGAGTAGGAAAAGTGAAATGGAAAAGGAAAAGAAGATAACTTGGGTATACTAAATGAGCAGTTTTCTCTTGTGGAGAATACCTAAAGGGGGCTTCTGGCATTGATTCAATCTTTTCACCCTATGGCTGAGGGAACTGGGATATTTATTTCTGACTTATAACTGTCAATGGTTCTGGGCTTCTCCCAGGAATATCAGCTCTCAGCTACCTTTACGTTATCCTTTGCATAACTCAAGAGAAAGAAAGTCCTCAGGCAGAGAGACCTGGGTGCTTAGAGTAGGATGATATTGAGTGATGAGGGGCTATAAATGAGACTCTCACAGTGCCTCTGACACAAATTAAAATATAGATGATAATATTTTGTCCTGTATGCTTTATTTTAGCTTAGATGACATAAATTATATGTTAATTTCTCCAAATGCAGAATATATCATAATTTTTTTATTGTCTGATCTTTTCATAGCTTCAGGATAAAAATAAGTATAGTGGGATCATATATTCACTCAAATCTAATTCATATGTGGAGAGAAAATAGAAATTATTTATATTCTTTATAATTGATCTGATTAGTCTCAAGAATTTTCATGTGCTGCTTTTATGGGAAAAAAATCTGGTGTTTAATGGAACTCTATTGTGTTTTAATTTTCTAATTTTTTAAGTTTTAGTGAAATACTTTTAATTTACAATGTGTTTCTGCTGTACAACAAAGTGATTTGATTATACCTATACGCACATCCATTCTTTTTCCAAAACTTTTCCCATAAAAGATATCATAGAATATTGGGTAGAGTTAACCATGTTATACAGCAGGCATAGTGTGCACATGCCAATTGCAAATGCCCAATCCGTCTCTGCCCCCCACCTTTCCCTTTTGGTAACCATTAAGTTTGTTTTCAAAAACTATTTATATCTTTGCTTAGTCTTTTGGACCAGGGATCAGCATACTATATAGCCTGCAGGCAGAATCTGGCCAGCCACTTACTTTTGTAAACACAGTTTTTTGAACACAGGTTTTCCTGTTCCTTCACACTTTGCAGAGGGCTAATTTCCCACTCTAATGTCAGCATTGAACAATTGCAACAGAGAAGTGTAAAATATTCACTGCATGGCCCTTTACAGAAAAAAAAGCTGACTTAACAAATCTTAACAGATAATTTTTCTTCATATTGCTCAACCTTTCCCCAAGTATCCTACCATCACGGCAATTCTCCAAGATGATATCTGTGTGTGAGGCTTCAATAACCTCATATGTATATTTAAGAGCAAAATCCTCAAGTGCAGTATGATTCCACCAGTCATTGGGTCTATCACACCAGCTATTTGTAGACATACACGTGGCAATTCTATAGGTGTGTACCCAAGGCTCTACTTCCTTTCCTTTAAATGTGTCCTGTGTTTCATGGCAATATTTTGCTGAATATGATTGCAAGACATGACATATTTTGAAGGCATGTGTATGTTTATGGTCTGTGTATCATTTTAGATCTGTATTTTGAGGCATTTCTCCTCTACTGTCTCAAGTTTTGTTCTCTAAGATGATTTATTTTAACTACTTTTTTTCATGGCCATATCTAAATAAGTCTATAGTGCAACACCTGGCTATTGGTACCATTATACCATATAGACCCCATCAGAAAACAAGGCCTACAGAAGAGGTAGTAAAACCACAGAATCAACCATTTTGGGAATCTAAGTTACCTGCTTATCGTTATCTTTTGCTTTCTGGATTGCTTAGCCTGATCATTTGACAGTGGAAAATGACTGTGTACATCTAATTTGATAGTTTGACAAATCAAGTAACTTTGTGCTTATACCATGCAATTTGGTCCATGAAGTCACCACTCATTATCCCATGATGTGGTTGGTTGTTCACATTAAAATGGTGAAAGTGTGTATTTTTCCAGAATAAAAATGCAATGCATTTACTATCCATTTAAATGAAGTTTGTTTGCAGAGGCTTTGAGTGTTCTTCCTACTACTGCTCAAATGGTAAGATTCAGCCTTACAAATAGGATAATTGTCTGTAAAATTGGTATAATAATTCAATTTTTTAAATGTTTTAAAAAGATCAGCTATGTTCATGCCTTGTTCAAGCCTTTGTTCTACAAAAGTAAAGCTGCTACCAATACTAACACATGATCCTTTTCTTTCGGACATTTCGAAATATAAGTTAATTAAGAAGTCTAAAACAGGAGTTCTCATCATGGCTCAGTGGGAAACAAATATGACTAGCATGCATGAGGACACAGGTTTGATCCCTGGCCTTGCTCAGTGGGTTAAAGATCCAGCGTTGCCATGAGCTGTGGTGTAGGTCGCAGATATGGCTCTGATCTGATGTTGCTGTGACTTTGGTGTAGGCCAGCAGCTACAATTCCGATTGGACACCTAACCTGGGAACCTCCATATGGTGTGGACATATGTGGCCCTAAAAAGACAAAAACAACAACACCAAAAAAACATCTAAAACAAAAACATCTTTTTCTAAAAACAAGCTAGGAGTTCCCATCGTGGCGCAGTGGTTAACGAATCCGACTAGGAACCATGAGGTTGTGGGTTCAGTCCCTGCCCTTGCTCAGTGGGTTAACGATCAGGCGTTGCCGTGAGCTGTGGTGTAGGTTGCAGACGCGGCTCGGATCCCGCATTGCTGTGGCCCTGGCGTAGGCCGGTGGCTATAGCTCCGATTCAACCCCTAGCCTGGGAACCTCCATATGCCGCGGGAGCGGCCCAAGAAATAGCAACAACAACAACAAAAATAAATAAATAAAAATAAAAACAAGCTAGATCATTACGATTTTAAATCTCAGGTTACATATTAATTTTTTGTTTATTGTAGAATAAAACTGTTTGGCTGAAGGAGTACCTCATTTTAGTTTTTGCTCTTCTGATGGCCTTTCATGTTATTTTTATAAAGGCCATTTAGCCTCCTCATGTCTTATAATTCCTTTAGGACTTGTAAGGGGAGTGTTTATATGATATTTAAGCTCCATCCACCTCCTGTTTTCTAACTAAGAGGAAACAACAAAATATTTCTTATTTTGATATAGGAGGAATATTTTACGCTGATTTTATAAGACTTTATCATTTATAAAAATAGTTCATAGATACGTTAACAAAAACATTACTCTTCTTTCTAATGATTCTGCTATGGTACAAGTGTGTGTGTGTGTTTACGTATGTTTGATCTTGTGAGCCTTCTTTCCTGTTCAAGGTAGTAATTACTGCAGTAGAAAACTCCTAAGAAATGATTCCTCATTGTCCTTTAATCATTAATATGTGCCTGAATTATGTGTTTCCCAGAAACACATAATTATTAATCCCGTTCTTCATTATGCATTGGGCAACTGCTGCTCTGAGCAAAGAGACTGCCTAACAGAAATGTGATTGGCAGATTTCACCAATCTCTTTGCCAGTGAGATTACACACCCAGAACATGCAGCCATTTAGACCCCTGGTATCAGAAAATACTTCTTCACTGTTGCATCTTGTCAGAGTCAATAAAGGCTATTTGAAACTTGTGTAAGGAATTTTTTTAAATTACTAACACCCCTGAGAAAGGTAGGTGCTACAAGATTTTGCTTTTCCTTTTTAATGCCATGACTTAGGAGGGGGTCAACTTCATTTTGGAGGATCTAGAGAAGTCAATGTGAATGATATGTGTATTTATTTATGTGTATAGTTATTAAACATGTGTGTGTGTTACACTAATGTTCAGTTTACTTTAGACGATCACCAGACAAAATTCAACACCTCATTATTTTAACAAAGTACCCACATTGCTTCACCCAGTTCCCAAGGTGATCAATCCATTTTGTCTCATTACAAAACTCTCCCAGGGTGGGAGTGGGGGCAGACATTAAGAGGTAAAATAATGATATATCTTAATGAGGCCTGGAGAGTCTTATCTCTGCATGACAGATGAATGAGGACCTTTGAGATTAATTAACCAAAAAAGTTACTTTCTTAGAGACTCCTTAATTTAGAGAGTTCTTATAGGATGATGTAGATGGTAACAAAAGTTACTTTAAATTTCTCATTAAAGGTTCTCATGGTGGCAATTTTAAGAAACAAGTATTTCTTCCTGAGTCTTATTGAAATGGTCTGAATCTGTACCATACTGTCATTTGAAAAAGAGCCTAGAAAGCATATTTTGTTATCATAGTTAGATCTAATACATGGCACGTGGTTGCCATCACAGTAGCAATGCAGAAACCATGCTTTTTGGAATAAGACAACTTTGGGGGCAAATTCCAGCTCTACCATTAACTAGAAGTATGACTTCAAGCATATCACTGAATTTATTAGTATCAGCTTTTATATCTATAAAATGAGGGACATACCTACCTCATAAAAATAAGAATTAAATAAGTGATGAATGCAAAGGCTTTAATGAAGAACTTTGCACAAGTGGAATGATCTATAGGTATTAGCTACTATCTTACATTACTGTGACAAAATTTTACTTTCTGTTTATTTGGTATCGCAAACACTCAAATGATGGCTTTAGTTTGTCCATTTCAAAATACAGTTAACTTTAAATAAACCTGTCAGCAGACCCATTATCTAATTTGTCTTCAAACTAATTTAGCATTTAATCCTATATTTTTTCTTGGTGTTGAATTGTTTCACTAAAAACCTTGATTCCCAGCAGTAATTACCACCAATATCATTGTTGCTCTACTTTCCCAAGGTCTTTGTTTTCTTATTTTATTGCAGAAAATTGGGGACTTGATCTTATGCGTTACCTCTTCCTTCTTCTTTTGTTAGTAAACCTTTGAACTAAAACTCTATTTTCTTTATAATTGGTACATTTTGACTAGAGCCCAAATATGTGGGGATGTTGACATAAGCTAATTTCAACATTAACCATTTTGGCTGGAGATCATATTTAAATTTTTAGCATTTTAGTTTCATGAGGATCGTCACATGGAAGAAAAAATATATATAATCACATAAAACAGAACTTTGGTTATTTTTCACCAATTAAAAATAATCAAAAGTATGGAATCATGTATTATACACATATGTTAAACTATCCTATTACCATAAACCACACTAATAGTTGTGAGCACCTGCATTATGCAGAGCATTATGTTAAGCAATTCAGAGGAATAATTCCATGCAAATGGAAATTTTATACATTGCAAGTGGGAATGAAAAATGACATAACAACTTTGGAAAATAGGCTACTTCTAAAGTTAAGTACATGTTTACATAAGACACAGCAATGTCATTCCTATAAAGGAAAATATGTCTACAAAAAGACTTGTACATAAATGTACATGATAGTTTTATTTAAAGTGGTAAATCCTCGAGACAATTAAAATATACATCAATGAATGAATAAATAAATAAACAGTGTTATTTCCATGTAATGGCATATTTCTCAACAATAAAAAGGATGTGAATTCAAATACACACCATAACAGGGATGAATGTCAAAAGCACTATGCTAAGTGAAAAAATCCAGACCAAAGTTTACATTCAAAGTTTACATTGTAGATCCCATTCATATAAAATTGTGGAAAGGGCAAAACAAATATAAGTGACAGAGAGAAAATTTGTTATTACCTGGGCTGAGGTTATTTGGGAATTGACTGCAAAGGGGTATGAGCAAATTTTTGCCCTTAATATTGACAGGAGCTTCCTAAAATTTTGAAAGTTCACTTAGAGTTAATAATGCACTACTTCACATAATGTATAGAAATATTAAAACATTATAGGCCAGTATCTCCCTTGCCCCAACACACATATCTGCATTTTAGGGTAGAGTTGTCATATACATAGAACAGCTGAAACTTTGTTAAATTTGTTTTTCAATGTTGCTAGTTTCTTGGTAAATTCCATAGGATTTACCACAAAAATGACCATGTGGTCTTCAAATAAAGAATATAATTTCTTCATTTCAATATGGATGACTTTATTTCTTTTTCTTGATTACTTGCTCTGGCTGAATTCTTAACTCAGTATTGAATAGAAGTGGTGAGATCAAACATCTTTGCTTTGTTCTTGACATTAGGTGGAAAATGTATTACTCAAGCAACAGAAATTGCACAATGATTCTGAACATGGAAAATTTAATATAAACATTTTATTGGGGGATTAGAGTAGCAGAAATTTGGCTCATGAGAGCTTAAGATAATTCTAAAGAATTTAGGAGTTATTATATTATGCATATACATCTTTCATATTTACGTGTATCTTTATATGTCTTTCATATGTTGATCAAACAGTTCCTTGATGTGAATGTCAAGTAACTCTGACTTTTCTTTTGATATATGCATTGTCTGTTCACCTTAAAATTCTCAAGTAGCTTGACCTCCTTGAACTATACAAACTAAAAGTCATAGACAAAATTATGCACTTCTTTCTGCTTCGATTTCATCTTATTTATGCATTAGCTTTGTAGATAGAATCAGCAAAATATCTTGAATTTGGAGTACAATAGATCCTGCCTTTAATTACAATTCCTCTGATTTAATTTGGTCTAAGGGATGTTGCTTTCCCATCCTGAAATTCACTCCTCACATTTGAAAGAATGAAGATGATAATGTGTATTTTGAGGTGATAATATAAAGGTTTAATAAAGAGAACTTCTTGGCACATAGTGAGAAACTAAACAATGCAATTTATTTTTCCCTTTCCTTTATAGAATCTATTCTATTACTAATAGGACATAATTCTATTTCACATAGTATTTTTAGAGTTTAACTTCATTTAATAAACTGTGTTAAATACCTCTTGTTACCACCAGAATATGGGCTAAAAGTAGGTAGGAAACTTAGTGAAAGGCTAAGAATAATCTATTGGGTTGGGGCAGATATTTTAGATAATCTTAGGGGTAAGCAACCAAAGACATTTCAAGTAGGTTGATGATCAACCATAGCTGACAGCTCCCAAGTGGCAATAACATTAGAAAAGTTTGCCCCAGATGTGTAATTAAGCAAGATTCATGGCCAGGGCAAGGAGTAAAACTACTAGAGGACAATGGATTGTGGAGAAAAGTTTTAGGATTCTATAAAGTCCTGATGTAGGAGAAGTCCAGTTTGGGGAAAGTTCCAGTTGGGAATTAAGGCAGAACTTCTAGTGTAGGAAAATAAGATAGGAATAGGGTATTTCAAAACATGTGGCTAATGTGAAATCATCTTGATCATAAGGAACAAGACAGTGTGATTTAAAAAATATACAGTTTGCATCTACCAACACCAAACTGCTCGTCCATCCTACTTCCTTTCCCCTCCCCCATGGCAACCACAAGTCTGTTCCTTATGTCCCTGAGTCTGTCCAATATCTTAGGATAGAAAATGATGGAAGATAGTATGAGAAAAAGTATATATATGTATATATATACATATACATATACATATATATATATATATATATATATATATATATATATATATATGAATGACTGGGTCACCGTGCTACACAGCAGCAACTGACACACACTATAAATCAACTATACTCTAATAAAATAAATTAATAAAAATTAAATTAATATATATATTTCCTTATGACATTCCATGCAAAAGGCACCACTTAAGGTTCTGGAGGTACATTAGGAAACAAGATAAAAAAAAATCCCTGCCTTCATGGAGTTCCTGTTTTGTTAGGGAAACAAACAATAAACAAATAGAAATACATATAATGAAGTCGTGAGTATTTCAAGAGTATGGTTGCAAAAGGTCTCTCTCTGGTTGTGTCATTTGAGTATCAATGGCTGTAGTTAAGTGAGTGAGTAAGCTATTGAAATATTAAGTACAAGAGAAAAATTATAATTAGTTTTGAGGATCTACAATAAAGCAGATAAACACTTTACATTTGTTTCATTTAGCAGGTATAACAGCACTTGCAAAAAAGGTATTGTGATCTCCATGTTATAGAGGGAAAAACTGAGGCCTACAACTAGTGGCAGGGGAAAAAATTAGATAAATTCTTCATCCTACTTATTAAGTAGCCTGCTCTCCTTCTTCTAAGTGGAGATTTAAAGTGTTTTTAATGAAGATTTCCTTGCCCCCAAACAATTCACTTTCTGTTGGACCAAAGTTTAAATAACTGGGAGAAGAGATTAGACTAAAAGGACCTGCATTTCCTTGGTATCTGTTAAATGTCTAGAATAATTCACTTACTACATTTTTTTTCTGTCTTTTTGCCTTTTCTAGGGCCACTCCCCCGGCATGTGGAGGTTCCCAGGCGAGGGGTCTAATCGGAGCTGTAGCCACCGGCCTATGCCAGAGCCACAGCAACTTGGGATCCGAACCGTGTCTGCAGCCTACACCACAGCTCACAGCAATGCCGGATCCTTAACCCACTGAGCAAGGCCAGGGATCGAACCTGCAACCTCATGGTTCCTAGTCAGATTCATTAACCATTGAGCCACAACGGGAACTCCTACTTACTACATTTTGATGATTGTTGCTCTATTTCTCTGCTTATTTCACTGCACTGCACTTGGCTTAAGTAAAGTCACCTTAAATATTTATTTGAATGAATAGAAAACATGACTACTGCCCTGTTCCCTCTATTTGGTAAAAACTCTTTCAAAGACAAGGGCTGTGATACCACTGAAGCTTTATTCCAAGGGCCAGAAGATGAATCTTCCCTCACAATGATAGAGATACTTAATAGGTATGAAACAACTGACAGATATGAGGTTACTGAGGTTCTGCTTCATCAACTACAACAAAAACTCAAATGGGACTCAGAATTACATTTGTTTAGCAAATGAACTGTCAATTCTGCACAGTCGTCCCCAACTGGCTCTTGTTTTTGTCTTTACCGTCCCTGAACCTACTGCACTTTTACTTCTGGAAAATGCTTTGCTAAAACCTATCTTAGCACAATGGAGTGTTGATTTCGTAAAGTCTGATTCAAAACACAGAGAAATGAGGACCTGACTTGCTTAGGGTGATATCACAAATAAAGTGATATTTTAACTGGGTCTTTAATGATGATAATGAGTTTGTTCAGCGGAAGACTATGGAAAGAGCATTTCTGACAGAATAAAAGGCAAGAGCTTAAGGGAAGTGAGTGGGGAAAATGTTCTCTTCAAAAACCTTGCATTATCTCTTCACTCTGACATGAACCCCTAAACACCATGTTGTGACTGTTTCAGTGTGACAGATTCCCTGGCTGAACTCTGATCCAGAAAAGAAACACTAGGAGAGCAGAATTACATCTGCATAATCCCCTTCTCTTCCCATCACCTCTTTCTCTTCCCATCATTCCCTTCTCTTCCTATTCTCTCTTTCTTTCCATCACTTCTTTCTCTTCTCCTCTCCCCTTTCTCACTGTCCTTTCTTTCCTTCAATTTGCTATTTGGGTAGGAATAGCATGTGTATCATGATAAGCTCATTAAGCAAAAGAACAATGGAAAGTTAGAGGGACAGCACTAAAGTCAAAGCTTTTTAGTAAACAGACTATACAAAACCATAGAACAATAGCAACTTGGATTTTGTATTGACCCCTAGTTGTGTTTCTGATTATAAATACAAACTAAATTTCTAATACTGAAAAACAACAGAATTGGTCACCCCTTACAGGCTCTTCCTGGCTACCTTTTTCACGTTCTCTTTCATTCTCTGCTTTGGCTTCCAGTCAAGGATTGCTTCCAGGTTTAAGACCAACAACAGATACACTTTGTGGATGGTAAAGCACATTGATGGCTATGATTAACTCATTAAGAGACCTACCTGAGGTCTCGTCCAGAAGTCCTTTGCCTTTATACAACTTCTTTACGTTTATTTCAGAAGTCACAGAATGCCTCCAGAAAACATATGGTTGAAATTCTCCCATTCCTCAACTCCTAGGCCACCAATTGAAGGCTTATCTGATGCAGACATGTGAGCGGTTAATTATATAATCATACCAGCCTAGATGAGGAAGTGCTAGGATAAGGGAGAAAGGAAGAAGAGAGGATTAGGAGGAAAGGAAAACAAAGAGGGAGAGACAGAAGGCAACTGGGAAGAGATTATCTCTCTTGAGTAGGATAATTTATTAGTTATGTAGTCTTGAACAATTCACTTCACATTTTCAAATCAGTTTCTTCATCTGTAGAAGGAGGAAGTGATAATTTCTGTGCAAATTCCTTTTCTAAGCAATGTGATAGCTACTGATCTCTATCACTTTTCGGGAAGGAAGGCCACCTGCTGTAGCACCTTCTTCAGATAATTCTTTACCTCCTTATTTCTCAGGCTGTAGATCAGAGGGTTCAGCATGGGGGTAACAAGGTTATTCAGGACCTGAACAGTTGCATTAAGCCAAGGGTTAGGAGTGGGCTGTAGGTAAATAAGAACCACTGGCATAAAAGAGAGAAGGATGGCAGTGAGGTGGGCACTACAGGTAGAAAAGGCACGATGTCGGCCTTCAGTAGATCGGATTTGAAGAATGGAGGATACAATGCGGCTGTAGGAAGTGATGATAAGAAGGAAGCAGCTGAGAGGCATGAGACCCACACTAACGAACCCCACCATCTCCAGAGTGGAGGTTTCTGCACAAGCCAACTTCAGCATCACTGGGATATCACAGAAGTAATAGTCCACCTCATTGGGGCCACAGTAGGGCAATTGGAAGGTGAGAGCAGTTAGAAAGGTGGCCTGAATGCAGCCAAAAAAAGAGGTCCCTATGGCCAGGAGGGCACACGCTCTGTGACTCATGATTATTGTATAGCGTAGAGGGTAACAGATGGCAACAAAGCGGTCATAGGCCATCACTGTGTACAGGAAACACTCTGTACAACCCAGGAAATGGTAGAAGAAGAGCTGGGACACACAGCCTGTGTAGGAGATGGCTCGGCTATTCCCTGAGAGGTAGAAGAGCATCTTGGGGGAACTCACAGAAGGAAAAAATATGTCACACATAGACAGTTCACACAGGAAGAAGTACATGGGAGTGTGAAGCCGAGTGGAGGAGACAATTGCCAGGAGGATGAGCAGGTTCCCTATAAGGGTAAAGATGTAGAAGGACAAAAAGAGGACAAAGAGCATGGTTTCCAGATCCTCTGTGTGTGGGATGCCCAGCAGAATAAACATGGTCACCACTGAGGCATTCCTCATCTTTGTGAGAATGTTATTAGAATGCCTTCAAAACAGAACACAGGTCTCCAAAGTGTGAATACTGGTATCAAACTGAGAAGCTATTTAATAAATAATAAACAATTATTTAATTATCATCTCATGTTTTCTTTTAGCAAGTATACTTTACAAAAACATTAATAACCTAAATACATTTAAAGGAAGATTTTAAATATGTAATGTGGCTTTAAATCATCCCATATGAAAATGATTTAATAAAATTAATAGCTAATATTGACCGAGCATTTGCAAGCACAATGCTAATTTTAATGTTATTTTATTTTTAAATGTAAGTCTCAAAACAACCTTAATAAGTGAAAGATGATTAAAATCACAGAGAGTTTTAGTAATATGGTCGTATAGCTCAAATGCAACTGATCCAAGATTAATTTTCAGGTCTGATTCCAGAGCCAAACTTATACCCCTTTTACTGTGAAAGTTCCCAAGAAATATTGCTTAGAGAAGCAGATGATGATACTCATCTTCAAATACTTGAAGAGCTGCTGTGTAGATTTTCGGTATCCTTTTCCTTGGCGAATAACCATTAAAACAGAGTGGAACTAATAAAAAGTTGGATTTCATGTCAGTGTAGAAAAAAATTAAGGAGTGAGTTGCCCTGTGAAGAAGGATTGTGTTCTTATCACTGTAAGTGTTTAAATAAGGATAAAATGATAGTCTTTCAAGGGTATGATGACCTTGAATTCCTACTTTGAATGCAAAGTTATCCCACAGGCACTCTTAATATCCTCTGAAATTCTTTGACTTTATTACATTTTTCATCTTTTCAAATATATCTGAGAAGGACAGTAAAGCTTAACAAATGGTTCTCCTAGTAAACAGGTGGTTTTGATTTAAATATGATAAATCTATCCACCTCTATAACAGTTATAAGTTTGAATATAGCTGTGTGAGTGACAATAGTAACAATACCATGTATCTTAATAGAAGAGAGGCACATGCAGTATAGAAGGCCCGAATGCCACTGAGCCAGAGTCCTTTAAAATTACAGAAACTCTTTGGGTTACATCTGTGTATGGTCTGTAGTTTAAAAAAAAAAAAAGTCAACCTGAGTTATGTTAATATAAATATGTCCAGGCACTGTGATGAATGTTTCATGTACATTAATACCTTTAGTCCTTACCACAATTCTGTGAAGCAGGTAGTATTAATTCCCATTTACATTAGGAAACTAAGGCACAAAGCGTTTAAGCAAATTGACCAAGTTCCTGCATCTGTTAGACAGTAGAATTGGATTTCACACAAATAAGAATAGGAACAGCCTCTGAGTTACTACTTCTGAATGAACATTCATTCATAAATAATGGCAATTTTAAATAAAATTACTGTGTTGCTTGATAGTTATAGTGTATTTTTTTGATCTCTTAATTCTTACAAAATTCTTGTAAGGTAGTGGTAATTAACCCTGATTTTCAAAAATGGACACTGAAAATCAGAGAGTTAAAAACTGTTTTAAAATTAAAAATGAAGGGCAATTCATACCCAAATCTTCTGCTCCAAGTTTAGTGTTCTTTCCACTATGCCTTCAGAGCCTCTCAAAAAACCACAGTACAGAAAGCAGTCACCCCTTTGTGATGGAAAAACCACTCACAGATTCATTCTTAGGGTTTGGAGAGAAGTCTTCCTGATGCACCACCTCCAACCATTAACTGTCTTTATCTACTATTCTCTGAAGAGTTTATGGCACTAGATTGTTGCTCCAGAGAGGGAGACAGGTCTCTCAAGATCATATTCCATCTGAATCAGTCCACAGCTACAGAAAAATTTCATTTCCTAAAGATGATCTCCAAGAGAACACCTCAGATTATGATGTAACCTAAATGAAAATTTGCATCATATTTGCTTCATTCAGAAATAATAGCCTACTGTCTTATTTAACTCCTATTTATGAGTTCCAATATTCAATAAGCTTTGCAAACTGCCCCCCTTTCTGTAACTGGCCTGAAATGGCCACTCACAGAAGTAAATCTCATCTCTTTAATTGGGAGTTGAAGTTTTACTTTTGTAAGTCTATATATTTATATTAACACACAAGCATTAATATAAAAATGAGTATTCACTTATTAGTGTGTGCATGCAAAGATGGGTGGTAGAAGATAGTAAAAAAAAACAATAGCAAAAAGAAAACAGTGAAGAAAGGCTCTTTGAACATTGATACCTCAAAGACTGATGAATTGAATGTAACTCAGGAGGGGAGGTTACTTTTTTCATATGTTTCAATTTATACATATGGGAGAAACGCCCCACAGGAGTTTGGAAAGGGAGATCTATGGTTCACTCTTCACTCTAGATATTGTGGCTGATAGTACAGATTATCCTCCTCAAGGTAAGAGCTGAACCTCTGAAAGGGCCTGATGTCACACTCATACCATAGTTCTTCTCCACTTGGTTTATATATATAAAGCAGTCCTGAATAACAAAAAGAAAGACTGACCTGGATTTCCGATTTCCTGTCGTGGCACAGTGGTTAACGAATCCGACTAGTAACCATGAGGTTGTGGGTTCAATTCCTGGCCTTGCTCAGTGGCTTAAGGATCTGGCGTTGCCCTGAGCTGTGGTGTAGGTCACAGACATGGCTCAGATCTCGCGTTGATATGGCTCTGGCATAGGCCGGCGGCTACAGCTCCCATTAGACCCCTAGCCTGGGAACCTCCATATGCCACATGGGTGCAGCCCTAGAAAAGACAAAAAAAAAAAAAAGGCTGACCTAAGTCATTGTAAGAGATGTTATTTCATTATGATTCCAGCCCATGTCATGGGAACAGTCAAATGTAGTGTCTCTTGCACAATCCAGAAAAGGTAAGTTTCACAAATATTTAAGTATAAACCTTTATTAATTATTATAATACCTACCTTTCCTAAATGTCTCTTATATGATCATTATAACAACTTATTCCTAATGTCTAACTTCATCAGCAAAAGAGGCTGCAGGGGCAAACACTTGTATTTAACCTTCGTAAAGCATCTTCTGGTCATTTTATGGTCACACCCACAACTTATGGAAGTTCCCAGGCTAGGGGTCAAATTGGAGCCATAGATGCCTATGCCTATGCCTATGCTAAAGCCATGCCAGACCCATGCCCTGTGGCAACGCCAGATCCTTAACTCACTGAGCAAGGCCAGGGATAGAACCTGCATCCTCGGGGATACTAGTCAAGTTCTTAACCTCCAGAGCCACAGTGGGAACTCACTGTAAGCTATCTTCTTTTCAAATATCTTAGTTTATAACATCTGAAACAAACCAACATTTCCAACAATTCCCAACATACCATTTTTCTGTAATAATTTGTCTTAGTGTGCTGATCTAATAGTGTAGTTCATGTGCATAAGCATCAGTGACATTCTGCTAACCATGAAGGTTCCTGCTCAGTAAGATGGAATATCTCTTAATTCATTCTTCCAGAAGTCACTGTGGATCTGTCACTCACTCAAACTAAGGATCACTTTCTAAGGAAGGTTCTCTGTTTCTCCTGAAGCTTGCCCCTTATCTCTGTCCATTTCCAGTTCATATGTAGCTTAGCACACACAGGACTTGGACATTGAGCCTTAGAAACTTTAAAACTACTGAGGTGTTCTAGTCCGCATGGTAATGTAGAAAATAGAGCATAATTCTGGCTGAGGAAAAATTTGTGATATAACAGAAAGAATGAAAAAAAAAAAGAGAAATCAGAAATCTTATGATTTTTGACCCAGCTTTACCATATGTTTTCTGCATCAGCTCAGAAAATAGAAGAGAAAGGGCCTCAGAGGTTAGTTGTGGGGCAGAGGAGACCTCTGAGCATGACTGTTCTGGGCCCCAAAGCAAAGTTCTGTGGATAGGAAGTGTGAAGCAGTGCACAAGAGCAAAGCTGTCTCTGTTATGCAGATATAATGCACATGATATGCCTGGCCTGGCCAGGTACTCTCAATGCAGACTAATCTTACCTGTCACTCCTCCACTTTAATACCTGGAATTGATCCCTCTTGCCCATTTAATTGTACAATTAAGATTCCTTAGCTCTACACAGTGTTCTTTACTTTATGAAATTCAACTCTTCTGTCTAGTTTTCTTTACACCAATATCCTCTCTTCCTGTCATGCGTGACCATGTGGAGTTGTTCACCACCCTCTGATTGGCAAGTACTTCTTAGTACCTCTGCCCAGCATTTCTTTAATTTTGTCTATTCCATGATAGATAGTGTTCATCATTAAGGTTCTGACTCTTATGTAAGTTTTCCTGCAAAGCCTTCCTAGAGCCCTCAAGGGGGTCTGAGCTCTTATTGCATCTGTGTGAATGTCACAGATACAGTTTTATGATGGAATGGTTAGGAGAAGTTCATTAAAGTCAGACTGACTGGACTCTAATTCTAACTCTGCCTTTCCTACATGTGTGGCATTTAAGAAGGTATTTAACCTCTCCATGCCTCTGTCTCCTCATGTGTATAACGAAGATATTAATATCTACTATACAATTTAGTTATGAGAATTAAGTATATTAATAAATATGTTTCAGTTAATGCCTCACACATAGTAAGCTCCATGTAAGTGTTTACTATTGCTATCACTATACTTTATTATATAATTCTATATGTGTCTGGTTCTTCATTAATTAGTGAACTTCTATAGGTTGAAGATCATGGCTGGGTTGTCTTTATAGAATTAATGATGAGCATTATGTCTGAAACAAAGTAGGCAACTAGTAAAATGATTTAAACATGATGGCTTTTTTCATAAGTGATCTGAACAATTTGGTTCATCTTTGACCAAATTGTAATCCAGAGCAAAACTTGTCTTAGATATTTTCTCTTCTGCATTTGTGGTACTCCTCCTCTCTAAAACATGAACAGAGACCTTTTTTTCCTGGGGAAATTATTTCATTTTTTCTCTAATAATTTGAATTTGAAATGAGGTTTTAAAAGCTATAAACACATTATTTTGTAAAGGCAGAATTCAGACATTCATCTGTAGAACTCTGGCCTACCCAGTCTCCATCTCCCTTGGTCCATTAGACTAGGAAGAACAAAAATAAGTACCAATGATGGAGTTACCATAACTGTAAGTTTTTAAGCCATGCTTCATGTTTTGCATGGCCTACTGTCAGAGCTTAGCCCATGTCTTCCTCTCAGCAAGCATCAACTAATGTGGGCATATTGTAATAAAATAAGATGAAATAAATGCTAAATTAATTAAATAATTGGCCTTATCATCATTTTTTGTTGTTGAAGAAAATCTGAAATATTTGTAAAATTTTTAAAAGTTTGTCTTTTTAAAGAATTTTCAGACTAGAATTAGATAGATTAGTGTGTATGTGGAATAGGAAAGAGTTTCTGTGAACAGAAACTCCTGTGAGATTCTATAATTAGCATTTCTTTTGTATATACATGTATATGTAAAAGAATAAATATATAGGTGCATATGTATATTACACATATAATTGATTTATTCAACTTAATGTGTGTGTGAGTGTGTGTGTATGTGTGTATAATGGCAATTATTGTAGAAACTCTTTTCCCAAAAGTGAGGAAAAGAAGAAATGAAAACATAGTAAACTACTTATAGATTTGTCTCTTTTTAAATAACTAGAAGAGCTTAAATCATAAAGATTTTCTATTCTGCCATTTTAAAGTTTATAATCAGTTATGAATATAAGTATAAAATGAGAGCATATTAGAATGAATTAGGAGATAAATGGATGCTTTTAGGTTGAAAATAACAATTAATTTAAGTTCCTTGACAAGGGATTTTTAATGTAGTTAATACTGGAAAGTCTTCTACATCCAGTAATGCAATTTATATGCTTTTTTTCTACAGAGGATTGCACATTAAAACAAATAAACAAAAAAACAGACTTAGCTGAATTAGTGATCAAATACAGATCGCTAGTGATAAAATGTTCATTATAAATAGCTTTCAATCTATTTTTTGTTTAAAATGCATATCACGTTTTTAGCTGAAATTTATAGTGCTTTATTGAGATATAATAGAAATACAATTATCTGTTCATTTAAAAAATACACAACTTTGTACATGCTATCTATATCTATCTCTGTATCAATATATATGTGTGTACAGAAAAATATGTATATACACTTAGCTAAAACCATTACCACAATCAAGCTAATGAGCTCATACTCCATAAAGTTTTTTCCTGTTTCTTTGTAATCCCCCATTTCTGTCCCCAGACAGTTGTTTTCCTTTCTGTCATTATAGACTAGTTCAATTTTTCTAAACTTCTATATAGGTGGAACCATGTAAGTGTATTTTTTGGAGGACGAGGTGTCTGGCTCCTTCTCCCTAGCATAATTATTCTGAGATACACCCATGTTGCTTTGTGTATCAATAGTTCATTGCATTAATTGATGAGCAGCATTTCATTTGATGATAAACCACAAAATATTTTCTGTTGATGGACATTTGTGTTATTTCCAGTATTGGGCTTTTATAAATAAAGCTACTGTGAATCTTCATATATAATTTGTGTAAACTTACATTTCATTTCCCTTAGTTATTTACTATGGCATATGGAAGTTCCCAGGCTAGGGATTGAACCCCAGCAGCAACCCAAGTTGCAGCAGTGCTCCTTAGCCCACTGCATTGGGATCTCCTATTTAACATTTTAAGAAAATGTATAAATTTTTTTTAATTAACTATAACATTTCAGATTGCTCCCAGGAGATTATAATAGTTCCAATCAATCCACATCCTTGCTCACACTTTTAATGTTACTCATTCTATGGGTATGTAGTGATAGTTCTTCATATATTTATTGGTATCCATGTCTCTTCTGTGGTAATTCAGATTATTTTGTCTATTTGAGGGGTTGCTTTTTAAAATTATTCTTGAGTTTTGACGGTTTATGTATAATCTAGATACAAAACTTTCATCAGATACATGGCTTACAAATAAGTTCCATGACTGTCTTTTATTCTCTTAAAAATATCTTCGAAAAGCAAAACTTTTTAAATTTTTTATGAAATACACATTATAAAATTTTTTTATGAATTGCACTTTTGGAATCATACCTATATTTTATGGGGGGTAGACCACAGTTGGTTGTCAATAGAATTTTTTAATTTTTTTTAATTGCTATTTCCCCAATACATTTTTTTTTCCTACTCTACAGCATGGTGGACCAGTTACACATACATGTACTGGTTCACTTATCATGTTCCATCATAAGTGACTAGACATAGTTCCCAGTGCTACACAGCAGGATTTCATTGCTAATCCATTCCAAAGGCAATAGTTTGCATCTATTAACCCCAAGCTCCTAATCCACCCCACTCCCTCGCCCTCCCCCTTGGCAACCACAAGTCTATTCTCCAAGTTCATGATTTTCTTTTCTGTGGAATGGTTCATTTGTGCCCTATATTAGATTCCAGATGTAAGCGAAATCATGTGGTATTCGTCTTTCGCTTTCTGACTTACTTCACTCAGTATGAGAGTCTCTAGTTCCATCCATGTTGCTGCAAATGGCATTATTTCGTTCTTTTTTATGACTGAGTAGTGGTTGGCAATCAATTTAATGACTTGAGAAATCAGATAGTCACAAGTTACCACATCTCTGTTAGAATTTGCCAGAGAAAGAACTCAGGATCAGTAGTTTCAACCCTTGTATAGAAACATTTTATTAACTATCTTAAAGATCTTTGAGGAATTCTCCAAACTTGCACTTAATTTGAACTAAAGCCCCAAAAGCTATTTATAGTACTTGAAGGGGTTAAGGATGAAGACTCCATTGGATACACAGTAGTTTTCATATAAATAATTTATTGGAGGAAAATAAATATTAAGAAGATTGTCAAGGTCATACTAAATAGCAGACATTCCTCTACCTGGAGATATGGCAGCAAATCATTTGTACAGGAGGCTACCTTGATGGAGATTTCAGTCCAGTGTGGATTTTGACAATAAACAGTTACAAACTAGAATAATAGATGTCAAAGAGAATGATATTAGATTGGGCATAATAACAACATATGTTAGTAGGAAGTAGAGGAAACAACTTAGGAAATGAAGATATGTTAAAATAATGCCCTTCGCAGCAACTTGGATGCAACTAGAGATTCTCATACTAAGTGAAATAAGTCAGAAAAAGCAAGACAAATGCCATATGATTTCACTTAAATCTGGAATCTAATATAGGGCACAAATGAACCTTTCCACAGAAAAGAAACTCATGGACTTGGAGAACAGACTTGTGGTTGCCAAGGGGGAGGGAGAGGAAGTGTGATGGACTGGGAGTTTGAGGTTGGTAGATGCAAACTATTACATTTACAATGGATAGGCAGTGAGGTCCTACAATTTAACACAGGGACCTATATCCAGTATCTTGTGATAGAACATGATGGAAGATAACATGAGAAAAAGAATATATATGTATGACTGGGTCACTATGCTGTATAGCGTAAATTGACACAACATTATAAACAACTATGCTTTAATCAAAATAAATAAAATTAGGAGTTCCCGTCATGGCGCAGTGGTTAACGAATCCGACTAGGAACCATGAGGTTGCGGGTTCGGTCCCTGCCCTTGCTCAGTGGGTGAACGATCCGGCGTTGCCGTGAGCTGTGGTGTAGGTTGCAGACGCGGCTTGGATCCTGCATTGCTGTGGCCCTGGCGTAGGCCGGTGGCTATAGCTCCGATTCAACCCCTAGCCTGGGAACCTCCATATGCCGTGGGAGCGGCCCAAGAAATAGCAACAACAACAACAACAACAATAACAACAACAAAAAAAAAAAGAAAGAAAATTAAAATATGGGGTGGGGTATGGTGGGGAAGAAACTTTCCCAGACTAGAGATGTGAAAAAGATAAAGATTACAATTATCATACTGCTATGGTCTTTATTTTTTAATGGATAGAAGAAAGGGAATTGAAATAACTGCTAGAAGATATTTTCATTGATTGAGGATTTTTATCAATTGTATGCAAGAAAGGGTGAGGAGGTAATTAATATTGATGGCATTAGAAGGGCTATGTATCCAAGTCATCCTTAGTATTTTCATCTATGTCTCAGTGATATTTGTCAGAGAAAAATCTGGAGGGAAATGTCATTAAAGGCCATAGAAATAATAAATGATGTCAATAAAATTCCACTAAATATGTGGATGTATGTTTATAGATAGATGTTGACATATGAGTTAAAATTAAGCATAACAATTCACACAATATGATAGGTAATAACTTAGACAAGTGAATCATTATATCTGATCACAGGAATATTCTTCTCTCTAGCATTTTTTTTAGGGCAACAGTGACATCTTTATTCCGTAGGCTGTAGATCAGGGGATTCAGCATGGGCACAGCAATAGTATAAAACACAGATGACACTTTCCCTTGGTCCATGGAGCTCACAGATGATGGCTGCAGGTACATGAATGCAGCAGATCCAAAGAAAACAGCAACAGCTAATATGTGGGAGCTGCATGTACCAAAGGCTTTGGACCTGCCCTCGGTGGCGTGCATGCGGAGGATGCTAGCTATGATGAAAATGTAGGAGCTTAGGATGGTCAGGCTTGGGGCAAGGATATTAATTGCACTAAAGATTAGAATCAATAATTCATTGACATATGTGCTAGAACAGGAGAGTTTTAAAAGTGAGAGAAGATCACAGAAATAATGATTGATCATATCACATTTGCAGAAATGAACCCTAAGTATGCAACCCGTGTGAGAGAAAGCACACACCAGGCCCAGAGTATACACTCCCACACTCAGGGAGAAACAAGTCTGATGGGACATGATGACATGATAAAGCAAAGGGCTGCAGATGGCAACATAGCGGTCATAGGCCATTGCAGCCAACATGTAACACTCTGAGATAGCAAAAATAAGAAAGAAATAGAGCTGAGTCATGCATGCAGCGTAGGAGATGATGTTCTTCTCTGTCACAAAGTTCAGCAGCATTTTGGGGGTAATGACAGTGGAATGACAGAGGTCAATGAAGGACAAGCTACTGAGGAAATAGTACATGGGTGTGTGCAGGTGGGAACTGAACCCAATCAGTAAGATCATGCCCAGGTTACCCACCACTGTGACCACATAGATTCCTAGGAAGAGGAAGAAAAGGGGCAGCTGGAGCTCTGGCTGTTTTGTTAGCCCAGCGAGAATGAACTCAGTCACTGAGGAATGATTTCCTACTGCCATTTCCCTCTGGGTAGTTCCTGAGGGAGAGACAGAAAAACATGATTGTTAGAGGGACTTCATTATTTTTTTCTATTTAGAGTAAGGCGCTCCTTATAAATGGTTCATAGTTTAGGTATCCTATTGATCTACATGATCACTTAACTCTGGCTCAGTTGATGTAAGCAAAATTCATCTCAAATTTAATATTTTAAAGCCTCGTTTTCAAATATAATAAATGTATTTTGTATTAAATAGTTTAGCCATGTTTATAATCATTGAAACTAAGTGTCTATTCCTATTTTGAACATTTTAATGTTCCTCAAGCGATATTTCTAAGTAGAGACTCACAAGATTAAGTATTTAGAAAAGCCAATGTAAATGAGTAAAACTAGCTGAGTGACAACTTGGGGAGAGCAAACCCTGCCTAATAGTGGTAGCCTTTAATAACTGGAATTAATTTCTGGCAGTGGGGAACAGAGACCTTATTGTTTTTTTTTTATTTTTTTATTTTTTATTTTTTTGTCTTTTTGCTATTTCTTTGGGCCGCTTCCACGGCATATGGAGGTTCCCAGGCTAGGGGTCGAATCGGAGCTGTAGCCACCGGCCTACGCCAGAGCCACAGCAACGCGGGATCCGAGCCACGTCTGCAACCTACACCACAGCTCACAGCAATGCAGATCGTTAACCCACTGAGCAAGGGCAGGGACCGAACCCGCAACCTCATGGTTCCTAGTCGGATTCGTTAACCACTGCACCACGACGGGAACTCCCTGAGACCTTATTGTTTTTAGACCTTTCAAAATTTAAAATAATTATCCTGAAATCTGAACTAGTACACAAAATCTTTAGGTGTTCAAATATTATTATTAAGATGAAACAATACACACAGCAATCATTGTGCAATCTAGTAGCAGCTAGGTTGGCCCACATTTAGTGTTATGGTATGTGGACCAAGTACTTCTGCCTTTGCTGAGAAAAGCAGCATGAGTAGTGGTTAAATGGACAAGCCTTAAAGTCAAAGTGTCTGTGTTCAGATTTTGACCCTTGAACAAGCAATGCACCTCTTTGTGTCTTGATTTCCAGATCTATAAAGGAGAAATAATAGTATTACCTTTTAATGGATTTGGGAGGGACTTATCAGTCAGAAGGCCAGCATGATCATTACTGTGTTATTGCTGCTACCTGATAATATTTTATCAATTGGAAAATAAACTATAAAATTGCTCACTTAAAATTACAGAAACAGAAATCTTAATATCTCAATCACCCTTTCTCCTCCTCCATCTTTTGTGCAGAGCAGAAGCATAAAATTAGGAAACATACAATTACAACTGTGGTTCCTACTGTTAATTAGTCTATTCACTAATATCTATTCTAATTTAATCATGACAAGGACCAAAGTAAAATTTTCAAATGGATTGGAGTTGAATTATAAAAATATATACAAAATATAGAAAATCTAAAAATTTCTCATTCACCAAAATCAACCTAAAATGGTGGATTTGACAACAAACCCTCAACTATAAAACATCTGGAAGAAAACACTAAAGAAAATATTTTATTTAGATCATAGAGTAGTTTAAGATGTTTATAAAAGACATACATGCACACACAAAACCAAAAAGAAAAGCAGAATAGACAAAAAACATTAAAAAAAAGGTTAAATTATACTTCTAAAAATTAAAAACTGCCTTCAAAAATACTATTAAGAAACTAGGAGTTCCTGTTGTGGTTCATCAGGTTGAGAATCCGACACAGTGCCTGTGAGGATGTGGATTCTCTCCCTGGCCTCTCTCAGTGAACTAAGGATTCATGGTTGTGGTATACGTCATAGATGTGGCTCAGATCCAGCGTTGCTGTGGCTGTGGCATTGCCCAGAACCTGCAACTCTGATTCCCAGCCCAGAAACTTCCATATGCCACAGGTGCAGCCCTAAAAAGAAAAAAAGAAAGAAAGGGAGAAACTGAAAAAGTAAATATCTGACAAAGGGGTTTCATCTAAAATATGTAGGAGTTCCCATTGTGGCTCAGTGGGTTACAGACCTGACTAGTATCCATGAGGATGTGGGTTCAATCCCTGGCCTTGGTCATTGGGTTAAGGATCTGGTGTTGCTGTGAGCTATGGTGTAGGATACAGATGTAGCTCAGATCCTGTGTTGTTGTGGCTGTGACATAGGCCAGTAGCTGAAGCTCCAATTAGACCCCTAGCCTGGGAACTTCCATATTCTGCATATGTGGTCCTAAAAAGCAATCAATCTGTCAATCAATATGTAAATAATTATAATTTTAATATAAATACAGGCAAATTTTAAACTTTTAAAATATATGAAAAGAATATATGAATAATCAATGGCTCAATGCTGTCAGTCATCAAGAAAATGAAAATTAGGAAGTTCCTGTTGTGGCACAGCAGGAATGAATCTGATCAGTATCCATAAGGATACAGGTTCGATTCCTGGCCTCGCTCAGTGGGTTGGGGATCCAGCATTTTCATGAGCTGTGGTGCAGGTCGCAGATGTGGTTCAGATCCCACGTTGCTGTGGTTGTGGTGTAGGCTAGCAGCTGTAGCGCCCAATTTGACCCCTACCCTGGGAACTTCCATATACAGCAGGTGTGGCCCTAAAAAGAACAAAAAGAAAAGAAAATGAAAATTAACACCATAATAAGACACCTGTACACACATATGTAGGAACAAGTAAAGCAAACAAACCAAAAAGACCCCTGGCAATACTAATGTTGATGTGAAGCAATTGTGCTTATCCTACAAAGGTAAGGGAGATGTGAAATTGTTCAACCACTTTGGAAAACAGCTTGGTAATTTCTTACACATTTCTTACACATTTAGACATTTAATCCAACAATTCAGTTGTACTCAACACTGTAAATCTATTATACCCTAATAAAAATATATTAAAAAAACAAATTCAAATTGATCTACTTAAACCAATAATTCTTGTCCTCAGTATTTATCTGAAAAAATGTAAACATTTGTATATAGAAAGTCATTTATTCAAACAATCCAAAATTGGAAATAATCAAATGTATGTTCATCAACTGATAAATAGATGAATAAGTTGTATATTACATACATACATACATACATATATATATACACATATATACACACACACACACACACCACATATACACACACACTAAAAACATATCTCAAAAATATTGTGGGTCTTTTTTAGAATAAATTACACAAAATTTACCTTGAAAGTTTAAAAGTATTTACCAAAGTAGTCACCTAGATGGGTGGTCTTCTTTGTATGAGAATTTTTAGTTAGGGACTGGATTTATGTAATAGATTTCTCTGATTCAGGTTTTATCTTCTCAGCTTTCCTAAGTTGAAACTTCAAAACATTTATCCATTTTTAAAATTATTAAATGTGTTGTACAGGTTTTTTATACTGATTTCTTTAATATTTAAAATAATATTTATAGAATACATAGAAGTTTCTGTTTATTCATTGCTAAAATCAATAAATTGTGGTTCTGTTTTTCTCTTGACATCTCTATACTATAAATTTTCAGTTTTATATTGATTTAAGTAAACTAACTTTTAGTTACATTGATTTTTATAAATTATTTATTTTCTATTTAAATTATTTCTAATAATTATTTTATTCATTTCTTTGGTATCACTTTGTGTTCTTTTCCTAACTTCTTGATATGAAAGCTTAGATCAGTGTCTCTATTGTTTTTTCTAATATATACATATAAAGTATAAATTCTCTCTAAGCTCCACTTCAGCTGCATCTTGCAAGTTTTGATATATCAAATTTACATGTCATTTATTTTAAAATATTTTTAAATTTCTGTTTCATTTTTTTCATTGTCCATGGATTTATGGAAGTACATTTGTAACTTTCCAAAAGTTGAGCTTTTAAAAAATTATTATTCACTTATTTATTCATATATGTTTTTATTTGTTATTTGTTTTTAAACATCTGTCTTAATCTCATTGTAGTCAATAAACATACTCTGATTTATCTAGATTATTTCAAATTGCTAAGAATTCTTTATAATAAAGCATAGATCAATTTTTTAATAAGTATTGTATTAACGCATCTTAAAATGTACTTTTCAGCTTTGAGGGTTCTATCATGTATATATCTCAACTAAGTCTGTTTCATTAATTATATTGTTTAGATTTTCCATATGCATGGTGATTATTTTTCCTGTTTTTCTAATAGCTATTGAGATAGGTATGTCAATTTCTCTTGCTAAAGTTTCTGATTTGTCTACCTTTTAGTTAGCCAAACCTTAAATTGAACCCTTTATTGTTAAGAAGTGGCCCACTTAATAATTAGTAATGTGTCTTGGTGAAAGCATCCTTGTTTTGATATTTATATATCATCCTTAGATTTTTTTTTGTTAGTTTTTTCCATACATATGATATTTCTGTGTATTTTTTGAAAGAAGCAACAAAAAGAAATAATCATTTTAAAATAGTGTCATAAAATAGCAACAAGTTAGCATCAAACACCTAAGATAAATCTAACAAAATATGTGCAGTGCATATACCCTGAATCTTTTAAATAATTCTGAAAGGAACTAGATAAAATTTTGGTAAGGGTAAAGATTTACCATACAAATAAATTAGAAGACTGAATGGTCCTCCAAATATGTGGATAAATCCAACATACTTCAATTCCTGAATGTAATATCTAAACAGATAATCAGTATCTTAAGACACCAATAATGTGCTGAAGGGTTGGCCATTTCTGGTCATCCCTTGGGGTTTATAGAAAATATCATTTTAGCCTGGTATCAGAGGAGAATCAAGATACTGATTCTTACAATATTATATATATTATACTCGAGAAACTCAAGGTGGATATTTTAAGGTACTAGCCTTCATGTTCTAGATATCCTCTTTTCCCTGTATACTTGTTCATTTAAAATCCACATGCTGGATCATTAAGTACCTTCTTTTCTAGAATCTATGATGTCTAAGTCAGAGGAATATTATGTCAAAATCAATATGAACATGACACAGATATAGCTCATCATTATTTCATACAGGCAGGTGGCACATGCTCTTATAATAAGGTTGTGGGTAAGTTAAGAGTTCTGTGGGCTGGTTGCTTTACCAAAAAAAAAAAAGTCAGATATAGAACATGCGTGAACACAAAGAGTATTAATTCAGGGATTTCTCAGTACGTTTGATTACCAGAGTCATCTAGGGAGATTACAGTATTTACAAAAAATGATGAGTATAGAAATATAAACATAATGATAATGAAAAACAAAAGTTCCTGAATCACTCCCCCCAAGCTCTTAGTCTTGTTCCCTAGAGGTAATGTAACCTCTGCAGACTAGTTCTAAAATATAGGTGTTTTTTCTATTTCTTCTGAAGGTTACCTCCACAATTCTAATTACCTTTCCCTATTTCTGTTTTTAGAATTATCAACTTTGAACATTAAATAAACTTTTCAGATTACCTGTGGAGTACTTTAGTTAAACTGGTATCATCACCTCCTCTATGATTCTCATACTTGGTAGTTGTTTTATCAACTCATCTGAAGAATTTTTTTTTGTGTTTAATATAGATTTCTTACCCCAAACTTGACATGTGAATCAGAATCTCTGAGGATGTGGTTTTGAGGTCTGAACTTTCTAAAAATAAAATAAAAACAAACAAAATTATCAAGTAATTTTGATGACTGTTTGGGAACAACTGGTTTAAGAAATTAAAACCACTTTAGTGGTTCAAGCAGAGAGCTTCAGGACTCAATCTCTTTGTGTGTGTGTCTCTCTCTGTCTGTCTCTCTCTCTCTCGTTGAGCAAATATTATATTGAGACAACAAAGTGCCAGACAATAAGATGAGGTATAGAGATATAAAAAGTAAAATGACACATTTCCAACCACAGTATAAATAAAAATATAAGTTCTATACTGCTACATATTTTCCAAAACTTTCTAAAGTTTAATATGTAAATGTTGTGATCATCTAATGATTTACAGAATAAATAAAATTGGAAAGAATAGCCAATATGATCAATAGTTGAATTAATACAATACTAATACAACCCAATAGTCCTGAGTTAAGAAGTAGAGAATGGAGTTCCCGTCGTGGCACAGTGGTTAACGAATCTGACTAGGAACCATGAGGTTGCGGGTTCGGTCCCTGCCCTTGCTCAGTGGGTGAACGATCCGGTGTTGCCGTGAGCTGTGGTGTAGGCTGCAGACGCGGCTCGGATCCCGCGTTGCTGTGGCTCTGGCGTAGGCCGGTGGCTACAGCTCCGATTCAACCCCTAGCCTGGGAACCTCCATATGCTGCGGGAGCGGCCCAAGAAATAGCAACAACAACAACAACAACAGCAACAACAAAAAAGACAAAAAGAGAAAAAATTAAAAAATAGAAAAAAATAAAAATAAAAGAAATAGCAAAAAGACAAAATAAATAAATATCCTGTGAACAGTAAAGCGGCCCAAAGAAATAGCAAAAAAAAAAAAAAAAAAAAGTAGAGAAATATTATTGTGTAGAGACTTGATTTTTAAGGAGGTCTAATATTTGTCATAAACGAGGCATAATGTGGCAATAAGATCAAAGTGAAGTCAGAGAGGTATATACAAGTTTTTGAATGGTTACTCTGATTTAGAGTTTTGAAGCTAAATACATTTAAACTGTTATTTACTTAAAAATATCTTTTCTGTTACTTGTATGTCATTACCTAATGTCCAGAGGATCAATATGAGGCTCTGAAAAAATATCTTTGCTTGTGAAACAAACTATGTTTCCCATTAAGATAAAGACAATTTAAGCATATAGGGCTCCCTGTCTGTTATATTCCATTTTGGTAGTTAAGGATTGGATGTATATGACCCTGGCAATAAAAAGTCTGGCCAGAGCCAGTTAAGTGGGATTGTAAATCATGTACTATCAAAGAATGGCATAATATTACTGAACATCATAAATATCAAAAGCTTTTCTTTCTACACTTTTACTTACTTGAATTGTAGTAGTCATGTTAGAGAGTACAGCTGGAAAGAGTCCTATGGAGTTGAACTGTCAAATTTTCACTTGATGTACCTTGGATATAGAGATTGCCAATCCCCCATGGCATGGTGTACTCCCTGAAGTCAACAATACTCCCATATTACTGTAACTTCAGTCCTAAAGAACTACAACAACCAGGAAAATGAATCCAGACACTGAAAATAGTTCAAACAAACAAGTTAAAATTTAGGAGAGAAAATAGTTAACTTCTAATATGACTTAAAAAATAATTTCCACATACAAGATATCTAGTTTGAATACAATTCCTATAAAAATGTAAAATAAGTATCTCCTTTACTGTTAACTCAATGAAGCCCATAAAATAGTGGATGATGAAAAAAAGCAATAGATTTTTATTTCATCTGCAAAATACTAGTCTGTGATGATCAATAATCTGCATAAGATATATAACATAGCTTCACAATGCATCTGTTGTGGAACTGAAATGTCATTAATGGATCACAATAGTACTGAGGTATTGATTCTTAGCCTTTGGGGTCATAAGGTTAAGCCTGTGACATCGAGTCTCTTAGCTGGTCACTGTCTCTCTTATCCACTTACCCTATTATGCCATATCAATATTATCATTTCTGTGTGTGCCATGAGGTTTGGATGGACTGTGTTAGACTTATATCTGGAATTCTATATTTAGTTATGGATATCTTTTTGGAAAAAGGACAAAATGGAAGACATATTGAAGCTGTCAAAGCTTGGAAAATATTTGAAGGTAATGGGATAATTTCCAAACATTTTCATATATCCTAAGGTAAGCCAAAATGGAGAGAGTTTATTCTGTGTATGGTGTTTGAAAGTTTTACAAACACACTCTTTAATAAAAGTAAAAAATATTTTAACATTTGAATGCTTATAAGTGGAATGAGCTCTTCTTTTCATGAAACATACTCAGCTGCAAACCAGATGATGACCCATATTCAGGGATGAAGGGGGAAAGATTTTCTTAAATGGTTTTAGAATAACATACAGAATTCCACACTCTACCCCCCTCCATTGTTTTTTTGTTTGGTTGTTTGTTTGTTTGTATTTATTTATTTTTGTAATCATATTCCTCTAGTACAGAAGATGTGGTTTTGTTCCTGTTCTGGAATATGTCATGTTGTTTTCTCAGCTGTCTGTTTTTTCATTTGCTCTTTTCACATGAACTAGTCTTACCAACAACCTTATTTCTATTGACTAGTGAATATGTTCCTTTTTCTTTTCAAATCTTATTTTAGTTAAAAGTCATCCTGAGGGGAGTTCCTGTCATGGCTCAGTGGTTAACGAATCTGACTAGTATCCATGAGGATGTGGGTTTGATCCCTGGCCTCATTCAGTGGGTTAAGGATCTGGCGTTGCCGTGAACTGTGGTGTAGGTGGCAGACGTGGCTCATATCTGGTATTGCCATGGCTGTGGTGTAGGCTGGCGGCTACAGCTCCAATTAGACCCCTAGCCTGGGAACCTCTATATTCCATGGGTGCTGCCCTAAAAGGACAAAAAAAAAAAAAAAAGAATTCATCGTGAAAATATTCTCCAAAATCTTGTAATTGACTGGAACTTCCTACTTCACGTTCAGAAAACTGTCATTTCTAAACAGCGCATTTTTAGATCTGAGCTATACTTGTATTTAGGAAGATAAAAAGAGTATTTTATAATCAATGCAATACGTGAATGTATTGAGGAATATTTTGCCTGAATTTTTACAGTATATATCCACACATAGTCACCTCAAACACAAATGACAAATGAACACACTCATATTTCTTTTTCTTGGAAACTTCAATGCCATTTTTTGCAACATCCTTTCTTTAACTCAGAGAACAGTGTTATATTGGTGTTGGGAAAGATAGGTACCTAGCATTCTGCTATCTTTAGTGCTGAGAGAGCAGCCACAGCTCTCACAGAGTTACTTTTGAAGCTGGTCTGCATCAGGTCAACAACTACATTTGTAAAATTTCAGTTTATGTTTCTCCAGTTTCAGGGTAGCAAACATCCTTACCTTTCATAGTTCTCACCTGAGCAGCTGTGATTGCTGTGCTATGAAGGTTTGTCCTGGATCTAGATGTGCCAGGCAACAAATAATGTGAAGTCAGATATTCTCCAAGGATTTCCATTTCTCAGGGAACGAGCTCCTGAGAAATGATGAAATTGCAGTTGATATATCCCATTTGTATTTTTCCTTCAAGAGGAATTCTTTGTCAATCCTGAACTTAGTAATTAGTGATAAAAATCTGTTCACAGGAGTTCCCGTTCTGGCTCAGTGGTTAACGAATCCGACTAGGAACCATGAGGTTGTGGGTTGGATTCCTGGCCTTGCTCAATGGGTTAAGGATCTGGCGTTGCCGTGAGCTGTGGTGTAGGTTGCAGACGCAGCTCCAGATCCCATGTTGCATAGGCCGGTGGCTAGAGCTCTGATTTGAACCCCGGCCTGGGAGCCTCCATGTGCCACGAGAGTGGTCCAAGAAATGGCAAAGAGACCCCCCCCCCCAAAAAAAAATCTGTTCACAGAATCATCTGAGGATTTTTTAAAAAATGCAGATCCTGATCCAGCAGCTCTGAGGAGCAGTTGAGATTTTAAGATTCCATATTTCTTACAATGTGATTCCCAGACCACACTGTGAATAAAAGGTTTTAGAGGGTCAGGGCACATCCTAACATGTTATCTTCAAGTTAATAGGGCTACAGAGTTTAAAATAATGAAGTAAATCACCTTTTCCTGTATAAAAATATAGTTGGTTCATTTTATATGTAAATAGGTAATGTAGATACTTAATATGAAAGTCAAATCTATATATAATTGGATTTAAAGTCATGGGGTAACAATTCAGAATGTTGATGTAATATTTACTTCGTTGAGGCCCTTGCTATTAATAATTCTAGTTGCTAAATTGTATATATAAAGAAATATTTTATTAGGAACCCATGTTTCATATTCCTTCTATTTTCTTATATGTTTTACTTCTTTTTTTCCAAAATAGGAAATTTGGAAATAGTCTTAGGTTTTATTGAATCAGGGTAAATTGTACACTCTTCTGTCAAGTCAGAAGAGATCTTATAAAATATAGTTAGGTATATCAGGTTCAATTATTTTCACCTGGGTTATACTTGCATTACATTAGTGTTCCTCAGTTTTTGATACTCATGTAAAATCATCAAGTTTTGTTTTTAATTTCAATACCCAGGGTGCACCCTATGTCCAATTAAATCAAAATTGTATTATGTGAGGCTCAGATATCAATACTTCTAAAAGCTTCTCAATCTTTAATGTGTACAGGAATAACCTAAGGATCTTGTTCAAAAGCAGATTGTGATAGTAAGTCTCCTTATGGCTTGAGATTATGCATTTTAAATAAAATCTCTCAGGTTTTACCTGTGCTGCTTATCTGAGGACTACTCTGAGAAACAAGGTGTTAGAGGATCTCTTGTTGTCTCTGGGTAATTTCTGAAGGGGAAAGAGAGAGGCATCAATTTTGGAGACATGTCCTTGTTATTCCTCCCTTAATAAAAGGTACCTCATGTATTAAATTAATCATTTAGGATATCCTTTGCTTCCTGTGAATAATTTTAACTCTGGAAAAGTCTATTGGAGTAATATTTATCTTAATTAAATTAAGCAAATCTGGCTTTCCAACAAAATCCTCTAAGTGGACAGTTTATGTTTGCCAACGTCCATGAATAATAGAAACTATAGGTGGAGTTAACATTTTGTTCATTATCTGGTGGAGGTTTTCAAAATACTACTCTACTTTAGTAAAATACTGCTCCTCTGGTGATATCAGTACAATTATAACACTTCATCATTTTTATCATTTACCTACCTCCAATCTCTTCAGAGAATGAAGTCCACTATCTAAACAGTAGATCATGCTTAGAACTCACCACTCCCTACTTCCTGAACACCTCATTCCTTTTTCATGTATCTTTCTTGTTCTATAGCCACATTCCCTAGTTACTATGTTTTTCCTGATGCCTGGGGTATTTCCCAGTGGTTCAAGATTCATTGTTCCTGCGACTATATAAATATGCATAGTAAATTACTTTGCTTTTCATAATCATCTTCATTGATGCTGTATTATCATTAAAATAAAATGAAGACTCTGTTAAAATCCACAAGAATTTTTATTTTATTATATTTTTCCATACACAATCACTGTATTATAATCTCAAGTAAGTATCGAAGAAGAGAATTTTGCAGATGTATTTTTAGGGAAGTGTTACTAGAACTACAAAAATTTGAACAATAAGCCTAATTTCTTGCATACCTCATAAAACCACATGACTATGACATCACAATATAAATGCTATTCATGAATATTTTCTAATGTCCAGAATTTTCTTCAGAGAAAATTTGACATCTTTATTCCGTAGACTATAGATCAGGGGATTCAGCATGGGCACAATGCAGGTATAAAATACAGAAGATACTTTCCCTTGGTCCATGGAGCTCACAGATGATGGCTGCAGGTACATGAATGCAGCAGATCCAAAGAAAACAGCAACAGCTGAGATGTGGGAACTGCAGGTGCTGAAGGCTTTGGACCTGCCCTCGGTAGAGTGGATTTGGAGGATGCTAGAGAGGATGAAGATGTAGGAGGCAAGAATAACTAAGGCAGGAATTAGAATGTAATGCACCTCAAAATTAGAACCAATAATTCATTGATGTAGATGCTGGGAAAAAGGATAGCTTCAAAAGTGGAAAGAGATCACAGAAATAATGGTTAACCACGTTGGCCTTGCAGAAAAGGAGTCTCAGCATAAAGCCTGTGTGGACTGTAGATCCAGTGATGGCCAAAATATAAACTCCCACTGTGAGCTGGAAGCACCTTTGATGAGACATGGTGACATTGTAAAGCAAGGGGTTACAGATGGCAACATAGCGGTCATATGCCATTGCAGCCAACATGTGACACTCTGCAATGAATAAAAACGATGAAGAAATAGAGCTGAGCCATGCATTCAGTGTAGGAGATGATGTTCTTCTCTGTTACAAAGTTCAGCAGCATTTTAGGGGTAATGACGGTGGAATGACAGAGGTCAATGAAGGACAAATTGCTGAGGAAATAGTACATGGGGGTGTGCAGGTGGGAGCTGAGCCCAATCAGTGTGATCATGCCCAGGTTGCCCACCACCGTGACCACATAGATTCCTAGGAAGAAGAAGAGAAGAGGCAGCTGGAGCTCTGGCTGTTTTGTTAGCCCAGCGAGAATGAACTCAGTTACTGTGGAAGTGATTTCCTTCTGCCATTTTCCACTGCGTAGTTCCTAAAGGGGAGAGAGAAAGTGATAGTTTTTAGAGATATGTCCTTACTATTTCCCATTTTATGAAGCTACCTCATATAGAAAATCAATCATTTAAATATTCCCTTGGTTTATGTGAATAATTTTTACTCTGGATATGTCTACCTAAGTAATATTTTCTTAATTAAGTAATATTTTACATCTTTATATCAAATGTATTAAATTATTTTATTTAAAAGTATTTCACCCATAATGGTGAACATTTTATAGTTTTGAGTGGCTACTTTCTATTTTAAGTATTTCACTTTAAGCATTTTCTTTCCTAAAGTGAGTCTTGCAGAGTGAAAACTTAAAGGGCTCCCCAAAAGGTCAGAAGCTGACTGAGCATCAACTTGTAGAGATCAGATCCTGTATAAGGGCACAATCCTTTATTAACCAACAGCTAACTTCTGCTAGCAGTGCAAAGAGACACATTATTACTAGGTTTTGGAATTATTTTTCTGATAATAAGAAAACTTGCATTTCTAAGTAAAATCATCATATTTTTAATATTGTTGTTGAAATAAAACAACACAAACAGCATTCATTGTGCAGATGTGATAGCTGAATTGTTCCACTTGTTAGCCTGTTTGTGGACCAAATGCCTCTGCCTTTGCTTGAGGGAAGAAATAGTATAAGTGAGTCTGCCTTAAAGTCCAAGCGCCTTTGTTTATCTACTAACCAACATTGACTACTTGATAAAGTTTAATGAGTGACATAACATCATTATATAATTACAAGAGTTAGCACTCTGAAAATGGTAATAGTAATAATAAACGTTCTTATTGTTACAGCATGCTATCAGTTAAAAATAAGGGATAATTGCACACTTAAAAATACTGAAAGAGCAATCATTATGTTTAATCCTTTTATTATTTATGTTTTAAAATTAGAGGGTATAAAAAGTCATATAATTAGGTGATACAGAATTATAAATTCAGTCCCCTCTTTTATTAAGTAGTAAACTGATTATTTTATCATCATATATGGATCTCATTTATTATTTATTTTTTCTTAATCTAATCTCCTTTGTGTCTACCTCTGAGGGTCTGAATGTAATATTTTCTTGTAAAACAAATTATTATCCCCTGTTTATATAAGGATAAATTAAGAATAGAGGTTTATCTAATATTATATGTAATATAGAGAATGAAGTATTGCAAATACCTATTTAGTAGCCATACCCACTTAAACGGGATTGCAAATCATTTATCAGAACATGAGATGAGATCACTGATTATTAAAAACATCAAAGATGCTTATTACTACCCTTTCGTTTTCTTGAATTTTAAAGGACATAGGAGAGAGTATAGGTAGAAAAGAGCAGTTGAGACTGAAACTCTTAAATTTTTCTTTTCTCCGTTAATCTTGGGCTTGATGATTGTCAGTCCCTCCAGGGTATAATACACACTCTATGGTCAACAAAACTTTGCAAGATTCTGTAACCTATACCCAAAGGAAGGACAAAGCTGGAAAAATGAATGTAGATACTAAAAACACTTAAAACAAATTGAAATTCATCAAGGCAAAAATGTGTAATATTTGAAATTTAAATTATAATAACTCAATATATTGAATACTGGATGTAGCTTCTGATTATAACTCATATGAAGTAAAGTAAACAGTAATTCTTTGTTATTTCACTTAAGCTCATAAAATAAATGGCTGGGTAATAAAGTCATTAGGTTCAGACTGCTTTTGTAGAGACACAATGTCTAGAGTATGATTTGTAGTAATCCCCATAAGATCCATAATATGGCTTCCCAACTCGAGTTTTGTGGAACTACAATTCCATGGATGATTTATAAAGGCTTTGAGGTCTTGGTCTTCTTAAGCCTTGAGGGATTGATGTTGAGTCTGTGGCATCCAGACTCCTAGTTGGTCACCACAGGCCACACATAGCCTGATTGACTTAACCTGTTGCATCATGCAGATATTAAGATTTTTTTTTGTCTGGCATAAGTTTAGGAAGCACTGTGCTACAATTAAATCACACCTGTAGTTTTGTGTTTATTTATGAATATTCTCTTTAAGGAGAGACATTGACAAGATGAAAAGCACATAAAAACTGTGAAGAACTTAGACAATATTAGAAGGTAATGAGATAATTAGCATATATCATCAAATATCTCAAAGGACTGTAAAAGGAAGAAATATGTATATTAAGTATGGCATTTAAAAGATCTAAGAATAAACCCTTTCCGAGGTATAAGGGTATTACTCTAACAACTCAAATTCTTAGAAATGGATTGAGGTAGTTAGTTTCTATCATTGAATATACTCAACCACAAATCAGATGATGATCCTCTTTCAGGGACACTGGAGAAGAGATTTCCTTCACTGCTTTAGAGATAAAGTGAAAATATCCATGTTACCTCTTGCTAATCTCCAGACCCAGTAAACATTTGGTTCCTCTCAATTTCAAAAAGTTTGCTTTCAAATTCAGGAAATTTTCAGTTTTTGAAATGGGCCACATCTTCTCAACTATCTGAATTTTCATCTGCTCATTTTTTTACAAGAAATAATAGCCTCATTTATCTCTGTTATCATAATTTTTTTCTTTTTGAATCTCATTTGCAATTGATGTCAACATGGAAACCTATGATTAATTGGACCTACTTACTACATGTTAACACCAGAAGCCAGATGATGAACTAAGTCAGACTTATTCTTCTCAGTATCTAAGTAAATAGCATTAATCTGGAACATCATAACAAGTTAAAAATTATTTTATAAGTAAATGAATACTTAAGTGAATGAATGAAAGTATTGTACATTATTTGTCTGAATTCCCAAAGTGGTTGCTTTCAGTCTTAACAGTCTCAAATCACAAGTGTAAAATCAACACAATTATTACCTTTTTTTTTTCCTGGAAAGCTCAATGCCACTTTTTTTTTCTTCATAAATAATAGCACTAATGTTGACATTGGGGGAGTGATAGATACCCAGTATTCTGTTATCGTTAGTGCTGAGAGGGCAGACACAGCCCTGGGTCTCAGAGAGCCACTTGTGAAGATGATTTGCATCAAGGTCAGCATCTGCAAACACAAGTCTTCAGCTTATGTTTCTCTAGCTTCGTGGTAGCAAACATCATCACCACAGTCCCCTGAGCAGTCCTACTGTTGTACTAGGAGGGTTTATCCTGGATTCATATTTTTCAGGGCAGTAAATAACATGGAGTCATATACTCTCCAGGGATTTCCATTTCTCAGGGAACAAGCTCTTGAGAAAAGATGCAGTTGCATTGATGTTTCCCCAGTTGTCTAAATTTTTTCTTTCAAGAGGGATACTTTGTCAATCCTGATCTTATCAATTAGTGGTAAAGACTTGTTCACAGGATCTCCAGGGAATTTTTTAAAAATGCAGATCCTGATCCCAAGACTAAAAGATACTGGAGATTCTGTATTTTTAAAAAATTTTTATTAGAGTGCAGTTGATTTACAGTGCTATGTATTTCTTATAAGCAGTGTTTTTGGTTCAAAATTCACAGTGGGAATAGTAAGTTTTAGAGGATCAGCAAGCATTCTGATGAATTACCATGTTGTTAATAAGGCTAGAAATTTTTTAATAAGGAATAAAATATTGTTTAATTTAAAATATATTTAATTCATTTTATGTATAAGTAATATAAATAATTGATTAAAAATCAAATATCAATATAATTGAATTTTAGATTATGGAATAACCATTCAAATTATCAATGTAATTTTTTTTTACAGAATAAAATACATATATTTAAACACAATCACATTCACACAGATTATTATATCATGGATTTTAAGAAACAGATTAAGTGACTCCCTCTGGAGAAGTGGAATGGAAAATATGCTGAGACAAATAGGAAATTTATTCTATACTTTATCCCATTTTGTATGGCTTTCATCTTTACTATGTAGTATTATCTATTACATTTCAATTTTTCCTTAAAAATTAACATTATATTAAAATTGTGTGTATTACGCAACTAAAATTTATAAAGAAGAAAGCCTTATACACCATTAAATATTTTATATAGCATAATACAAAGAATAACTTAACTGGTAAGAATAACAAAAATAATACACCCTCTGAAAATAAGTAAAATATAAAATGCATAAATTGGTTAAAAAACAGTGTAACTATAAATATGTCCTCACAATTGTTACAGCTTATTGATTCTTCAGTATAGGCATTACACTATTCTAGGTGATGTGATAAACAAGACATTATAGACCTTACATTATACCATGGAGAGAAATGGTTATTAATAATACAATTGTATAACTGTATTATTTAATTGTACAGTTGCATTATTTAATTATAATTATCATAAATTCTTTGACGGAGAGGAAATCAGAATCAGATCTAAGAAAGACTTCAGCATTCCAAGAATGATGTCAAATGACTCCCTTCATGGTGGATTATGCACTTATTTGCTATGAGATATATTTCTTCTCCAGAGATTCCTTGTTTGTGTATCAATTGTAGATGTTTGGTTTGCAGTTATTCTGAAGTTTTGATATAAGAGTCTATATGTATATGAGATTGTTTTAAGTTGTTGGTCTCTTAATTGCAAGTTCATCTCCAGTGTCCTGCATTTGTACTCACCTCTTCTCATGATTTCTGATTTTGGTGGTATGATTGTGCATGGATGATTTTGCATCTTTGCTGTATATACACCTTTACTGGTGAGCCTTGTCATTTGTGGAATTTTTGTTTCCTGTTGCTGTCTTATCTTTTCTGCCTAGAGAAGTTCCTTTAGTATTTGTTGTAAGGCTGGTTTAGTGTTGCTGAATTCTCTCAACTTTTGCTGATCTGTGAAGGTTTTGATTTCTCCTTCAAATCTGAATGAGAGCCTTGCTGGGCAGAGTAATCTTGGTTGGAGGTTTTTTCCTTTCATCACATTAAGTATATCATGCCACTCCCTTCTGGCCTCCAGAGTTTCTGCTGAAAAATCTGCTGATAACCTCATTGGGGTTCCCTTGTATGTTATTTGTTTCTTTTCCCTAGATGCTTTTAAGATTTCCTCTTTGTCTTTAATTTTGGTTAGTTTGATTAATATGTGTCTTGGTGTATTCATCCTTGGGTTTACTTCCTGGATTTGAGTGAGTGGTTCCTTTCCTATGTTAGGGAAGTTTTTGGCTATTATCTCTTGGAATATTTTTTCTGTCCCTTTCTCTCTCTCTTCTCCTTCTGGCACCCCTATAATACGGATGTTGGTGCATTTAACATTGTCCCAGAGTTCTCTGAGACTCTCCTCATTTGTTTTCAATCTTTTTTCTCTTTTCTGTTCTGCACCTGTAATTTCCACTAATCTGTCCTCCACCTCACTTATTTGTTCTTCTGCCTCCTGTATTCTGCTGTTAACGGCTTCTAGTGCATTTTTTATTTCAGTTATTGTATTTTGCATCTCTTCTTGTTTAAGTTTTATATCTTGTATCTCTTTGGCCAGTGTTTCCTGTAAGTTATCCATCTTTGCCTCCAGTTTATTTCCAATGTCTTGCATCATCTTTAGCATCAACAGTCTAAAGTCTTTTTCCTGGAGGCTGAGGATCTCCTGATCACTTAGCTCTTTTTTCTGGGGTTTTTTTCTTCTCTGTTATCTGAGTTAGAGTTCTCTGTCTTTTCATTTTTATAGGTTTTTGGTGTGGTGACCTTTTTACAGATACTAGAGTTGTAGCCTCTCTTACTTCTGGCATGTGCCCCCCTGTGGCTGAAGTCAGTGTGGGGGCTTGCTGTAGGCTTCCTGATGGGAGGGGCTGATGTCTGCCCACTGGTAGGTGGAGCTGATTCTAATCCTCCTGGTGGGTGGGGCTTAGTCTCTGGATGGGATTAGAGGCAGCTGTTGGCTGAGGGGTCTTTAAGTAGCCTGTTTACTGAGGAGCGGGGCTGTGAGCCCTCCTGGATTGTTTTTTGCCCTGGGGCTTCTCAGCACTGACTGATGGTGGGGCCAGATTTTCCCAAAATGGCCACCTCCAGAGACAGGCAAGCTGCTGAATATTCCTGAGAGCTTTGCTTTCAATGTCTGTCCCTCACAACAAGCCACATTCACCCCTGTTTTCCCTGGATGTCCTCCAAGAACTGCAGTCAGGTTTGACCCAGATTCCTATGGAGACCTCGCTGTGCTCTGGGACCCAGGGCACGTGAAAGTCCATGTGCACCTTTTAAGAATGGAGTCTCCATTTCCCCCAGTGCCATGTAACTCCTGTGCACAAGCCCCACTGGCCTTCAATGCCAGATGCTCCAGGGGCTCTTTCTCCCAGTACCAGATCCCCACATGTGAGGGTGTAAGCTGGGGCTTAGAACTCGCACTCCTGTAGGTGAGTCTCTGTGAACCAGTTTTCAGTCTGTGGAGCTTCCCACACCAGAAGTATGGGGTTGTTTATATCAAGAAATTGCCCCTCCTACCTCTTGATGTGGCCTCCTCTTTTTCTTATGGAGTAGGGTATCTTTTTTAAGGTTTCTAGTCCATTTCGGTGGAGATTGCTCAGCCTTTAGTTGTGAATTTTTTTGTTTTTAGGAGAGAAGCTGAGCTCCAGTCCTTCTATTCCACTGTCTTAATCCCAAAATTCAATATCATATTTTTTGAGGCACTCACTCATAGTACTCACTTCCATTTGCTACATTGCATGTTTAATGAAATATTTTATCATTAGGCAACTATTTTTCACATTCCTTCTTTCTTACATACTTTAATTTTTTTCTAAAACTGAAATCAATGGAGGCAGTCTTAGATTGCAGCATGATTCAACATAAATTGGAAACTCCTATCAGGGAGCTCTTATAAAATATGGTTTAAGGTTATTAGGCTTAATTCTTAAAAAAAAAAAACTTTGCAGTTGAGTCTTATAGTGTTTCTCAAACATGGCTGCATATATTAAATCATCAAGGGATTTTTTTAAACCTCATTATCCACGTTGTTCCCCATATTAATTGATTCAAAATCTTAGATTCAAAGTCTTAAATTTAGTTTGAGAAATAGATGTCAATATTTTTAAAAACTTTAATAATGACCACAGGAATAACCTGGTGATCTTGTTAAATGTAAATTAGATCTGTTTTAGTTAAGTCTGGTGTATGGCTTGAGCTTATGTATTTTTAACAAACTTTGAGGTTTTACCCTGCTATAGTATATGGACCACTCTGAGAAATAAGATACTAGATGATCTCTTCTTTTGAATCCCATTCACTATAATTCCTTCAGTTTCAAACAGGGCCCCACATGTGCATACATCAGAAAGCTTCTTTTAGCTTTAGAATCTCAGTAGCTGCAGGATTCTTGGATGATTACTGGGTGTCTGAAGTGATACATTATTGATGAGCAGACTGTTATTGACATTTACTTCAGGCCTGAAGTAAAGGATGAAGATGTAGGAATCAAATGAAATAAAGGTGAAAATAACATTGAAGGTTTCTAGAGGTAAAAAAACGCAGTCTTATAGGAAAAGGAGGATGCTTGACGTGTGGAAGAGAATTCTCATAGAGGCATTAGACCTACACAATCTTCTGGTGCCAAAGTATCACTTTGAGTAAAATTATAGATCCTGGGCTCTATCATTGATTATGTTTGGTATTTACTGGAATGAAGTAAGTTTTAATTTCTTCCTCTTTCAAAGGAAAATGATACTATAGCTTGCTGAAGGCATATAGTAAATATTAGTTATCCTTTTAAGTATTGGGTATAGTGCTTTAAATTCATAAAATCTTGATAATATACATTACTATTTTCATCATAATCATCATAATAATAATCATTGCTGTGGTTCTTCCTGATCATACAAACATTGAAAATAAAACTGAGGCTCCATTACATATTCAGGAATTTTAAATTTTTATTCCTATATTTCTTGTTACATAATCATTGGAATATACATTAAAAGAAGTGACCAGGAGGAGAATTTTGCTGATGTGTAATATAGAGGAGAGTTACTAAATTTCCAAAAACTTGAATGATGAACCTAATACACTGCGTATCTCAGAAAAACTAAATGACTTCTATGACATCATGAGATTGATTCTGCTCATGAACATTTTATACTCTACAGAATTTTCTTCAGAACAAATTTGACATCCCTATTCCGCAGACTGTAGATCAGGGGATTTAGCATGGGCACAATGCAGGTATAAAATACAGAGGATACTTTCCCTTGGTCCATGGAGCTCACAGATGATGGCTGCAGGTACATGAATGCAGCAGATCCAAAGAAAACAGCAACAGCTGAGATGTGGGAACTGCAGGTGCTGAAGGCTTTGGACCTGCCCTCAGTAGAGTGGATTTGGAGGATGCTAGAGAGGATGAAGATGTAGGAGGCAAGAATAACTAAGGCAGGAATTAGAATGTTAAATGCACTCAAAATTAGAACCAATAATTCATTGATGTAGATGCTGGAACAGGATAGCTCCAAAAGTGGAAAGAGATCACAGAAGTAATGGTTAACCACGTTGGCCTTGCAGAAGAGGAGTCTCAGCATAAAGCCTGTGTGGACTGTAGATCCAGTGATGGCCAAAATATAAACTCCCACTGTGAGCTGGAAGCACCTTTGATGAGACATGGTGACATTGTAAAGCAAGGGGTTACAGATGGCAACATAGCGGTCATATGCCATTGCAGCCAACATGTAACCCTCTGCAATGATAAAAACGATGAAGAAATAGAGCTGAGCCATGCATTCAGTGTAGGAGATGATGTTCTTCTCTGTTACAAAGTTCAGCAGCATTTTAGGGGTAATGACGGTGGAATGACAGAGGTCAATGAAGGACAAATTGCTGAGGAAATAGTACATGGGGGTGTGCAGGTGGGAGCTGAGCCCAATCAGTGTGATCATGCCCAGGTTGCCCACCACCGTGACCACATAGATTCCTAGGAAGAAGAAGAGAAGAGGCAGCTGGAGCTCTGGCTGTTTTGTTAGCCCAGCGAGGATGAACTCAGTCACTGAGGAATGGTTTCCAGGATCCATTATCCTCTCAGTCATTTCTAAGTTTAAAAAAGAGACAATGAGGTGTTCTCTTATGGCACAGAGGTTTAAGGATCTGGCATTGTCGCTGAAGTGAATAGGGTTGCTGCTGTGGTGCAGGGTTAAACCCTGGCCTGGAAACTTCCATATGCTGAAGGCAGATTTAAAAAGAGAGAGACAATGAGTATACTCTGTGTGTGTGAGTGAGTGTATACACTTATGTATTTGTGAGTGCATATTACATGTGAATAATTCTGCAGGTATCATTACTTTATCCCTCTTCAGAGAAGATTCATAATACAGGGATTTCTTGAGTATCTCTTGCTACTCTGGGACAGGCAGTGATTCTGAGTGAACCAGAATAGAAATTTAGACTTCAAGAAACTCATGGTTAATATACATCATAACACTTTAAGAGAAAACACCAATTGCTGGATATTTAAAGTCAGTCAAAAAGTACTGCCTACTACGTTACTACTTCTATTTCTGAGGACGTTTTTTCTTTACTTCCATAGTCTACGCATATGTTAATATAGTTCATGTCAAATGACCAAAATTTTCAATTCACTCAGAATTAGTAACAGCAGTGTATGTTCTCTGTGATTTGTGTAAAAAAAAAAAAAAGAAATTTACAAAAATCTGTGAAAAGTAGTCATATTAGTCTGAGATTTTCTCTTACTAGAAATGCAACTCAGAATTTCAGAAGGACTGGACAACCACCAGTGTCATGTTACCCAAGATCTACTGCTTTACATGTCCCACCTTCCCCAACCCAGGACTATGATCCCCAGAAGGTAGAAACATAACTGCTTGGCAGACATTGTGCTTGTCTCACAACTGCTTTCCAAGTCCCAAGGAACCTTTCTCCTTGTTTTAATTTGGATAATCTCGGGGAATGTAACATAATGACCTAACTTTTTTTTTTTTTTTTGTCTTTTTAGGGCTGTACCCATGGCATATGGAAGTTCCCATGCTAGGGGTCAAATAGGAACTACAGTTGCCAGCATCACCACAGCCACAGCAACTCGGAATCCAAGCCACGTCTGTGACCTACACCACAGTTCAGGGCAATGCCGGATACCCGACACACTGAGCAAAGCCAGGGATTGAACCTGCATTCTCATGGATACTAGTAGGATTCATTTCTGCTGTGCCACAAGAGGAACTCCCTATAATGGCCTAAATTTAAGTCATGCATTCCACCACTGTGCCCAAAGGGGAGCAGTATACTGTGATTGATCTATGCAACTTGGACTTCGTGGTTGAAGTGCTGGTGGTCAGAAAATTATTCATATTTCCAAAAATAAAACTTTTAAAGACAAACACTAGACAAACTATATACTGTTTCTTAACAGTAATCATGTGTTTTGCATGTGTTCTTAATAGACTTCAAGAGGGCAGAGATATGGATTAGTAAAGTACATGTAAAATACAATTAGAGACTTTATTTTTTTTTTTTGAGGTTGGCAAAGCCGGAATTTATTTATTTATTTGTAATTTATTTATTTATTTATTACTCAAATGAATTTATCACATCTGTAGTTGTATAATGATCATAACAATCCAATTTCACAGGATTTCCATCCCATAACCCAAGCACATCCCCCACCCCCCAAACTGTCTCCTCTGGAGACCATAGTTTAGACTAGTACCACTCAACAGTGTATTTTTCAAAAGGCCAGTGTGCTTTTCGTTTAGACTTGCCAAAAAAAAATGTGAGTGGTTCTTAGAAAATGGAAATTCATGTTCTTAACATGAATCCAGTAGTTGGATTAGTGTGTTCAGTTTGATATACACTATTTTATGTGATAAGGAAACACTGGATAATTTAAGCAAAATGGTCTAGAAATCTGTCATTTGAGAATGGCTGAAATTACAGGATATTTTGTAAGCAAAGCAGTAATTCATGTGGCATCTGCCAATTATGTCAATGTTAAACATATTGCTTTACTTAAGAGGTATATCTTTGTATGTTTTAAGAGATTATGGTTAAACTAACTGCTTGAAACTATTGGAAGAAATATTTGGTTTCACAATAAAGATGAACATTCCAACAATCAGATATATCTACATCTTATAGTCAAAATGTTTGCTGTCAGCTGGAATAACCAGTTACTTAGCAGGTGTTGTTTAAAGAACAAGCAGGTGATGGGTGGTTGGATCAGATAATCTTTAACATTTATTCCAGTTCCACTATTTCATGATTTCATTATTCTTTTAGGTCTTGATATTAAGTTAGACAGTAGCAGATTGAAACATTAACCCAACCTCATGCTTGCTGTGTGAACTTGGGATAATTCCATCTACTTTTCAACTCTCTGAAAAGCGAAAACTTTAATATCTGTTTTATTTGAAAATTACACTGATGCCTACACATTGCTTAGCACAGTTCTTGGCTCTTGGGAAGAACTAAATACTGGAAATCTTATTTTAATTTGAATCTATTTAGTGTCTCTTTGTTTTATATTTTATTTGACCAGCATTTTCCTTCATTAATTATGGCACAGTTTTAAATTTCCTTTAGCACATCATCTTGTTGCTCTTTTATACATAAATACATGCAGTAAAAGAGAGATTTGAAAATGTTTAATTATCTCTCTAAATTATCAGTATTTTCCATGGTCTCCAAATGACTGCAATCAGTTTCTCTGTCATTCAAAGATGTATATAGAAAGCTATGCATAGAACTACCATACGACCCAGCAATCCCACTCTTGGGCATATATCCAGACAAAACTTTCCTTAAAAAAGACACATGCACCCACATGCTCATTGCAGCACTATTCACAATATCCAAGACACGGAAACAACCTAAATGCCCATCAACAGATGAATGGATTAAGAAGATGTGGTATATATACATAGTAGAATACTGCTCTGCCATAGAAAGAACAAAATAATGCCATTTGCAGCAACATGGATGGAACTAGAGACTTTCATACTAAGTGAAGTAAGTCAGGAAGAGAAAGACAAATACTGTATGATTTCACTTATATCTGGAATCTAATATAGGGCACAAATGAACCTTTCCACGGAAAAGAAACTCATGGACATGGAGAACAGACTTGTGGTTGCCAAGGGGGAGGGAGAGGGAGTGGCATGGACTGGGAATTGGGGGTTAATAGATGCAAACTATTGCCTTTGGAATGGATAAGCAATGAGATCCTGCTGTATAGCACTGGGAACTATGTCTAGTCACTTATGATGGAGCATAATAATGTGAGAAAAAAAAGAATGTATATATGTGTGTGTGTGTGTCACTAGGTCACCTTGCTGTACAGTAGAAAATTGATAGAACACTGTAGAACCAGCTATAATGGAAAAAATAACAATCATTATAAAACAACAAAGATATATATCATCTAACAACAAAAAAAAACATTTTCTTTTTTATGTTCCAAAAAGTAACACATGATTTTGTTGTTTGACCAAAGAACATGGTTGACTCGTTTATGATCCATATTTCTTTAGCGTCTCTCACTCTATTCCGTCTATCTATGAAGTATATTTAATAGTTAAGGCCCTTTAGTTTGGGGTTTTAATAGTGGAACATTCAATAAGATCTTATTTCGTGTGCTCATGAACGTGTTTCTTTTGGTTACTTTACCCACATAATTCCATGTAAATTATTATGTGATTTTTGTTGGTTTTCCTCTTTTACTAGACTGAAAACTCAATATGGTGTTTGGCATAGTTCTGGACATATGGCATGCATCAATAAAAATGAGCATAAAATTACTGAAAGAAGTTTAGTGATAAATTTCAGATTAACACAAGTGAGTGAAGGTCTCACCCTGCCTAAGTTCAAGTGAGTAAACAAAGGAGTGTTTGCCGTAATTTTATTCAGCAAGGAGAAGCAGATGATAAGGGAATCTCTGTTCATGAGGAGAGAGAAGATTAGAATGAGGACAGATGGAGATAGGGAAATGACCATGTGTATCTCTAAGTACTCTGGGAAAGACCTAGAGTAAAAGACTCTAAATTGTAGTAGTCAAGGGTTGGGATTCAGACACACGCTTCCTGCTCTCCAAAACTTCAGTACCCTGTATTTTCCTCCCCTGTTTCTCTGAAGGAAAAAAAAAAAAACGATTCTGATGATGATAGTGGCTAGTTCTGAGTACTGACCTTGCAGGACTCCTTGGTGTTGAGTGTCATAGCCTAATAGTCTCTGTGGTAATGAGCCCCTGGTTCAGACTTCTGATGAAGCCAGTGGCCTTCTGCAAAGGTTGGTTGATATGAATGATGATGTTATACTCTGGGTATTGGTGCTATGAGTCTGATGAGGGGCAGACAGTGATACTGATCTCCCTCTAGCATCTTATCCCACAAGTATCAGCTCCTGGGAAAAGAAACAATTAGCATTCCCTTTCCCCTCATTGGTTCCCCAGTGTTTAATAGTGTCACAAAGGTGTGGTACATTGCTCTTGTTTGATTATGTATTATAAATAAGGATGTGATAAATTTTGTTAGAGCTCCAGAGCATTTCTTGTCAAGCTAATTAGAAGTTCAGAATTTGAAGACATTTTAAAGGCATACACTAAAGTATTTTTCTAAAGTGATTGCCCACAAGGAGTAAATAGAAAATCAGGAGTAAAAGCTTTGTGTGTAAGATTTGAAAGATTTTATTATCCTTGACCTCTATTAACTCTACGATGACTATCATAAACTTAGCTGACATTATCATCATGTCACATTAGTAGCATTCTTTTTTTTTGTCATGAGAATGCTTGCTAAATACTTGATGAATATTTTATCATTGGGCACTGATGCTTCATATTACTTCTTTTTATATACTTGTACATTTTCCCCAAAGCAGGAATAATTGGAAGAGGTTTTAGATTGCAGTATTATTCAAGGTAAATTGGACACTCATATCAGGGAGCTCTTATAAAATATGTTCGAATGTGTAAGGCTCAATTATTTTCAGAGAAGTTACAATTTGATTATATTAGTGTTTATTATGGTTTCATATTGTAAATTATTAAGGTTTTTTTTCCTCAAATCTCAATGTCCAGGCTGTATCCCATATCGACTGAACCAAAGTCAGGTTAGCTCTCAGTGATTTTTTAAAAATTGCTTAAACTTTCATGTGCATAGGAATAACCTGATGATCTTGTTCAAAGGTACATTCTGATCTAATACATCAGATGTATAACTTGAGACTATGCATTTTTAACAAACTCTCAATTTTTCCTAATGCTGCTGGTCTCTGGACCACTCTGCAAAGTAAGGTATTAGATGATCTCTTGTTTTGAATCCCTTCCATTGTAATTCTTTCAGATCCAAGCTGTGTCCCCATGTGCATACATCAGAAAGTTACCCTTAGCTTTGGAATCTCAGTGGCAGCAGTATTCTGGAGTCATTATAACAGAATACTAGGTGTCTGGAGTGGTAACTTAGAGATGGGCAGACCGTGATTGACAGTTACTTCAGGGCTGAATAAAAGACTGCGAGAAAGAGAGTTGGAGCTTGGTTAAGGACTGAAATGGGAAGAATATAAATAGGTCTTTAATAAATGATCATACAATAATAAAAATTATTGAGATTCATAGGAAGAGAAAGACAAATATCATATGATATCACTTACATGTGGAATTTAAACATACTATGTAAATGGGGAGTTCCCATTGTGGCTCAGCAGTAATGAACTCAGTTAGTATCCATGAGGATGCTGGTTTCGATCCCTGGCCTCACTCAATGGGTTAAGGACCCTACCTTGCTGTGAACTGTGGTGTAGGTTGCAGACACAGCTGGGGTCCCACATTGCTGCGGCGTTGGCCGGCAGCGACAGCTCCGATTCCACCCCTAGCCTAGGAACTTCCATATGCAAAAAAAAAAAAAAAAAAAAAGAGCTTATTTACAGAACAGAAACAGACTCATAGACTTTGAAAACAAGGGAGTGGTAACCAAAGGGAAAAGGGGGATAAGGGGTAGATTGAGGGTTTGGGGACGGCCATTATACATACACGTTTATGTGGAATGGAGGTTCAACAGGGACTTGCTATATAGCACAAGGAAATCTCCTCAGTGTTCTTTGATAGCTTATATGGGAATGAATATGTGTATATGTACAATCTTGTAAATCAAATATACTTCAATAAAATTAGTTTTAAGAATTTAAAAATTACGAAAAAGAGATTCATAGGGCTGTACTTTCAATTCTATCAGTGTATATTACTGACAGGACATGTATGTGTGTGTGTATGTATGAATATCTATGGATATATTGAGAGACACACAGAGAGTTTGAGTTTTACACTGACTTTGACCCAGTTGCTCTGCATTGACTTCTTACCTAGAGTTAGTGAGCTTCGTCTTGTGGGTTCAACTGTCCTCCATCCTTTTATTTACTATCCCAAGGTAGAAGCTTGCAATCATCGTCATGCTCTCTTGTAATTCAACTCACTTCACTCAGCCATGTCAAAACAATCTAACTTTTCAAAAATCTCCACTCTCACTGACATGTTATATCTTGCATAGAATAAGAGAGAGGCTCCTGACTGGTCACTTTGATTTCAGCCTCATTCTCTTTCCATCCGTCTTCTATGCAATTTAAGTGTGATATTACTAACATGCAAAACAGTGTCGCTCTCCTGCTTAAAAAACATTTACGGCTCCCTTCACTAAAATAAGGGTAACGTCTTACAGTGACCAGCCCATGATTCATGAACTGACTTCTGTCCACCTTTCTATCCTTGTAACTTGATTATGTTACCTGGAACACAACCAGATTTTTCTGGTTCTGCATAAACTTTTCTTCTCTAATAAGACCATTTCCTGTCACTTAAGCTGTATTTCATTTAGGGGCTCAAGTCCCAGTAATTTAAGGGTCTACCCACTAGGTACAAATTATGCTTGTCCTCTTTTACCCCATTTGTGTCACCAGGGCTGGGAATCATGCCTAAGACAAGAGTTGTGACTGTAGCCATTTTCCATTCCGTTCTGGAACTGATGAACATTAAATCAAATAACAAATATAAAGGCTTTTAGAAAATGAATGTCTGACATCAATGAATGAATGGATATTGGAATAAAAGGGTGGTAAAATTATGTTATATATATTTGTCCTATATCTAGATACTATAGGTACAAGGCGACTTTTTATGTCATATGAGTAAGACAGCACAATAGCCAAAGAGCATTGATCTGCCAATAATGAGTAAGATAATATGAATTGAGAAGGGACAGAAGACAACTGAGTATTTAGATATCATGTGAAATCATAGTTATAAGACATTAAATGCCCAGAAGGAGAAAAGGAAGAATACAAGTGGGGAGAAGAGATGTTTAAAAGATAAAATTTATATGAAATGGCAGTTATTTGTAAATTATGGTATGAAAGAGCATGAATCACATCAGAGTGATAGAACTTAGCAGGAATTAGGCCTTTACGGGCAGTTGCTTCATAAATAGGAATAGCATTACTGGTCCAAAGATAAGATAATATTGTTGGGACTGCTTTTATAAAAATTATTGCTATAAAGTATAATATTTTGGAGTTCCCGTCGTGGCTCTGTGGCTAACGAATCTGACTAGGAACCATGAGGTTGCAGGTTCGATTCCTGGCCTTGCTCAATGGGTTATGGATCTGGCATTGAGGTTTACTGTGATGTAGGTCGAAAATGCTACTGAGATCCTGTGTTGCTATGGCTCTGGCGTAGGCTGGAGGCCACAGCTCTGATTAGACTCATAGCCTGGGAACCCCCATATACCACGGGTGTAGCCCTAGAAAAGACAAAAAGACAAAAAATAAATAAATAAAAAGTAAGGTATAATATTTTGTCTCATATGAGACAATGACTATTTTTATTGCTTTGGATAGTTAAATATGAATTTTTTATTTTTTATGATTATCAGGAGAAATAAAAGTGAAAATAATATTGACAAAGTCTAGAGGAAAGCAAGTGCAGTCTTATAGGGAACTGAGGTTGTTTGATGTGTAAAAGAAAATTCCTAGGGAAGCCTTCAACCCACCCACAATTACCTGGGGCCAAAATATTACCTGAGGAAAATCATGGGTCCTGGATCCAAACCCTCTAGGCTCTACTATCTCTGAGACCTTGGGTGTTTACCTAAGTTAAATAAGCTTAGATTAGGCTAGCTATAAATATAAACAAAGCTAACCATTTAAAGTGCTGGACATCGTGCTTAGTAGTTCATAAAATTTTAATAACAAATAACTGATTATCTTCAAAATTCTCTTCCTATTCTTCAATGTTGTTCTTGTTTGCATGCATTGTTATTAAAAATAAATAAGACTCCTTGAATCCTCAAGAGTTTTTAATATTTTATTCATAATCATAGTTTCTGATTTTATAAATAATCATTGTTATATAGGTTTAAGAAGTGGCCTAGAGAAGAATTTTGGGCAAGTGTAATATAGGCCAGTGTCAATGATTTTCCAAAAGCAATGAAACCAATATATAACATATGTCAGGGAACCAAATGACTGATATTTCAACATGATGTTTTTTCTGTTCCTATACATTTTGCACAGTCCACAGTTTTTTCAGGGCAAATTTGACATCCCTATTCCGCAGACTGTAGATCAGGGGATTTAGCATGGGCACAATGCAGGTATAAAATACAGAAGATACTTTCCCTTGGTCCATGGAGCTCACAGATGATGGCTGCAGGTACATGAATGCTGCAGATCCAGAGAAAACAGCAAAAGCTGAGATGTGGAACTGCAGGTGCTGAAGGCTTTGGACCTGTCCCTCAGTAGAGTGGATTTGGAGGATGCTGGAGAGGATGAAGACGTAGGAGGCAAGAATAGTTAAGGAAGGAGTCAGGATGTTAAATGCACTCAATAATATAACCAGTAATTGATTGATGTAGATGCTGGAACAGGATAGCTCCAAAAGTGGAAAGAGATCACAGAAATAATGGTTAACTACATTGGTGTTGCAGAAAAGGAGTCTCAACATAAAGCCTGTGTGGACTGTAGATCCAATGATGGCCAAAATATAAACTCCCACTGTGAGTTGGAAGCACCTGTGATAAGACATGGTGACATTGTAAAGCAAGGGGTTACAGATGGCAGCATAGCGGTCGTATGCCATTGCAGCCAACATGTAACCCTCTGCAATAATAAAAACGATGAAGAAATAGAGCTGAGTCATGCATTCACTGTAGGAGATGATGTTCTTCTCTGTTACAAAGTTCACAAGCATTTTAGGGGTAATGACGGTGGAATGACAGAGGTCAATGAAGGACAAATTGCTGAGGAAATAGTACATGGGGGTGTGCAGGTGGGAGCTGAGCCCAATCAGTGTGATCATGCCCAGGTTGCCCACCACCGTGACCACATAGATTCCTAGGAAGAGGAGGAAAAGAGGCAGCTGGAGCTCTGGCTGTTTTGTTAGCCCAGCGAGGATGAACTCAGTCACTGAGGAATGATTTCTATCCTCCATTATCCTCTCTGAAGTATCTATGTTTAAAAAAAGAAAATGAGTGTTCTTTTGTGCTTATGTGTTTTTGTTTGTGTATGCATATGTGTATGTGTGATTGTGTGTTATGGGGAGAGTAATTCCATGGAGATCATTGTTTTATCCCTCTTCTGAGGAGATTCATAATGCAGGGAACTCTTGAGTCTCTCCTGCTCCTCTGGAAGAAGGCAGTGATTGTGGTTGAATCGGAGAAAAAATGCGAACTTCACAAACCTTATAATTAATATACTTCATAACATTTTAAGAGAAAACACTACTTTCTGGATTTTTAAAAGCAGTAGTAATGAACACATCTACTTTTCATGGTTATTTCTGATGACTTTTTCTCTCCCCCCATCCTGTATGTGTATATTAAAATCATGCATGTCAACGATGTAATATTTTCATTTCACTCATAATAAGTAATAGTAGAATAGGCTTTGTATAATTAAGTAAGAGAGGGTTCAAATTTCTATGAAAAATAATTGTATTAGTCTCAACTGTTTTTCCTTACTGGAATCATAACTCCAAATAGCTGAAGGACTAGGAGTCTACCAGTATCATTCTACCTGATAACTGCTGCTTTAATGTCCCACCTTCCTTCTCCTAAGACTATGATCTCAGAAGGTAGAAACATAACTGTTTGGCAGACATCATGCTTATATATCAATAGCTTTTTCAACCCCGGGAACCATCCTCCCTTGTTCTAATTTGGATAATCTCCATGACAAGAATATTATGACCTGAACTTAGACCGTGTATTCCAACACTGTGACCAGGGTAACAGTGTCTTAATGTTGCTCTATGCAATTTATACTTCATGGTTTATGGTGAAGATGAAGAAACTATTCATATTCCCAAACTATTAGAATATGAGAAGCGTTTTTGAAGACAAACCAAAGGTTTAATTTATGCTGGTCATTTTTTTATAGTTATGTATTTGCTTGTGCTCTCTATAGAATTCCAAGATGGTAGAGATGCGGGTTAGTAGAGCATGTGTGAAATACAGTTAGAAATTTTAGTTTGAATTCAGTTCTGGATACTACTGGTTAACTGTGTGATGTGTCTTTTTAAAGGCCAATGCATGTTTAGTTTACATTTGCAAAGAAAATGAGTAGATTCTAGAAAATGAAAGTTCATATCCTTACTTTAAAGTCAGGCAATAGTTGATTAGTGTGTTCAGTTTGAGGTGTAATACTTTATGTGGTAGAGGAAAACTGGACAACTCATAAAAATGATCTAGAAATCTGTAATTTTAAAATGGCTAAAATAAAAGAATATTTTTGTAGCAAAGCAAAAGTTCATGTGACAGAGGGCAATTATTTCATGGTTCAACGTATTGCTTTATTTAAAAGGTGTTGAGCTCATTTTACATGTCACTAAGAAAATGACATAAAACTAACTGCTTGAAACTATGGTAGAAATGTTTTGATTCATAACAAAACAAACATTACAACTGTCAGATACCCCAATCTTAGTTAAAATATTGATTTCAGGACTTCCTGTTGTAGCTTGGTGGGTTAGAAACCCGACATAGTGTCCATAAGGATGCGGGTTCAGTTCCTGGCCTTCTGGGTTAAGGATCCGGCGTTGCATAGGTTGCATATGTAGCTCAGATTTGACATTGCTTGGCTGTGGCGTGGGCCTCAGATGAAAGAACTTCCATATGCCACAGGTACAGCCCTAAAACGAAAAAAAAAGATTTCAGCCTGAATAACAAATTATGTAGCAGTTATTCTTTAATGACATGTTGTTTAAAGCACCAGATGGCTTGTTGTATTAAACAATCTTTATCATCTCTTTTGGTTCCACTGTTTCATGATTTTATAATTCTTATAAATTTTGATATTTAACAGTAGTGGACTGAAACCTCACCTGAACCCTATGCTTGCCATGTGACCTTGGGTTAATTACCTCGACTCTCTAATACCATGAAAAACTCACTACTATCTGTTTCAAGTTAACTGGCTCTTAGTAATATCAATGTTCAAAAATTCAATATTATTTTAATATTAATCTATGAATTTCTCTCTGTTATGTGTTTTACTTGATGAACATCTTTATTCCTTAATGATGGCTGCAGTGTTATAATTAATTTTCCTTAGTACATCTTCTTGTTGCTTCTTTCTACATTAACACATGTGGTAATGCAGATTTGAAGATTTTACCGAATATTAACTTCTTAAATTATCTGTATTTTCCATCATCATCAAATAAGTTCAAACCAATTTCTTTGTCATTCAAAGATTTATATCATCTGACAACTAAAGCAAAGTTTTCTTTTTAATGTCCCAACAGCTATCATATGATTTAATTATTTCACAAAAGAGCATAGTAGACTCTCATTTTTGTCTCATCAGATTCCTTTAGCTGTTCCCCCTCTACCCCTTTATCCTATTAAACCTATTATAGTTAGGACTCTTTAGATAAGTGTGGGAGTTCCTGTTGTGGCGCAGTGGTTAACGAATCCGACTAGGAACCATGAGGTTGCGGGTTCGGTCCCTGCCCTTGCTCAATGGGTTAACGATCCGGCGTTGCCGTGGGCTGTGGTGTAGGTTGCAGACGCGACTCGGATCCCTGCGTTGCTGTGGCTCTGGCGTAGGCCGGTGGCTACAGCTCCGATTGGACCCCTAGCCTGGGAACCTCCATATGCCACAGAAGCGGCCAAAAGAAATAGCAAAAATAAATAAATAAATAAAAATAAGTGTGGAAGCTCCAGTTAATAAGACCATTTTCTATTTGCCCATGAATGCATTTCTCATGTTACATTTAGCACATACTTAAATATGTATTAATTAGTATGAATTATTTAATGGTTTTTCTTGTTAAAACAACATAGTATTTAGCATGGTGCCTTTATAAAGTATCAATAAATATGTAGTTTCATTAAAATTTTTGAAAGAAGTTTAGTGAGATGTTAACATAGACTCCACATAAGTGAATGAAGCTCTCACAATGCCTCAGCTGAAGTGAGGAAAAAACGAATATTTGTCCTAATTTTATTCAGCAGGGAACAGGTAAATGAGGAATCTTTGCTCATCAGGGAGTATGAATTAGAGAGTAAAAACAGGTAGAGCTAGAAAAATGACTACATGCATCTCTAAGTGAACTGGGAGGAAAGTAGTGTAGAAGATCTAAAATTTTTAAAGTTGGGACTAGGATTTAGACACATACTCCTTGCTCCCCCAAACTTCTGAGCTATGTTTATCTCCTCTGTTTCTCTGGAGGTAAAAAGATTCTGATCATGATGGTAGGTGATTCTGAGTACTAACCTTGCAGGACTTCTTGGTGTTGAGCATCATAGCCTAATAGTCTCTGGAGTAAGGATTTTTGTCACTTGTCCTGATTTCTGATGAAGCCAGTGACCCTCTGCAAAGATTGGTTGATATCAATGATGATGTTATACCCTAGGTATTGATGCTATGAGTCTGAGGAGGAGCAAACATTGATAACGATCTCCCACTAGCATCTTATCCCACAAGTATCAGCTCTTGGGAAAAGAAACAATTAGCATTTCTCCTTTTGCCCCATTGGTTACCAGTGTTTAATAGTGTCACATAGGTGTGGTTCATGTCTCTTGTTAGGTATATGTTGTAAACAAGGATGTGATAGATTTGGTTAGAGCCCAGTGAATTTCATGGCAAGATAATTAATAATTCAAAATTACATAACAGGATTTTTTTAAGTGATTTCCCACAAGAGGAACAATAGAAAAATCAAGGGAAACTTTATATGTAAGATTTGAAAGTTTTTGTTTTCATATATATTACAAACTCTATTTAGCTATCATGATGCACTCATAAAGCAAAAATACTTGGAATATTTTAACGTGGGGGCTGACACAAAGTATTTGCTAGATATTGCCATGAACCCATGAGAATTTCCTAACAAGTCTAAAATGGATGGACAATGACTAATTTCCCTGAATATTAGAAAAGATATGTTAAGGAAGAATATAGAGATACATGTGTTACAGAGATTACTTTAGTTCTATATAATACTAAATTGTGTAATTTTTTAAGAAATAAAAATTATACTCAATATTTTTATTTAAAACATTTATTGAATGTTACATTATTTGAGGGAAAATTAAAATATAATTTTTAAGCATGTTTACTTTTTTTTCTATTATATATAAAATTGACATACAATATTGTGTAAGTTTAAAGTGTATAAGATGTGAGACAGGATTAAGATGGTGGAATAGTGGAACTGGAGCTCAACTTCTCTCATAAAAAAAAAAACAAAATTACAACCAAAGGCTGAGCAACCTTCAAGCAAATGAACTGGAAACTTTCAAAAAGATATCCTACTCCAAAACACAAAGAGGAGGCCACATTGAGAGGTAGGAGGGGCAACTACATGATATGAGCAACCTCCCGGGTGAGAAGCCCCACAGCCTGAAAAGTAACAGCGACTCACCTATGGGAGTGAGAGTTCTGAGGCCTCTGTAAAATTCCCCACTCCTGGGGATCTGGCATTGGGAGAAAGAGCCCCTGGAGAATCTGGCACTAAAGGCTGGTGGGGCTTGTGCTTAGGAGCTCCACAGGACTGGGGGAAATGGAGACCCCATTCTTGAAAGGTGCACACAGACTTTCACATGCACTGGGTCCCATGGCAAAGCAAAGGCTCTATAGGAATCAAGGTCGGACCTAACTGCAGTTCATGGTGGATCTCCTGGGAAAACAGGGGGTGAATGTGGCTTGTTGTGGGGGAAGGACATTGGAAGCAAAGGTCTTGGGAATATTCATCAGCAGGTGTTTATCTGGACGTGGACATTTTGGGGAAATTTGGCCCCACCCATCAGCACTGAGAAGCCCCAGGCCAAACAACAATCCAGGTGGGATCACAGTCCCACCATCAGTAAGCAGCCTGCCTAAATCTCAGACAGAGACAAAGCCCCACCCACCAGAGGGATAAGAATAAGCTCCACCTACCAGTGGGCAGGCACCAGTCCCTCCCATCAGGAAGCCTACAGCAAGCCCCCATACCAAATCCAGCCACAAGGGTGGCAGACACCAGACATAAGAGAGGCTACAACTCTATTGTCTGCAAAAAGGAGACGAAGCCAAAAACCTATAAAAATGAAAAGACAGAGAACTCTAACTCAGATAACAGAGAAGGAAAAAACCCCAGAAAAAAAGAGCTAAGTTATCAGGAGATCCTCAGCCTCCAGGAAAAAGACTTTAGACTGTTGATGCTGAAGATGATGTGAGAGACGTTGGAAATAAAGTGGAGGCAAACGTGGATCATTTACAGGAAACACTGAGCAAGGAGATACAAGATATAAAACTTAAACAAGAAGAGATGCAAAATACAATAACTGAAATAAAAAATTCACTAAAAGCAGAATACAGGAGGCAGAAGAACGAATAAGCGAGGTGGAGGACAGATTAGTAGAAATTACGGATGCAGAGCAGAAAAGACAAAAAGATTGAAAACAAATGAAGATAGTCTCAGAGAACTCTGGGACAACATTAAATGCACCAACATCCATATTATAGGGGTGCCAAAGGAGAAAAGAGAGAGAAAGGGACAGAAAAAATATTCCTAGAGATAATAGCCAAAAAATTCCCTAACATAGGAAAGCAACCACTCACTCAAATCCAGGAAGCACAACAAGTACCATATAAGATAAATGCAAGGAGGAATACACTGAGACACATATTAATCAAACTGACCAAAATTAAAGACAAAGAGAAAATCTTGAAAGCAACTAGGGAAGAGAAACAAATAACATACAAGGGAACCCCAATGAGGTTATCAGCAGATTTTTCAGCAGAAACTCTGGAGGCCAGAAGGGAGTGGCATGATATACTTAATGTGATGAAAGGAAAAAACCTCCAACCAAGATTACTCTGCCCAGCAAGGCTCTCATTCAGATTTGAGGGAGAAATCAAAACCTTCACAGATAAGCAAAAGTTGAGAGAATTCAGCAACTCTAAACCAGCCTTACAACAAATACTAAAGGAACTTCTCTATGCAGAAAAAAAAGGCCACAACAAGAAACAAAAATTCCACAAATGACAAGGCTCACCAGTAAAGGTATATATATATACAGTAAAGATGCAAAATCATCCATGCACAATTATACCACCAAAATCAGAAATCATGAGAAGAGGAGGGTGCACACCAAAATCAGAAATCATGAGAAGAGGAGGGTACAAATGCAGGACACTGGAGATGCACTTGCAATAAAGAGACCAGCATCTTAAAACAATGTCATATATGTGTAGACTCTTATATCAAAACTTCAGAGTAACTGCAAACCAAAAATCTACAATTGATACACAAACAAATAAGAAAAATCAATTCAAATACACCACTAAAGATAGTCATCAAACTACAAAAGCAGAGAAGAGGGGAAGAAAAAGAGCAACAAAAACAAATCCAGGAGTTCCCGTTGTGGCGCAGTGGTTAATGAATCTGACTAGGAATCATGAGTTTGCGGGTTCGGTCCCTGCCCTTGCTCAGTGAGTTAAGCATCCAGGGTTGCCATGAGCTGTGGTGTGGGTCACAGACGTGGCTTCGGATCCCATGTTGCTGTGGCTCTGGCGTAGGCTGGCGGCTACAGCTCTGATTCAACCCCTAGCCTGGGAACCTCCATATGCCATGGGAGCAGCCCAAAGAAATAGCAAAAAGACCAAAAAAAAAAAAAAAACCAAAGCAATTAATAAGATGCAATAAGAACATACATGTCAATAATTACCTCAAATGTTAGTGGACTAAATGCCCCAACCAAAAGACAGACTGGCTGAATGGATACAAAAAAAAGACCCATATACATGCTGTCTTCAAAAGACCCACTTCACTTCTAGGGACACATACAAATCGAAAATGAGAGGATGGAAGAAAATATTCCATGCAAACGGGAATCAAAAGAAAGCTGGAATACCAATACTCATGACAGACAAAATATACTTTAAAATGAAGAATATTTTAAGGGACAAGGAAGGTCACTATCTAATTATCAAAGGATCAATCCAAGAAGAAGATATAACAATTGAAAATATCTATGCACCCAACATAGGTTCACCACAACATATAAGGCAACTGCTAACAACCTTAAAAGGGCAAATAGACAATAACACAATCATAGTGGGGGACTTTAACATGCCACTCACAGCAATGGATAGATCATCCAGACAGAAAATCAATAAGGAAACACAGGACCCTGAATGAAGCATTAGACCAGATGGACTTAATAGATATTTATAGAACATTCCATCCCAAAGCATCAGAATACACATTCTTCTCAAGTGCACATGGAACATTGTCTAAGATTGATCACATCCTGGGCCACAAATCCAGCGTAGGTAACTTTAAGAGAATTGAAATTATATCAAGCATCTTTTCTGACTACAATGCTATATGACTGGAAATAAACAAGAAAAAAACTGCAAAAAAACACAAACAGGTGGAGACTAAACAACATGCTACTAAACAACCAATGGATCACTGAAGAAATCAAAGAGGAAATTAAAAAATAACTAGATGCAAATGACAACAAAGATACAACATTCCAAAACCTATGGGATGAAGCATAGAGGAGAGTTTATAGCAGTACAAGCCAACCTCAGAAAACAATAAAAAGCTCAAATAAATAAGCTAACTTTACATCTAAAGCAGCTCGAGGGAGAAGAACAGACAAGACCTAAAGTTAGTAGAAGGAAAGAAATCATAAAGATCAGAGCAGAAATCAATGAAATAGAAACAAAGAAAGCCATAGAAAAGATCAATGAAACGAAAAGCTGGTTCTTTAAAAAGATCAACCAAATTGAGAAACCCCTAGCCAGACTTATCAAGAAAAAAAGAGAACTCAAATCAATAAAATTAGAAATGAAAAAGGAGAAGTAACAACGGACATCACAGAAATACAAAGGATCATAAGAGACTACTATATGCAACTATAGGCCAATAAAATGGAAAACCTAGAAGAAATGGACAAATTCTTAGAAAAGTACAATCTTCCAAGACTAAACCAAGATGAAATAGAAAAGATAAACCAATCACAAGTTCTGAAATTGAAACTGTGATTAAAAAATTTCCAACAAACAAAAGTCCAGGACCAGATGGCTTCACAGGCGAATTCTATCAAACATTTAGAGAAGAGATAACACCTCTCCTTCTGAGACTATTTCAAAAAATTGCAGAGGAAGGGAAACTCCCAAACTCATTCTATGAGGCCACCATCACCCTGATACCAAAACCAGACAAAGATACCACACAAAAAGAAAACCATGGGCCAGTTTCACTGATAAACATAGATGCAAAACTTCTCAATAAAATACTAGCAAACCGCATCCAGCAATACATTAAAAGGATTATACTTCATGATCAAGTGGGATTTATCCCAGGGATGCAAGGGTTCTTTAATATCCGCAAATCCATCAGTGTGATACACCACATTAACAAACTGAAGAATAAAAACCATACGATCCTCTCAATAGACGCAGAAAAAGCCTTTGGCAAAATCCAACACCAATTTCTGATAAAAACCCTTCAGAAAGTGGGCATAACGGGAACCTACCTCAACATGATAAAGGCCATATATGACAAACCCACAGTGAACATCATCCTCAATTGTGAAAAGCTGAAAGAATTCCTGCTGAGATCAGGAATAAGACAAGGATGTTTGCTCTCGCCACAACTCTTCAACATCGTTTTGGAAGTCCTAGCCATGGCAATCAGAGAAGCAAAAGAAATAAAAGGAATCCAAATTGGAAAGAAGTAAAACTATCACTATTTGCAGATGACATGAAGACTCTGCCAGAAAACTGTTAGAGCTCATCCATGAATTCGGCAAAGTTGCAGGATACAAAATCAATACACAGAAATCGACTGCATTTCTATACACTAACAATGAAAGAGCAGAAAAAGAAATTAGGGAAGCAATCCCATTTACCATCGCATCCAAAAGAATAAAATACCTAGGAGTAAACCTACCTAGAGACAAAAGGCCTGTGCTCTGAAAACTATAAGCCACTGATGAAAGAAATCAAAGATGACACAAATAGATGGAAAGAGATACCATGCTCTTGGATTGGAAGAGTCGGTATTATCAAAATGACTATACTACCTAAGGCAATATACAGATTCAGTGCAATCCCTATCAAATTACCAAGGACATTTTTCATAGAACTCGAACACAATATTTTAAAGTTTGCTTGGAAGCGCAAAAGACCCAGAATAGCCAAAGACATCCTGAAAAGGAAAAATGGAGCTGGAGGAATCAGGCTCCTGGACTTCAGACTATACTACAAACCAAAAGTCATCAAAACCGTATGGTATTGGTACAAAGAAATATAGATCAGTGGAACAGGATAGAAAGCCCAGAATTAAACCCACACACCTACAGCCAACTAATCTATGACAAAGGAGGCAAGAATATACAATGGAGAAAAGGCAGCTTGTTCAATAAGTGGTGCTGGGAAAACTGGACAGCCACATATAAAAGAATGAAATTAGAACACTCCCTAACACCATGCACAAAAATAAACTCAAAATGTACTAAAGACCTAGACATAAAACCAGATACTATAAAACTCTTAGATGAAAGCATAGGCCAAATACTCTCTGACATAAATGACAGCAACATCTTCTCAGATCCACCTCTTGAGTAATTACAGTAAAAACAAAAAATAAATAAATGGAACTTAATTAAACTTCACAGAAACTACCCACCCAGCAGAACATACAGCTTTCTAGCAGATCCTAATAGTGAATTAAAATATTAGCATATTTTATATATTCATTATACATTTTATTTTAATCAGATTTCACATTCTTCTTTGATATAATTCTAAATTCAAATGTTAACTCTAGAGAGAACCACATAGAATTGTCTACAACTAAATACAAATACTTGAAAGAGTTATACAGCCTGCTAGTTACTCTAATTTTTATTCTCCCTTTCTTCAATTCCAAATGCCCTGAATCTTAGTTGGGTACATGGTATTTCTTAGCCCCTCTTCTTGACCACATGACTATGTTGCACCAAAGGAAAATAGGAGGAAGTGACATCTGTCACTTCCAGGTAACATTCTTCAAGTCAGGGGATATTGCCTTCTCCTTCCACATATTATGTTCTGACAGCTGAGTGGTGGAGATGAGGGATAGATCTGGAGGTATTAACTGAGACCAAATGATTGAAACTAGATGTAGCAGAGTAATAATTTAAAAGGGCTCATGTGCCACATGAGCTGAAGTATCAGCCCTGAATCACCTTCAGGTTTAGGCATCATGGTACACGTATACATCAGTGTGTGTGTGTGTGTGTGTGTGTATGATGCACAGTCAGACCTGGTTGTAACTAAAATACTAAAATTGAAAATTAAAAAATGATTGTTTAAAGTCCTCTTCTGTAACATACGAACTGTTGATTCTAGAGCATGTTAATTGTACATCAGGATTTTTTCTTTTTTTTAAGAAATTAATATATGAAATTAATATATTAATGTATTATTAATACATTTCAAATTTAAGTTAATGAAGTCAAACTCTGAATGGGCACATTAATCAAGTTTATCATACATAGTGCCTATTCAGAATATATTTACTAGATTATGCTATTTTAAGGTATTAAAATATTTGAAAACATATATCCTTCTGTAATTGTGCTTAACAAATCCTATATATTTATAAATTTGTTGCTCATTTGTAGTAGCTCTCCTACTTCAAGGACCTTTATCTCTCTTTTTTGTGGTAAAGTTCCATCTTCATTTTGGAAACACTCATATCTGTTCTAAGGTTTCAATAGAATGTGGTCCACCAATTCTTAGATGGATATAGATAGTTCAGACGTTTTTACCCTTCTTAACACTAACAGTTTTAGTCCTAAATACCCACTTCTACCTATCTCCCATCAATGTGAAAAAATTTACTAGATGTTGTTTATTGTGTAGAGTCATAAAATAAAGTTATGCATGGGTGTTCAGCTTTAAGATGGCAACATAAGAAGATCCAGAACTCACCTCCTCCTGTCAACACAGTGAATCTACAGCTACATTTGAAACAATTTCCTGCAGGGGGTAAAAAATATCTGAGCAAGTCTTAGACACTGGAAAAATGAGAAAAGGCCACATCGAAGTAGATAGGAGAGACTAAGATACAATTGTGCCATAAATCACATCCCATTGTGGCACCCACAATTGGGAAAGAACTCAAAGTGTTGAACTTCTCCCTGAGGAATGAAGAGTTTGAAGCCTGCATCTGGTACCCCAATCATTAAGACCTGTACCTGAGAAACAAGCCCCCAAAACATTTACCTTGAAAGCCAACAGAGTTTGTGTCCATGAGACCCACCAGACTAGTGTGAACCGAGAAACAGTTCTCAAAATGCTCTCTTAGTGTACCTTCCTACATTAAGGCCAGCTGACTGAAGAGTGCCTGGACTTTCTTTGAAAGAGGCTTTCCCCCCTTATTTTAAAGCATGAGCAAGAGAAGCAGGTACCTAATTAAACACCCATTGGGGGCCTAGTGAAATAGTCCCTGTGATGGAGGCCAGAGGGCACCAAGTTGGCACTCTCCCTTCAAACCCTGTCAGGAACCCTGATTTTTGTGGTTGCTACCCAGAGGACATCTCTTGGTCAAGTGGCTCAATGGGCCGATAAGTCTTGTGCGGTTGAGTCCCATAGGATTAAACCAACAGAGAAAGGTTTCTTAACTGAAAACTACTCCTAGGGCAAAGCAAAAGGCAACAGACTTCAGGGCCCAGTCTTTCTGTGAAAGAGGCCTATAGCTTAATTTCACAGATGAGGCCTGAGGGGAATCCTTCTAATTAAACACACATCTAAGGGCCAACTATTGTCCTCTCCAGAGACATCAATATTTTTTTATTCTCACTTAGCCACTCCCCAGAGTTCCAGTATGTCTTGGAGACTGATTTGGGACTGTGTGATGCTATGGTTTTTAGTTCTGATCCCTGTTTTTGTGGCTGCCAACCAGGGATGTCCCTGGGTGCCCTGGCTCAGTTGTCCCATGGTAGTAGTGTCTTGGGTCCTATGAGACTATAACAATCAGAGACACAGTTCTTAGCTGCCACCCTCCCCCTCAGTGGTACAGTACAAACAGCCAACTGAAAGATACCCTGAGTTTTTCTGTGAAAAAGGCCTATTTGCTTGCCCTGGAGGTGCAGCCTGAGTGGCAGGCTTCTGGTTTGACACATATCTAGAGGCCTACAGAGCTGTTCTCCAGGGATAGAGGCCAGCAGATGCCATATTTATGCTCTCCCTCTGCCTCACTCTAGGTGCCCTCTGTCTCCAAAGAGTAGTCTGTTTCTTTTTCTAGCACCTTAACTTTTGTGGATGCCATCCAGGGGATTCCTACCTCTGGTTCATCTGACTCTGGTGGCCAGCAGAACTTGTACTCACAGCTGCATAGGACTGTATATGTTTGCATATTTTTTAATTGTTATTTCCCCAATAAAATTTTTTTGTCCTGCTGTAAAGCATGGTGACCCAGTACACATACATGTACACAATCTTTTTTCTCACATTATCATGCTCCATCATAAGTGACTAGACATAGTTCCCAGTGCTACACAGCAGGATCTCATTGCTAATCCATTCCAAAGGCAATAGTTTTCATCCATTAACCCCAAGCTCCCAAACCATCCCACTCCCTTCCCCTCGGCAACCACAAGTCTATTCTCCAAGTCAATGATTTTCTTTTCTGTGGAAAGGTTCATTTGCGCCATATATTAGGTTCCAGATATAAGTGATATCATATGGTACCTCTCTTTCACTTTCTGACTTACTTCACTCAATATGAGAGTCTCTGGTTCCATCCATGTTGCTGCAAATGGCATTATTTTGTTCTTTTTATGGCTGAGTAGTATTCCATTGTGTGTATATACCACATCTTCCTAATCCAGTCGTGTGTCAATGGACATTTGGGTTGTTTCCATGTCTTGGCTATTGTGAATAGTGCTGAAATGAACACGCGAGTGCATGTGACTTTTTAAGGAATGTGTTGTCTGGATATATTATATGCCCAAGAGTGGGATTGCTGGGTCATGTGGTAGTTCTATGTATAGTTTTCTAAGATACCTCCATACTGTTCTCCATAGTGGTTGTACCAGCTTAAATTCCCACCAACAGTGCAAGAGAGTTCCCTTTTCTCCACACCTCCTCCAGCATTTGTTATTTGTGGACTTAATGATGGACATTCTGACTGGTGTGAGGTGGTATCTCATGGTAGTTTTGATTTGCATTTCTCTAATAATCAGGGATGTTGATCATTTTTCTTGTGCTTGACGGCCATCTGTATATCTTCCTTGGAAAAATGTCTATTCAGGTCTTTTGCCCATTTTTCCATTGGGTTGTTGGCATTTTTGCTGTTGGGTTGTAAAAGCTGCTTGTATATTCTAGAGATTAAGCCCTTGTCAGTTGCATCAGTTGAAACTATTCTCTCCCATTCTGTAAGTTCTCTTTTTGTTTTCTTTTTGGTTTCCTTTGTTGTGCAAAAGCTTGTCAGTTTGATTAGCTCCCATTGGTTTATTTTTGCTTTTATTTCTGTTGCTTTGGGAGACTGACCTGAGACAACATTTGTAAGGTTGATGTCAGAGAATGTTTTGCCTATGTTCTCTTCCAGAAGTTTGATGATGTCTGGTATTATATTTAAGTATATAAGCCATTTTGCATTTATTTTTGTGCATAGTGTGAGGGTGTGTTCTCGTTTTACTGATGTGCATGCAGCTGTCCAGGTTTCCCAGCAATACTTGCTGAAAAGACTTTTTCCCATTTTATATTCTTGTCTCCTTTGTCAAAGATTAATTGACCATAGGTGTCTGGGTTTATTTCTGGGTTCTCTCTTCTGTTCCATTGGTCTGTCTGTCTGTTTTGGTACCAGTACCACACTGTCTTGATGACTGTGACTTTGTAATACTGCCTGAGGTCTGGGAGAGATATGCCTCCTGCTTGGTTTTTGTTCCTCAGGATTGCTTTGGCAATTCTGGGTCTATTTGCAGTTCCATATAAATTTTTGTATTGTTTGTTCTAGTTCTGTGAAAAATGTCATGGGTCATTTGATGGGGGTTGCATTGAATCTGTAGATTGCTTTGGGTAGTATGGCCATTTTTACAATATTAATTTTTCCAACCCAGAAGCATGGAATATCTTTCCATTTCTTTATATCTTCTTTAATTTCTTTGATTAATGTTTTATAGTTCTCAGCATATAAGTCCTTTACCCCCTTGATCAGGTATATTCCCAGGTATTTGATTTTTGGGGTGCAATTTTAAAAGGTGTTTGCATACTTTTTACTTTTTCATTTGTATTACTTTATTTTATTTATTTATTTTGCTTTTTAGGGTCACACATGTGGCATATGTAAGCTCTAAGGCTAGAGGTCTAAGCAGAGCTACAGCTGCAAGCCTACACCACAGCCACAGCATTCGAGGATCTGAGCCACATCTGTGCCCTTCTGTGCAGCTCACAGCTATGCTGGATGCTTAACCCACTAAACAAGGCCTGGGATCAAACCTGCATCTTCATGGATACTAGTCATATTCCTTACCAATGAGCCACAGTGGAAACTCCTGTTTGCATATTTAAAATCTACTGCCTGAGGGAGTTCCTATTGTGGCTCAGTGGAAACAAACCTGACTTGCTGTGGCTGTGGTGTAGGCTGGCAGCTGTAGCTCTGATTGGACCCCTAGCCTGGGAACTTCCATATACCGCACGTGAAGTGTTAAAGAAAAAAAAAAAAAAGGCTACTCACTGAGGGTCTGGTTTCCAATCAGCTTGAATCTAGGTGCTGAGGACTCTTCTGCCTTTTGCAGTAATAACTGGTATTGGCACACCTTCAACCACCAAGAACCACTAAAAAGAAGGTAGGCTGGTTGGATAATCACAAAAGTTTTTGAGACAACCAAAAACTAGGACCATATTATAAGTTTCATCTCTTACATGAGGTCACTCCTTTGAGACTAAGAGAGATGGCTGTTTTGTTTAATTCATGGATACCAACAGGGGCTTCCTATGCTCTGATTAGTAGAGTCCATGGCTCATTGAGATCTTGCTCAGGCGAGGAGGTCCAGACCACTTAGTATGCTCAACTGGATATGTGACACAGTTTTAAGGTTCCCAGAGGACTTTCCTATGGAATTATGGCCCATTCACCTACCACCCCTGCAGCTAATGACCTGATAATTTGGATCACCCATGAGTCTTGTCAATAACATGTATAGATAAAATAGACTGTTTAAACTTGCATCTGAGCAAAGAACATAACCAGCCTCACTTAAGAAGGACAAATATATTTTCTCTGGCAGCAGCAATAGGGGTTATTATATTCACCTCTTTTAGTGTTCTCTCTCTCTCTTTTGAAATTAATTTTATTGAAATATTATTTTACATGTAGTAAAATTCAGCCAATATCTACACAGCAAAAATTTTTCTCAATGCCAGTATGGGTGAAGTTATTTTCTCCTCTGGATATGAGACAGTATTATTCGGGTTTCAGATACTACCCTACTACTAGATTTGCTATGTTGAGCAATTAGATATCAAATGTACTTGGTATGTTTCAGTGCCCTTACGCTGCATGCTTGAAAATTAAGGGGAAAAAAGTCTTGCTTCAGAGACTTATTGATTTATGACAAGACTTAATAACTTGATTTATTAAGTGAATAAATCACCTATTCACAAGTTATCACACTTGTACTGGGGTTCTACACAGAACAAACTCAGGACTATTACTTCCAAATTCTTGTATAGAAATAAGTCAGCATGTCACCAATCATCGTGCAGATCTTCGAACAACATACCAAACATCAAAACATCAACTTTGGAGTTCCCGTCGTGGCACAGTGGTTAACGAATCCGGCTAGGAACCATGAGGTTGCAGGTTCAGTCCCTGGCCTCGCTAAGTGGGTTAAGGATCCGGCGTTGCCGTGAGCTGTGGTATAGGTTGCAGACGCGGCTCGGATCCCACGTTGCTGTGGCTCTGGCGTAGGCCGGTGGCTACAGCTCCAATTCAACCCCTAGCCTGGGAACCTCCATATGCCGCGGGAGCGGCCCAAGAAATGGCAACAACAACAACAACAACAAAAAGACAAAAAAAATCAACTTAGTTAATTTGAGCAACAACAAAAATATGTAGATAATATTATATTTTTATTTTTTGATATTAGATTGATGTAGATGAATAGATGACTCTAAGAGAGATGTATGTTTTTCTTATAAGTATATTAGAAGAGGGAATGATTAACAAGGAAATTATCAAGGACCTTCTAGGTGACAGGATCCATACTACATCCTGGAGATATGTGAGTGAAACATATAGGGGGTTGCCTTCATGAAGATTACAGTCCAGGATTTTTTGCACAATAAGCAGGCAAAACAGTAAAGACAAGGGGCTTGAGGTATATTTCATTGAGCTCTATCACAATAAATGGGTTCTTAACTCAGTTTTAAGTTCTTATTGGATTATAAAGAAAGAGATGGAAGAAATAAATCAGACAAATAGGATACATGGAGATAAGACAAACAACAACAACAACAACAACACTATTCCAGGCTGAAAAAAAAATAGAGATTGTGGCCATCACATTGCCAATATTTAAGCTGTTTCTTGACTGGATAGCATAAATAAGTTAGGTTACCACTGTTGGAGGATGGTATTTTCACTATGATTGAGGAATTGGTTTTTATCCCTTATATGAAAGAAAAGGTGGGAGGTGACAGTGATGGGATTAGTTTGTCCTTGTACCCAGGTTATCTATAGTATTCTAATCTGTATCTCAAAGATCTTATGAGAGAAAAATCCAGAGAAAATAGCATCCAGAGGGACGTGGAGAAAGTAAATGTCAATAGAATACCACCAAATGAAGAAAAATGTTAACAGATGGACTAAAATCAAACATCCATTCAAATAATGTAATATTCAGTGATTTTGACCTAAGAAATCATCCTCATATCATGTCAGATCACAAGAATATTCTTCTTTCTAGCATTTTGTTTAGGGCAATATTGACATCTTTATTCCGTAGGCTGTAGATCAGGGGATTCAGCATGGGCACAACAGTAGTATAAAACACAGAGGACACTTTCCCTTGGTCCATGGAACTGACTGAGGATGGCTGCAGGTACATGAAGGCAGCTGATCCATAAAAGACCACAACTGCCAACATGTGGGAGCTGCATGTGCTGAAGGCTTTGGACCTGCCCTGGGTGGAGGGCATGCGGAGGATGCTGGCTATGATGAAGGTGTAGGAGCTCAGGATGGACAGGATGGGGGCAAAGATATTAAGGGTACCAAAACATAAAATAAGTAATTTGTTGACATAGATGCTAGAGCAGGAGAGCTGTAGGAGGGGAAGAAGATCACAGAAATAATGGTTGATCACATCCCATTTGCAGAAACACACCCTGAGCATGCAGCCAGTATGAGAGAAAGCACACACCAGGCCCAGAGTATACACTCCCACACTCAGGGAGAAACAAGTCTGATGAGACATGATGACATGATAAAGCAAAGGGCTGCAGATGGCAACATAGCGGTCATAGGCCATTGCAGCCAACATGTAACACTCTGAGATAGCAAAAATAAGAAAGAAATAGAGCTGAGTCATGCATGCAGCGTAGGAGATGATGTTCTTCTCTGTCACAAAGTTCAGCAGCATTTTGGGGGTAATGACGGTGGAATGACAGAGGTCAATGAAGGACAAGCTACTGAGGAAATAGTACATGGGTGTGTGCAGGTGGGAACTGAACCCAATCAGTAAGATCATGCCCAGGTTGCCCACCACCGTGACCACATAGATTCCTAGGAAGAGGAAGAAAAGGGGCAGCTGGAGCTCTGGCTGTTCTGTTAGCCCAGCGAGGATGAACTCAGTCACTGAGGAATGATTTCCTGCTGCCATTTCCTTCCAGGAAGTTCCTGAAGGGGAGAGAGCAAGGCACAGCTTTCAGGGATATGTCCTTGTTATTATACATTAAAAAAGCTACCTCGTGTAGAATATTAACCGTTTTGATATTACTGTGGTTTCTGTGAATAATTGTAACTCTGGATATGTTAACCTAAGTAATATTTATGATGATTAAATGTTTGTACACCTTAATAAAAATATTGTTAATTTGGTAGAACAGCACAAACAACATTCAGTGTGCAGATGTGGAACCTGAATTGGTCCACTCTTCCTCAGTTTGGGGACCAAATTCCCCTGTCTTTGCTTGAGGAAGAAAATATAAACTTAAGTGAGTATGCCTTAGAGTCCAAGTGTCTCTATTCATCTACTGACCCACCATTTATCAGTTGATAAACTTGGACAAATGAAATAAGCTCACTGTCTAATTAGCATAGGTATAACACTCTGAAAATAGCAGTAATGATAATAATTATTGTTGTTATAATGTGTTATTAATTAGAAATAAGGGGTAATTACACCCTTCAAAATATAGAAACAGCAATTATAATGTTGAAAACATTCATATCTTTTGTCTTTAAATAATTTTAATTAAGAAAATATGAAAAACAGTCATAAAACAAGAGAAAATAGAATTTTAAATGCAGTCCCATATTCTGTTAGGCAGTAAACAGACTATTTTATCATTACATGCATCAAAATAAAATTTAAATGAAGTTCCAATTGATTAAAAATTAAAAAAAGAAGAAACAGGAAATCTAAAATGTTTACCTAACAGCTAAGGAAAAATAAATTTGAAATGAATCCTGCATATAAGCATGAAGGCTAAACTATTAAACTTCTGGAAAAAATAATTAAAATAATCTAACATATTGGAGTGATTTGAGAATTCTTGGGAACTTTATTCTTAGAATGAGTGTATATATTCTTAATGTGATCTTGATAAAATAGTATCTTGACATAATCTTGATAAAATATTAATATAATAAAATAGAATTAAATTAATAGCATTAATTTTAAAACAGAATCTAATAAAGAATCAGGATAAAGAAGATTTCAACAAGATCATGAATTTTAATGTATATATAATTTCATAGCATGTAGGAACTAAATGATACATATACTCCTTAAGGGCAGATAGATCCTGATGCAGCAGTATTCTGCTATCTTATTGCTGAGAGGGCAGGCACAGGCCTGGATCTCAGAGCTGCTTTTCAAGCTGGTCTGAATCACAAATCAGCACCTTTAATTGTAAATTTTCAATTTGTGTTTCTCCAGCTTCAGGTAGCAAACACCCTCCCTTTCACAGTGCTCCCCTGAGCAGTTCTGACTGCTGTTCTGTGAAGCTTTGTCCTGGATTCACATATGCTAGTGAGCAAATAAGGTGAAGTCAAATACTCTCCAAGGATTTCCATAGTCTTACCTAGCCCATTTATCTTTGTTATATTGTATTTTTTTTTCTTTTTTAATATCATTCACAAGTGATATCCTCATGGGTACCTGGAATTCCTTGTAATTGATTAGATCTTCTTACAGTATGCTCAGAAAACTGCTGTATCTGAAAGGCAATTTTAAGAATTGAGCTACACTATAAGTCAGACAATGGACCAACTCAGACTGATTCTCCTCCACATCAAAGTAAATAGCCCACTTCTGACATATCATAGCAAGTTAAAAATTTTTATGAATAAATGAATCCTTAAATGAGTGAATGAAGGTATTGCGGAATATTTGATCACAAGTGTAAATTCAACATACTTACCTTCCTCCTTCCTGAAAAACTCAATGCCAATTTTTTTCTACAATGTTCACTCAGAGAAAAATAGCCCTAATGTTGGTGTTGGCAGAGACAGGTACCTAGGATTCTGCTCTCTTTAGTGCTAAGAGGGCAGGCACAGCCCTGGGTCTCAGAGCCACTTTTGAAGCTGGACTGTGTTACAGGTCAGCACCTCAAAACGTAAATTTTCGGTTTGTGCTTCTCCAGCTTCAGGATAGCAAACGTCCTTACCTTTCATTGTTCTCACCTGAGCAGCTGTGATTGCTGTGCTGTGAATGTTTGTCTGGGATTTACATACGGCAGGCAACAAATAAAGTGAAGTCAAATACTCTCCAAGGATTTCCATTTCTCAGAGAATAAGCTCTTGAGAAATGATGCAATTGCAGTTAACATTTCCCCAGTTTCCTAACTTTCCTTTCAAGAGGGATTTTTTTGTCAATCCTGAACTTATCAATCAAGGATAAATATTTGTTCACAGGACCTCTCGAGGATATTTTTAAAAAGCAGATCCTGATCCAGCAGCTCTGAGTGAGATTTGAGATTCTGCATTTCTAATACACTCCTAGCCAATGCTATTGGCTCATAGTCCACACTGTGGATGGCAAGTTTTAGAGGACCAGGACACATCCTGACAAGTTATCTTCCCATGAATAATGCATTTTTAAAAACTGATATAATTATTTTCCCTGTACAAAAATATATTTAGTTTATTTTATGTGCAAATGGGCGATATGAATATTTATCAAAAGTCAGATATATATGCATTTGGACTCTGGGATTATGGTGTAAGAATATTGATGTAATACTTGTGGTTTTGAGGTCCTCACTAATAATTCTACCAGCTAAAATGTACATCAAAATGTTTATGTTTCATATTCCTTCTCATTTTGTATGTATATATTTTTTCTTTTTATGGCCACACTTGCAGCACATGGAGGTTTCTGGGCTAGGGATCACGTGAGAGCTGCAGCTGCCAGCCCATGTCACAGTCACGGCATGCAGCAACGCAGATGCTTAACCTGCTGTGCAAGACCATAGATCTAACCTACATCCTCACAAACATCATGTCAAGTTCTTAACCACTGAGTCACAATGACAGCTCCCTTATATATTTTTACAACTTTTCCCAATGCTAAATTGGGTTACATTAGTGTTTCTCTAATTTAAAACATTAAGGGAACTTTTTTCAAATCTTAATGTCCAGGCTATGCCCTATATCAATTGTATCAAAGTCATTGGGTCTGAGGTTAGCTATCGATATATTTTGAAAATTTCTTCAATTTTAATGAGCACAGGAGTAACCTGATGATCTGGTTCAAATTCACATTCTGACATAGTAAGTCTGGTGTATGGCTTAAGCTTATGTGTTTTAAACAAATTCTCACATTTTGCTGATGTGATGGTTTATGGAACACTGAAAAATTAGGTGTTAGTGATCTCTTGTTTTGAATCCCTCACACTATAATTCTTCTAGATTCAACAGGGACCTCATGTGCCTAGATCAGAGAGATTCTTTTAGCTTTGGAATCACAGTGGCTGCAGGGATCTGGTATGGTTAAAAGAGAACACCAAGTTTCTGGGGGTGGTCCCTTTAGATGAGGAGTGTATTATTGACAGTTACTCGAGTGCTGAATGAAAGATGTGAGGAAGAAATTGGAGCTTGGTTAAAGACAGAAATGAGAAGAATATAAACAGGTAATTTAATAAAATGACTCTACAATTATAAAAATGCAAGAAATTCATACGAGCCATTGTTTCAATTCTGTCATTCTATCAGTGTATCTGTGCTAACAGGAGAGAAAAAATACACACACACACACACACACATACCAGAGACAAAACAGATAGACAGAGAGTTTGAATTTTCCACTGACTCATGTGACCCAGTTGCTCTCCTATGACTTATTACCTGGAATTAGTGAGCTTCCTCTTGAGAGTTCCAGTTTCATCCATCCTTTTACTTAGTATTCCTCACTAGAAACTTCATCCTCATGCTTATTTATACCTTCAACTCACTTTTATTTACCATGTCTGATCAATCTAACTTTTCAAAAATCTCCACTGTCAATGACATGAAATATTTGGTAATTTGGCCTCTGACTGGCCACCTTGATTTCAGTCTTATTCTCTTTCCATCCATTTTCTACACAACCTAAATGTGATATTATTAACATGCAAAACTGTGTACCTTCCCTGCTTATAAAACATTTAGTAGTTAGAATGGTCATCATTAATAAGTCAGCAAATAGCAAATGCTGGAGAGGGTATGGAGAAAAGGAAACCCTCCTACACTGTTGATGGGAATGTAAATTGGTACAACCACTATGGAAAACAGTATGGAGGTACCTCAGAAAACTAAATATTGAACTACCATATGACCCAGAAATCCCACTCTTGGGCATATATCCAGACAAAACTCTTCTTGAAAAAGATACATGCACCTGTATGTTCATTGCAGAACTATTCACAATAGCCAAGACATGGAAACACCCTAAATGTCAATTAACAGATGAATGGATTGAGAAAATGTGATATGTATACACAACACAGCCATAAAAAAGAACAAAATAATGCCATTTGCAGCAACATGGATGGAATTAGAGACTCTCTTACTAAGTGAAGTCACTCAGAAAGAGAAAGACAAATACCATATGTATTTGTACATACTTATATCTTATAAGTATATATCTTATATATATACATAGATATATATATATCTTATATATCTACGTATATATCTACGTATACATCTATGTATATATCTTATATATATACGTATATATCTTATATATACAACACATATCTAGGATCTAATAAACAGCACAAATGAATCTTTCTACAGAAAAGAAACAAACTCATGGACTTGGAGAACAGACTTGTGGTTGCTGAGGGGGACAGAAGGGAGTGGGATGGACTGGGAATCTGGGGTTAATAGATGCAAGCTATTGCATTTGGAATGGATAAGCAATGAGATCCTGCTGTATTAACATTGGGAACTATATCTAGTCACTTGTGATAGAGCATGATGGAGGATAATATGAGAAAAAGAATGTATATGCATGTGTTACTGAGTTACTGTGTTATGCAGTAGAATATTGACAGAATACTATAAACCAACTATAATAGAAAAAATAGAAATCATTTTAAAAATACATTAAAAAATAAAACATTTAGTAGCTAGCTTGTTTCACTAAAATAAGGAGAGACTTACAGTGATCCTCACATGATTCATAAACTGTCTTCTGTCTGCTTTTCTATCCCTGTAGCTTGATTTTATCACCTAATATATGACATGATTTTCTGAGTCTACATAGGCTTTCCTTTCAAATGAGACCAAGACCTTTCACTTTGTCTATATTTTATATAGGAGCTCAAGTCCCAGTAATTCAAGTGTCTACCCACCAGCATTCTTCGTATTTGTCTTCTTATAGTCCAGTTATGTCTGTTGGGCAAAGAACTGGCCTGGAATCATGTCTAAAATGAGAGTTGTCATTGTCGCCATTTTCCTTCTCTTAATGAACTGAGGAAAATTTAGTCAAATAGTAAATTTCAGAGCTCTTCAAAAATGAAAGTAAGTGAATGGATAATGAAATATAAGGGTGGTAAATTTACCTTATACATTTTCCCTATTTGGGGATATAACAGGTTAACACTAACTTTTTATATCAGGCGAATAAGACAGCATACTATGCAAAGAAGATGGAACTGGCAATAATGAGTAAGATAGTTTGAATGGGGAAGAGACAGAAGATAACTGAATATTTAGAATATCATGTGAATTCCTAGTTATAAGATGTTTGGAGTGGCGAAGCAGAAATAATAAAAATACAAGGTTAAGAAGAGATCTGTCAAAGATAAAATTGATATGAAATAACAACTAATTGTAACTAGTAGGCAAAATGGTGTGACCCACATGACAGTGACACAACTTAGCAGATATATTGGCTTTCATAAGCAGTTGCTTCATAAATCCTACAGAATTACTGGTATAAAGGTAAGACAATATTGTTGAGGCTGCCTTATAAAAACTATTGCTTTAGGAGCTCCCTTGTGGTGCAGAAAGTTAATGATCCAGCGTTGTCAGCACAACATCGCTACTGCGGCTTGGGTTCTGTCCCTGGCCTGGGAACCTCCACGTGCCACAACTATGTGACCAGAAAATATTATTGCTTTATATTGCTATATAATATCAGTATAATAATTTTTGTTTTTGATATGATACTGAAATTAGTCTTTTTTCTTTGCTTTGATTCAACCAGATTTGAAAGTTTTATTATTTTTATGATATCAAAAGTAATAAAAAGAAAAATAGTGTTGAAGAAATCTAGAGGAAAGCAACACAGTCTCATGGGGAACTGAGGTTACTTGATGTGCAGAGGAAAATTCCTAAGCAAAACTCAGACCCACCCACAATTACCTGGGGCCAAAAAATCACCTTGAGTAAAATCATGGATGCTGTAACTAAACCCTCCAGGCTCTACTATCTGTTATATTTGAGATTGTGGGCATTTTTTCAAACTAAATAAGCTTAGATTCCTTTCTCTTTCAAAGGAAAATAATTAGGACTTATTTATATAACACTGTAAATATTGAATACTGTTATCCATTTAAATACTGGACAGTGATATATATTTAACAAAATTTTAATGACATAGGTTACTCTGATTAACTTCAAAATCTCCATCTTAATGTTCTTCTTCCTGTTTGGATTCTTATTAAAAGTAAAACTAAGACTCTTCCTATCTGCAGGATATTTTTATTTTATTCATAATCACAGCCTATAATTTTATACATGATTTTTGTACTATAGGTTCATAAGTAGCCTGAAAAAGAATTTTGGAGATGTGTTATATGGACAAAAATAATAAACCTAATACTAATATATCTCAGGTAACCAAATAACTGATATACCATCATGATATTGATTCTGTTCCTATGTATTCTGCACAGTCCAGAATTTTTTCAGGGCAAATTTGACATCTTTATTCCGTAGACTATAGATCACAGGATTTAGCATAGGCACAATGCAGGTATAAAACACAGAGGACACTTTCCCTTGGTCCATGGAGCTCACAGATGATGGCTGCAGGTACATGAATGCAGCAGATCCAAAGAAAACAGCAACAGCTGAGATGTGGGAACTGCAGGTGCTGAAGGCTTTGGACCTGCCCTCAGTAGAGTGGATTTGGAGGATGCTGGAGAGGATGAAGATGTAGGAAACAAGAATAGCTAAGGCAGGAGACAGGATGTTAAATGCACTCAAGACTAGAACAAATAATTCGTTGATGTAGATGCTGGAACAGGATAGCTTCAAAAGTGGAAAGAGATCACAGAAGTAATGGTTAACCACGTTGGCCTTGCAGAAGAGGAGTCTCAGCATAAAGCCTGTGTGGATTGTAGATCCAGTGATGGCCAAAATATAAACTCCCACTGTGAGCTGGAAGCACCTTTGATAAGACATGGCGATATTGTAAAGCAAGGGGTTACAGATGGCAGCATAGCGGTCATATGCCATTGCAGCCAACATGTGACACTCTGCAATAGCAAAAATGCTAAAGAAATAGAGCTGAGTCATGCATTCAGTGTAGGAAATGATGTTCTTCTCTGTTACAAAGTTCACAAGCATTTTAGGGGTAATGACGGTGGAATGACAGAGGTCAATGAAGGACAAATTACTGAGGAAATAGTACATGGGTGTGTGCAGGTGGGAGCTGAGCCCAATCAGTGTGATCATGCCCAGGTTGCCCACCACCGTGACCACATAGATTCCTAGGAAGAAGAAGAGAAGAGGCAGCTGGAGCTCTGGCTGTTCTGTTAGCCCAGCGAGGATGAACTCATTCACCAAGGAATGATTTCCAGTGTCCATTATTCTCCCAGTCAGTTCTGTGTTGAAAAAAGAGAAAATAGCAGTTCCTTCATGGCTCAGCGGAAATGAATCTGAATAGCATCCATGAGGATGTGGGTTAGTTCCCTGGCTTCATGCAGGCAGTTAAGGATCTGGCATTGCCATGGGTAGTGTAGGTCACAGATGCAGCTTGGATCCTGGGTTGCTGTGGCTGTGGTGTAGGCCAGCAGCTGCAGCTCTGCACCAGCGGCATATGGAGGTTTCCAGACTGGGGGTTGAATTGGAGCTGTAGCCGCCAGCCTACACCACAGCCACAGCAACGCGGGATCTGAGCTGCATCTGCAATCCACACCACAGCTCAGGGCAATGCCAGATCCTTAACCCACTGAGTAAGGCCAGGGATCAAACCCGTGTCCTCATGGATGCTAGTTGGGTTTGCCAACCACTGAGCCACAATGGGAACTCCTGACTCATCAGATTCCTTTAGCTTTTCTCTTACATATTCCCCTTGATCCTATGAAATCTGTTCAATAGTCAGGACCCTTTAATTAAGAGAAGCCTCAGTTAATAAGACCGTTTTCTATGTGCCTATGAATATATTTCTTCTGTTTAAATTAAGCATATACTTACAATTTTAAACTATTATTAGTTATTTAATGGTTTTTCTTCTGTGCTAGACTGTTAACTAAATACATTGTTTGGCACAATTCCTTATATATAGAAAGTATTGGTAAATATGATATTCTAATAAAATTGTTGAAAGAAGTTTAGTGAGAAGTTGACATAGCTCAGCATAAGTGTGTGAAGCTCTGAAGATACCCAAGTTGAAGTTAGGAAGCAACAAAGTGCTTGCCATAAATTTATTTATTGGGGACAGGTAGATGATAAGGAAATCTTTGCTCATCAGGGAGTGTGAATATTAGAGTGAGAACAGGGAGAGATAGAAAACTAACTACCTGCATCTCTAAGTGCACTGGGAGGGAACTAAAGAAGACAGTTTTATTACATTTGGAATCAAAAAGCAATGAGGTCCTGCCGTGTAGCAATGGGAACTCTGTGTAGTCACTTGTGATAGAGCATGATGGAATATAATGTGAGAAAAAGTATATCTGTGTGTGTGAGACTGGGTCACTTTGCTGTATAGTAAAAAATTGACAGAACACTGTAAACAAATTACAATAGAAAAAATAAAAATCATTAAAAAAAATTTTTTAAGTCAAAAAAATTTTTAAGTCAGTGATTTAAACATGCTCCCTTCCTCCCCAAAACTTCAGAGCTAAGTTTTTCTCCTCCATTTCTCTGAAGGGAAAAGTGATTCTAATGATGCACTGACCTTGCAGGACTCCTTGGTGTTGAGGGTCATAGCCTCACAGTCTCTGTTGTAATGATTTTGAGTCACTGGTCCTGACCTTTGTTAATGCCAGCAGTCCTCTGTAAAGGATGGCTGATATGAATAATGATTTTATAATCTGGGTATTGTTGCTAAGAGACTTATTAGGAACAAATAGTGATTATTACTTCCCTCTAGAATCTTATCCCACAAGTATCAACTCTTGGGAAAAGAAACAATTACAATTGCCCTTTTCCCTCATTGGCTCCCAAGTGTTTAATAGTGTCACAGAGGTGTGGTTTATTGCTTTTGTTAGATTATGTGTTGTAAACAAGATTTTGTTAATGGTCCAGTGAATTTAATGTCAAGCTAATTAAAAGTTCAACATTTCAAGAAATTTTATTTTGTTTTATTTTATTTTATTTTATTTTATGCCTTTTTCTAGAGCCTCTCCTGCGGCATATGGAAGTTCCCAATCTAGGGGTCTAATAATAGCTGTAGCCGCCAGCCTACGCCATAGCCACAGCAATGCCAGATCCAAGCCGCTTCTGCAATCTACACCACAGCTCACAGCAACGCCGGATCCTTCACCCACTGAGCAAGGCCAGGGATCAAACCCGCAACCTCATGGTTCCAGCTCACAGCAACAGCAGATCCTTAACAAACTGAGCAAGGCCAGGGATTGAACCTGCAACCTCATTGTTCCTAGTCGGAATCGTTAACCACTGAGCCATGATGGGAACTCCAAGAAATTTTACTTTATTATTTTTTTTTTTGTCTTTTTGCCTTTTCTAGGGCCACTCTCGCGGCATATGGAGGTTCCCAGGCTAGGGGTCTAATCAGAGCTGTAGCCACCGGCCGCGTCTGCAAACTACACCACAGCCCACGGCAACGCCAGATCCTTAACCCACTGAGCAAGGACAGGGATCGAACCTGCAACCTCATGGTTCCTAGTTGGATTCGTTAACCACTGCGCCACAATGGGAACTCCTACTTTATTTTTTTAATGAGTCCTTCTAGTTTTATTTTTCAATGAAAACTATACTTAATTTTAAAGCTTTTTTTTTTTTTCTTTCTTTCTTTTTTTTTTCCCCCGGAGGCTGTACTTTTATTTATTTTTTATTTTATAATGATTTTTATTTTTTCCATTATAGCTATTTTACAGTATTATGTCAATTTTCTACTGTACAGCAAGGTGACCCAGTCACACATACAAGTATACATTCTTTTTTCTCACATTATCATGCTCCATCATAAGTGACTAGACATAGTTCCCAGTGCTATACAGCACGATCTCATTACTTATCCATTCCAAAGGCAATAGTTTGCGTCTCTTAACCCCAAATTCCCAAACCATCCCATTCCATCCTCCCTGGCAACCACAAGTCTGTTCTCCATGTCCATGATTTCTTTTCTGTGGAAAAGTTCATTTGTGCCATATATTAGATTCTAGATATAAGTGATATCATACGGTATTTGTCTTTCTCTTTCTGACTTACTTCACTCAGGGTGAGAGTCTCTAGTTCCATCCATGTTGCTGTAAATGGCATTATTTTGTTCTTTTTTATGGCTGAGTAGTATTCCATTGTGTATGTATACCACATCTTCTTAATCCAATCATCTGTCCACGGATATTTAGGGTGCTTCCATGTCTTGGCCATTGTGAATAGAGCCACAATGAACATGTGGGTACATATGTCTTTTTTTAAGGAAAGTTTTGTCTGGATATATGTGCAAGAGTGGGATTGCTGGGTCATATGATAGTTCCATGTATAGTTTTCTAAGCTACCTCCATACTGTTTTCCATAGTGGTTGTACCAACTTACATTTCTATCAACATTACAGGAGGGGTCCCTTTTCTCCACACCCTCTCCAGCATTTGTTATTTGTGGACTTATTAAGGATGGCCATTTTACTGGTGTGAGGTGGTATCTCAGAGTAGTTTTGATTCGCATTTCTCTAATAATCAGGGATGTTGAGCATTTTTTCATGTGCTTGCTGGCCATCTGTATATCTTCCTTGGAAAAATGTCTATTCAGGTCTTTTGCCCATTTTTCCATTGGGTTGTTGGCATTTTTGCTGTTGTATAAGTTGCTTGTATATTCTAGAGATTAAGCCCTTGTCAGTTGCATCAGTTGAAACTATTTTCTCCCATTCTGCAAATGTCTTTTTGGTTTCCTTTGCTGTGTAAAAGCTTGTCAGTTTGATGAGTTCCCATGGCTTATTTTTGCTTTGATTTCTGTTGCTTTGGGAGACTGACCTGAGAAAACATTTGTAAGGTTGATGTCAGAGAATGTTTTGCCTATGTTCTCTTCCAGGAGTTTGATGATGTCTGGTATTATATTTAAGTCTATAAGCCATTTTGAGTTTATTTTTGTGCATTGTGTGAGGGTGTGTTCCAGGTTCATTGATTTACATGCAGCTGTCCAGGTTTCCCAGCAATACTTGCTGAAAAGACTGTCTTTTTCCCATTTATGTTCTTGCTTCCTTTGTTGAAGATTAATTGACCATAGGTGTCTGGGTTTATTTCTGGGTTCTCTCTTCTGTTCCATTGGTCTGTCTGTCTGTTTTGGTACCAGTACCACAGTGTCTTGATGACTGTGGTTTTGTAATATTGGCTGAAGTCTGGGAAAGTTATACCTCCTGCTTGGTTTTTGTTCCTCAGGATTGCTTTGGCAATTCTGGGTCTATTTGTGGTTCCATATAAATGTTTGGATTGTTTGTTCTAGTTCTGTGAAAAATGTCATGGGTCATTTGATAGGGATTGCATTGAATCTGTAGATTGCTTTGGGTAGTATATCCATTTTTGCAATATTAATTTTTCCAACCCAGGAACATGGAATGTCTTTCCATTTCTTTGCATCCTCTTTAATTTCCTTGATTAATGTTTTATAGTTCTCAGCATATAAGTCCTTTACCTCCTTGGTCAGGTTTATTCCCAGGTATTTGATTTTGGGGGGTGCAATTTTAAAAGGTATTGTACTGTATTTTTGTATTCCTTTTCTAATATTTCATTGTTAGTATACAGAAAAGTGACTGATTTCTGAATGTTAATCTTATATCTTGCTGCTTTGCTGAATTTGTTGATCAGTTCAAGTAGTTTTTGAGTTGAGTCCTTAGGGTTTTCTATTCAAGAAATTTTAAAGACAAACACTAAAGGAAATTTTCTAAAGTGATTGCCCTCAAGGGGAATAATAGAAAAATCAGAGAAACAACCTATACATGTGAGATTTTAAAGTTTCTGTTTTCATTTCCTTTACTAACTGTATTTAGCTATCATGATACACACATAAAACAAAAATACTTGGGGTATTTTAACTTAGGGGCTGAATGAAAGATTCTGCTAGATATTGCCATAACCCCATGAGGAATTCCTAACAAGTCTAACAAGGAATGATAATGACTTATTTTCCTTTAATATTATAAGAAGTATGTTGAGGAACAATATAGATATATATAACGTATAGGGATTATTTTTGTCCTATATAAATTCTGAATCATTATATTTATTAAAAAATAAAAATTCTATTTAATGTTTTTATTCAAAATACTTTTAAATGTTATACCATTTTGAGGAGAAATTACAATAAAATTTGATGGTAAAGTTTACTTTTTCCAAAAAATAAAGTTTACTTTTTTTCCAGATTTGAGATATAATTGGCATACAACATTGTGTAAGCTTAAGGCATACAAGATGTGGATTTGATATCATTTATTATTGGAAATTGATTACCACCATGGCTTTAACTAACACCTCCATCATGTCACATAATTACCATTTCCTTTTTGTGGTGAGAACTTTTAAGATTTACTTTCTTAGAAACATATAATGCAATAATATTATTAATCCCAGTCACCATGCTGTATATTATCTCCCCAGAGCTCATTTTTCTTATAACTAAAAGTTTGTTCTCTTTGACATGCATCTCCCCATTTCCTACCTGACTGTCATGTAAAAACCATTCTACTTTCAGTTTATATGAGTTAAGATTTGTTAGATTGCACATATAAGTGCTGTTATACAGTATTTGACATTCTTTGTCTGACCTATTTCACTTATCCTAGTGTCTCCAGGTCATTGCATGTTGTCCCAAATGGCAGGACTTCCTTCTCATGGGTGAATACTATTCCTTTGTGTATATATCCCATATGCCTTAGGCTCTTTCCTTATCTTGGCTAATGAAATTTATCTTGAAATGCTTTAAACTACTGTGGAGTGTGAGGTTTTAATTTTCTTTTCTTTTTAAAAAGCCCGTGTCCTCATGGATATTAGATATTTTTGAGGTATTTTTGCAAATTTCTATGAAAAGGGTAAAAACCTAGAACAGAATAATCCAAAAACCAATAGGAAAATATTCATTAATAATTATCAAATCTTAGAACAAGAAATATGGCACAATGTAAGGCAAAATAGCTGTTCTAAACATTCTGACAGTTTTGAAAGAATATCCACAGGCATATATTAACAATGAACAGTGTCATAAATGGAATTCCCATTGTGGCTCAACAGGTTTCTAACCCAGCTAGTATCCATGAGGATGCAGGTTCAATCCCTGGCCTTGATCAGTGGGATAAGGATCTGGCTTTGCAGTGAGCTCTGGTGTAGGTCATAGATGTAAGTAACTTGGATCTTGCGTTGCTGTGGCATAGGCTGGTAGCTGCAGCTCTGATTTGATCCGTAGCCTGAAAACTTCCATATGCTGCAGGTGCAGCCGTAAAATGCAAAAAAAAAAAAAAAAAAAATCAGAACCACAACAACAACAAAAGTGCTATGAAAACATCGTTATTACAGCATGTGTGAGGAATCAGAGGTGTGCCTGTTAATAATTTGGAATGGTCAGAAATGCATGGAGAATTAAACATGTATTTGCCATTGAAAAGTGTGTAAAATTTGGAAAAGGAGAATGGAGTCAGGAAGCCATTTCAGGATGAGAAAACAGAAAGAATGAAGGCAAGGCCATTGAATAAACGAGTATTGTTGAGATATTGCAGAAACTACTCTACCCAACAGGACATACAACGTTCTATTAGATCCTAATAGTTAATCAAGTATTAGTTTATTTTATATTCATTATACATTTATTTTAATCACATTTCACATTCTTCTCTTAGATACAATTCTAAATTCAAATGTTAACTGTAGAGAAAACCACATAGAATTGTCTAAACTAAATACAAATACATGAAAGAATGGGAGAATCTGGCAGTTATTCTTAGTTTCCATTCTCTCTTTCTTCCTCAATAACAAATGCCCTGAATCTTAGTTGGGCACGTGGCTATGTAGATACAATGGTATTTCTTAGAGCCTCTTCTTGACCATATGACTATGTTGCATCAAAGGGAAATAGGAGGAGGTGTGGTCTATCACTTCCAGGTAACATTCTTCAAGTCAGGGAACATTGCCTTCTCCTTCCATATCTTATGTTCTGACAGCTGAGGGGTGGAAATGAAGGATGGATCTGGAGCTATTACCTGAGATTAAAACATCAAAGCTAGATGTTGTAGCAGAGCAACAAGTTAAAAGGACTTATGTTCCCCATAAGATACTAAACTAGCCTTGAATTACCCTCAGGTTTAGGCATCATGGTGCATGTGTATGTGTGTGTGTGTGTGTGTGTGTGTGTGTGTGTGTGTGAGAGAGAGAGAGAGAGAGAGAGAGAGAGAAAGAGAGAGAGAAAGAAATACAGTCAATCCTAACTGTGATGAAAACTGAAGATATAAAGTGTTTTCTGAAGTCTACTCCTGTGACATACAGATGATCCTTGAAAATAATAATTGTACTTGAAGATCTGTGTGTTTTTTTTTTTAAGAAACTAATATGTGCTTGTATCAGAAGTGAGGAAAGACAAACTCTGCATGAGAACATTATCCAAGTTTATGACAGTGTTTGCTGTTAGAATGCATTTACTCTGTCAGGCTTTTTTCAATTTTTAAAACATTGAGGGGTTCCCATCGTGGCTCAGCAGAAATGAATCCCACTAGGAACCATGAGGTTGTGGGTTTGATCCCTGGCCTCACTCAGTAGGTTAAGGATCCGGCGTTGCCATGAGCTGTGGTGTAGGTCGCAGATGCCGCTCGGAGCTGGCATTGCTGTGGCTCTGGCATAGGCCAGCGGCTACAGCTCTGATTGGACCCCTAGCCTGGGAACCTCCATATGCCATGAGTGCGGCCCTCAAAAGACAAAAAAAAAAAGAAAAAAAATAATAATGTGTATCCTTCTGTAGTGGTATGTAAATTCTATGTTTTTGTTAATTTTTTTTTCTCATTTGTAGTGGTTCGCTCTCTCAAGTTCCTTACCTCTTTTTTTTTTTTTTTTTGTGGTGGTGTTCTGTCTCCACTTTGGAATCAATCTAATCTCTACTCCAGTATTTTAATAGCATCCATTCTACCAGTTCTCAGATCACTAGAAACAGTAGACATTTATTATCCTTCTTTTTAACTAACAGTTTTAATATACAAACAAATGTGTGGAAACACAAAAAATTCTCATAAATATTCATTCTTGTCTATCAGCCAACAATGTGAAAAATTTACTCAATGTTGTTTGTTTAACACAGAGTAATAAAATGATTATTACACACATATAAGCCTTCTAAAACATATCCTATCAATAAGAAGTCCTCTTGGTTTATAATACATAATATTCATATCAGTTACACATAAATATATACATACACATATGCACACATATGGATACACATGTATACAGATAATTTTATAGGATTAAAAATGGGGTATGAAGGTTAGGACTGATTAGGACATAGAAAAGCAAGAGGGAAGTTTCCTCTAATTCTCATAGAAGCATAACCTTGCCTCACTCATTACAAGTTTAGTTTTTATGAGATATGATAAAGGGTGACATCTCACCAAAGTGTTTTTTAATCTTCTTTTTATTAAGGTATATTTGATTTACAGTGTTGTGCCAATTTCTGCTATACAGCATAGTGACCCAGTCATAAATATTATATTTTTTTCTCATACTATCTTTCATCATCTTCTATTCCATGAGATTGGATAGAGTTCCCTGTGCTATACAATAGGACCTCATTGTTTATCTGTTCTAAATGCAATAGTTTGCATATACCATCCCCAAACTCCCCGTCCATCAAACTCCCTTCCCCTCCTCCTTGGCAACCACAAGTCTGTTCTCTGCATCTGTGAGTCTCTTTCATTTGTGCCATATTTTAGATTCCACATATAAGTGATATCATGTGGTATTTGTCTTTCTCTTTCTGACTTATTTCACTTAGTATGAAAATTTCTAGTTGCATCCATGTTGCTGTAAATGTAGTTACTTCATTCATTTTTATGGCTGAGTAGTATTCTATCATATATGTACCACATCTTCTTAATCCATTCATCTGTTGATGGACATCTGGGTTGTTTCCATGTCTTGGTTATTGTGAATAGTGCTGCAATGAACATAGGGGTGCATGCATCTTTTTGAATTATGGTTTTCTCCAGATATATGCTCAGGAATGGGATTGCTGGATCATAATTCTACATGTTTGAAGGCAAGCTGATTTCAAAGCAAGCACTACCTTCAAGATGAAATAGATGATGCTTAAGATACACTTTAATCAAGCATAAATGTTCATGCTGAGTCAAAAGGAAGAGGGAATTTATTGCTTAGACATGTCCTTTCCCTCCTCAAAATAAATTATTTTCCAGAATAGATAGAGTTTAGGGATAAGATGGGTACATAACCATTAATCAGAAAACAATTTTGCAACGTTAACCTTCTTTGTGAATGAATGGTTCATATGGTTGTAATAGTAAAAAAAAAAAAAAAAGTCACTTTTAAATCTGAGATTCCATAATGTAGATGCCAAAAAAAATGTTTTTAGAGATAAGAGAAAATGAGTATAGGACTGTCAGGAAACTAGAGCTAGTAGCCTTATCTCAAAACTGTGGAGTAAGGAATTTTGTGTAAAGATAAATACATCAGTTGTATAAGTCAAAATATATATAATGTATTCAGTGCTGTTTATTGTTGTCAATCTCTTCCACTATAGTGCAGATGATATGTGTGTCCTATGATATAGAAATTATGTCTTATTACCCACCATATGCCCCCATCATCACTAGTACAATTCTGTATACTTTTTAGAAATTAAATATTGATTTTAGATTAAAAATGTTTAAAAATGTTTATTTTAGAGATCACACTTTTAGAGACGTTTATACACTTATTACTAAACAATGCCAGAGACACAACATATTGAAACTATCAAAGGATATTGATCAGATGGATTTATTCTTTGAATTAAGATAAATAAGTCTTTCCTTAAAAGGTTCCATATTCCATGCGTATAAAGTGTAATCACCCATATGAAGACTTGTGAAAATTTTTTAATATTTAGAGGTAACACAGATTTTTATGGGTAGATGGATTTTGTGGCATCCCCAAAATAGTGCTGCTCTCCACATGGCTGACATTATGAATACAGTCCTCTTCCTGTTACTTTTATCCCAAATAATCAAGTACTAACAGTAATCTCATTATTTGTGGACATATATTACTGCGTCTGGACTGTTTTCCTTACAAAAACTTCTCAAATAATTATAAATTTTTGCTAAGGCAAAATGCTCTTTTTCATGGGAATCTTCTTTTCTGACGGATCTTATTTAGGGCGACTTTGACATCCTTATTCCTCAGGCTATAGATAGAAGGATTCAGCATGGGCACAATAATGGTGTAAAAAACAGAAGACACTTTCCCATGGTCCATGGAACTGACTGATGATGGCTGTAGGTACATGAATGCTATAGAGCCAAAGAAGATAGTGACAGCTGAGATGTGGGAGCTGCATGTGCTAAAAGCTTTGGACCTGCCCTTGGTGGATCGGATGTGGAGGATGCTGACGATGATGAAGACATATGAGCCAAGGATGGCCAGTGTTGGCATAAAGATATTAAATGCACTGAAACACAAAACTACTACCTCATTGATGTAAGTACTGGAGCAGGAGAGCTGCAGTAGTGGAAAAAGATCACAGAAGTACTGGTTGATTGTATCAGCCTTGCAGAAAAGCACTCTTAGCATGCAGCCAGTGTGAGCTGTGGCACCAGCCAAGCCCATGATATACACCCCAAATACCATGCACGAACAGACCCGATAAGACATGGTGACATTGTAAAGCAAGGGGTTGCAGATGGCAACATAGCGATCATATGCCATTACAGCCAACATGTGACATTCTGATATAATAAAAACAAGGAAAAAGTAGAGTTGAGTCATGCATGCTGGATAGGAGATAATATTCTTCTCTGTCACAAAGTTCACCAGCATTTTTGGGGTAATGACAGTGGAATGGCAGAGGTCAATGAAGGACAGGCTACTGAGGAAAAAGTACATGGGGGTGTGCAGGTGGGAACTGAGCCCAATCAGTGTGATCATGCCCAGGTTGCCCACCACTGTGACCACATAGATTCCTAGGAAGAGGAGGAAAAGAGGCAGCTGGAGCTCTGGTTTTTCTGTCAGCCCAGTGAGGATAAACTCAGTCACTATGGAATGATTTCCTTCTGTCATTTTCCTCTGGAATTTTACTGAAGAAAACAAGAATATTTGAAGTAAGTATTTATTGTCCTGCCACACAATGAACTGTGAAATAAAAATTAAGACTGTCCAACCGGGTAGCTCCAGTTCTCTGTCTATCCCTGATCTCATCATGTCAAAGACAATGAGATCCCAGCAATATAGGACATGTAAATAAATATCAGATAGAACTATCCCTTTTTTGTTCTATGCTATCAAACCAAAACATTCTCCCCACCAATGGGTTACAGTATTTCCTAGACCCTGAACAAATAATTTTTCTGTTAACTTTGATTTAAGAACTTTCCATGACTTGTTTGTATGCCTGTCAACTAGTTCTGCAGAGCAAATACTAGTATGTTTATGTATTAGATAACTGATACGTTATAGTGTTTTGGATATTTGCCCACTGTTAGGCATGTGAAAAATAAGTGGTCCAGTATGTGAAATCAAGTCTGTCTCACCTTCCATCTTATTTTAGCTACTCATAACTGCCCTTCTTTTGTATCTCTTTGTCATATAAGAGGAACCATTCACAGCAATTAATGTGAGGAAAAAAGTCATGTAAAGTACTGACAATAGTATATTGACAATAATCCCCTGTAGTGAATACCTTCACTACTGGCACCTCTTCAAAAACGTGGAAAGAATGGCTCTGGAAGGTAACTGGATGGCTAACAGTACCATCATTCAACTTGAACTCCACATCCAGAAAGGATATGAGTTTCCTAATGAGAATTCAAAAGTGTGAAAAATTAAAGACAAAATTCATTCATCCTAAAAAGTACTCATGAAATGTTCACGATGTGCTGAGTACTTTGTATGAGCTTGATGTGGTCCATTACCTCTGGGCTTGTTCTTGGGAACTAAGGCTGCAGAATGTCAATCTGCATCTTGCATGATCCTTAGGCTATAACAACAGTGTGTGCACATTGTCTTTGTATCTTTGTACTCACCTTCGAACTCACCTTCAACATAAAGCACTCCCCAAGAGGCACTGGGGACCAAAACAGAAAGAATGTGTGTATCGTTCTGTCTCTGGGATATAGGTTTGGATGAAAGCTGATGATTCCAAGCATAACACACTGTGATGACTATTATATCTTCAAAAGAAAGTGATCCAAGAGATACCATCAAAATTGGTACATCAGAAACTATGACTATTTATTCATTGTGTACCATGTGTTCTCCAGGGCCTTTTATAAATAGTGTCTGATTTATTTCCTCCCAGAAACTTTATGAGTGAATTATTCTCATTTTATAGATGAGGAAACTAAAATTCAGAGACTTAAGTGATTTGTTAGTGGTGACCGCAGTTTTCAATAATTTCTTAATAGTCTGAATTTAAAAAATGATAGCCGTAAGAAATGAAAGTAAAAGATTTGAGCTAATATTGATACGTTCTGGAAATACTCTCCTAAAATAAAAGCATGTATAAAATACATGCTAGTTTCGAAGAACATAAGAGCTAAAGAAAAAAACATAATTGTGATAAATTTATTGAGTGATTCTACATAGACAGGAGTCTAGATAAAATCCTATAGAGCTGAATCCTGAACAAGTTGCTTATTCATGCATAGATGGCTTAATGTATTGCTTAGTGAATGATTTAAAGGACACAACGGGCACAGCATGAAATAAATAAAACAAAAAGACTTTGTCTTTCACCAATTGTCTATTGCATGTAAACTTCCTGACACTCTTTTCAATAAGTGGTGCTGAGAAATCTGGATAGTTAATTAAAAACTATGTAAGAGAATGGAATTAGTACATTTTCTAACATCACACATAAAAATGAACTCAAAATGTATTAAAAACCTAAATGTAAGACCAAATAAGATAAAACTCCTAGAGTAAAACATAGGCATTGACATAAATTGCAGCAATCTTTTTGGATCCGTCTCCTAGAGTCATGGAAATAAAAACAAAAATAAACAAATGGGACCTAATTAAACTTAAAAGCTTTTGCACAGCAAAGTGAGTATCACTCACACCACTAAGAATGGACATCATCAAAAGTCTGCAAGTAATAAATGCTAGAGAGAGTGTGGAGAAAAAGGAACCCTCTTACACTGTTGATGGCAATGTAAATTGGTATAGCCACTATGGAGAACAGTATGGAAGTTCCTGAAAAAGCTAAAATGAGAATTACCATATCATCCTGCAACCCACTCATGGGCATCTCCCCAGGAAAAAAAAAAGTAATTTGAAAAGATACATGCACCCTGATATTCATAGCAGCACTATTTACAATAGCCAAGATATGGAAGCAACCTAAATGTCCATCAACAGATGAATGGATAAAGACATGGTGTGTTTCTACAATGGAATATTACTCAGTCATAAAAAAGAATGAAAAATGGCATTTGCAGCAATATGGATGGACCTAGAGATTGTCATACTAAGTGAAATAAGTCAAAGACAAATATCGTATGATATCATTTATATGTGGAATCTAAAAGAAGATACCAATGAACTTATATGTAAAACAGAAATATACCCACATACATAGAAATAAACATATGGGGAAAGGTGGAGGGAAGATAAATTAGGAGTTTGGGATTAGCAGATACAAACTACTATATATAAAATACATAAAAAAACAAGGACCTACTGTAAGCACAGGGAACTATATTCAATATTTTGTAACAAAAAAACAAGGACCTACTGTAAGCACAGGGAACTATATTCAATATTTTGTAACAAATTATAATGAAAAAGAATCTGAAAAAGAATATATATGTATATATATTTATATTTATATATAAAACTGAATCACCTTTCTGTACTCCTGAAACTAACACAATATTGTAAGTGAACTATACTTCAATTAAAAAAATCATGGTGCCTTTGGTCATTGAAATGTCAGCCTGGGATATTTACACTTACTCTATGCAAGTTATGGCTGGAGACAGGAAATTATTAAGCCAAATTGTAAACTTTCAGTATTTTGTCTCCTAGCTTCAAGGTATTTCTAGTATAATAGTAAAGACTGCTTCTATAGCAAAATTCTCAATCTTTGGAATTTACAGTTTTCTCATGCCTAAATACTTTGTTGATAGCTGCTTAAGTTAGTTATAGAAAGAGTTATGTTTTGAAAAAAAATTTTTTAAGTAAGAAATGATTTTCTGCCAAGCCCTTTTTGTTGACACTTTTCATCTGTAGGCATAGAGTTACTGATGATTATGAAGATATTCAGAGTGAGGGCCTGTTAGTCATTAGGTAGCAGGACACTGAAAACTGTGATTTAAAAAAATTATTTATCTAGAGTTTAGTGATAGAACCAAGTAAAACTAACTATTCACTTTCTCAGAGACAATTTATTTAACTTAAAAAAGTGAAATTTACAATATTAAAAAATGTTGGAAAACAGTCTGGAGGTACCTCAGCAAACTAAATATAGAACTACCATATTACCCAGCAATACCATTCCTGGGCATATATCCAGACAAAACTTTCCTTGAAAAAGATACGTGCACCCCTATGTTCATTGCAGCACTATTCACAATAGCTAAGACATAGAAACAACCTAAATGTCCATCCACAGATGAATGGATTAAGAAAATGTGGTATGTATACACAATGGAATACTACTCAGCCATAAAAAGAACAATATAATGCCATTTGCAGCAACATGGATGCAACTGGAGACTATCATACTAAGTGAAGTAAGTCAGAAATAGAAAGAAAAATACCATATGATATCACTGAATCTAATATATGGCACAAATGAACCTTTCTACAGAAAAGCAACAAACTCATGGACTTGGAGAACAGACTTGTGGTTGCCAAGGGAGAGGGGGAGGGAATGGGATGGACTGGGAGTTTGGGGTTAAGTAGATGCAAACTATTGCATTTGGAGTGGGTAAGCAATGCGATCCTGCTGCATAACACAGGAAACTATGTCTAGTCACTTGTGTTGGAACATGATGGAGGTTAATGTGAGAAAAAGAATGTATAACATTGTAACATTGTAAATCAACTATAATAGAAAAAAATAAAAACCTTGCCAAAAAAACTGTATAAAGAACAAAAAATAAATAAATCTAACATTTATAGAAAAAATTTATTAATTGATTAGATCTCCTAAAAATAATATTTTAGGTAATCCCCATTAAAACTTCTTATGGATTAGTAAGTGCTGCATTTTTAGCTTTTTATGGCATTGTACCATTGCAAAGCTTCTTTTTGATATAATTAAGGTATTGGTATGATGAATGTATTGTTATTCATACTTCTTAAGTTGTTCTTAGATATGTCATACCTTGAAGAATATGATAAATTTAATTAAATAATACAAGTTTGGATCTGAGCCGCGTCTGCAACCTACACCACAGCTCACTGCATTGCCGGATCGTTAACCCACTGAGCAAGGGCAGGGATCAAACCCGCAACCTTATGGTTCCTAGTTGGATTCGTTAACCACTGCGCCACGACGGGAACTCCCCTAGATGTTTTTTTTTTAACAAAGAAAATCTTAACATTTTAAACAACTTAAGAATATTTTTTCTCATAAATTAATAAATTATCAACACTTCGACTTCTTTTTCAAAAAAGATTTTTGAAACCTTTTATTAGTTTAGGAGTAAAAAGTTCTCGATTCAAAGACCAAATAACCTTAATAATTATAATAAATACCTGCCTTAGAAATCTCACTGTACAGAAAATATCCAGTAGTTACACTAAATTACTAGTGTAAATTTATGCCTTGCACATTTCAAAGTCTTTCTTGACTGTGTTTAGTATAATAATATAACTCATATGTCTCCAGTGTAGATGATATGAGGGCAACATGTTTTTTTAAATACTCAAATAAAATGGATCAAGTACCATCCTGCATATTAGCAGATTTTGCTTCCATGCTCCCTCCCCACCTGGGCCATCATTCTTGAAATTATTTGGGGAAAAGTTTGCAGGTCTTAAATGTTCTCCTGAGTCTGTTTGCACTGCATTCTACCTTTCTGCTGTCATTTGGCCCCATTGTCCAAAAAGAGCTCCATGCTGGGCTTTTCCATCTTCGCCACCCACTAGTGACTGTACTTCATATGACTGCCCATGCTTTTCTTATTTAATTTTTTTTGTTAAGTATAATTTAATGCCCTGGAACCCCATTCCAGCCCCCAGCAATGTTTTTCTTTTTCTTTGTCAGTTGTGTGTATGTGTGTGTGCGTGTGTGTGTATAATAATTGTTCTATTTATTCATCATTTCTTCATTTTTAAAGTTTTATTGACGTAGAGTTGATTTACACTGTTGTGATAATTTCTGCTGTAAAACAAAGTGATTCAGTTATACATATACATACATCCATTCTCTTTCAGATTCTTTTCCCACCCAGATCATCAGAGAGTATTGGGTAGAGTTCCCTGTGCTATGCAGCAGGTGCCTGTTGACCAAGCATTCCATATACCTCAGTGTACCTATGCTGATCCCAGTCCATCTCTCCCCTCTCATCTGTCTCCTTTGGTAACCATGTGTTTGTTTTCAAAGTCTCTAAGTCTGTTTCTGTACTGCAAGTAAGTTCACTTGTTACTTAATTTTTTAAAGATCTTTTGGCATAGATTATTCAGTATAATATTTTTCACTAAGTATACTATTTTTTACTAAGGGCTTAGGTGTAGCAAAGTGATTATACCACAGACAGAACACAACTTCAAAGTTAGTGCTAGAAATTCATGAGAGGAAATTTCTTTTCTATCACTGGTCTTCCAACAGGCTGGGTTTGACTGCCATGTTGTCCAATTTCTCTAGAAAAAGAGTTGTAAATTGCTGAGATAGTCAGAAGTGTCCAGTAGATTTGTTTTGCAAAACAGTGATTTAGACTATGACACAGAACAGGCAGTTTCCAAATCACCACTCTCTACGATCTTAAAACCTTTACATACCTCTGCTATCTATTTGACCCGTGAAATGTGTGAGTTTGTACTTCGTCTCTAGACCTTTCTTTTGTCCTCTCTTAGGAAACAAACATTTCTTTGAGGGGAATAATGGTAACTCTGAAATTCTCTTTTACTAAAATACTCAAATGTTATTTATTTTTTGTTTGATTTCCCAAATTTTATTGTGGTGTAAAAAACATGAAATTTCCCATCTTAATCATCTTTAAGTGTACAGTTCAATAGCATTAAATATATTCACATTGTTGTGAAACATATATTCAGAATATTTTCATCTCACAAATCTGAAACTCTGTATTCATTAAACAAATTACCTTTCCTCCTTCCCCCTCAGGTCCTGGTAACTCCCATCCTACTTTGTGTTTCTGTGAATTTGACTACTGTAAATGCCTCATATAAGTGAAATCATACAGTATTTGTCTTTTCCTGACTGCCCTATTTCATTTAGCATGATGTCCTCAAGATTTCTCTAACTTCTATGACTTGAAGGCCCATCCTGATGTTTAAAAAAAAAAAATAAGAGGTTACAGTATAATTTGAACTAGGCATGTCCTGTTAAAAAAAAAATTCTATTTTTAAAATAAAATAACATCAACAGCATCCACAAACAAAGCCACATCTAGCATCATACTTAATGGTGAAAGACTGACTACTATCCCCTGAGATGAGGAGCATGACCAAAAACTGCCAATGAATTCATTAAAAAAAAACATAGTATCTAAAATAAAGAAAATGACAGTCACACAAGACGAACTGCATCTGGCTAATTGTGCTGAGTTCTGGGGGATGTACTTTATGATGGCAATTTTCAAATTACAATTATCCAAAAAAACTGAATATTTGGGTCAAAATAATTTATCTGCATAGCTAATAACACAAATTGAAATTCAATTCATTGTATATTACCTCAAAGTGTAGAGCTATGGCCAGTGAGAGACCTGTTGATCAAGAATCTCTAACCATTAAGTACATCTGAAAGTAATATGAGTTGAATTATGAAAAAGATAATTTTTTGTTTTCAGATGTGTTACAGCAAAAACATTTCTAACCATTTTTAGATAGCTTAGGAAATCCCCATAATGTTGTAAAGAAGCTAGTCTCCTTTAACATTCTGAGATTAAAAAGTTCTAGAACATATCTGAGGAAAAGAATGTATATGTGTATGTGTGACTGGGTCACCTTGCTGTACAGTAGAAAATTGACAGAACACTGTAAACCAGATATAATGGAACAATAAAAAGCATTTTTTAAAAAAGTTCTAGAACATTTAGAATTCAGATACTCACCCTTTACTTGCAAACCTTAGTCTGGATTACATGCAGGCTTTAAACCAAGTACTCTCTAAAGGAAATAGGTCTTGATGGCAATGGTAGAGGCTGTTCAACATAGAAGTTCCTGGGCTCTTTTACTTAGGGTTCAAATGCACGTCTTGATTCTGAGCTGTTCATATAGAAATTATGAATCAAGAGCCATGATTCCGTACTGAAGCTTCCTCATAACTCTACTGGAGGCACTTTGCCAAAGTGATGTTTTATCTCTGGTTTCAATACATAAGTGGTATCATCAAAAAAGTGTTGGAAATTATTAGAAGCTCCCTCAAGATTTCCTTTCACTAGGGAAGAGCTACTGGGGTGTAGGGCAATTAAAATTTGCTGTTTTTCATCCTTAGTTTATATTCTCTTTAGCTCCCTTATGTATAACATTCTCAGTGTTGAGACAGTAGACAGTCATTAGTTTTAGGGCTGGAAATTAAAGCCAGCAAACATTGTTCCAGAAGGTCTTGGGAAACAGCTTCCTATCTGAATTTAATTCTTGACATATTTGAAGCTATGAAGCCATGATTTTGATCTTTCTCTGTTTATTTACTAAATACTATGTATTGATTTGGTGGGTCTCATTTTGCTTTTTCTGGATTTTTTGACAACATAAACAGATAAAACTGATTTTTTAAAATATTTGTTACAAGGAAGTCGTCATTTAAAGAAGACATTTTATCACATTATGAATAATTACAAGTATTCATTGTTATTTTTAAAAGTAATATTGGAAGAAATGCCTACAATCCAATTATTTTTAATACCATGTTCACTATTTCAATTTTTCCAATTTTTTGTCTTATAAATAATATGGTACAAACAGCTTTGTACATAAACATTTATTCATAGTTTGTCATCTCTTCACAATCAGCAAGCAACTCATAGAACAAACTTTCTCCTCTTTTCCTGCCCCTCCACACTAATGATTTCTAAAGCCAGGAAGAACCTTTAATTCTATGCTAGGATTGGAGATGTTGCTCATCCACCAGAGGGCGACAGAGCACAGTTTATAGACCACAAATGCTTGCAGGTGCCTGCTATTGGAACAATTTAAGTCCCAACTGATTTATTAGATTGGCTCACAGATCCAAGATACTGCCAGAATTCTCGTTTATCTGTAAAGCTAATGTATGTTGAAAAGGAGAAAGTAACCATAGCTTCCATCTTGTGCAGGGACAAAGGATAAGGAACAGATCTGAATGTCCAGAGATGATTTAAAGAGCTAGAAGAGAAACTGCATGCCTCATTCGTTTGAATCAGAAGCTCCAAACACAGAGAGGACAAAAGTAAGTTTCTAATTCTTCCACCCTTCTGAGCTTGCAATGGATACTGCGTCCACTGATTTACTTTAAGCTTGGTAAAATAGGTCACAAATGGGATCAGTAATGTATTTGAAACCAGATCTCAAAGAACTTTAAATGTCAAACTCAACATAATCCTTGAAGTCACTGGAAATGGAAATCTACTGGAAAAAAATTTCAGCAAGGGAGAAAAATGATTATTTTACTGTTTTATAAAGTAAAAATGGTAACACTAAAAAATAAAGTGAACATACAGAAATGAAAGAATGATTGAATAATGTCACCAATTGTTCACTCTTTTCAGAAATGTTTACATATTAGGTAATAGTGGTTTAAAGGATTAAAAACTCTTGATTGGAGAATAAGGTTGGCTACTGTTAATTTAGTTTAATTATATAAGGGAGGGAGCCAGAGTAAAAACCTAGCTGGTCAGGCCCTACTCCATTCTTAAGCTATACTGAAAAGTGTTTCATGTCAGTGAATTAGTTATGTGCAAAGAAATCCTTCTCTGAGAATCCGTGTATGTGAGGAGGGTGAGGTATATGTACATATAGTGACTGAAAACTAATATATGTTCATTTCTATCTTTAATAAAGAATATATTTTAAATGCATATCTTTATATGTATGTAAGTCCACATACATATAATTTTATGCAATTTTCAAAAATATATTGGCTTTCAGAAAGTTATTAGTTCAGAAGATTTTAGATATTTCATCTCCCAAGTGAAATGGTGAATAATATGATATCCACCATATCTAAAGCTCTATATTTTAATAACCTATGATATGAAGACTCTATATCTTGGGCTGGGTGTGAGGTCAGCAGTATTACTGCATCTTTAGGAAATGAAATAGTTCTCCTTTAATAATTTTCTGTAACTATAATCACATCTTTTAAAAACACAGAGATTTTTTATTTTTCCCCTAAGTACGTCTAAGAATAGAATTTACTCAGCTTGAATGTCATTCTTATTTTCTTCAACAGAAGAATCATTCTCAGGGTCATTTCTCTAGTAAATACTAAGTGTCTAAGGTAACAGGACTTGCACTTATAAGTGTATTTAGAACAAATGGTGACATTTGCAATAAAATCAGAGAGGCTTAATGGGCTCAAAAACAATGAAAATTTGGGAGTTCTCGTCGTGGCGCAGCGGTTAACGAATCCGACTAGGAACCATGAGGTTGCGGGTTCGGTCCCTGCCCTTGCTCAGTGGGTTGACGATCCAGCGTTGCTGTGAGCTGTGGTGTAGGTTGCAGACGCGGCTCGGATCCTGCGTTGCTGTGGCTCTGGCGTAGGCCGGTGGCTACAGCTCCGATTCGACCCCTAGCCTGGGAACCTCCATATGCCGCGGGAGCGGCCCAAGAAATGACAAAAAACAAAAAAACAATGAAAATTTGAATTTAACTTGTTTGAAGTTATTTTCCCCATCTGGAATTGAATGAATAAAAGAAATTTGGGACATAGAAGTGTTTCAACTTTTTCACATATTTGTTACCTTAATTTTATTCTCTAAAAATATCAACAGCGTAAGTAGGACAATGCTCTCAATCAGCAAAGCCCTCAAAGTTAGGTGAGTGGGTAGTGTATCTATTCTCTGCCATATTCGTTAGTAGCCATAAATAAAAATAAAAGGATAAAAACTAAAATTAGTTGATAAGGGCTCTTGGGCCTCATTCCAGATATCTTTGTTAAATCAATGCGGAACTAAGCCTGAAGTGTTTAAAACTTCCCACAGGCCAAAATTACTCTATTTTCCAAAAATAAATGCAAAGTAGAGGGTATTTTGTATTATGTATTTAAATAATGGTAAACTGTCAATCCTATAGATGCCACAAAGGTCATAGTGAGAGATGCTCCCACAGTGAAATGTGTGGGCTACTTATGTGGAAATGGTGGTAGCTGAGGTGTATTTGTAAATGGGTGTTGACTGATGACTTTTTACATTGGGCTTTTTTGGAAGTTTCCTCTTCTTTAGTGAATAAGTAAAATTGTACAGGAAAATTTCTAAATTAGATTATTGAGTTTTGTTTGCCCCTCTTTTCTTTTTATTGTTTAACTCTTCATCCATATGTTATTCATTTTGATATACATTGTGAATTTTCTTTTTCTTTTTTTTTTTTTTCTTTTCTTTTCAGAGCCACACCTGGGGCATATGGAGGTTCTCAGGCTAGGGGTCAAATCGGAGCTGTAGCCGCCAGCCTACACCAGAGCCACAGCAGCGCGGGATCCGAGCCGCGTCTGCAACCTACACCACAGCTCATGGCAACGCCGGATCCTTAATCAACTGAGCAAGGCCAGGGATCAAACCTGCAACCTCATGGTTCCTAGTCGGATTCATTTCCGCTGCGCCATGACGGGAACTCCCAGTGCGATAATTCTTTTTTTTTTTTTCTCCAAACGAAGACCCACCTCCCCAGCTTCCTTCTCCCAGTTCCATATCACTCTTCTCAGCTTCCATCCTCCGAAGCCAAGGTCCCCGCTGACTTCCCTATGGAAACGGGGCCCTCTTCAGTCTCTCTATCTCCTTTTACTGACTATTCATAGACCGGATTTCTTCATTCGAAAAATAAAACTTTGGACCAGACCGTCCTTCTCAACCTGCCTGCTTTAGAACACTAGCTTTTCTGCACAGTGCCAAGCACAGATGTGAAGCATATACATGTCGAATGAATGGAAATACACGTGCTGTGAAAAAAATGGATTTTTGTAGGCAAATAAGTTTGGGGAGAGTTGAGATACATGTTTTCATCTTAAGGACTTTTCAGACCCTGTAATGTCCTCAAAAGCACTGTGAAGCTCCAGGATCATATGGTATCAACCGTTAGCAAACGCTGAACTGTGGAATGTTTTGCACGTTGCCTAGGAACCCCTGCAGAGCACACTTAATGCTGACCAGACTGTCTCTTCTGTTCTTCTATGACCTGCTACATGACATGACTGTGTCTTTTACCCAGAGACCTGCCCTCCACTCCCATCCATCTCAGGGGATGGAAAGGAGCTTTTGCCTCAGTCCCTTTCCTCAGCATCTAACACTGTGCCTCACCTTTTAAAGTCCCATTATTTAATGATACTGAGTCCAAGTCTCATGGTCTTTAGGTCTTTACTGACTTTGTCACAGTACTGCCTTTATATATTGTCTTAATCCATTAGGGCTTCCATAACAAAACAACATAGATTGAGTGGCTTAAACAACAACTGTTTTTTCTCACAGCTGTGGAGGCTGGGAGGTCTAAAATCCAGCCGCCAGCAGTTATGGTGCCTGGTGAGGATTTTTTTCTTGGTTTGCAGATCTTCTCATCGTGTGCGTCCTTACATGGTAGAGGCCCCAGTGTGGTAATTCTTTATTAAAAATTTATATTCATAATCTCTGAGAGCCTGGACCTCTGGCTTGTTTTGTGAGGCCCAGGGACTTCTGCTCAAGTCTACTATGGAGTTGCACTCTCAGGCCAGGCAAGAGCTGAGTGTTTATGCCAGTGACTTTCTAGAACCTGCCCCAGTGAGCATCTAAGGTCTTTGTCCCATGTGCTTCTAGTTTGGCAATCCAATCTTCCAGGTGAGACTAACAGGTTCACAGGACCTTATCACACTATCCACCCTTCAGAGCCCTAGAGCTCTCTCTTCCCTAGCTGAGCAAAGGAGAGTCCCAAGATAGTGTCTGATCAGCGATGAAACTCAGAGACACACCAGCTGTATTAGATTCCAATTGCTGCTGTAACACATTACCACAAATGTAGTGGCTTACAACAATGCCAGTTTATCATTTTACAGCTCTGGAGATTAGAAGTCCAAAATAAGTATCACCATGCCAAAACTAAGGAGTTAACAGGGCTATGATTTCACTAGTTTTCTCTTCTGTTTCCCTCTTCCACTTATAAAAATCTTTGCAATTGCATGGGCTCACCAGAACATCTAGGATAACCTCATGTCAAAGTCAGCTGACTTGCAGCCTTAATTCATCTGAATTCTTAACCCCTGTTGTCAGGAACCCAACACATTCACCAGTTCTGGGATTTGGATGTGGACATCTTTGGGGAGCATTATTCTACCTAAAACACCAACCGATAGCAGACCTATCTTATTCCACCATTAGTCAGTTCTTCCTGGACAGGGGTGGGGGTGTTAAACACGTACCCAGGGATGTTCAGGAACATTCAGTTAATCCACCCAAGCAAGGTATTTGGAATTCATAAGTAGATCTATGTAACTCTTTACATCCACCAAGAGTGGGTTGCTGAAAATGTCACTTAAGCTAATCATTCATAAATTGAAGGCTCTGAAAATCAGTAAATGTCTTTAGCTGCTCAAAAATGTTAGGCAGGTCTTTGAAATGACTCAAATTTTTATTTCAAAAATTGTTAATTGACTTGTTGCCAGAAGTGTAGTAGGGGCCAGAGAATACAACCTGAGAGCACAAGCCTAACCCTCTCTTGTCTTGTATCATACAAGCATTTCTGTTTTACAGGTGTGTGAACCTGAGCCCTGAGCATGTTGCCATGACAATCTGTACATGTTGCCATAACAACAGACATCTTCCCAGAAAAAGGATTCTGTTAAAACAAAGAAACAAAGCTAAACAAAGCAAACAATAACAAAAATGTACATTTGACTAATCAAAATCAACAAACTGTCTTATCTACCTTATCTGTGACAGGCCCTGCACCAGGCCAGTAGACTGATTTTAGAAAGACAGCTGAATGACTCCTGCTTTTAAGCAGTCTGGAGCCTGGCAGAAAACTAAGCATTTTGCTTAAGACATCACAAAGCAGTCATCTCCAGTAAGACAAGTATGAGTCAAATTCTTAGAGTGAGCCTAAATGTCACACAGAGAGAATAAACAAGCAAAAAAAAAAAAACCTAATTCTAAGTGAAGTTAAACATTTATAAACAGAAAAGGGAACAAAAGGCTGGAGTCAGGCAATGTCAAGAATGGAGTAGGAGCAATGTTATAACCAATAGAAATGGATCTAGGGTGTTTGCCATGATGGCATTAACTGTCTGCTCTTTGGATTGTAGTAGTTGTCTTGGGCCAATTTCTAATGAGATGAGGAGGTTCCCTCACACATTCAAGCAATTCTCTTGCGTGTGTGTGGAGAAAGAAAAATAGGGGAAGAGAGAAGGAAGAGAAAAAAAGCAGTTATCTTTTTATTTTTACTTTTTTTTTGCAATTATCTTTTTAAATGACCAAATTAAGAGGAAATAACATGGTGCAGAGCCCTGCTTTTCAAACTGTATTGTCTGGAAACAGATTAATCCAAACTGGACCTGGAGTTCATGATGCAGCAGAACACATAAGGATTCATCTTGATAAAGTCTGAAATAACTTGAAATTTGGAGGATGGAAAATTATTTAAAAATAAAAATGAATTTATTATGGACTAGAACATAAAATATTGGAGTTCCTATAGTGGCTCAGTGTAATGAACCCGACTAGTATCCATGAAGATGCATTTTTTGTCCCTGGCCTTGCTCAGTGGGTTAAGGATCCGGCATTGCCTGAACTACAGTGTAGGTCACAGACACAGCTCAGATCTAGTGTTGCTGTGGCTGTGGCTGACAGCTACAGGCCCGATCTGACCCCTAGCCTGAGAAATTCCATATGCCGCGGGTGAGGCCCTAAAAAGCAAAATAACAGCAATAACATAAAATATTTATGAATCAAAATTTTGAATAACCTTTAATATAAAATGAGAGCTTAGAAAATTTCTAAGATTGATGCAGATAATTTCGAGATAGCTGTCCTCTCCCCAGCATCCCCTATTCCCTCCCAACTTCATCCTATCCTACATAATTTTCTCTTCATAGCCTTTAGAGTCACTTCAATGGAATATTTTAAGAAACACTGGCTAATGGCATGTGAATAGGACCAAAATCAGAAGACTTAGTTTTGAAGATCAGCTCCACCCAAATTATTCCATTTTCTTAGGTATATGTCTTAGCTTTAAGTCTTTAAATCTTTAAGTTACTTTTTTTTATCAGTCCAATGAAGATAAGAGTGCAAAATTCAGCAGTATGTATTGATGCAACATCAGGAAAAGCCTAGCAGCTGTTTCAAAGAACAGAATAGGCTGATATGCGTAACCTTAGCAAGTCTGTCACAGTCCAGACATCTGACATTGAGTTTTGTAGTCTTGGAAACTTAATTTTCTCCACATGTGGAAAGGAAATTGATCTCTCAGGGGGGTTGATTTCACATTAATCAAGTACATAAAGCTGAGGCATAAAACCGGAATCCTAATTTATTAGCTTTCCATTAATCCAAGATAGTTATAATCGCTAAAAGAAATATTCTGCTGCATGTGGGATAGCTGAATGTCAAAAGTTCAATTTAAAATCTTAATCCTAATTGCCCACTATCTAGAAAAATCAAAAGGAAAATTGGTGAATTGGATCAAGTTGAACAGAATAAGTTTTTCTTGTGCTTTGGATTTTATTAGTAATTTTTAAAAGAAAAAATCAATTAGAACTGCATATGGAATTACCTACTTCTTATAATGAACACTAAAGCTACCATTAAAAAAGAGATAGAAGGACATATAGTTTTAGAGGAAAAATATGTTCATTCTAAGGAAAAGCAAAACCAACATTAAAATTTCAGTTTTGCCATTGACTGGTGGAAATTTTATCATACTTTCACACTATACCATAGACCAGAGCTAATAAATCACCAAATTAGATATTTTAAATAGCCGTTGTATTCCTAGCTCAATGTAAGTAGTTTTCCAATGGGCTGGTAATATTTAGAATCAATTGGCTACAATGTCCTTTATTCCTTTCTACATAAGGATGAGCTTGACCTTGAAACCAGAATACTTGGAGTCTATCAATTCATTTGTTTAGATTCATTATCTCTTGATTTTATTTTAGCTATAACTATTTTTGTTAAAAATGTATCATTTTTATGATCCTGGGGCTTTATTCCTACCTACCTTACACATTGTCCATCTGCTGTGGATTGAATGCTTGTGTCCTAAAATGCATATGCTGAAGTCCTAACTCCTAATGTGATGGCCTTGCTGGGAGGGGCTTTGGTAGATGGTTAGGTCATGAGGGCAGAGCCCTGTTGAATAGGATTACTGTCATTATAATAAGAGACCCTGTTTTCTGGTGGCCTAGTGGTTAAGGATTCATCATTGTTACTATTGTGGCTTGGGTTCAATTCCTGGCCCCCTGAACTTCTGCATGCCACAGGCATAGCCAGAAATTTAAAAGAAAAAGATGACAAAGAGCTCTTTTGTCCTTTCTACCATGTGAGGACACAGCTAAAAGTTGGCTACCTATGAACCAGGAAGCAGGCTCTCACCAGACACCAAATCGTGTGGCGCCTTGCTCTTGGACTTTCCGGCCTCCGAGACTGTAGAGAAATAAGTGTAGTTTAAGCCACCCAGCATATGGTATTTTTGTTACAGAATCCTGAGTGAGTGGACTAAATTGACACTAACTAATAAATTATTTGGATTACAGTCAATTTTGGCTAGACCAGAACACATTAAACTCCTTAAAGTTTATTTCTCTGATATACTGTGCATTGGTTTTAAACTATTAGTCTCAGAGAGTAATCTGTTTACCTTCCTAAGTTATTTGTGACCATCTATCTCTCTTTGGCACCTGGTTTTAAGAGCAAATAATATCTATACTTTTCCAGCATCGAAGGTTTATTTTGAGAATAAAATCAAATGGTTTGTGTAGAATAATTTTACAAACCCCAAATTACTTTGTGTATATTTAGGTTTATGATCATAGTTTGCAATAAGGCCAGAGATACCAGTGATGTTTATCTCTTTGATTTAAATTAGGGACTTTATTATACCAAATTTGATATCCTCCCTCAGTAGGCTAACTTGTATCCATTCTACCCATCATTCAAGTTCTACCTTTTAAGTCCCTCTATCCTGGCTTATAACACCCTTTTGAGAACATTTATTTATCTTCCACATTAACTATTTTATGCCAATGGCCAAGGGATATTCTGTTGATCCAGGAAAGAAAGGCATGGGAAGTATCACACCAACACATGGGGAGAAGAGGTCCTTAAACAGGTGATCCCACAAGGAACAGAGACTGGTTTTGGCACCACCACCACCAGAGCCTTCTACATGTATTAATGAGGAATATGAGGAAGAATTGAAAAAATTGAAAAAATCCAAGGGAACTCCCATGACCTCCATCTGTAGCAGGTGTTAATTTTCCACTCAAGAGCTCAAGATAGACAGACAGACAGACAGACAGAGACAGATAGGTATATATGAGTTTGTGTGTCTGTTTTCCTGGATTGCATGCTTTTAAAGACCAGGATAAATTTTCTTTTCTTTTTTATTTCCTGATATATATTTTAGGACTTGGTAGTGCATACCTAGTCATTGAGATTGAATTGACTTGAAACCATTAGACTCAGGGATTAGAGTTCTAGACTGGAAAAGTACTCAATAAGTTATAGGAATAAGTGTTCTCCTAATCCTACTAGTTTCTCTATTTGTTTGGTCCTAGGATGCTTCAATTGCTCTGAATCTCAATTTACCTGCCCATAAATGTACCTTAAATAATTCTCATGTTTGTTTACTTGTACATAATAATTAAAATACATTATACAAATACAAGACATAAGGATTCTTCTGGATTTTAACATTTCTTCCATTTTCCCATGTTACTACTCATCTTTCTGTTTTTGTTTTTGTTTTTTTTTTTAATATTACAGAGGTTAAATTTTTCCTTAAGTGATGTAGTTCTTTCTAGATAAAAGCTCAAATAAGGACAAATTTTAGGAAAGGACACACTGTGTAACTTCGGTTTAATTAGTTTTTATTTATTTATTTATTTATTTTTGTCTTTTTGCCATTTCTTGGGCCACTCCTGTGGCATATGGAAGTTCCCAGGCTAGGGGTCTAATCGGAGCTGAAGCCGCTGGCCTACGCCAGGGCCACAGCAACGCTGGATCCGAGCCGCATCTGCAACCTACACCACAGCTCACGGCAATGCCGGATCCTTAATCAACTGAGCAAGGCCAGGGATCAAACCTGCAACCTCATGGTTCCTAGTCAGATTTGTTAACCACTGCGCCACGACAGGAACTCCCTAATTAGTTATTATGTTTCATTGAATCATGAATTTAAATTTATGGTTTATAAAGCAGAACATGAGTTTATACAATGCATTCAATAGTTTAACTAATGTTTTATACGGTAATTATTAGGGATCATAACTCTCTTTTTCTAGCTCTAAAATTCTTCATTTGAAAAGGAATAGAGGTTATTAGATATTCCTGAAAATCCATAAGATTCTATGAAAAAAATGTAGCTGAGGAGTTTTCACTGTGGAGCAGTGAGTTAAGGGTCTGGCATTGTCTCTGCAGTGGCTTAGGTTGCTACCAAGGCAAGGGTTCGGTCTTTAGCCTGGCACAGTGGGTTAAGGATCCAGCATTACTGCAGCTGTGGTGTAGGTCGCGGCTGTGGCTCAGATTTGATCGCTGGCCTGGAAACATCCCTATGCCGAGGGTGTAACTGCAAAAAAAGTGTGGCTGATATTGTTTAAGCAGTTAATATATTCCAGGCATTCTAAGAAGTGCTTTTAAGACATTTTATCCTGTAATCCTTACAGTAATCCTATGAGGTAGGTAGAATTACTATCTTCATTTTCCCCATAAGATACCAGGTTTTGAATCTGGGTATTTTTTTTTTTTTCATAAGTCTATAGTTTATCCAGAGATTCTGCCCATGAGCTCAAGGAAAACTGATTAATGACTGAGTCAAAACTGAGCATCATGAACACAGCAATTTGGTCCTGGTTAACTTGATGAGCATCAGCTACTGTCTTTCTCCAGCCTGTTCCGGATGTATTGACTTGTGTTGGAGAAACAATGCAGTTGTGCTTTTTGCAGTACCCTGATGACTCCATGGTCTCCCTTGGAGTCAGAGCTGTGACTCAGTGAGGCTACAATGGAATCTACTACAATGTATATCATAGCTCCTTGAATAATAAGTGTCACCTGAGAGGGTAGCTCAAGACTCTCAAAGACATATAAGGAGAGCCTTCTGACTGCTGAGGCTCACGTCTTGATTCAGTCTCATTCCTGTGCTTTTCAAGGAGTGGAAAATGACATCTCAGACATCACAATGGGCGAGGAGCAGACCCTCATAAGCAACCTATGTCTTCAGCCTCCGGGTCAAGGCATAAAATAACCTTGGGATCTAGCCTAGTTTCTTCTGTCTCTATTACATTTTCAGTAAGCCTTCAAATCTGGATTTACATAATGCCATGACTCAGTGAAGAGCTAAGCCTAAGCCAATCAGAGATATCATTATGATATGGCATATTACACAGAGGAAGTTAGAACAAGCCTGGATCACATGTCTCCTCTTCCACAAAGCCTTTCCAAAGGTCCCTAGCAGAGATGATCACTCATTCCTCCAAGCCTTTATAGCTTCTCTGGGTTTATGTTAATGTCATAGTGTGTAACTGTTGAAAGGAAGGGCACAGGAGTCAGACCGTAAGACTTCCTTTTTTTTTTTTTTTTTAAGTTTTGTTGAAATGTAGTTAATTAACAAAACTGTGATAACTTCCTCTGTACAACAGAGTGATTCAGTTATACAGATAGATGCATCCCTTCTCTTCCCTATTCTTTTCCTACATAGATTATCAAAGCATATTGGACAGAGCTCTCTGTGCTATACAGCAGGTCCCCATTGTTCAGTCATTCTATATACCACGGTGTGCATATGACAATCCCAAACCCCCAGTCCATTCCCCTACCCCGAACCCTGTCCCCTTTGATAACCATGTTTTTAAAAGTCTGTGTGTCTGTTTCTGTTCTGCAAATAAGTTCATTTGTATCCTTTTTTTAGATTCCACATATAAGTGATATCATATGATGTCTTTCACTGTCTAAATAACTTCACTTAGTATGATAATTTCCAAGTCCATCCATGTTGCTGCGAATGGCATTATTTCATTCTTTTTATGACAGTAATATTCCATTGTATATATGTACCACATCTTCTTTATCCATTTCTCTGTTTATGAATATTTAGTTTGCTTCCATGTCTTAGCTATTGTAAATGGTGCTGCAATGAAAATTAGGCTGCATGTATCTTTCAAATTATGGATTTCTCTGGATAGATGCCCAGGTGTGGGATTTCTGAATAATATGGTAGTTCTATTTTTAGTTTTCTGAGGAATCTCCATACTGTTTTCCATAGTTGTTGCACCAATTTACATTCCCACCAACAGTGTAAAAGGGTTCCCTTTTTTCCTCACTCTCTCCATAATTTACTTTTTGTAGAATTTTTGATAATGCCCATTCTGGCTGGTGTAAGGTGGTACCTCATAGTAGTTTTGATTTGCATTTCTCTAATAATTAAGGATGTTGGACATCTTTTTCATGTGTTTTTTGGCCTTCTATATGTCTTCTTTGGAGAAATGTCTGTTTAGATCTCCTACCCAATTTTGGGTTGTGTTATTTCTTTTTTTTTTATATATTGAGCTGCAAGAGGTGATTGTATATTTTGGAGATTAATCCCTTGTCAATCATTTCATTTGCAAATATTTTCTCCCATTTTGTGGTTTGTCCAGATCATAGGACTTTTATTCCTAGTTTTGTGAATTACTAGCTGGGAAAATTACTTAACTTCTCTGTGTCTCTATTTTTCTCATGTATAAAATGGGGAAAAGACTACTGTTAATACTTAATAAGATTATAGTGAGGATCAAATGAGCTACTCTAAGTAAAGTGCTTAAGGATAATACCTAGCACATGGAAAGCTCTAAAATGTGTTTTCTTTTGTTCTCACATTTTATTACAGACAAGTCTATTATGTCTGATTCTGTTTTTTTATTTATACCTGATTCTAAACATCCAATGATGGAATCCTTCAGGGCACGGGCTTATTCATCTTTATACACTTAACATGAAAATAGTATCTACTGTAAAACAAACATTTAATAAATATCAATTGAATTGCTTCTCCAGTATGTCTTGTGGAAAAAGAGATCTGAGTACTTTGGGCTGACCTTTAGCCACATTGAAATCTGGACAAATATAAGTCTGTAGCTACTCATCTGCATTTTGTTTCATCCCTCAACCATAAATGACAAACTTTCTCAGACATATCATCTCTGTTACTTTCAGGGGAGTATTTTTGAAAAGACAATGTAAAATTTGAGAGGAAATTCGTTTTCTTTTTTTTCTTTTTTTTTGTTTTTTTTTTTTTTTGGTCTTTTTAGGGCCACACACGTGACATATGGAGGTTCCCAGGCTAGGGGTCTAATCGGAGCTGTAGCCACCAGCCTGCACCACAGCCACAGCAGCATGGGATCCAAGCCACGTCTGCGACCTATACCTATATCCAGCAATGCTGGATCCTTAACCCACTGAGCATGGCCAGGGATGGAACCCGCAACCTCATGGTTCCTAGTCGGATTCATTAACACTGAGCCACAATGGGAACTCCAGGAAATTCATTTTCAATAGCAGAATTTCAACCATGAAAAAGATAAGATACTTTGGAATGTGAGGTCTGACCAGCAGGGTTGACCAGAACATTGATGGAAACTTGTCTCCCTGTACAAATTTTGTGTTCCTCTTCCTTGTTTCATTATAATAGTAATAAGAGTATCAGTGAGCTCACAGGGTCTGAATCCTCCTTAAGAGACATCAATAAGTTGTACTTTAATGCTTCCACCATAGACTGGCAGGCCTTAGGCTTCCTGGCATCTCCTAATCAGGGGGTTCAGAGGAGAAACTCTTGGATAAACTGAATAAGCTTGTTTTGTAAGTGTTTTGTTAAAGTGTGTGTTTAAATATTCCTGAAATAAAAGATTTTTCACTTTAATATTTTTCAGACTATTTGAAGGTGACTTGAGGGAGAGAAAGGGAGCAGTCTCCGGAAGATGCTGGACCTGACTCTTCTTTATGAAGGTAATTACTTTATTGTCTAAAGTAGACAGCTCAGCCTAGAGGAAATCCAGAGGGGTGGCTGCCATAGAAAAATGTGTTTCTAATTAAGAAATAAAGAGGGAGGAGGAATTAAAGCATAAAATGTCTCTTTTCAGCAAGTTTAAACAACAAAAGAAAACATTCAGGAGTTTTCTGCTGTGATTGGGAACAATCTCAATGAATTTGTAGAGGACGCATAACTTCTACAATGTCACTGATGTGTCTCAGGTCACTGCTGTGTCTTGGGTTTGATCCCTGGCCCAGGAACTTCCACATGCTGGGGGTGCAGCCCCCCCAAAAAAAATGAAATCCCATCGCTGTTATTCCTCTATCCTTGAGTAAAGTTGGAAACCACCAAGGGACTCTTGGATTTTTGGTAGGATGCCCTCTCTCTCCAATAACAGAGCCTTTAGGATGTTTCTGAAGTTTCTTAGAAGGTAAATGCACCAGGCTCAGTGCATAAAATAGTGTGGCTCTCAGAAGGAGGCTTGGGAGCTGCTAGAAAAGAGTCATGGTCCATATCAGATGAAGAATCAACACAAGGAAAATAGCATCTCTCTCTCTCTCATGGTCCAGGCACCTTCCTAACAAAGGGGATGGAGATCATAGGTGATAGAAGGAGGCAGAAGGTAGACGTTTGATTGGAGACAGAGGTTTTTCCTCCAGCTCTTTCTCCTTTTCATAGCCTTAGTCCTCTCTCCTCTTTTCAAGTTCCTTAGATGATACAAAGAGTCCAGGGCCTTCGTTTATAGCTCCTTCCCTCCTTTCATTCTGCAAAAAGACATAGAAAAAGATGTAGAACTTCCAGTTGCAATGTGGCCCTCTTTGCTTTTCTGTTGTGCTGGATCCTAATCGGTGTCCATCATATCTCGCCATGGGGCCAGAGCCACAGTAAGTTAAACACACCACTGACTCCTTTGATTACCATTTCTTCATAAGGGTAGGAAAAGTGTGCTTATTGAGGGTAATTTCTTTTCCTGGTTTGGCATGTGAAAAACGTGTAAGTGTTCCTGTTTAGTACTTTATCTCTTCTCAACTAGAAAGATTCCTAAGCATTTGGGAAGCAGTTTCTTAACATTTAAGAGCAAAAAGTTTCAGCTCCATAATTTGGCCCTGTTGTGTTCTACCTGTGTGATCTTAAGCAGAAAACTTTTTTTTCCCCTTGAAGCCTTAGAAATTCATCCATAAATTGAGGATCAAATGAGATCATTTTGTATAGCATTTAGTGTAACATCTAACAAGTAGTAAGGGCTCCATAAATAATAATCTTTATACTACTGAACCAAACACAAAAAATTGAAGCTTAAATGGGTGAAGGAGCTATTTAAAACAATTATATACAGATAGTCCCCAACTTACAATAGTTCAACTTAATGATTTCTCGACTTTCTGATGATGCAAAAGCCACATGCATTTAGTAGAAACCGCATTTCTGTTTTTGAATTTTGATCTTTTCCCCAGGATTTTTATACAGTTGAGGAGGAAAAAGAAAATACTTTATTTTGCTTCTGGAATTGAGTCTGTTAATATGAAAAGAGAGGAAATCCTATCCTGCTCTCAGTTATTTAAAACCACTTTCTTCTATTTATTCCCATTCCTCATAGGCTCAGTCTCACACCTAGATGAGTGGGAAGAAAAGTGGGAAAGGTGGAAAAAATGGTGTAGTGGCAAACATCACCCCCCTTTTAGTGGCAAGAGATTCTTCTCAGAATAATATAAAAATAATGACAATTAAAACTATTTTATTTTGAAGCTATGGGAAGGGGGTCTGAGGTAATACTAGAAAATAAAATAGACAAAATGATGAAGCATTATGACACACCAGTCCACACCACTCAGCATGCCCTGGAAGAACAACATGTAAGGATTCCAGAGCCAAATTTCCCATCTTGGGGCATAAAGAATTCCACATCCTCAGCCCATCCATACATTCTTATTAAATCTCAGGGATGTGGTTTGTCCTATGCAATATTTTTTTCAGGGCTGTTTTTACTTCTTTGTTCCTCAAGGTATAGATCAAAGGGTTCAGCATTGGTCCTACAAGATTCATTAGAATCTGAACTACAGTTCCCAGCATGGGGTTAGGGGTAGGCTGCAGATAGACAGTAATGATGGGCCCATAGGCACAGAGGATGGCCATGAGGTGGGCACTGCACGTAGAGAAGGCTCGGCGACGGCCCTCAGTTGATTGAATACGCAGGATAGAGATTGTGATTCGAGTGTAGGACATAAGAATTAGGAGAAAGCAGACGAGAGATACTAGGCCAACATTGGTGAAGCTCACCCGCTGGGCCAAGGATGTATCAGCACAGGCCAAGGGTAAGAGTGCTGGGATATCACAAAAGAAGTGATCCACTTCATTGGGACCACAATACGGCAAGGTGAAGGTGAGCAACGTGAGGACACTGGAATGGATGCATCCTAACAGCCATGTGCCCACAGCCAAGGCCACACAGATTCTAGGGTTCATGATGACCATGTATTGCAGAGGGTAGCAGATGGCAGTGAAGCGGTCATAGGCCATCACGGTATACAAGAAGCACTCAATGCTGCCAAGAAAGTGGAAGAAGAAGAGCTGGGAGGCACAGTCCTGGTAGGAAATGAGTGGGCTCAGCCCCATGAGATAGAGCAGCATTTTAGGACAAGTCACAGAGGAGAAACTCATGTCAAACACAGACAAGTTCCCCAGGAAGAAATACATTGGTGTGTGAAGGCGAGTAGAAGAAAGAACAGCCACAAGGATAGACAAATTTCCCAGCAGGGTGCAGGCATAGAAGGGCAAGAACAAGATGAAAAGTACAGTCTCCAGTCCCTCTGTGTGTGGGATTCCCAATAGGACGAACTCAGTCACCACCGAGCAGTTCTTCATCTCCGTGAGAACCAGTCTTGGGGGAGGAAGAGGAAGCAGAGGACATGCAAGAACTCCCTGGCTTGATGTCAATGGGGCGAATGTGCTGGGAGTGAAACCTATGGTTTAAATGACAGTGCTTGAGTTCAAAGTTATGGAAATACTACTTATGATCCGAAGTACGGGACATTTAAACCAGAATGTAGCTACCATAGCAAACTTAATAATTTCTGTATCAAATATTTTTGTTGTACTGATCCTAGATGCAAACACCTTTTATTAAAATAGTACTTTAAAAAATCATGTTGGGGCTAGGATTTTAAAGGGAAGGGAGGTGCCCACACAAACATATTCTCCCCCAGAGTGGAGGGGTATCAGAAGCCTGAGAATCAGCCAGAGGCTCTTTCATATCTCTGGAGACATGAATCACTACATTTGTAAGTCACTTCCACTGACAAAATTACATTTTCTCTCTCTGTTTTTGGTGAGCCATAGGGTTAAAAAATCACTACATTACAGTTTGAAATGCTTACACAACATAATCTCAGTTCATGTAAGCCTCACAGTAACCCTCTGAAATAAATCTATAGATAAGGAAACATCTGAACATTTCAAAAGGCTAAATAACTCTCCTAAATTGAATTTACTGTAGTTGCAGAGCTAGGGATCTAAGTCCTTGTTTTTTCTTACATGGGTCTTCCCACTGTGCCCATCTGTGATGGACTGTGCCATTAGTGACCTTGTCAAAATTTGCCCCACCCTCTCCCATATTATTCATGTTTCTCCTTTTGATGTCACCAGGCTCTAAAAATGCTCCTCTTCCTCCTTAGAAAGGAATGGATAGAAACCCAGATGAAGATCTGCAACACCACCATTACCACCACACACACAAACATAAAGACTAGAAAAGGAAATACTTTCAATGTGTACTGCTATACCCTCAGTACAGAAAAGAGAAAACAGTGCCTGGCACAGAAAAGTTTCTTTTTCTTTTTCTTTTTCTTTTTCTTTTTAGGGCCACACCTGTGGCATATGGAAGTTCCTGGGCTAGGGGTTGAATCAGAGCTGTAGCTGCCAACCTACACCATAACCACAGCAATATTAGATCTGAGCTGCATCTGTGACATGCACTGCAGCTTGTGGCAAAGCCGGATCCTTAACCCACTGAGTGAGGCCAGGGATTGAACCCATATCCTCATGGACACTACGTCGGGTTTTTAACCCACCGAGCCACAATGGGCACTCCGTGTTATCTCTTTAATTGTCTCTTTTATATGCATATTTTAAATTTTTCTTGATGCCTTATTATTCTTTTTTTTTTTTTTTGTCTTTTTGCTATTTCTTGGGCCGCTCCCTTGGCATATGGAGGTTCCCGGGCTAGGGGTCTAATCAGAGCTGTAGCCACCGGCCTACGCCAGAGCCACAGCAATGCGGGATCCGAGCCGCATCTGCAACCTACACCACAGCTCACGGCAACGCCGGATCCTTAACCCACTGAGCAAGGGCAGGGTCGAACCCGCAACCTCATGGTTCCTAGTCGGATTCGTTAACCACTGCACCACGACGGCAACTCCTGCCTTATTATTCTTATTTCATAATCTATAAATTCTTCTAATTTTTAAGTTTTTCGTTGAATGAGAAGACTCACAACTGAACAACTGGGGAAAAAAAGGCTATCATTCATTTATCTTGTACAAGAACTTATATGACACTATCAGATATTAGTCTTCCTAAACAAGCCTGTAAAGAAGCTTATTCCTCTTTTGTACCATCCTCTGAATATTTGGAGTTTCTCTGTTTACCTTCCTGGCACTTGTCCCCAAGAAGAAGCTTTGCACTGTGCTCTAAAAGCTGAACCGATACGGAGCTCCCATCATGGTGCAGAAGAAACATATCCGACTAGGAACCATGAGATTGCAGGTTCAATCCCTGGCCTGGCTCAGTGGGTTAAGGATCTGGCATTGCTGTGAGCTGTGGTGTAGGTTCCAGATGCAGCTTGGATCTGGCATTGCTGTAACTGTGGCTTAGGCTGGAGACTATAGCTCCGATTAGACCCCTAGCCTGGGTAACTCCATATGCCACGAGTGTGGCACTAAAGAATAAAAAAAGACAAAAAGACGAAAAAAAAAAAAAAAGCTGAGGCGACTTAAGACAAGAGCTACATAATCTATACTGTCTTGAAAAAATGTCCTGGATAGTTCATCCAGAGGAGTCAGACATTACAGAAAGAATTGGACTGTAGGTAGCCTGGTGTAGGCTCTTTTAGAGTGTCCAACGTTTTAGTCATGTTGCATCAAATCCAAAACTCTGATTGTAAAAGGCAGTAATAAGAAAGGAGTTTTGGAGTTGATGAGGCAATGTGGTGAGTTGAACAACAAACTAAGCAAACCATGTCCTATTCTTATGCCCAGGAACCCCAGGTTCATGTTCATCCTGAAGGCTGATACCGGTTTGTAAACCGAGAGCTCCAGGTTCTCCTTTCCACTGTATACTTTTGAGGAAGAAAAGATTGGGGGAAAAAAGAGATGATGGTGGCACTTATGTGACTTACAAGGAGGACGTTTAATCCTTTTATTATCTCTCTAGGGTCTTCCATCCAAATTTGCCTGTGACATCACACCATAAGCCAGGGTCAGGAATCTCTTCCTATGATCTGGAAAGTTCTTTCTTCTTAGTGAAATAAATTAAGATTAAATAACAGAAAGCTGAAAGTACCTCTGTGCTCTGCAAAGATTTTTTTCCATGACATAGTAGCTACATTGTTTTCTCATATGTGGAGATTTAAATGCTTTGTGAGCCCTTGGGATTCCATTCTTGAATGAGTCTTGATTCAAGGGAGTTGCAGAGCAAAGGGAGTAATTAGGAATGAGTAGATGATCTGGTTGAAGCAGAATATGGTAATTCCACCCTTGTGCCATTACTGTGATATGAATACGATAAAGCCCATCTATATTTTCTATTTCTGTGATTGACCTTAAAGAAGAGAAAAGGTGAGAGGAACAGCTCAATCTTAGGACACATGTAGAAACTATTTCCTCAGTTTCAGGGTATATTTTTAGAATGAGAAATAACTGGAATTCCCGTCGTGGCTCAGTGGTTAATGAATCGGAGTAAGAACCATGAGGTTGCAGGTTTGATCCCTGGCCTTGCTCAGTGGGTTAAGGATCCGGCGTTGCCGTGAGCTGCGGTGTAGGTCACAGATGCAGCTCGGATCCTGTGTTGCTGTGGCTGTGGCTCTGGCATAGGCCATTGGCTACAGCTCCGATTAGACCCCTAGCCTGGGAACCTCCATGTGCCGCGGGAGCAGCCCTAGAAAAGGCAAAAAGACAAAAAATAAATAAATAAATAGAATGAGAAATAACCAAATATCTCAGGTTTTAAATATCTACTTTTCAAATACTTTATCTCAATTTCTCCATAGCCTTTCTGTTTTTCAAACTATGATATTTTGATTTGGAAATGCAATTTCCATTATCAGACTCTCTAACAAGCAGTTGTCTCAACTGGCAGAGTTAATTTTCCTGAACTTAAAATTGTTCTCCACATGATTTTCCAGAATTTTATTTAGCAAGAAATATTTGTTAATAACTTATTCAACATATACAAGATTTGTTAGTTAAATATGGAATTTCTCTTCTGTAAAGAGTCAAGAACCTTTCCTCTTAAGAACAGATGTTTGAAACGTGAGAGTTGTTGGTCTTTTATGTAGCTGAAAGCCATATTGTTTTTAAAGAACAAAAATAAATAAAAGGATAAAGTAATGAAATAGAGAAAATAAAAAGAGATCAACAATGCCAATTTTTGACTTTTGAAAATACTAAGAAAATAGATATACCTCTGCAAAGATTATTTTGAAAAAATATCAAAACAGAGAAGGCACATATCAGCAATATAAGGAATGAAAAATAGGACAGAAGCATAAGGAGTTAAGCAAATTATAAGAGATATTAAAGTATTTCCAATAAATTTGAAAACTCTGATAAAGTGGATAAAGTCTTAGAAAAATACAACCTAAAACAGACTAAAAAAAAAAGAAATGGAAAATATGAATGTTTGTGCATGTAAGTTTCTATTGCTGCTTAACAAATTACTCCAAATATTAGTGGCTTAAAAGTACTGATATTTATTATCCCACTGTTTCCACGGGTCAGGAATCCAAGCATAGAATCTCTCATCAGGTTACAGCCTCTTGGCTAGGGCTGCAGTCTTCTTGAAGGCTTGACAGGGGAAGGATTTGCTTCTAAGCTTAATCACGTGGCCGTTGGCAGACCTGAGACCTGTCTGTAGGACTGCCTCACAACACAACAGCTGGCTTCTCCCAAAGCAGTCAATCTAGGAGATGACAAGATAGAGCAAGAACACCCAAGATCGAAGCCACAGTCTTTTATAACTTAATCTTGGAAATGATATCCCATCATTTCTGCCACATTCTGTCCACTAGAAGGAAAGAACTAAATCCAGGGGAAGTGATTACATAACACAAATCCTAGAAAGGAGTGTCAAAGGAGGACATATCAGAGGCATTGTAGAACAATAGGGGAATGATGAACTAGTTAATAAATGGTACTGGGACAACTGGCTATTTGTATATTTTTTAAGTAGAAAGGAATTGAATTCCCACTTCATATCAAACAAAAGTTAATTCCATGTGGGTTAAAGGCTTAAAAGTGAAAAACAAAACTGTGAGAAAATACGTACGTAAATTAAAGATAATTTTTGATTTCTAAAAAAAGTATTCTGAAAGAGATTATAAAGAAAAACTTTGATAGCCATTCACGTTAAAATAAAGGTAGTGATTATATAAAAATTCCTTAAAGCTAATAGAGAGGAACCACAAACTAAAAAAATAAAATTTGCAGTGCATTTTGTCAATATAAGATTAGTATCAAGAATATGTATAGAATGACTATAAATCAACTTTATAAAAGTCAAAATATTAGGAGTTCCCGTCGTGGCACAGTGGTTAATGAATCTGACTAGGAACCATGAGGTTCAATTCCTGGCCTTGCTCAATAGCTTAAGGATCTGGCATTGCCGTGAGCTGTGGTGTAGGTCGCAGACACAGCTCGGATCCCACGTTGCTGTGGCTGTAGTGTAGGGCAGCGGCTACAGCTCCAATTAGACCTCTAGCCTGGGAACCTCCATGTGCTGCGGGAGCAGCCCTTAGAAAAGGCAAAAAAAAAAAAAGACAAAAAAAGTCAAAATACTAAAAAGAAAACTAAAAAAAATAATTTCCCAAAGAAGGAAACTCAAATTTTTATTAAACATATTAAAAACTACTTAACTCTGTTAATAATCAAGTATTACAATTTGAAAACACAATGGACACAATTTCACACCATCAGATGGGCAAGTATTACGAAGGATGTCAATATACATGAAGTGTTGACAAGAATGAGATGTGCTACAAATTCTCATCCACTGAGCATGTGGATGTAATTGTTGAAGTCACTTCAGAAAACATTTTGGCATTACTTTGTAAATTTGCTATCTGTGTGCCCTCTAAGTTAGCCACTGTGATCCTCAATGCATCTTCTGAACTTCCTTGTAATAAGATACATTACAAACTTAACAGTTTCATCTTCTAAGACTTGTTGGATGACATCCTTTACCTAGTACTGCATGTGTCCTAGAGGTAAACAGCCTTACCTCCTGTTGGGAAGATAAGATGGGTTCCCAAAATACATGCAGCATGAATAACACATGCAAAGTATATGGTTCCAAATGAAAGCTATCACTGCCTGTCTGCGAAGATCAAAGAGGGCATAAAACTTCATGATTTCTGGCATTATTCTTTTGCCCTCTCAGCCCCCTCAGAGGGCCTCACCACTGAATAGGCTGTAGTAACTCACATGCACACACACACCACACATCATGTTCTTTACCACTGAGCACTCACACAAAAGGCCTCAGGAGGAGATTCACTCTGTCTGTGGCTCTGCTAAGCTGAGATAAAATAGTCATGTCTTGTGACAGAGCTTGGTAATCTTTTCAAATGAATATTCCTTTGCTCTGCAAAAGCATTTAAGTTTAATCAGGTCCCATTTGTTTATTTTTGTTTGTATTTTCTTATTCTAGGAGGTGGTTCCATGCGCCCTAATGTTCAGTGCAGCAGTATTTTTACACTAGCCAAGACATGGAAGCGACCTAAATCCCAATGACAGAAGAATGGATAAAGAAGATGTGGTACATATATACAATGGGACATTACTCAGCCATAAAAAAGAACAAAATAATGCTATTTGCAGCAACATGGATGGACCTGGAGATTATCATACTAAGTGAAGTAAGTCAGACAAAGGCAAATATCATATGTATCATTTGTATGTGGAATCTAATAAAAATTATTCAAAATAACTTATTTTTCAAACAGAAACAAACTCAAAAAGTTTGAAATCAAATTTATAGTTACCATAGGGGAAATTATAGGGGGAAATAAATTAGGAGGATGGGATTAACATATACACACTACTTTATATAAAATAGATAATTAATGAGGGCTTACTACATAGCATAGGGAAATCTACTCAATAGTCTGTGATTACCTATATGGGGAAAAAGAGTAGATGTATGTATATGTTAAGTGATTCACTTTGCTGTACACTGAAACTAACAACATTGTAAGTCAAATATACTCCAATAATTTTTTTAAAAATATTATTCTAGGATGCTCACTCCATCACTTTTTGTGATTTATAGATCAATGCTAATGGAGTGATTGATACTGACAGAGGGAAGCTGAGCAACTTCTGAGGGAGATTGTTTTTATGAGCAAGAGTGAAGACTGTTTACCTGCATACCTAAGAAAATTGGCCACAAAACCATCTCCAGTACAAGGATCAAAGGTATCAGCATATGTCTAGGCACCCATTGGACCTATTTCAACAGATCTGTGGCAATGAGCAGTTTTTGCTGAGATGCTGTGACTTTCTTCTTAGGCTGTACACACTGTGTTCCAGAACATCCATCTCTTCCCTGATTATCCCTGTTCAATAATTCCACTTGTGCCTTGGTGGGACTCAGCCCACGTCAAAGCCCACTCTTGAACCATTATCAATATAGCCTTGAAAAAACTGATTTCAAATTCGACTAGCCTCTGTGACAGAGGTCAGCAACCTATGGCCTGTGGGGAATATCCTGCCTTCTGCTTATTTGTGTAAATGAAATTTTATTGAAACAAACCTCTCTTGTTTCATTAGTTTACATATTTTCAATGAGTGTTTTCATGCTACCATACAGAATTTTGTACTTGTGACAGAAACAATATCATCCTCAAAGCATAAAATATTTACTAACTGGACATTTAGAGAAAATGTTTGCTGATGCCCAGTCTGTGAGATGGGGAAATGTCACAGGTTTATATTGGTTAGAATTGCTTCCCATATGTCTTTATGGCAGAAAAATCCTTATAACTGTCATAGGAATATAGATATTTTTGGACTGCACCCACAGCATGTGGAAGTTCCCAGGCCAGGGATCGAATCTACACCATGGCAGATCTTTAAACCTGCTGAATCACCAGGTGACTTCATAAATGCATTTTAAAAAATTAATTTAATACAAAAATGGGGGGAAAATAAATCAGCTTTACCCCCCAATGCACTAGTGACCTCCTTCTGAAAGAGTCTGGCCACCAGCCAGTTTCTTCAGGGCTTCCTTGACATCTTTGTTTCTTAGAGTGTAGATTGTGGGGTTCAGCATGGGGGTAACTACATTGCCAAAGATTTGCACTGGGGTTACCAGCACCTTGCTCAGATATGGCTGGGTATAGATGAGGGCACAGGGCCCGAAGAACAGTGTAACCACTGAGAGGTGAGAAGCACAGGTTGACACTGCCTTGCATCTCCCCTCCACAGAGTGCATCTTTAAGATTGCAATGGTGACGCGGATGTAGGAGATAAGGATGAGGAGGAAGCATGTCATGGGCACAAGGCCAATGTTGGTGAAGCTCACTGTCTCAATGATGAGGGTATTACCACAGGCCAAATTGACGACAGGAAAGATGTCACAAAAGAAATAGTCACCTCGTTAGACCCACAGTATGGCAATTGGAAGGTCAGCGTAGTGAGAATTGTGGCATGAAAAGAGCTAGTAATCCAGGTGCCAGCAGCCAGCAGGGCACATGCCCGATGGCTCACGAGGATGGTGTAATGCAATGGATGGCAGATGGCAGCAAATTGGTCATATGCCATCACCATGTAGAGCAGGCAGTCAGTGCTGCCAAGGAAGTAGTAAAAGAAGACCTGGGACGTGCAGCCACCCAGGGAGATGACTCAGTCCTTCACCAGCAGGTTGGCCAACATCTTTGGGGTGCTCACTGAAGAGAAACCGATGTCCAGCACAGAGAGGTTACAGAGAAAGAAATACATAGGGGTGTGGAGGTGGGAATCAGACATCACAGCTACCAGGATGAGTAAGTTTCCTAGCAGAGTGCAGAGATAAAAGATCCAGAAGACAACGAAGAGCGCATTTTCCTGCCCCTCTGTGCGTGGGATGCCCAACAGGATGAACTCTTTAACCAAAGTGCAATTTGTTATCTCCATGGAAGTTAGATTTGATTCTGGAGGGAAGGGAGAATGATAATAAGTTAATGATCCATGGCACCAAAATCGACTGCTTCCTGCCAATAGATCACAAAAAGAAAGACAATCATGGACTCTATGAATAAAGCTTATTGTGGCTCAGACTCTAGGAGCAGCAAATACTCCAGAAGTAGGTGCAGTCTCTGGGGTGAGGAATGAACACAGGCAGCTTGACTGGTATCTGGACAGACGTCGTTTTATTATTATCAGATAGAAAAGAGCACGTGACAGAGAGAGGAAGCATTGAGAACTGATGAAGGAAGGGACAGACAAAGAAAGGAAAGGAAAACAAAGTAGAGGTGAGAAAAGAAAAGCAAAAAAATTAGACGTATTTATAGAATTTTTATAACCACTTTCTTGTTAAGCCTTCATGGAGTCCTATAAGATAGGCATAATATTCCATTTCATAGGTGATATAGAAATTATGATTTAGGGACGTTAATTAACTTGTTCAGTTTCTCATATATAGATCATGAGAGATTCAGAATTAGAACCCAAAGATCATAAATCCATTCTACTATAATTGGAAAAAGAGAAAAAATAACTATGGAGATGAAGGAAAGATAAAAATTGATGTATTATCTGAACTGAGAAGATCTTGAAGACCATGTAGCCCAATAATTTTTTTGGGGGGGGCGGTACACGCATGGCATATGGAAGTTCCCTGGCTGTCACAGCTCTGCCACAGCTGCAGCAATGCCAGATCCTTAACCCACTGTGCCAGGCAGGAATTGAACCATTGCCTCAGCAGCAACCAGAGCCACCGGCAAAATCCGCTGTGCCACAGCAGAAACTCCTGCAATCGTTCACTTTTTAATTTAGATTCCTTCATAAACAACCTTGCCAAGTTGTCATTGAGTTCTTCCTTGGCAGTTTTTGTATTAACTCTACACTTGTTGCCTATTATTGTTGAACAATCCAGACAGTTATGCAATAAGGAATGTTACCACTACGTTTCTTACTCTATTTTTTGCCAGTACACTTAAATATTTCATGAACGTTCAAAGCAACTTTGAGAACATTGCTATCTGAAATGGATTTTTTCATATGTAAAACTATAAAGAGGCTTTCACTCTGGTTTCTGCTATTCATTGTTGGAACCGTTCTTTTTCTTTATTTGTTTTTTTTCTTTATTTTTATGAAAACCCAGGTCTTCACATATATAGTTTATATGTGTCCAGTTTCACAAGTTTAGTATTTACCTATCACCCAAGCCTATCTCTATGGATTTTTGACTCTGTCACCTAAAATAGACTATAATCTTCCCAGCATGTTTTTCCTTTAATTATGAGTTCTCTTTGTGTTCACCTTTTCATCTTTGCCCATGTAGAAACATCAATATATTTTTTTAACTTGAAAGAAACTGGTAGGGAGTTCCCTTCATGGCTTAGCGGTTAACGAACCCCACTAGGATCCATGAGGATGCTGGTTCAATCCCTGGCCTCGCTCAGTGGGTTAAGTATCTGGTGTTGCCTTAAGCTGTGATGTAGATCACAGATGCGGCTCAGATCCTACATTGCTGTGGCTGTGATGTAGGCCAGCAGCTGTAGCTCTAATTCGACCCCTAGCCTGGGAAATTCCATATGCCATGGGTGCTGCCCTAAAAAGAGAAAAGAAAAGAAAAAAAATAATAAATTGCTAAAATAACCTGCTTCAAATGGTAAAACATTTTTCTTTACTAAAAGAGTTGGATGTATTACATATCCTGTTCCTTATCTGAGTAGGGAGGAGATATTGATTAACTTTTAGAATTCTTTCTGTGTAAGTAAATTTGGGGGTTCTAATTAGCATTGCACAAATGTATATATAATAAAATTTCCAGAACCTATGGATTAAGTCAGTCACTGAAAAGACAGACTATCTCATAAGATTCTGGAAAGATTTTATTGTCTTTGTTTTGTTTTTTTCTCCAAAAGAGATTAAGAAATAACAAATTCCATGACCTACCTGGAACAGGATATTTCCTACAAATGAATCAACCATATGAATCAGATGAACTTAACATCCTAAACAGTTGTATTTTTTTTTTCATATATAAAGGGAAAGCAACGTTTGAGTGGAAAATCAGGAATAATGTGTGTAATGAATCAGAAAAACAGATTATTTACTTTGAGTAATCCACCTTACCCTTGTGCTTTATTTCTTCATTGCCTCAAGGAATAACAAAACATCTAAAATTTTTATGATAAAAAAATCGTAAGAGAGCACATAGGCCATGCCTTTTTAGATAACATTTTTATTTCTTTTTTTAAAAAAATTTGGATGGAAAAAATACATTCCATTGATTCTCTTGGTCTGAGAGGAGGAAGGGGGGAGATTATCAAATCAGAGAAATTATACAACACAACAAAATTTGCAAAAGTTTAGACACTGATTGAAAAACTCTCATTCCTACAATGCTAAATTATTCTCTTTATTCAGTATAGCAGACAGTAGCGCTATTCAATGAAATATGGAATTAAGTGAATTACAGAATGAAGATCTAGCTTTTTAAGGTAAATAATAGAATTGCTTTTGTATCTATTGACTTTGAGGAGCCTATGAACCAAGCATTTTGTGATATTCAAAATTCAGATGAATGCATGACTCCGAAACTAAAGAAAAGTTCAGGGCTTAAATGTAACCAAAAAATGTTAGATTACTTCTTTTGTGTATGAACAGGAAGATGAGTACAAAATATAGAACCCAAAGAGAACTGGGAGCATTTGAGAAGTTTGAAGGATTCTGAGTCCCTCCTTCACTCCTTTCCCTCACCATTGCCCATGTTATTCTATGGCTCAAATGCACTGTTAAATCACTAAGTTACATAAATAAATAATAATAGCTAAAGCTTAATTAGCACTCACTCTGAGCTAGAAGACACTATTATAACCCCTTTATTTCACATTAACCTATTTCATTCTCCTAACATCTGTAGTAGATACTATTATTCCCAATGCAGAAGAGTAAACTGAGCCATAGAAAATTAAGTAATTTGCCACCTTACTTAAGATTAAAGAATGAAATAATGTTATTTGCAGCAAATGGATGGACCTACAGTGAAGTACTAAAATGAAGTAATGCAGACAGAGAAAGACAAATGTCAAATTATATTTATATGTGGGATCTAATAAAAATGATACAAAAACAGAAACAGACTCACAGACTTTGAAAACAAACTTCTGGTTACCAAAAAGGAAACATGGGGTGGGGAAGGGTAAATGAAGAGGTTGGGATTAACATATACACACTACGATATATAAAATAGATTACTAACAAGGACCTACTTCATACCTCAGGAAATCTACTCAGTATTCTGTAATAAACTATATGGGAAACTAATCTGAAAAATAATGGATATATGTATAACTGATTCTCTTTGCTGTACACATTATATGTCAAATATACTCCAATAAAATAAAATAAAACAAATGATTACCAAATGGTAATTTCTGGAGCCTTCCCCCGAAATAGAGATATGGTGAGGTGTGCTAAGCATAATTACAACATGATTACAAGTTGGTCTATTTTTTTTGGCCATGCTTGGGGCAAGTGGATGTTCCTGGGCCAGGGATTGAACCTACACCACAGTAGAGACCCAAACCACTGGAGTGACAACACCAAATTCTTAACCTGCTATCCCACAAGAGAATTCCCTGTTTTAAGAGATAATAGTTCTCAGTTTTTCAGAGTCTCAGTCCAGGTTTCATGTTGTGAAAAAGCAGCCTCAATTTGCGTTTATTTTCTGTAAGGAAGTGGTGGAAATTTTGTAATGAGTCTACTTAGAGTGAATGGTGAAAAAAATAGAATAAGGAAGGTATGCAATAGGAAGGGCAGAAAGGAGCAAGAACAATAGGAAAAGATGAAAGGAGAGAGAGGAAAAAAGCAAACAATGAAATAAAAGTGTAAGCTTACACAGTCAAGTAAACAGGGTTCTAGTCCAAGTCAAATGCAGACTTACACTCTTCTGTTCTTCTGGTACCACTTATTCTCAGTCATTTTACTAAGGACTCTACAGACTGGCTTGGTCCTGGGGTCTTTAGACTTGCGGTGTTTCTGTATTTCTACCCTTGAGCTGACTAGGAGTCTGTGCAAATTAACTCTCAAACCAGACTCCACTGATTCGCTGATCCTTTCTCTAGGTTCTAAAACCTCCCTTAAGAGTGGATATCAGAGGATTAAACAGAACTGGCATCTCCAAGGGACCAGAATCCTTGAAGTCTGTTTTGAATCCCTAAGGCTTACAGGTAACATCATTTTCTCACTAATTAGTTTGGAGAAACTAATACTTTTTAGGGGGAGGAGGATGGGATATAACCAGTTGTTCTTTATACAGAAGATGATGAAAATTTTGCCCAGGACTATTCTAGAAGAGCTACCAGATATCCTGGAAAACATTCAATTTATTATCTATGAAAAGTGAAAAAATAGTGCTGCTTTAAAATTTTCATTCCTGACACTGAACAAAGGTCTCAATGATTGCTTCTTCCTCAAACCAATTATAGGGTTTGTGATTGCTGCATAGGAGTCAAAGCATAAGATTTTGAACCGTATGATCTGGGTTCAAATCCTGAATTACTTAAATTGCCTGATAATCACCAGATTTCTTTATCTATAAGGTTGAAATGATAATGTCTTTCATATTATAGTTTTATGAATGTCAGATGAGATACTGTGTGCGCAAATCAATTTTTGAACTGTAAACCTCTCTGTAAATATGAAGAATGAACACTATTTTGATTATTTTTCATTTAATACTAAGTACTATTTAAAATGACTGGAATAACGGGAGTTCCCGTTGTGGCTGGTTCGGTGGAAATGAACCCGACTAGTAGCCATGACGATGCAGGTTCAGTCCCTGGCCCCACTCAGTGGCTTAAGTATCCTGCATTACTGTGGCTGTGGCGTAGTCCAACAGCTGTGGCTCCGATTTGACCCCCCCACCTGGGAACTTGCATATGCTATACCTGTGGCCCTAAAAATAATTTTAAAATTTAAAAAATAAAATGACTGGAATAGGATCTTGAAGATACTTAGACTATTAGCATTTTTAATAACAGTTTTATTGAGATATAATTCACATAACATAAATTAGTTCATCCTTTTAGAGTATACAAGTCAGTGACTTTTAGTGAATTTACAGAGTTTTGCAGCCAATACAATCCAATTTTAGAACATTTCCATTACTTTCAAAAGATTCCTCATGCCCCTTTGTAGTCACTGCTTGTTCCCATCCCTAACACTAGGAATCCACTAATCTTTTTTGTCTTTATGGACTTGTCTTTTCTGGATAGTTCATGAAAATACAACCAGATATCATGTAGCCTTTTGCATCTGGCTTCTTCCATTTGGCATAATATTTTTAAGGTTCATCCACATCCTAGTATTTTTCAGTACTTTATTCCCTTTCATGACCAAATAATAATCCAACTGTATGGATACAGTACATTTTTTATCCATTCATTAGTTTATGGACATATGGATTGCTTTCATTTTAGAGTATTATTGATAATGCTGTTCTGAAAGTTTATGCACAAGTTTCTGTGTGACCATGTTTTCAAATCTCTTGGGTATACATCCAGAGGTGAAACGCTGGACCTGAATGTGAATTGAGGTCCTGAGAATATGATGGCCGAGAATAGAAGTACATGTGGAAGGTAATAGGCCTAATTATCTTTAATAGATTTTGAAAATTATTTGACCATTTTTAATAGATTTTAAAAATTATTTTACTTGCAACCCGCAAGCTTACACCTCATTTCACAGAGCTCAGCGGACCAGCTCTGGTCTGTTGTTGAGTCACTGGCTGCTCTCTCGGTTTCCAGGGAAACCAAATGAGAAAAAGGAGAACATAGACAGATAGGCTAACAATTAATCTCAAGCTTGCTGTTTCTTTTTCCTTAGTTCCTGATCATAGAGACAATGCTTACAGCATGGCTTATGCCAAATGAATATAAATCTATGTATAATGCTATGCTATAAATATTTAATATACCATAAAAATACTATATTAATAGTATACAATAGAAATAGTATATTTACTATACATATATACTTATATGTATAATATGCATTATATATACATATATAATGATGTTTATTATTTGTTTTATAATACTAAAGTACTATATTGTATATTATAGTATATACAGTATATAGTATATACAGTATATATATATAGTATATACAGTATATTATATTACTGGGGGTTTTGGCTAAAGATAAAAACTAATGACATATTTTTCTTATTTCTGTTGACATTTCTATTCATTAGCCACTCCTAGATTTTTTCCTAATGGCTACCTCCCATTTACAACTTTTTTTTTAATGTATAAGGTTTTTTTTTTTTCATTTTCACTGGATTACAGTGTTCTGTCAGTTTTATACTATACAACATGGTGACCCAGTTACACGTACATGTATAGATTCTTTTTTCTCACATTATCATGTACCATCATAAGTGACTAGATATAGTTCTCAGTGTTACACAGCAGGATCTCATTGCTTATCTATTCCAAAGGCAAGAGTCTGCATCTGTTAACCCCAAGTTCCCCATCCATCCTGCTCTCTCTCCCTCCCCTTTGGCAACCACAAGTCTATTCTCCAAGTCCATGATTTTCTTTTCTGTGGAAAGGGTCATTTGTGCCCTATATTAGATTCCAGATATAAGTGATACCATATGGTATTTGTCTTTCTCTTTTTGACTTGCTTCACTCAGTATGAGTCTCTAGTTCCATCCATATTGCTGCAAATGGCATTATTTTGTTCTTTTTATGGCTGAGTAGTATTCCATTGTGTATATATACTACATCTTCCTAATACAATCATCTGTGGATGGACATTTAGGTTGTTTCCATGTCTTGGCTATTGTAAATAGTGCTGAAATGAATGTGCAGATGCATGTGTCTTTTTCAAGGAAAGTTTTGTCTGGATCTATGCCCAAGAGTGGAATTGCTGGGTCATATGTATAGTTTTCTAAGGTATCTCCATACTGTTCTCCATAGTGGTTGTACCAGCTTACATTTCTACCAACAGTGCAGGAGGGTTCCCTTTCATCCACACCCAGCATTTTTTATTTGTGGAATTATTAATGATGGCCATTCTGCCTGGTGTGAGGTGGTAGCTCATGGTAGTTTTGATTTGCATTTCTCTAATAATCAGTGATATTGAGCATTTTTTCTTGTTGCCCATCTGTATATCTTCTTGTTGACCATCTGTACATCTTCCTTGGAGAAATATCTATTCAGGTCTTTTGCCCATTTTTCATTGGGTTGTTGGCTCGTTTGCTGTTGAGTTGTATAATTGCTTGTATATTTTAGAGATTAAGCCCTTGTCAGTTGCATCGTTTGAAACTATTTTCTCCCATTCTGTAAGCTGTCTTTTTGGTTTTTTTTTTTTTATGTTTTCCTTTGCTGTGCAAAAGCTTGCCAATTTGATTATGTCCCATTTGGTTTATTTTTGCTCTTATTTCTGTTGCTTTAAGAGACTGACCTGAGAAAACATTTATAAGGTTGATGTCAAGGTATGTTTTGCTTATGTTCTCTTCCAGGAGTTTGATGGTGTCTTGTCTTACGTTTAAGTCTTTATGCCATTTGAGTTTATCTTTGTGTATAGTGTGAGGGTGTGTTCTAGGTTCATTGACTTGCATGCAGGTGTCCAGGGTTACCAGCAATACTTGCTGAAAAGACTGTCTTTTTCCCATTTTATGTTCTTGCCTTCTTTGTCAGAGATTAATTGACCATAGGTGACTGGGTTTATTTCTGGGTTCTCTCTTCTGTTCCATTGGTCTGTCTGTCTGTTTTGGTACCAGTACCACAGTGTCTTGATGACTGTGGCTTTGTAATATTGCCTGAGGTCTGGGAGAGTTATGCCTCCTGCTTGATTTTTGTTCCTCAGGATTGCTTTGGCAATTCTGGGTCTTCATTTCCAAATTTTCAAATCCTATCAACCAGTAATACATATTCATATGTCATCTCCTTTTTTAGGCTTGCCTTGATATTCACAGATGAAATTAACCCCTTTCATTTGATCCCACTTCATGTTTTAACCATATTTTTTGAGAAGTAATAGGTTATTTTTTCACAGTTAATTATATAAATACCTCTGCCCAATTCATCTTCTCTTTTCCATAGCTAAGTGACTTAGTGGATACTCAATGAATGTTTGCTAAATTAATATACAAGTTAATTAAAATGGGAGGAAATCTACTCATATTTCAGATCCCTTCATGGAGAACAGATCTCCCAATTTAATACATTCATTTCCATCACTCAGCTTCACAGGCCTCTTTTCTCATTTTTAGGAGAGGTGTTAATTTGAGGGATCTCTGAGGTCTCTTCTAGCTCAAAAATTCTATTTAAAAATCATCATCTAAAAATAAGATATAATTATCATGCATTTAGACTAGTTCTTCTTGTGGGACCTAGTCTAAAGTTTTTCCCTTTAGCTCTGCTCACCATTGGCTTCCAAGTGGATATAGACTTAGCTCTATAAATAATGAAACTGGCCAGAGGGCTGAATGCTAGACTACATAAGAATATCATTTACTAAAGGACATCCAACTTGGCATTAAAAATGATGATAAATTTTCACCTATGCTCAGGCTCTGTGCTGAACCACTGTAGGGGGAATAAAGACGTGGTTAGCAGTGCAAGACATGTGGCACACAGTGCCTTTTCTTGGGGATTCACCATCTATAAGATGGGTAAGACAAGTACAAAGAAACTATAAAAATTGACTCTAAAAGGCAAAATCAATAGAAGGTTTAAATCCTAAGTTAGATACCAACCCATTCTTTTCAGTGAAATAATATTGGAGAGCAGAGTCCCTCACTTTGTTCTTACTTGCTCCGTGTTATTGTAGGTATGGTGTTTGGCCTCTCTGGGTTCAGGTGTTTCATCATGTACAAAATGAGATTATTGCTTCACATGATATTTAAGATCTCATTAATCTCTATTCTTTAATGTCTAAAAGGAGATAAGAATGTCGCTCTTAATTTTTATAGAGATGGTTTATTTATTGGGGGCCCTAAATAACTCTCATATTTAGTTTAAAATAGCAGCTTTTATTCTATTGGTGTATTATCAGAATTGTTGTCATTCCTATGATTATATCATGTGTGTGCACATGTGTATTTTCTGTGTGTATTTAAGGTAATTAAATATCCCTTACTGCTCTCAAAATAAATAAGAATGTAAAGTACTTCTAGATTTTGGATATCAAAACTGCGGGGGGGGCATGACATGAGATATAGTAAATTTTCACAGCATGCACTGATGGAAAGAATTAGCAAATACCGAGTTAAGTCATGAGAATCGTAAGGGTTGATAAGTTGAGCTTTCTTCATTCCCTTTTGAATTCACTCAGTAGCATATTGCTCACCCCAGCCCTGCTGCTCTAACTGCCCTTATGTAGTTCTGCTTTTCACTATGTGCTAGGCAAAGCCAGCCCAGATCACTGAAATATGATTGACAGATTCCACTGATCCTTCTTTTGCGGGTAACAAGATTCCACACTCAAAATACGTGGCCATTTGGAACCCTGACATTACAAACTCCATGTTTTCATTGTTTTGTCAAAGGTATTTAATTGCATCATAAACTGGCAAGTTGCATTTTTATCACTAAGTCTCACAGCATAGGATCTCTCTTTTAATGCAGTGATTTCAGAAGTAGTCTCACTTTCAAAATACTAGAAAAATTACATGAACGAAATATTTCATGAGCATGTGTGTGGAAAGCATAGGTTAGTGTATGCATATAGCACACGCATGTTACAGTCACACTTAGTTTTCCCCTGGGATAATAATTACAGAAAGAATCCAAGACCATAAAACTTTAACAAGCCTTCTTGCACCTCCTAAGCCAATTCCCAGTCTTATTAATCTGCTTGGCCCCGTTATGCAGCTCAGAACTGGGAACCAAAAATTAAAGGATAAAAAAAAAAATCCAAAGTCATAACAAGCATGAGAAGCATCTCATAGGAGTGAATACCTTTGAGATTAATTAACTAAAATGTTCTCTTCACAATGATTCCCTTAGAGAAATCTTATAGCTTGGCATAAGTAGTAAGAAAACTTTTGTAATTTTGTTTCTTATCTGGAACTTTATGTGACCTACTTTGGGAAAAAAAGACCATTTTCTGAGTTTGGAACAATGATGTTAATAGGAATGGACATAGGAAGTACGTGCTTTCATCAACAGCACAAATCATATGTTGTCCATGAGAGGCATGTGAGCAGAGCTGGGCTTGAAGTGTCTTAGTTTTTTTAGGACTATGGTGACAAAATACCACAAACTGGATGGCTGAAACACCGAAATTTATTCTCTCACAGTTCTGGTGTCTAGAGGTCTAAGATCAAGGTGACAGAAGTGTTGGTTCCACTGGGAGGACAAGGGAGGGATCTGTTCCAGCCTCTCTCCTGGGCTTGCAGATGGCCACCTCCTGGTGCTTCTTCACATGGTCATTCCTCCACATGTGCACCCCTGGTGTCTCTTTGTGTCTGAAAATTTCCTTTTCCTTTAAGGATACCAGTCATATTGGATTGGGGTCCAACCTAACAGCCTCATTTTAATGTAATTACCTCTGTAAGAGTCCTGTCTCCAAATATAGACAATTCTGGCAGACAGAGGCCTAAGACTTCAACATTCAAATTGTGGGAAAAACCCAATTCACCCCACAACAGAGAGTAAGACAAACGTAGGGCTGAATGCCAGCCGAAGTACGGTTTGGAATAAGTTACGCATGAACTCAATCTTGTTTTTCTAAATTGTAAAACAGGGATGATAACAATAAGTACTAACCTCATGGGGTCACTATGAGGATAAAATGATGTGAGAATGCTAAGGAGCCAGCATAGTAGCTTGGCACATGATAAATGCTATTTAAATTTTCTTAGTATTTTTTTCTTTCTTTTTTTATCATTTATTTATATATTTTTTTTTTCTCTACTGTACAGCATGGTGACCCGGTTACACATACATGTAAACATTCTTTTTTCTCACATTACATATTCCATTATAAGTGACTAGACAGTATTTTAAATACTTCCTGACGGTAGCTTCCATTTATCCTTTTACCTCTACAGTTATAATTTAATGTCTATAAGCTTGTTTCTTCTCTTAAGTCCACTCAGTCTAATATACTGTTTAATCTTGAATTTTTGCTTCTTTTAAATTATTTTGACAAAACCTCAATTTCTGGAAGTAGTTTCAAGCAACAACAGCATGTCTTTTTTTAAAAAAAAATTTTTCTCTTTTGCTTTCTTTTTTGTAAAGTATAGTTGATTTACAATGTTATGCCAATTCCTACTGTATAGCATAGTGATACATTCATATATATATATATATATGAATATATACATTCTTTTTTCTAATGTTATCTTCTATCATGGTCTATTCTAAGAGACTGGATATAGTTCCCTGTGGTATATAGCAAAACCTCATTGCTTATCCATTCCAAATGTAATAGTTTCCATCTACTAACCACACGCCCCTATCCATATCACTCCGTCTCCCCTCCGCCTAGGCAACCACAAATCTGTTCTCTATGTCCGTGAGTCTGTTTCTGTTTTGTAGATAGATTTATTTGTGCCATATTTTAGACTCCACAAATAAGTGATTGTACCAATTTACATTCCCACCAACAGTGTAGGAGGGTTCTCTTTTCTCCACGCCCTCTCCAGCATTTGTTATTTTTAGACTTATTAGTGATGGCTATTCTGACTGATGTGAGGTGGTACCTCAGAGTAGTTTTGATTTGCTTTTCTCTAATAATTAGTGATGTTGAGCATCTTTTCATGTGCCTATTGGCCATCCATATTGCTGATATTTCTTAAGAATTTTGTATCTTATTTACTTTTTCAGACAAATTGGAAACAGGGTTTTGTTTGCTTTTCTTTCTAAGGCGCTATTTATACCTGCCCAGAATATTTTAGTTCTGGCTAAAACCCAAATAGATGTTGGGTTGAGAAAAACTGTGTAGTTCCAATATTCCAATATCTATCACTTCTGTGAGTTCCTATATTTATACGGTTTAGCATCTAAATGACTTCCAATGAAGGAAGATAATAGCATCCATTCTTCACAGTGACCCTGTCAACTGGGTACCTATAGTCTTCTCATAGCACATTTGAAGAGCATGTGCTCAGAGAGCTTGCCTAACACCACACCAATGACAAGTAGGAAGTTAAACTCAGATCTGTCTGGCTACAAAGCCCAGCATACTCTTGAACACTGTTCTTTACCCCTAATATTCTTGAATAGTTATATCCAAAGGAAAACTGTGTGAAGTAAATACTGCTTTCCTATTGCTTTTTTTAAAAATTATAACTGAAAATATATTTCTTAAGAAACAGACGAGAGGAAGATAACACTTATCAAACCCTATTATGATCAAGATACAATGTTAAGTGCTTTAAAGAACCATCTAAGTCAATTTTTACAATTTAATGGTGTAGATTTCAATGTCTCCATTTTACCTGTTAAAATATAGTGATTTAAATAGTTAAATAACTTTTTAAAAGCCACAAAATGCATACATGTTAAGGTCAAATTAAAACTGTGTCTGTCTGATTCTGTCACTTCTCTTGGCTTAACTATTACTCTTCTTGTCAAAGAAGAGCGTGAATCTATTCCTAAAAGATGCTTAATAATATCTAATAAATGTATAGCCTATACAATGTATCATTCTGGCCATCAACAAAGTGTCATTAAAATGACACTTTAATGAACCCACAAGCATGCATGAGGATATGGGTTCAATCCCTGGCCTCACTCAGTGGGTTAAGGATCTGGCATTGCCGTGAGCTGTGGTGTAGGTCACAGACATGGCTCAGATCCCACATTGCTGTGGCTGTGGCATAGGCTGGCCGCTATAGCTCCAATTCAACCCCTAGCCTGGGAACCTTCATGTGCGCTGGTGCGGCCCTAAAAGACAAAAAAAAAAAAAAAAAAGGAATGAAGTTGCAGGTTCGATCCCTGGCCTCAATCAGTGGGTTAAGGATCCGGCATTGCCAGGAGTTTTGGTATAAGTTGCAGACACAGCTTGGATCCCGCGTTGCTGTGGCTGTGGCGTAGGCCAGCAGCAGCAGCTCCAATTAGACCGGAACCTCCATATGCTGCGGGTGTGGCCCTGGAAAAAGACAAAAAGACCAAAAGACCAAAAAAAAAAAGAGTCATATTTTCATTTATTGCTAACAAACGAAGGGCGGAACCATTCTGAACTGTAAATACCCACCTGTTTCCTTTTCCTCACCTCCCTGCATCTAGTTAACTGTTACTTTTGAGAATCACTTTGCCAATATTATTTTCATTTGATGAATTGATGCTTTATGCCATGGCATAAAGTTGAAAAACAAAAGAAATAGGAACTTAATTATGTCTGATATTGGGACATGTCGCAAACGAGACAAGTACTTAGCTTGGGTTTGAAAGGATGAATAGAAGTCTTTCCTGCAGAAGAATCAGGGAAGGGCATCCCAGGAGAGAAGATAAAATTTATAAAGTCACATAATTTTGACTGAGTCTCTTTTAAATGGTTTTTTGAAACTTCAACAACATCCATACACAATCATTTTTGCTTTCATTTACTAGTCTTTATTCTATACATTTCTGTTAAAAACTTTATTTTCACCAAGTGTACATTTACTCTCCTGCTTCTAAAGAATAGGACTTTTAGATCTTTGTAATTCCAGTGCTCAGCATAATACATACTCAATAAATGTGTTGTTTCTGAAAGAACAAGTCAGTGAATGAATAAAAAATTGCAAAGTGGTACATTTAGGAAATGGGGAGGACAATTTAGCTAAATAGTAGAGTATATGTGAGAGAGATGTATATGTTTCTGTGTGAATATATGGTTTGGGGGTCTCATTGTTAACTCCATAGATACTCGAAAGTTACTAAGTTATTTTAATTCAACCTATAAGCTATTGTTAAAATGTTGAAGGTCCTAAAGAAGCAGAGTAGTATTAAGCAGTTTGCATTTTGGAGAGACGCTAGTTTAAGAAATGAATGAATTATGACCATAGCATTTTCTTAGGACTTCTGCTCATATCCCTTCAGCCCCCTCCAGAGATCACCTGCAGAGGATGTCCTGAGGGCTCCCCACATCTGCCCAGAAGTAGTCTCTGGCCAAGGAGGTTTTTTTGGTCTACATATATGAGGCAGGTCAGCAACCAATGTGGGGCAGGGGTTGGTATAAAAATATCTTAGCTTCTTCTGCACCCCAGTAGGACAACTTGGAGATAGTTACACACCACTTTTTAGACAATCTCCAGTGGGTTTGGCCCTAGATCCCCGTAGTGGTAAACCATTCCTTGACATTGGCTTAATCGCCTGTCCTTTCCTGTCTCACTTTCCCATTTCATTACCATGTCTCTTGGGGTCATCTTCCAAATAAATTGGGTTATACCCAAACCCTTGTCTCAGTGTCTACTACTGGACAAATACAAACTAAATAAAGTTTTCTACTATTTTTCTCTTCCCTAATAGAAGGAAATTTTGTGGGGAGGTTGGTGACAGTATCTCTGTGTCATATCTATACATAGGTATAGGTATTGAAGGTATGAAGTTATGAAGAACCCACCCACACTTTCTGGCTTTTTAAAAGAAAAGAGTTCTTACATTCTGGAAATTCAAATTTATTTATAAATTTAAAAACAGCAGAAAATAAATACTGATATATTCACACCATGGGTACTACACTTTGGCAATAATGAATTACTTCCACATACAATGCAATGAAATACGTGTCAAAAAAGTAGGGTGAAGTGAAAAAAAGAAAATTTCAGTAGAATTAGATTAATATAATTAATAATAATAATAATAATATATAATATAATAAAATTTAAAAACTTGCAAGATGGTGTGTAGGGACACAAACATATGAGAAGAAACTTAAAAACAAGGGAAAAATAAATAGAAAATTTAGAAAAGTGATGACTTCTCGAGGGAGTGAGGGGCATGGAATCAACCCAAGTTTCTCTGGGAACATCCAAGGCACAGATGCTTCTCTCCTCCTTAAACTAGATAGTAGGACTCAGGTGTGTGTTATATCATAGTTTTGTATATAGTTTTACATATTTTCTATTAATTTTTTTTTTTACTATTTAATGAAAACATTTTTCAAAGACTTCCAACAGGACAATGACTTATTGATGTTATAGAATATTATTGAAACAAGCATTAAAATAATTTTTTTAAAAAAACAATAGGATGTAGGAGTTCCCGTCGCAGCGCAGTGGTTAACAAATCCAACTGGGAACCAAGAGGTTGCCGGTTCAATCCCTGGCCTTGCTCAGTGGGTTAAGGATCCAGCATTGCTGTGAGCTGTGGTGTAGGTTGCAGACACGGCTCGGATCCCGAGTTGCTATGGCTCTGGCGTAGGCTGGCAGCAACAGCTCCAATTGGACCCCTAGCCTAGGAACCTCCATATGCTGCAGGAGCAGCCCAAGAAATGGCAAAAAGACAAAAAAAAAGAAAAAAAAAACCAAACCCAAAAACCAAAAAACAATGGGATGTAAAATAAAGGGCTGATACATAATTGATGACATTGTTTCTCACTAATTTAGCATCCCAGTAATCACAGGCATATCCTAAGTGAACTAGTGAAACAAAAATACTATTCTGTTAGCTTGAATAATTAGTTTTGTAAAGGTAAAGCCAGTATTCTTGACCAAAAAAACATGCAAATTAGGTATTGAAAACATTCATTTTTGGACTAGTTATTCATTCATTTCAATCTATTTGACTTCGAACAAATCAGCAGGGAGAGCAAGGAATACACAGAAAACTTCTCTCCACAATCCACCCCCCATACCCCACCATGCAGGTAGCCATCATCTCACCACTGCCTGCACACACATGCACACACGCGCAAGCGTGCGCTCACACACACACCCCAAATTGTGTTGTTTCTCCCTGTACAGCACTTCCCAGATAGTCTTCATTTCATTCATTCGAGCAAAAAACAACTCTTCAACCTTTAACACCTCTTCTGTGAGGTCCCTCCCTAGTCCCAGAAAAAAATATACTCCACATTTTCTGCTTTAGTTCACACCTTGACCAGAGTATTTATCCTGGGATGGTCTAGTTACTTGTATATCTGTTTTCTCCAGTAGACTACGGTGTCATTCAGGTAGGATCATGTGTGTCTTCTTGATCTTTGCATCCCCTACTCCTAGGACAGAGCTATTCATCAGATGACATCTGAATGAGTGAAAATGAAGGGAGATTGGATCCCCTCTTTTATTATTACAAATTTTTCTAAGTTGACAATCTGAGCAGCTACAACCAGGAGTTAAGAAATGGGACGGCATCTTTGTATGGACTCAGAGAGGCTTGAGAAGGGTTTGGGAAACACTAAATTTGAAATCATTTGATATGTATCTGCGCCTTCCCTTTTCATGAAAAAAACAAGGGAGAAACAGAACAGAGGGAGTTTTAAGAACTTAAGATAAGTGACCAGGCAAAAGTTTGTCTTGGTTCTAGGAGCATGTGCTAGCTCAACCCAGTGTCAGGAGGCACAGATGCAGGGGTGTTGGTTGGGACTGGAAGGCTCCTTGGCTGGTCTCTGATTCTGACAAGTACAGAGATGGGAGAAAAAACTGGTCTCAGCATCTGTCCCCTTCTCTTCCCTCATTCTATTTCAAGTGTCCTGTATCTATATCACTGTTAGAATGAACTTCATAACAATTCTGTTTCCCCAGTGTGAGAGCATGCTCAGTGAATTCAGTCATAAAAATGATAGTTCATGGAGTTCCCGTTGTGGCTCAGTGGCTAACGAATCCGACTAGGAACCATGAGGTTGTGGGTTCGATCCCTGGCCTCACTCAGTGGGTTAAGGATCCAGCGTTGCCCTGAGCTATGGTGTAGGTCGCAGACGCAGCTCAGATCCCGCATTGCTGTGGCTGTGGCGTAGGCCGGCAACAACAGCTCTGATTGGACCCCTAGCCTGGGAACCTCTATATGTCGCGGGTGCGGCCCTAAAAAGACAAAAAAAAAAAAAAAAAAGATAGTTCCCTGTAATGAAATAGCATGTTTCAGCCAAAAAAAAAAAAAAAATGTTTAAAAATGTGGGAATGGAGACCAAAGTCAAACCCTTCCTGTAAAACAGAGAAGTCAAAGTTACAAAACAATGACAGCTTGGCTCCTGTTTGTTCTGAGGAATATAGAGCCATGTCCATATTCTTTAATACAGCATCACAGCACAGTCACTGCTCTATGGACTCCCCCATCTCCCCTTTCCACATTCCCATCCACATGCTGCCCTTTGACAGCCAGGACCTGCCTCCAGGTCTAAGCCCGGCAAATAGGATTGTAAGTAATAGAGTACACCGGTACCTCTGCTTCACTCATGAGAGAACTGCCTCAGGTCCCAGCCCCAAGTCCTTCTCTTTGCACTATGTTTTATGTTTTTAGAGTTTTCCTCATAGCCTTGGGAATGCAGCTCTACCATTTTTTAAACAACTCCTAGACCAGCAAAATGAGGGCTTCTCCAATGCAGGCATTTGTGGAGAAAATCACTGTACCAAAATGAAGAAGTGTCAGGGTGAAGGGGAAAAGAAGAGAGGGAGGGGATGCAGGAGGATGAAGAAAAGGGATATTGAGAAGCAGGTGGTCCAGGCTGTTCTGATTGCTGGGGGGAATCTCTATATGTGCCTCATCAACAGTATGTTATCCTGGAGCAAGCACAGGTCCCAGAGCCAGGAAGCCAGCCCTAGAGTTTTCAATCTGCCATTCAATCCTTATGTGTCCTTCAACTCATGACTTGAACTCTTCCAATCTTAGTCCTCATATTGTAAATGGAGATAATCATAGTAATACTTGTCCTCTCAAATTCAAAACTATTTGTGAGAACCATGTAAAAATGTTTTCATAAACTATGATGTGCATTTGAAGTGTTAGTTACTCATCTCTCTGCAACTGCTCAGGATGGAAGCCCAGTTGACGTAGGGCCTTTCTCAGAGATGACTTCACCTCCTTATTCCTGAGGCTGTAGATCAAGGGGTTCAGCATGGGGGTAACCAGGTTATTCAGGATCTGGACAGTTGCATCCATCCAAGGACTTGGGGTTGGCCTTAGGTAGATGAGGACCACTGGCATGTAGAAGAGCAGGATGGCAGTGAGGTGGGCACTGCAGGTGGAGAAGGCACGTTGCTGGCCCTCTGCAGAGCGGATCTGCAGGATGGAGTAGGCAATGCGACTGTAGGAGGTGAGGATGAGAAGGAAACAGCTGAGGGGCATGAGGCCCACACTGATGAACCCCACCATCTCCAGGGCAGAGGTGTCGGCACAAGCCAACTTCAGCATCACTGGGATATCACAGAAGTAATAGTCCACCTCATTGGGGCCACAGTAGGGCAATTGGAAGGTGAGAGCAGTTAGAAAGGTGGCCTGAATGCAGCCAAAAAAAGAGGTCCCTATGGCCAGGAGGGCACACGCTCTGTGACTCATGATTATTGAATAGCGTAGAGGGTAACAGATGGCAACAAAGCGGTCATAGGCCATCACTGTGTACAGGAAACACTCTGTACAACCCAGGAAATGGTAGAAGAAGAGCTGGGACACACAGCCTGCGTAGGAGATGGCTCGGCTGTTCCCTGAGAGGTAGAAGAGCATCTTGGGGGAACTCACAGAAGGAAAAAATATGTCACACATAGACAGTTCACACAGGAAGAAGTACATGGGAGTGTGAAGCCGAGTGGAGGAGACAATTGCCAGGAGGATGAGCAGGTTCCCTATAAGGGTAAAGATGTAGAATGACAAAAAGAGGACAAAGAGCATGGTCTCCAGATCCTCTGTGTGTGGGATGCCCAGCAGAATAAACATGGTCACCACTGAGGCATTCCTCATAACTGTGAGAAAGTCAGACCTCAAAAAAGGACCCAAGGCCTCAAAAGTCTGAACACCAAAATCCAATTATTAAGCTTTTTGTTGATGAGCACTTTGGCTCTGTTTTCAACAAGCAGCAACTTGCCTTCTTATGAATAGCAAACTTTATATAAAAATATCAAATAATAAGAAAAAGCTATTTTAGAGCCAGTCTATCCAGCTCCTAGACAGCATGTTTTATAGAGGCTAATGGTTGTCTATGGCAGGATCAGAAGTTTTGAGATGTATTCAAAGCATTCTCAAGTTAAGTCAGAAACATTTTTAGAGTTGTTTGATTCATGGATTTACTCTCCTTAGGCATATGTGTATTTTGAAATCTCCCAATATCTTTGAGAAGCAGACTCCCACTATGTATTACCCTCTGAAAAATATCAAGAAAAAAATTGCGTTAGAAATCAGAACACTTAATTTGAATCCCGGCTTTGCCACTTTTTAGCTATAGTAGTACGAACAATAAATATAATATTTCCCATGGACATAGTTTTATCATACACAAAATGAAAATTATAATTATTGTAATAACAACATCAACAACAGAGATACCCTGGTTATTATAGTAAAGTTATGAAATTTCTGTGAAAGTGTCTGGCAATAACATAAATCCTAACTTAAAGTGTTCCTCTAACTGCCCTCAAACTGTCACTCCTCTGAATCATCCATTTTCTTGGAAAAAATAGTTAGACCCATAAGAAGGAGAAAGAAAAGAAAATAGTATGAAGGAAAAGATAAGCCAAAACGGGAAAAATGCTTATAGCCTAAGGGAAGGGAAATAAGACTTGTCAGCAGCCCCTCAAAAATATTATGATTGTCTTTTCCTCTCTTGGGGTGTGGGGCATTTCCGATGTAAACACTTTGTCCATATGAGGGCGGTTTAAACACTTTGAAAGTGCTAGAGCTTCCTACCTGGGATAAGGTGAGCATAATCTTGCCTTCAGACAAGAGAAGGATTGTTACACACACTCTTATTTCTGTGACTCTTAAAAATAGATGCTGAGAAAAGTTTCTGAATGCTTCTCAGGAACATAAGGAATGTTGGAATCATTATGTGATAATTCAAAATATAGTCTTCCATGTGATCCAGATTAATAGAATTTGCTATGTTTATTTTGTTTTTAAGGCGTAACCAGCACAAATGCATTCTGTTCTAATGGTTTAGTGCTGCTATATATAAAAGGCATGAACAGGAATTTTCAAAACATTATGTTTTCACTTGATTTAAACAAAGAAAGAGTTCCAAACATGAAAATGAACTAAATAGAAAATGATCTAAGCCCTCTACATAGAAAAAAAAAAAGATGAGTATGTTTGTGAATTTAAAAATTAGCCCTCAAATAAATTATTAAAAATTTTCATATTTATCATTATCCTCTTGAAACAGTAAACCTAGAATTAAATTTAACTCCTATAACATACAAACTTAACACAAAAAAGCATTACTAAAAGAAAATCATGCAAAATATCTTTTTTTTTTTAAATCCTAAACATTGGATTCACTCACTCATTTATTTATTTATTTATTTATTTATTTATTTATTTTCTTGTCTTTTTATCTTTTCTAGGGCTGCTCCCAAGGCATGTGGAGGTTGCCAGGCTAGGGGTCAGGATGGAGCTTTGGCCGCTGGCCTACGCCAGAGCCACAGCAACACAGGATCCGAGCCATGTCTGCAGCCTACACCACAACTCATGGCAACGCCAGATCCTTGACCAACTGAGCAGGGCCAGGGATTGAACCCTCAACCCCATGATTCCTAGTGAGATTCGTTAACCACTGAGCCACGATGGGAACTCCCAAAATATCTCAAATAATTAAGTTTGATGGTTGCAGATTAAAAAATAAATCAGGAGGCGCTGCTCTGGTTCTTCTGGTCCTTTTAATCTTTTCTAAATTGACTTAAGGTGACTCTGAAATATTAAGCAAAAGAAATAATAGCAACAAGTAAGGCATCAAATTCATGTTACTTTGATAAAAAGAGAAATGCAGTAACCCGCAGAGCAGAAAGTCAACAGCGCTAACAAAGAACATTAAATGATTCAACAACAAGGTATGGTGCCTGGAAGACACAGGGATTCTTCCTCTCCTTACTCATTCAATACTACTGAAAATTTACTACTTTCCAAGGACTTGGCTCAACACTTTAAAAATATGAATCATTGTGTTCATTAAATCTATAGGAAGAAACTATTATTGCTATTCCCATCTATAGATCGGAAACCTGAAGCTTAGAGAGATTAAGCAAATTGCCCAAGGTTACAAAGCTAGCATGTGACGCAGCCAAGATTCAGACCTGTTTCATTCCATAGCTTCATTCCATACCCATAATCATTAGGAAAATCTACCTCTGTTTTCTATGTGCCTGATCCACTGCTGAGTAGTAACACCCTTCTGGATGGGTTCACATCACTGTTTTGTACTAAGGTGGGAAAAATCTTCTTACTTCTTCCTGATCAGTTGCAAACTTGACTTTAGAGCACACCTACTTAATGTCTAATTCAGTTTCAGAGAGGAGACAACAGGCTCCTCCCATCCCTTTGATACTCTATCTTACTGTCAACTCCAATATATTAGCTTTCCAGTCAGAGCGGTATTCAACACAGGGATTCCAATCATAAACTGTGGCAAGTGCCACTGGAAAACATGACTAAAGCAAATGACCAAGCCAAAATGAGCCGCTCACAGCCCATCCTAGAATTGGGCAAAAGTGAAAACAGCAAAGGAAAAAAAAGGAGGGGTATCCTGGGGGAGAAATGCTGCTGACAGCCTGCTTCTTTTTACTACATCTAGCCTTAGCTGAGTAGTGTCTCTGAGCAATGCAGATTTTTGTGAACTCTGGATCATCCTTGGTCAGCCAAGTCAGAGGTCTTTGGTCCTTTCATATGATCAGACACTATGATTCTCTAACACTGTTTGATTTTTAAGTCAATTTCAGGAAAAAACGAAGCTCTAAGGACCAGAAAGTTCCTTGTCTGTGGTGCCCAAGTGTGTGTATGGAGAGGTAGAGGCAAATGGTGAGACTCAGGCAGCAGTTTGAATACTCACACGGTCCACAGGAGAATACAGTTACATTTCCCAATGTTGTAACAAGACCTCAGGTTTGACTGTTTCTGAGCAGAGCACAGAGTGCTCCAACCAAAGGAGTTTACATTCTCCTACTTATATAAAGAATTGAGTCTCATAGGGTTTGTGCAGTGAAGGCTTACACTTCCTGGATTGCTTCCTTGGAAGTGTATTCAGATCCCCTTAAGCCCTATTTGAGATTCAGTGATAGCTCTGAGGGAGCAATTAGTTCATCAACCTTTTTCATCATCCAGCTATGAAATAACAGTAGGGGGATCATCAGAAAGGGATGCTGTAAGGTGGAAAATGTCTGTGTTCCTCCAGGATTATTTGGATGATAGAATGAGCTTCAATTCTAACTGTAGATCACCTGCAATGCTATTCTTTTTTTTCTTTCTTTTTTTTTTTTTTTGGTTGCCTATACACCTTCAAACCTTTGCTGCTACATTTGAAATTTCTGTACACCCTTGTGATGACATAATTATCTCTAATAAACATCGCTATTCCAGTATAAACCTAATAAGTTCCTTATTATTTACTATGCATCTACTGTTATTATGTGTCCTTCATTTCAAAACTCCTAAAAGAAGTGTTCTTAGGTAGGTAGCCAGTATAAATAATGGAGTTGGCTGTAAACCTTCTCAAAAGAAACATGATTGACTAAATACCTAGTATTTAGTTAACAATTACATCGTAAGCATGCTAAGTGCTATGCTAATTCTTAAAATGTATTATTACATTTAATCTCCAGAGAAACCTTATAAAGTTAGGGGATGTTATTCGACAAAGCAGATTAAATAACTTGAAGATACCAACTAGAAACTGATTGAGCTGAGATTGTAATTTTAAAGCCAGTACTTTTACATTCTATGTTATGATGAATTCCAGCGACTTTTGTTTGTTTGTTTTGCACCCAGAGAGAAACAGATATAATGTGATTTTCAAATGATTGCAGGGCTGGTAGATATAATTTATATGCACTGTTCCATGTGGTAATTCAGGAATCATGGGTGGATCTTGTAGAAAGACAGATTTATTTTCAATGTAGAAATAAAGTTTATTAGAGAATGTTAAGCCTATAAAATAAGCAATGCTTATGATGTAGTTATCTTCTTGTCTGGAAATACCCAAGAAAGTGTAAAAAGAATCATCTGTCATGTATGCCCTTAAGGATATTCCCAATGTGAGTGAACTAATTTTGAAATTGTTTGATTTTATCTATACTGTAAAACTTTTCAATGTTACCTAACACAGTAAACGTGGAACTTTAATGATGATGATTCTGCTAACCCCTTTGCAAAAGAAATTATGAATATACCACAGTGCCTACAAAAGTAGCTATGGTAATAACAAGACTGTTGTGAAAACATTTTAAAAGAGAAGGAACACGAGTTATGGAGGGATTCCTGATGATAGTCTGACAGTGTTTCACAAGAAGAGAGTGGCCTGTTGGGATGTCTTTGTGGATAGACCATCTTCATAATACCAGCTAACAGTTATTGTGCACTGTGCTGGGTGCCCTACATGTTAATATTTTCTCTTTGAATTCTCACTAGAAACTTATTAAGCAGGCAGAATTACTCTCCCCATTTCTAGTAGAAAATTTAGTCTCAAAGTGTTCAGGCAACTTAAACTAGGCAATAGAATTTTAATGGATCCAGAATTATATGCCTCCTCCCTTTGAGTCATAATGAAAAATAAGTTTATAATTTTCATTTTCAAATGCTGGTCCATAACTAATATTACTTTACATTTGTGGTTGCTCTGGTTTTTCAGTGCACTTTTATGCTTTTTACATTAATTCTCTCAAGAACTATGTAAAGTGGCTTTTTTATTAACTCCATTTCACAAATCAAGACATTAGAACTCAGCAATTGTGACTTTCCTAAAGCTGGACAGCAGAGGAGCCCAGGCACTCCCAGGCTTCATTCTCTTCCCACTACATCATCACTGCTTCCCAATACGACCCCATACAGAAAGCAGCTGCCTCTGTATGAGAGGAGAATTATAAATAGATTCACTTTAGAGTTTCAGGAGATTCTTATGTATACCCTGTTGTCTTTAGCATTTTTATCATGTATCTCCTGACAAGATTATGGTCTTAAATTATAATGAGAGAAAGAGAGAAAAGGAGAGGGAGAGGAGAGGAGGGAGAGAGACAGAAAAAGAGAAATACTTGTTCAGCTTAAGTCCTCTTTCATAAGGGTTGAGTTTCAGAAAGTTCAATAGATATTTCTCAAGGGAGCTGTCTTGTTTCAGTTTGCTTATAGGAAATTTTGCGTTTTACTTAGACTATTCTTGTTTTAATTAGAGAAAACTGCCTGCCTGGTTTAATTCCTTTCCTCTCTACCTCAGAAATTCAAGTAAATCACTGGCATATTCTAGCAACAACTGGTTTTCAACTAACCATTCAGCAGAACTTTCTTTGTTTTGTCTTTTTTAGGGCCGCACCCACAGCATATGGAGGTTCCCAAGCTAGGGGTCCAGAGATGAAGCCTCTGGCCTATGCCACAGCCACAGCAACTCCGGATCTGAGCCGCATTCTGTGGCCCCGCTTTTTTCTGCACACACCTCAGGACTGCTTTGGCAATTCTGGGTCTTTCGTGGTTTCATGTAAATTTTTGGATTGTTTGTTCTAGTTTTGTGAAAAATATCATGGGTAATTTGATAGGGATTGCATTGAATCTGTAGATTGCTTTGGGTAGTATATCCATTTTTGCATTATTAATTTTTCCAACCCAGGAGCATGGAGTAGCTTTCCATTTCTTTGCATCCTCTTTAATTTCCTTGATTAATGTTTTATAGTTCTCAGCATATAAGTCTTCCAACTCCTTGGTCAGGTTTATTCCCAGGTATGTTATTTTTTGGGGTACAATTTTAAAAGGTATTGTATTTTTGTATTCCTTTTCTAATATTTCATTGTTAGTATGCAGAAATACAACTGATTTCTTTTTTTTATTGTTATTTCCCCAATACATTTTTCTTCCTAGCATACATCATAGTGACCCAGTTACACATCCATGTACACATTCTTTTTTCTCACATTCTCATGTTCCGTCATAAGTGAATAGACATACTTCTCAGTGCTCAGTAGGATCTCATTGCTAATCGACTCGAAAAGCAATAGTTTGCATCCATTAACATCAAGTTCCCAATCCATCTCGCTCCCTCCCCCTCCCCTCCGGGCAACCACAGGTCTATTCTCCATAATCCATGATTTTCTTTTCCATGGAAAGCTTCGTTTTTGCTATATATTAGATTCCAGATATAAGTGATATCATATGGTATTTGTCTTTCTCTTTCTGGCTTACTTCACTCAGTTTGAGAGTCTCTAGTTCCATCCATGTTGCTGCAAATGGCATTATTTTGTTCTTTTTATGGCTGATTAGAATTGCATTGTGTATATATATATATGTACCACATCTTCCTAATCCAATCATCTGTCGATGGACATTTGGGTTGTTTCCATGTCTTGGCTATTGTGAATAGTGCTGCAATGAACATGCAGGTGCATGTGTCTTTTTCAAGGAAAGTATTGTCCGGATGTATGCCCAAGAGTGGGGTTGCTGGGTCACATGGCAGTTCTATGTATAGTATTCTAAGGTATCTCCATACTGTTCTCCATAGTGGTTGTACCAGCTTACATTCCCACCAACATTACAGGAGGGGTCCCTTTTCTCCACACCCCCACCAGCATTTGTTATTTGTGGACTTATTAATGGTGGCCATTCTGGCTGGTGTGAGGTGGTATCTCATGGTAGTTTTGATTTGTATTTCTCTAATAATCTGGGATGTTGAACATTTCTTCATGTGCTTGTTGGCCATCTGTATATCTTCCTTGAAGAATTGTTTATTCAAGTCTTTTGCTCATTTTTCCTTTGGGTTGTTGGCTTTTTTGCTGTTGAGTGGTATAAATTGTTTGTATATTCTAGAGATTAAGCCCTTGTCAGTTGCATCATTTGAAACTATTTTCTTCCATTCTGTAAGTTGTTTTTTTGGTTTTTTTATGGTTTCCTTTGCTGTGAAAAGCTTGTCCATTGGATAAGGTCCCATTGGTTTATTTTTACCTTTATTTCCGTTACTTTGGGAGACTGACCTGAGAAAATATTTGTAAGGTTGATCTCAGAGAATGTTTTACCTATGTTCTCTTCCAGGAGTTTGATGGTGTCTTGTTTTATTTTTAAGTCTATAAGCCATTTTGAGTTTATTTTTGTGCATAGTGTGAGGGTGTGTTCTCATTTCACTGATGTGCATGCAGCTGTCCAGGTTTCCCAGCAATACTTGCTGAAAAGATTGTCTTTTTCCCATTTTATGTTCTTGTCTCCTTTATCAAAGATTAATTGACCATAGGTGTCTGGGTTTATTTCTGGGTTCTCTCTTCTGTTCCATTGGTCTGTCTGTCTGTTTTGGTACCAGTACCACACTGTCTCGATAACTGTGGCTTTGTAATATTGCCTGATGTATGGGAGAGTTATGCCTCCTGCTTGGTTTTTGTTCCTCAGGATTGCTTTGGCAATTCTGGGTCTTTTGTGGTTCCATATAAATTTTTGGATTGTTTGTTCTAATTCTGTGAAAAAATGTCATGGGTCATTTGATAGGGATTGCCTTGAATCTGTAGATCGCTTTGGGTAGTATGGCCATTTTTACAATATTAATTTTTCCAACCCAGAAGCATGGAATATCTTTCCATTTCTTTACATCTTCTTTAATTTCTTTGATTAATGTTTTATAGTTCTCAGCATCTAAGTCTTTCACCTCCTTGGTCAGGTGTATACCCAGGTATTTGATTTTTTGGGGTGCAATTTTAAAGGGTATTGTATTTTTGCATTCCTTTTCTAATATTTCATTGTTAATATACAGAAACGTGGCTGATTTCTGAATGTTAATCTTATATCCTGCTGCTTTGCTGAATTTGTTGATCAGTTCAAGTAGTTTTGGGGTTGAGTCCTTAGGGTTTTCTATATATGGTATCATGTCATCTGCATACAGTGACAGTTTTACCTCTTCCCTTCCTATTTGGATGCCTTTTATTTCTTTTGTTTGTCTGATTGCTGTGGCTAGGACTTCCAATACTATGTTGAGTAACAGTGGCAAGAGTGGGCATCTTTGTCTTATTCCCAATTTTAGTGGGAAGGCTTTCAGCTTTTCTCCATTGAGTATTCTATTTGCTCTGTGTTTGTCATAAATGGCTTTGATTACGTTAAGGAATGTTCCCTTTATACCCACTTTGGTGAGAGATTTGATCATGAATGGATGTTGTACTTTGTCAAATGCTTTTTCTGCATCTGTTGAGATGATAATGTGGTTTTTTACTTTTCTTTTGTTAATGTGGTGTATGATGTTGATTGGTTTGTGTGTGTTGAACCATCCTTGTGAACCTGGGATGAATCCCACCTGGTCGTGGTGTACAGTCTTTTTTATATGTTGTTGGATTTGGGTGGCTAAAATTTGTTGAGAATTTTTGTGTCCATATTTATCAAAGATATTGGCCTATAGTTTTCTTTTTTGGTGGTATCTTTGTCTGGTTTTGGTATTAGGGTGATGATGGCATCACAGAATGTCTTTGGGAGTGTTCCTTCTTCTTCAACCTTTTGGAAAAGTTTAAGGAGGATGGGTATAAGTTCCTCTTTGAATGTTTGGTAGAATTTGCATGTGAGGCCATCTAGTCCTGGACTTTTATTTGTAGGTAATGTTTTTATAACATATTCAGTTTCATTTCTGGTGATCAGTCTGCTCAGTTGATCTATTTCTTCTTGATTCGGTTTTGGTAGGCTGTAAGTCTCTAGAAAGTTGTCCATTTCTTCTAGGTTATCAAGTTTGTTGGCATATAATTGTTGGTAGTATTCTTTCATGGTTTTATGTATTTCTATAGTATCCATTGTGACTTCTCCTTTTTCATTTCTTATTTTGTTTATTTGGTTTTTTTCTCTCTTTTTGGTGGGTCTAGCCAGAGGTTTGTCAACTTTGTCTACCCCTTCAGACAACCAGCTCTTGGTTTTATTGATTTTTTTTCTATTGTTTCTTGAATCTCTATTTTATTGATTTTCTCTTTGATCTTTATGATTTCCTTCCTTCTGCTGACTTTAGGTTTTTCTTGTTTTTCTAATTCATTTAGGTCATGGTTTAAGTTGTCAGTATTCTTCTTTTTTGAGGAAGGCCTGTATTGCTATGAATTTCCCTCTGAGCACTGCTTTTGCAGCATCCCAGAGATTTGGAGTGGTTGTGTCTTCATTATAATTTGTCTCGAGGTATTTTTTAATTTCCTTCTTGATTTCCTCATTGAACAATTGGGTTTTTAGTAGCATGTTGTTTAGTCTCCAGGTAGTAAGTTTTTTCTCATTTCTTTCCCTGTGGTTTATTTCTAGTTTCATGCCATTGTGGTCAGAGAAGATACCTGACATAATTTCTACACCCTTAAATTTGTTAAGGTTAGCTTTGTGCCCCAGTATGTGATCGATGCTTGAGAATGGTCCATGTGCACTTGAGAAGAATGTATATTCTGATTTTTTTGGATGTAATGTCCTGAAAATGTCAATTACTTCTAATTTTTCTATTGTTTCCTTTAGGATATCTGTTGCTTTATTGTTCTTCTGTCTAGAGGATTTGTTCATTGATGTGAGTGGGGAATTAAAGTCTCCTACTATAATTGTATTCCCATCAATGTCTCCCTTTATGTCTGTCAGTATTTGCTGCAGGTATCTAGGTGCTCTTATATTAGGGATATATATGTATTGATGATTGTAATATCCTCTTCTTGAATGGATCCTTTATCTGTTAAATAGTGTCCTTCTTTGTCTTTCTTGATAGCCTTCATTTTAAAGTCTATTTTGTCTGATACTTTTCTGTCTTGTCCATTGGCATGAAATATCTTTTCCCATCCCCTCACTTTCAATCTGTATGTGTCCTTTTCCTTAAGGTGAGTTTCTTGTAGGCAGCAGATTGAAGGTTTTTGCTTTTTTATCTGGTCTGCCACTCCGTGTCTTTTGATTGGAGCATTCAGTCCATTGACATTTAAGGTAATTATTGATAGATGTGTATTTATTGCCATTTTAAACCTTGTTTTCCAGTTGACTCTATGTTTCTCTTCTTTTCTTTTTTTGGTTGGATGGTTTCCATTTATTTTATGCTTGAGTACTTTTCAGTTTTTGTGAATATAATGTTTGGTTTTGATTTGTGGTTACCCTGTTTTTTAAGTATGTTAACCCCTTCCTATATCTGCTTACTTTAGCCTGATAATCATATAGGCTCAAACACATCATTAAAATAAAAAAAGAATCTATTTTTTTTTTACTTCCCTTGCCCATATTGTATGATTTTGATGTCTTTTTTTGTTTTTTCTTTTTTTAACATCTTCATGTTTGGATCTATATGCTGGCTTATTTAAGTGACTGCTTTCCAATTGTGGTTTCCTCCATCCTAGTTTTTCTTTCCTTTTTTTTCTCTTTAGAGAAGCACTTTCAGTATTTCTTTTAGAATGGGTTTTGTATTGCTGTACTCTTTCAGCTTTTGTTTGTTGGATAAATTCTTTATTTCCCCTTCTATTTTAAATGATATTCTTGCTGGATAGAGTGTTCTAGGTTGCATATTTTTTCCTTTCAGCATTTTAAATATATCTTGCCACTCCCTTCTGGCCTGTAGTGTTTCTGTAGAGAAATCAGCTGATAGCATTATTGGGGTTCCCTTATAATTAATGCTTTGCTTTTCTCTTTCTGCCTTTAGAATCCTCTCTTTATCTTTAACTTTTGCCATTTTTATTATAAAATGTCTTGGTTTGGGTCTGTTTGGGTTCAACTTGCTTGGGGCCCTCTGTGCTTCCTGTATCTTGATATAAGTACCCTTTAGATTTGGAAAGTTTTCAGCCATAATTTCTTCAAATATATTTTCAATCCCCTTTTGTTTTTTTTTTTCTCCTTCTGGAATTCCTATTATGCATAGATTGTCCTGCTTTATATTATCTATAGATCTCTTATATTGCTTTCATGTTTTCTTTTAATTTGGTTTTCTGTCTGCTGTCCTGTTTGGGTGATTTCCATTATTCTATCTTCCGCATCACTAATTCATTCATCTGCATTACTCATTCTGGTCTCTATTGCCTCTAACTCAGTTTGCATCTTTGCAAATACATTTTCTAATTTTTCTATATTCTTCCTTCTATTTTCTAGTTCCTTTGTAAAGGAATCTGCATCACTTTTTATCTCCACTCTTAATTCATTGATATTCAGCCTTAATTCCTTCAGTATTTTCACTGTCTCCCTTTTGAACTCAATGTCTATCAGATTGCAGAGGTCTGTTTCATTGTTTGCTACTTCAGGTGAATTCTCCTGTTGCTTTAACTAGGGATGGTTTCTGAGCTTCTTCATTTGCTTATGCTTTTCTTTTTCTGTGAGTTTAGGGAAGCCAAACTGTAGTCTTGGGGGGGCTACTTCTATGCAAGAGCACCCCTTTGCATTTTGTGGGGAGATTACTATTTATTTTTGGTGTGGGCATTTGAATATTTGCTGTATCTTTCTTTGGTGTGAGCAGGCTGTTATCCCCAGGGTTCTGAGTGTGTTTCTGGGGAGAAGGAGACAGTGGGTAGGGCTAGTAGTCAGTGCCTGGTTCCTGGGCTCTTAACAGCAGCAAAGACCTGCGGGAAGGTACCACTGGCTACTTCTAGTTGCAGGGCCCTGGGAAGTGGTAATGAGCCTTATGCAGATTGACAAGGTGCCCAGAGCATCTGGCAGTAGCAGCAGCAGGGTGTGTGAATTCCCAGAGAAATAAGAGCAATAGCAGGTAATGTGAGATTGCAGTGCCGTTCTCTGAGGTGATTGGAGCCGCAAGTGGTGCCTGTTCAGGGACCCCTAGTGGTAGTGGGCCATGTCCATCTCTGGAGTCAGTGATAACTGGTGATTTGCCCCTGCCACCTGAAGATCATGACAGCAGCACCCAGTCTCACTTAACCCACACAGGAGGTGCTACACAGTCTGCTCCTAGTTGCAGGATCCTGGGAAGTGTCCAAGATCAAGCGTGTGGGCACTGCCCAGAGCATTTGGCAGTGACAGCCACTGGGCTGGTGTGCCTCCAGGGGTTCAAGAGCAACAGTGGGTGGTGTTCGGTCATGATGCCCTCCTCTGTGGTGCCCTTGAGGTAATGGGGGCTGCAGGTGGTGCCTGTTCATGGACCCCTAGTGGTGGCAGGCCATGCCCACCTCTGGAGTCAGTGATAACTGTGGTGATTTGCCCCTGCCACCTGTAGACCATGAAAGAAATACCTTGTCCCGCTTAGCCCCCACAGAAGGTGCTGTACCAGCTGCTCCTATTTGTAGGTTCCTGGGAAGGGACAGTGATCAAGCATCTGGGCACTGCAGCAGCTGGGTGGGTGTGCTCCCAGGAGAGCAAGAGCAACGACAGGTGGTGTTCTGTCACAATGTCCTCCTCTGTGGTGCTCTTTGAGGTGGTTGGGGATGCAAGTGGTTCTCGTTCAGGGATTCCCTGTGGCAGTGGGCCATGCCTACCTCTGGAGTCAGTTTTAACTGCAGTGGTTTGCCCCTGCTACCTGCAGACCATGCAGGAAGCACCCCGTCCCACTTAACCCATGCAGGAGGTGCTGCACCAACTTCTCCTTGTTTTAGGGTCTTGGGAAGGGACAGTGATCAAGCATCTGAGTGCCACCCAGAGCATTTGGCAGTGGCAGCTGCAGGGCGGGTATGTTCCCAGGAGCATGAGAGCAACAACATGTGGTACTTGGTTGCAGTGCCCTCTTTTTTTTTTTTTTGGCCAACCCCTGAGGTGGCTGGGGCTGCAGGTGGGGCCACTCACAGGCCTCCAGTGGTGGCAGGCCACGCCTCCCTCCAGCTTCTGAGAAGACTGTCGCAGACTGTCCCTGCCACCTGTAGATCACGCAAGGGGCACCACATCGCACTTAGCCCTGTGCTGCCACCAACCCACACAAGAGGTGCCCAGCCTCCTGCAGCCTGCACAAGAAGTGACCAGTCTCCCGTAGCCTGAGCAAGTGTCTTCTTGCCACCCATAGCCTGTGCCAGAGTTACTCAACCCTCTGAGAGCCTGCATGTGTGTGTGCAGGGAGATTCCTACGGTGGTCTGCCCTTCCCCCTCTTACCCTCCCCAACAATGGCGCCTTGATTCTCCTGCAGGCCCAGACCTTCTCCCAGGTTCCCTCTGCCGTGGTGTTCCACTCCCCAGGCCATAGTACACCACTCCCCTGCCCATGGCACAAGCCCCTTAGCCTCTCAGGCTATTCCCACACAACCAACCCCGGTCCTCTCCCAAGGACTGACCTCCAGAGCCTAAGTCTCAGCACCCAGTCCCCACCAGAGTGTCTCAGGCTGTGGTGACAGAGCCGGTGGTTCAGATGATCTGTGCAGCTCTCACTCTACTTTTCCCTCCTCGGTCCAGCTGCTCTGCTTTTCTCGGCAACTTTGAGGTCCCTCCATCTTGGCTGATCTCCCCATCAGTTAGGTGGCTTCCCAGGATGTGGGTTCCTTTTCTCCTTCACAGCTCCCTCTCAGGAATGCTAGTCCTGTCCTGATTCCTTTTCTCTCTCTTTTTCTTTTGTTCTACTCAGTTATGTCAAGAGTTTCTTGCCCTCTTTGGAGGCTTAAGTTCTTCTGCCAGCATTCCCTAGATGTTCTGTGTGAGTTGTTTTACATGTGGATGTGTTTTTCTGTGGGAGAAGGTGAGCGAGACATCTTACTTCTCCGCCATCTTGATCTGCCTCCTTTTTGACTAATCTAAGAGATAACTTTTTACAGTAATAATAATAAAGCATTGAATAATTATAATATATGGATGAGAGAAATGAATAACAGCAATGCCACAATGGATGGGATAGAAGAATTAGGAAAACTCTGTTAAAGGTACCTGAACTACATAAAGTGAGATATTTCATATTTGACATATATATAAAATTGATGAGTAGAGATAGAATGAAATCACATAAAATGCTTAATTAAAACCAATGAAAGCAAAATATAAGGGAAATTTTAAAAATATAAAAAAAACCATAAATAGGCCAATTATATCAATGATTACCTTTAAAGATGGTGAAAGTAGCTAAAGACACAGCACCCAAGTATATGTAGTCTACAGGAAATCCTATTTAATTATAAAGACTTAAGTTAAAAGAATAAAGATATATAATATAGATAGGCAGGTAGGTAGATGATAGATAGAGCATGCTAACACTAAGCAAAAGAAAGCTGGAGTAACTATTTTAGACAAAGCATATTTCAGAAAAAGGAAAATGATCAGGGATAAAGTTATTACCTAATGATAAAAGGGTCCAGTATCAAAGAATATATAACCAAATATCCAAGAATATTTAACCCTAAACATGTATGTACCTAACTCAAGAACATCAAAATATGTGAGGTAAAAACTGATAGAACTGAAAGGAAAAGCGATACATGGAGTTAGCTCATTTCATGGGGTTTTTCTTGTTTTTCTTGTCAATCACATACTTCAAGCAGATGGACTGCTTTTAAGGAAGCAATGACTGAGTTGGGAGAGAAAGAGCAAAGCTATTTAATCCCCAGGATGACTATATTGGAATTGGGGGGAAATAAGCAATGGGTTTCACTAAGTCTACAGAGAATAGAGTGTCCTGCACTGGAAGCACTGGGCTCTGTCTGCCTGCAAGAATCCCAAGGCAATGCTATCTGCCTTCCTTCTTGTGGCCAAGTGGGCAGCATCCAGGAAACAACTGTAGAGTGAGGCCAACCGATGAGAAATAGGAGCAGCTTCTCTCCTGGGCTTCCTGCCCAGATCATCAGTTCCTGAAAGTACAGATGGTGCTTTACATTTTCTTAAAACATGAAGCACCAGCCTTGGTAGTCGGCTTTAGTACATGTGCCAAAATATCCTTGTTGATTATGAAGACAGAATTTGTTGTAGATTTAAGGAATTTACAGTTAGTACAACATTTTATAGCATGAGAATTCAAATGAAAAAAAATAAAACCAAGCTACTTTAAAACTAGTTGATTCTGTATTTTAAAGAAGACAAAATTAAGGCTATTCTTTATTTTTTGCTTAGTAAGTTTCTAAGTGTGGAATTTGGGGGTGAGAAAAGGGGAGAAGAACAAATATAATAATAAATATTCTGCATGATAAATGCAAAAGGCCATTATTTTATGGGCAGACTCTCATTCCACAAGTGTTATGGTCCTTAGGAAGCTGTCTCTTCTGTCATTACATCGTTAGAGTCTATCTAGATGGCAAACTTGGATACACCCTATTATATGAAAAGACTAAGCCCTCATTTCTCGAACTTTAATGTTTATTTAATTTTTATTACTCAAATGAATTTATCACATTTGTAGTTGTATAATGATCATAACAATCCAGTTTCACAGGATTTCCATCCCACAACCCAAGCACATCCCCCCACCTCCCAAACTGTCTCCTCTGGAGACCAGAAGTTTTTCAATGTCTGTGAGTCAGCATCTGCTCTGCAAAGAAGTTCAGTCTGTCCTTTTGTAAGATTCCACATGTCAGTGACAGCATTTGATATTGGTGTCTCATTGTATGGCTGACTTCACTTAGCATGATAATTTCTAGGTCCATCCATGTTGCTAAAAGTGCTGGTATTTCATTCATTTTAATGGCTGAGTAATATTCCATTGTGTATATGTACCACATCTTCTTGATCCATTCCTCTGTCAATGGACATTTAGGTTGTTCCCATGTCTTGGCTATTGAAAAGAGTGCTGCAATGAACATCGGAGTACATGTGTCTTTGCGAGTCATGGTTTTCTCTGGATGGATGCCCGGGAATGTGATTGCTGGATCAAATGGTAGTTCTATTTTTAGTTTACTGAGGAATCTCTATACTGTTTTCCACAGTGGTTGCACCAATTTACAATCCCACCAACAGTGTAATAGGGTTCCTTTTTCTCCACACCCTCTCTAGCACTTATTGTTTGTAGACTTTTTGATGGTGGCCATGCTGGTTGGTGTAAGGTGGTACCTCATCGAGGTTTTGATTTGCATTTCTCTAATACTGAGTGATGTTGAACATCTTTTCATATGGCTTTTGGCCATCTGTATGTCTTCTTTGGAGAACTGTTTAGATCTTCTGCCCATTTTTTGATGGGGCTTTTTGTTTTTTTGGTATGGAGCTGCAGAAGATGTTTATAAATTTTGGAGATTTAATCCCTTGTCAATTGATTCATTTGCAAAGATTTTCTCCCATTCTGTGGGTTGTCTTTTTGTTTTGTTTAGGGTCAAACTTTAATGTTTCATGAATCCCCCAGAGACCTTGTTAAGATATAGACTTTATACAGTAGTCCTTAGAATTATCTAAAATTCTGCATTTCTCAAGCTTCCAGGTGATGCCACAACCCTATTCCATAGGTCATACTTAGCTCTAAGTGAACTTAGAAGAAAGTCTTGGGTGGTCAGTTGCCACTGTGCAAATCTGGCAAATCTTCCTCATTTCAGTTCATGTAGCAGCTTAACAAACTCAGCTCTAGGCCATCCTCTACCTTATGTACAGATATGAAGGTCCTGCTCAGAATTCTTGAGTCTTCAAGATAAAAGTGATAACAGAGTTCTAGTTTAATCCCTTAGTTTTATATAGATTGGAATTCTAATCTCCTGAGGGTTAAATAATTTGTGCTTCATCACATAACTATTTAAACATATGGTCAGGGTTCCAATAGTGGTTTTCTGGCCACTGCCCTTTACTTGCCTCATATAAGACAGGAAATCAGCCTACTATAGAAGATATGAGGACAGGACACAGCATGAACAGTGAAGGCGTCAGAAAAGTTGGATGGGAAAAACATGGATAATAAAAGCAATACAGGTTCAATGAGTAAATCTATAAAAGACCATATACAACAAAGTTCAGTATAGAGATAGCTGTTTTAATATTGATATAATGGTATTTTAGGAGACAACACATCAAATAGGGTCATTTTCACTAGGATAGGGTATATAGGACATAAGTCAGAAGCATTGGGAGCTCCTTTCTTCCTTATGGGGTGACTGGTCTAGGTTTAGGTCTCAGGCAAAATTGCCTTTCAAACTTGCTTTTTCCTTTATTATACTAGGTCACATCCTGACTTAGAAGCCTCGTGGGTTCAGGTTAGTACTAAGGATTCCATTATTGCCCTCTTACTGAATTGTGTAATGATTAAGGGAAAACATGTCTTTGTCAGGTAAACCCAACCCAAGTCCCTTAGGCAGTAGGTTGAAAGGCATGGAATATAGGCCAGCAAAGCCCAAGCAGAATCAGTCAAGAGGTCCCCAGTAGTGCCAACTCTCACCATGGGCTTCTTGAGTCCATCTCTTTGTGATCTTAAGGTTATATATATTCAGCCCAATGTTGGCTTTCTACCTCCCCTCCAACTCTTCCTCCTATCTAAAAATAGAAAACTATATATCTTAAAAGCCTAATCCTGAGAAGTATATAAAAACAATCAACAAATAAAATACAGAGAATTCTCTAATCAGGCACTCCCTGAACATCAACCTGCAGCCTTTAGTCTAGAGTCCATGTCACCCATTGTTCATGTTGTCTCTCTAGGAAAACCTATGAGGAACATTATTGCCTATGAATGCTTTGAAGTCCTCCAAGAATGGGAACAGGTTCCAAAGGGAACCCAGAATAGAGAGGCAAGGTGGGGTGGATATCCACTACTTTTAGGACAAGAAGTAAAATACAAAAATACATCACAGCACGAGAGAGGGCAGAGGAAAAGGCGGTAGCATAGAAGAGGCACTTGTTTTTCTGGATGGTATCTTCAGAGGGCAAAGACGGAAGGATCCACGGGTGATTTTAGGAAAGCGATTGCATTTTTCACAAGCAAGTGCCTGACAGAGCCTGTTAGGAGGAGAAAATAAGAATTAAGGCTGAGGGACAGCAAGGACAGGCCATGCTCTTCTCCCAGTCTCCTCCAAACCCCAGATCATCTCTCCTGAACCCTGCTTATCTTTCTTTAATACCCCTGACTTTTCTTTCCCTACTTCCCAGATTCCCTTTCATCTTTTCCATCTCCAGAAATATTCAGTAGCAGTGAGATAATAAACATCCAAGGAGTAAAGGCTCCAAGTCCCATCCTAGAGTATACATAATACTGAAACAATGAGAATAAATGCCACCTCATGTCCTTCCCAGTTCACATGTCCCATTCCCTCCTTACCTCCTCCAGCCCCCCAATTTCAGGTGGCACCCTCATCCAAGGAAGGAACTACCCTAGAGACCAGGAAAGGTCTGAACCAGGATGGTCAGGGGAGGGGATTACAGGGACCCTCCCTTGGCAACCTTCTATCAGGCCTGGGGGCTCAGTACCTGGGACGATGGCTAGCTTCCTCAGGACGGAAGGAGATGGGTTCTTAGGATTGTGTTCCTACCTGCATGGTTGTGAATCCAGGCCACCGCCTTCCTTTCCAGAAGCTCCCACTCACACTTCAAGTCCTGACCATTGGCATGCAGCCAGAGCACCGCCAGGGCTGTGGCCCAGCTTGTTAAATCAGCATTCTGTACAACAGACAGAGACGTCTCTGAAGTCCCCAGGCTGGCAGGAAGCCCCTCCAGGGCATGTAAAAACTCCATTCCTTCTTCACTTATATGTCCCAAAAAGTTACCAAATGTTATTACCTGGTCTTTCTTTACCTCATCTACCAGGCCCTGGACCTTAGGGATAGAAAGATTCTAAGTTTTAAATCTAGTGAAACCACTGGGACAGTGCTTGAAATTCGTAAAACACCCCATTATATATCATCCAGCAGTGATATGAGAAACATGCGTAGTTGCTTTATATTTTCTAAAGTATCTTCATGTATTTTTATTTGAACCCTCACCAAAACAAAATTCCCAAATGAGGAATTATCAATAACTTTATTTTTTAGAGAGAAAACTGATTTGTATAAAAGCGAAGTGATTTGCCCAAAGTCAGCCTTCTAGCAAATGACAGAGCTGGGACTGGAGGCCATGTTGACTTGAGTTAGTCATACTGTTCATATTGTTCAGTAGAAAGTCTCAGCCACAGAACAGGAAAAAAGCCTCTCATGAGTTTTTACCCACAGCTCCTAAATTCAGTTTTTCAAGACAACAGATCAAGGAAAATTCCTCTTTTATATCCTGACTTGGAAAATTTGGAAATAGCTGTCACATCTGCTCTGAGTAGTCTCGTTTCAGACCAAAATTCTCAGTCCCCTTAGTTTGTCCATAAGGGAAATGCACATGTCCAAAGCAGTAGGAAACCCCATGCTTGTTCTCCTAGCCTAGAAACCCTCACAGTGATGTTTAAAATAGATCACCTTAAATGGAGGTAAAAGCACTGGTACTTCTAAAATTCTATGACTACAACCCCCCAATTCTCCACATATAGCTTTTCTGACAACCCTGCTGCCCTCCACCACTTCAAACATGCTGATTCACATTAAGTTTGTCATCATCTAAGCTTTTATAAATGACTGCCCTTAAGTTATTTTGCTTCTGTTCTCCACTTGTGTTTTTGGAGATTTAGAAGCAATTTATTTGGGGATCCTTACTTTCTTGTCTAAAACGCTGTTCTCCCAGTTTTGTTGTATATAAACAGCATCAATCTCCAACTTCATTGAGAATATGGACCTTCAGGGAATTCAGAGGCTGGTGAGTTTAAAATCAGCTTCTGGCGTTGCTGTGGCTATGGCTGTGGCTGGCAGCTATAGCTCCAGTTAGACCCCTAGCCTGGGAACCTCCATATGTCACGGGTACAGCCCTAAAAAGAAAAAGAAAAAGAAAAAAAAAGTTAGCTTCAAGGAAGCTCCTATTGTGGTTCAGCAGTAACAAACCCAACTAGTATCCATGAGGATGCAGGTTCGATCCCTGGCCTCACACAGTGGGTTAAGGATCCAGCATTGCCATGAGCTGTGGTGTAGGTTGCAGACGTGGCTCAGATCCTGCGTTACTGTGGCATAGGCTTTAGCCTGGCAGGGGCAGCTCCAACTTGACCCCTAGCCTGGGAACTTCCACATGCTGTAGGTGTGGCCCTAAAAAAAAAAAAGAAAAAAAGTCAGTTTCAAGTTTGAAAAATTTATTATTCAATATTATGGGTTTTCATCTAGTCTGTACTCAGTCCATAAACTCACCATTAAAAAATTCAAATTCCTTATTGAAGGAATTTTCTTGATTTATTGGCCCAGTTGCCATGTCAAGGAAGAGAATGTTAGTCTGACATGTCTTATTCTCAATGAAACTGAGCTGAAACTTCATAATCCTCATATATTTTCTATTTATAAATTATCCTTTTAATTATGTGTTCTAGAATAATATTTTTCAATATAAATATAATGCTAGATACATATACAAATACCCTAGCAGCCATGTCTTAAAATGTAAAAATAAAGAGGTACAATGATTTTACTAATATGTTGTATTTCACCTAATACATTCAAAATATTATTTTAGCATGTAATCAGTATAAACATAATTATTGATAATAATTATTGTTAGGTCTTTGAAATCAGTTTGTATTTCACAACTATCGCACATCTCAGTTCAGTAAAAAAATTTAATTCCTCATTTGCATTTGTCACATTTCAAGTACTCAATATCTGTATGTGACTAGTAGGTCTTCATTGGATGATACAGTTGTAGAATATCTGAAGTTTATTTAATCATCTTCCACATTTTGAAAATTCAGAATGACACTTGCCCTTCAGGCTTCTGGCATTTGTCTCATTTAATAATCTCTCAATTCAAAGATTTAGTAAATTACCTTGAAATTCTGGAATGTACTTTGTCCTCATCAGCATACTTAAACACATTTGAAATAATAAGGTTGTCCCTATTAATACTTTACCTATCCTGACTTTGGTGAAATTTTGTTTATTTCTGAATCACTCTCTTTAACATAATGAGCAGGAGGAATGTGGGTTCTGAAGACAGATAATCCTAAATTGAAACTAGCTTGGCCGCTGACTAGGTGAGTAACTCAGAGACATTAACATACTTCTCTGGGCTTTAGTTTCTTTCTTTTTTTGTCTTTTTTTTTTTTTGCTATTTCTTGGGCCACTCCTGCGGCACATGGAGGTTCCCAGGCTAGGGGTCCAATCGGAGCTGTAGCCACCGGCCGACGCCAGAGCCACAGCAACGCGGGATCCAAGCCGCGTCTGCAACCTACACCACAGCTCACGGCAACGCCGGATCGTTAACCCACTGAGCAAGGGCAGGGACCGAAGCCGCAACCTCATGGTTCCTAGTTGGATTTGTTAACCACTGCACCACGACGGGAACTCCTGGGCTTTAGTTTCTTCATCTATTAACAGCAACTTGTGTAGGGTTTACCCTATTTAATTGCTGTGTTGAAAAAATAAGATCATGGATGTTAAGTGCATAGCACACAGCCTGGCACAAAGTAATAAATATTAGTAATGATAACTAAGATGATTGTCAGGGAATGTAGTTAAAAGTAGAAGAGGCTTTTTATTTTCCCTTTGTCATTCTTCAACTCTAAACCATCAACTCCTTCTAGCCAGACCATCAATTCCTTGTTCTTTCTGCTCTAACATAGCCAGGAAAATATTCAACCTCTATTTATTAGAAATTAATTTAGTCTATGGCCTCCTGTATTCTCCTTCCTCAGGTGAGTCATGATTCACCCCAATTCTCGTTAGTGACCCCCCAACCCTTCAAAAATATACTCCTTTTTTTCTTCTCTAAATCTCACCTTGATAGTGAATGCATCCCGTATGTCTTGTAACTTCATGCCCAGGACGATGGCCAGACCTTCACACAGATCCCAGGAACCATCTGCCTTTTGGAGGGAAATCAGCTGCACAAGATAATTTTCTCCAAAGACTTTGGGAAGGAAAAAAGAGAGGATAGATAAATTATGGAGCTTCTGGCCCCTTCACATACCTGAGAGAGACAGGTCTGAATTCAGAGGTGGGACGGAGCAAGGGCTCAGCACTGACAAGATCCCACCAAGACCCCCATTTCATTCCTTCCTCCAGGATACACACACTTTCTCTGTAACAAGTAGACCACTGAGGTAATGTTCTGACTTTAGCGAAGCTGCCCCTAAAAATGCAGCCATAAAGGAGAGATATGGGGAACCAAAGACCCCTATGGTGGTACTATTTAAACTCTCATCCAGTCTTGTTTTAAATGTGCCTTAAAACTTTGGGTATATTAAAAAATTCTAGGCAAATAAAGCTTAGATTTTAATTATCAAAACTTTCAAAAGAAGCAGCTATAAAGGAAGCTCTCAACAGTCTACCTCAAAGAGTAGTCTAGCATCCAGTCCTGGTGGCATGAAAATTGCTTAAAGACCACACAATTTTCATAGACAGTACCTCACATCTGGCTATCAGATAAGATGATGTACTTAGAACATCTTAGAAATTAATTGGCAAGAAAAACTGTAACTCAAAAAACAATTTAATGGGAAAAAAAATCTAAGGCTCTGAATTTCAAGTCTTAGTTTGATTGATTCTCTGCTCTGTTAACACTCAAAATGTAGTAGTTCTTTAACTAATGGGCATCTTGGCCTTCTCTTTAAATTGGAGATAAATAGATGAGTGCCTCACACATGAGAGAGAATGTAAAGTCCCTGGAACTGTCTCCTTACAGATATTAGTTGCTAATTAATTCATAAAAACCACCAGCATTATGCTGTAATTTTTCTTTCTACTTCAGAAAGAGGATTCATGAAAGAGAAAGTTCAATGAAGGGTTATCTAAGTTACTGAGATGTTAGGAGAACATAGAAAACCAATGCAAACTGAGAAACTACTCTGGGGATAACACTGAGAAAGTTCTCCTGACAATGGAAGGAGCTGACTCTGAGAAGTGAATTAATTTTCCTAAAACCCCACAGCATTTGGAAGCACAGAGATCTGAATCCACCTTAGACCCTGAAGCCCTCCCTTTAATTAGCCTAATGAGAATAAGTTGAGAGGAGGTGGAAAGGAAGATGTTTAAACAATGAAATAAATGTACAGCACAGACTCTTGCCACAACCACTAGAGACTAGAAAGACTCTGCCTTTAAGCCTATGTTAGTAGAAGCCCCCCCCCCATGGTGACACGTACTTAGACTCCATTTGCCATGTACATGAGAAGTGTAGCTGCTTGGGACATAAGGCAGTGACCAAGGAACACCCTTTGGTTGCAGTCGCCAGACAGCATCAAGAAGATTTATCTGTGAACTCAACCTGTAACAGGATGACCAGTGTAGCAGGTAGCCTGAACACAGCAAGTTCTGTAAGAGAAGGCCCCAGACTGAAGGGATATGAGCTGGGATGGCAAAAGCGGTTTGTTTAACGAGGGCTCAACCCAGACTCCACTGGGTAAGTTTCAGGGTCTATACTGTAGGCTAATCAAGCTGGGCTGATTATGGCAAATGTAGAAACTGGATAAATCTCACCCTCTGATGTTTTTCAAACAGATTACCTCATGGATAGAGAAAGCCACAGGATAGCAGAGCGTTGGAGATTAGTGCTTTAGTCCCCAAAGACCAGAGGATAGAACTGAGGCCCCTCTCACCTGGATGGTGAGTTTCCAAGTTGGTCCTTTTGTTGGAAGAATGAGCCCTTTCCAGCTCAGGAGAGGTCTCTTTGAGAGACAGGCCTTTCTTCTTTTGTCTATGACCAAGAGCGTGGGATCTGTCTAGTCCTATATGTGTGGTAAACAAACACTGGTGAGAAAAAGTCCCTGAATCATGCTCACCTAAAGAGAACAGGATCTTGTTAGTCAGGGACCTACGGGTACCATGACCATTCTGCTGGTGTGACATGCTCGAGTAATGAGTGATCATCGTGGGCTCAGATGCAGGAAGACGGTAGTAGGACGAGGCCTTTGAACGAGCTGAAAAACACCAACACATACATTGAGACAGAGGCACCCTCTGTTCTCTGTTGTAGCCAAAGACCCTGATAATTTGAAACACAAACCCTCATATCCCTGTCAGCTCAGCCACTATCTTTACTGGGCATGTTTTCTTCTTCCATGAGCCTACCTCCTGTTCGCACGCTCACCCTCTGTGTCTTCTGGAACCCTCACTACATGACAGTACATGAGTGATCCTTCCTGCATCTTTAGTTTCATCACAGGAGGTTTCTTCCAATGGCAGTTGCTCAAGGTACCACACCCCCAGTTCCCAGGTTCAAGCCCAGTTGCTGCATCTAGATCATTAGGCCCCTACCCTCACCTGGATTACCTTCTTAATATCCTCACTGTTGTCAACCTGCAACCTCTTTGTCACTTCCCATCATTCACAGAAGTGTCTGAAAGCTAGAGCACAGGCTTCCACTTCATTACAAGGCCTGCAATCGCCTTAAGAGATCCCAGTACCCATGCAGATAACCCATCCAACACTAATTCAAAGACTCTTGACTTCCTTAAATCAAACAGCTTCAGCCTTCCTTCTATTTCACCGTTCCCTCCCAAGCTGGGATCTTGTTATCAAGCAGATGGTTCCACCTGTAAAGAATAAGCTGAAAAAATAAATCCTATTTTTAAAATATGGTATCCCCTTTTTCTGTCTTTCTAACATAGAGTCCTATTGCACATGGTCTTTAACCCTATCCCGATTCTAAATCTTTGTTTCCTCCGTTTGTTGTTCTTATATATCAATTTCCTTCTATCTTTGCTTTCTTCTCTATTTAGCCTAAATCTCAGGTCCAGCACTTTCTATATCAACTTCCTTCTTTCTTTTCTTTCTTCTCTATTTAGCCTAATTCTCAAGTCCACTCTCATCAACATCTTCAGTTCCATGTCCCTGATTTCCTTTTCATCATTCTCATCTGACAAAGCCCAAGCCTCAAAAGCCAACACACTATCCCCTCCATTCTTATCAACCAAAGCTGCTGAGAACTGCTGAAATGAATCACATAAACTGTGATTCCCCTTAGTAGTTTGACGCCACTAAAAAAGGTAAAGTATCAAAACTAAACTGGACTCTCAACATTCCCTGACAAGGGCTCTATTTCTCTCTGGGTATTTCATTCTTCAGTTGTCCACAAGGAGAGTTCAAACTCTTTCCCCAAATTCTCTACCACTTCTACTCCCATATGTATTAGCTAATCTTGAATTATGGAAAAAAATCCCTAAAAAGACAAAAAAAAAAAAACCCTCTACCTTAAAAAGACCAAAAAAATGATAGAAAAACTATCATCCAGAACTCTAAAAATTTGCCTCTCAGTCTATGACCAAAAAAACTACTCCCATCACCTTTCCTCCACATCCCAGCAATACTGAGAGAATGTCCTAATACTTGTCCTATTAAAGGGTAATCCCTCCAGTGCTTCCCTAGGTTTCATCCTCTCTCATTTCCTCAATCACCTTTTTCAATAACCTACCTTTTTCTTCCGCAATATTGTCAGCCTTCTCTACGTGCACCTTTCTGTTACAGTTACAACATGCTCAAATCGCTCCTGTTCTGAAATATTAAAGAAATATAACACAGAAAAACCCACCTCAACTTTACAATGTCCGCCATAGATACCACTCTCTGTTCCTTACCTTTTATAGTGTAACATTTATAAAAAGTGTCTATACAAACTGCCCCTCATACCCCACCTTCTATTTATTCTTTTTAAAATTACTATATATGTTTTAGGTATACAGCATTATTGTTTATCATCTGTGGACACTCCAAAGTGATCACCACTAGTCAACTTACCATTCATTACCATACAGTTGACCCAACCCATTTCACCCAACTCCCATGCCCCTTCCCCTCTAGTAACCATTATGTCTGATTTTTGGAAAATGTGTTTGGAAGGTTTCCATTCTCTTTAAGTTTTGGAGGAGTCTGAGAAAGATAGGTGTTAAATCTTGAATGTTTTGTAGAAATTGTCACTGAAGCCATCTGGTCCAGGGCTTTTGTTTGTTGGGACATTTTTTCATTACTCCTTACTAGTAATTGGTCTATTCAGGTTTTATATTTTCTTCATTATTCAGTTTTGGAAAGTTTGTATGTTTCTAAGAATTTATCCATGTCTTCTAGGTTGCCCAGTACGTTAGAGTATAACTGTGAGAGTGGTTTCTTATGAGTCTTTGTATTTCTGTGGTTCTCTGATTATATTTATTTGAGTCCTCTTTCCTTCTAGGTTAGTCTAGCTAAAGGTTTGTCAATTTTGTTTATCTTTGCAAAAAACATCCTCATTAGTTTCAGTGATCATTTCTATTGTTTTATTTTTTAGTCTCTATTTCATTTATTTCTGCTCTGATCTTTATTATTTCCTTCTTTCTACTAAATTTGGGCTTCTTTTGCTCTTTTTTCCTAGTTCTTTTAGGCGTAAGGTTAATTATTGGAATTTTTCTTGTTTCTTGAAGTGAGTATGTATTGCTATGAACTTCCCTCTTAGAACCGTTTTTGCTGTATCCTATAGATTTTAGATTTTTCAGTACATAAAAATATGTATTTGTTTTCATATGTCTCTAGGTATTTTTTATTTCTCCTTTGATTTCTTCAGTGACCCATTGGTGGCTCAGTGGCATGTTGTTAAATTTGGAGGTTTTATCCCTTTTTTTCTTGTAACTGGTTTCTACTTTCACTTCACATTATTTTGGTTGGAAAAGATGCTTGATATCATTTCAATCTTCTTGAATTTACTGAGACTTGTTTGTGACTTAACACGTGATCTATCCCAGAGACTGTTCCATGTGCACTTGAGAAAGTTTAAGAAGGGATGTTTTCAGTCACTATTTATCCAAATCATAGTCCTGCCCATTCCCTTCTCTTCTACTTCTGAGACCACTATAATGCAAATGCTATCCTGCTTGATGTTGTCCCAAAGGTCCCTTGAGGTATTTTCACTTTTTTTTTTTTTCCATTTTGCTGCTGTGTGTAAGTTTCATTGTTTTGTCTTCCACCTCCCTGATTCATTCAGTCTTGATAAGCTCCTCTTTGAGTTCCTCCTTAGTGAACTCCTCTAGGGTATTTTTCAGTTCAGTTATAACTTTTGTTTGATACTTTCTTATATTTTCTATCTCTTTGTTGAAGTTCTGTGTTCTTCCACCCTCCCAAGTTCAGTGAGCATCTTTTTTTCCGTTACTTTGAGCTCTTTATCAAGTAGATTGCTTATATCCACTTCATTTAGTTCTTTTTCTAAGGTTTTGTCTTGTTCTTTAGATTGGAACATATTACTCTGTCTCATTTTTCCTAATTATTCGTGTTTTTTTCTATGCATTAGGTCTTGAACAAATGACCTTATTTAGGAGATATTCTATGGGGCTCATAAATGCAGTCCCACCTGGCCACCACAGCCAGGTGCTCAAAGGGTGTCCACTAAGTGGGTTGTGTGTGTCACCCTATTGTGGTAGGGTCAGAGCTGCTGCAGTGTGCTAATGGGTGGGGCTGGCTCCTGGAGCAGCTGCAAAGCTGGGCTGCAGCTGCTAAAGTGTGCTGGTGGGCAGGGCTATCATTGGCCAGCTATGAGGATTGACCAAGTCACAGATGGGCAGGGATCTCAGTGGAGCATGCCACTGGTGCTCACAGGATAGAGGGAGAATTCCCAAATTGTGCCAGCCAGCACCGTCATTATCAGGGAAGACTGAGATCATGAAAATTGCTCTTGACAGTGTCTCAGTCCTGGAGGAGCAACCCTACCGATTACTCTTTCTCCGGCAGACACTTCAGGGTTAATGAGTGGGTCCCCTTCACCTACAGTATGTGAGTTTTTCAGTCTGGTGTTTTTGTGTTGTTTTTAGATCAAGTAAGTTTTTACACAAGCCCTTTAAGAGTGTATTTTCCATTCCTTTCAGCTCTATAGTTTTTCTGGACATATTCATCAATGGTTTTCAAAGGTAGAGGCTTATCTCTCTTTTGGAGGATGTAAGGTTTCTGATGCCTGAGGTGCAGCTCAAATTCCTTGCTCTTCAGGGAGATGATCTTTACCTTTACGATCCCTCTTTGATATGGACTGCCATGGCTCAATGTGGGTTTTTCCTTGGCAAGCCTAAATCTCTGCCTTTCCTACCTGTCTTGATGTTGTCCTGTCATCCTTTGTTGTGAAGGCTTTATTCGTCTAGTTTTCAGGTCTGTTTCTGAGGGAATTACTCCATATGCAGTTGCAGATTTGTTGTGTGGAAGAAGGTGAGCTCAGGCTCTTCCTATGCTGCCACACTCTTCTCTCATTTTCTCTTCAGCACTTTGTAATATGGATTCTACCCTGATCTAAGTCAACACAATTGCTTTTAATTAGATTAGTAAGAGCTTCTTTGATATTAACCCAATAGCGTCTCTTCAGTTTTTACTTTGACTTCTCTGTGATATCTAATACTATGATAATTCCATATGAACATCACAGTTTCCTTTTGTTTTGAATATGCATTCATTTATTTTCTTCCCACTACATTTACTTTTATTCTCACATGGAACATCCTCTGCCATCCATCTCTGGATACTGGGGATTCTTCAGTGTTTTCATTTCATCTCCCTTCTCGTCTTACATAATACCTGCCCTCTGAATAACATACATCCTCATGACTTGACTTATTACCTAGATGCTAAATATTGCCAAATATGCATCTCCATTCTTGATCTCTTTTCTGAACATCAAATCCATCTAACTCCCTTTCCACAGGATATCTTTATGTAGATATTCTATAGAAATCTCAAGTTCAAAATGCTTGAAAACAATTCAACATTTCACCCTCAAACTTTCCCCAGTTATTTTGTTATTTAATTTAAATAAATGGTACCATCATCCACTCAGTGGTCCAAACAAAAATCTAGGCTGACCTTGAAGCCTGCCTCCAGATCTAGCATCCTATATGTCCCTCCAGCTGCAGAATCCTGCCCATGAAATTTCTCCATTTGATTCTAACCCTGAAGCCCCTAACATCTATAACAAGCTTGCTTGGCTTATGCCTTAGACAGCTCTAACAATCAGCATCCATTCCCTAATACTACCAAGTAGTTCATTAATCATTAGCCACTGAATTATCAATAGGATAAATCAGTTTCAAATTTAAACAATGTGACTTCTCCGTGTTTGTTTCTGTTTTAATTTTCCTTATTTTTCCCTTGGATTTTTAAAAACCTTCTTTCCAATGGAATATATTCATGTTCCTTAGGAAAGAAAAGTTAAACACTAGTCAGAATACCTAGACATGGAAGGGTTTAGGAACTCTCACAAATTTTTTCTTTTGTGCTCAGATATCCAAGTTTTCTTATTTTATATCAGTTTGAATGGGGTAAAACTCACTACATGCTCGTTTCCATGGTGTCATTGCAGTAGTGCTCAACAGAAATGGCGTTGGAATGTCACGACGAGCCAGCGGCCCCTGAACTGGCTTGTTCAGATCTTTGTTGATGGCAATGTAAGCTGTGTGGGAACTTATGACTCCACTTTCAATGCTGACTTCCAACACCTCTTTTTTATCACCTGCTGAAGTCTCCCTGAAGCCCATGTCCTTGGTCTGGAGAAAAGACTTGGCAGCAAGTCGGTGAATGGTGAAGCTGAAAGAAAAAAGTTTCCTATGATTTAGGGATAAGCACATGGGTCAGATATTCGGGGCCATCAAAATTAGGGATGGAAGGGAGGGAAAAGCCATATAAGGGGAAGGATAAAACTTAAATGGGTTGGAAAGAAGAAGCAACTGTAGAGACTCAATTAAGCCCAATGTTAAGAGAAGGAAACCAACCCCAGTGGATGGCAGAGACCAAAAAAGAAAGAAAGAAAACAGCAAAGTAAAACTGAATTCTCACTTGTCATCATACTTGGGTTGTAGAGAAAATGTCACCTTATTCTCAAAACTCTTGCCTTGTAGTGTGTACTTGAGGCAAACTTCTCCTGTTGCCTCTGCGGACTACAAATTAGAGAAGGGTAGAAATGATAGAAGGATGAGATCATCCAAAGAAAGGGTGGAATTGGGGCAGCTCCTCAACTCAACACATTAAACTTTTTGACTAAGACCCAGGCAGCCCAGGAAATCAGAGACCTGAAATGATGGAGAAGGGGGCAGGCTGGCCCCACCTGGCAAGTATAATCTTTTGATGAGGCTCTGTCAGCTTTAATGCAATTGTCTAGAGCAGAGTTTAGGGCAACAGCTACTCTGACTAGAGGAACAAACAAGGATGGGAACTCACCGGCATTGTCCCAGTCAACTGCGCATAGACGATTAATCTCTGACCCCTGAAGATGACAGTCTGTTCTGGGGAAAGCATTTTAGCAGAGAGGCCTTGAGGCAAATCACAGCTCAAAGAAACATCCTCTACCACAGGTTGTAGAGAACGTTTCAGGGCTCTAAGAGCCTGGTGGAGGAAGAGAACAGAATAATCACAAAAAAGAAAGGCAACAATAATACTAATAGAATATCATGTAAAAAGTGCTATGCAACACAAGGCATGTGATGCCTATTCCTTAACACTATTCCAGGAGACAGGCATTATTACTCTTGCTTTACAGATGAGGAAACCAAAGCTGAGAGATTTAATAATATAATTTTAAAGGAAGGAAGGAAATGTCTTAGAAAGGAGACCCTGGAGAAGTGGGGATTAGATAAGGGATCTGGGAAAGAGGAATTTGGAAGTAGAACTAGAGGTGGAAGATGCCTTCCCTTGTGCATATTAATCAAATGGAATATCAGTCTTCCATCTTTTCCAACCTATTAGACATATTACAGTTCTCCCTTCTTTTCTTTGTAGCATTTGCATGGAGGATAGGATATAGTACCAAAGGAGGTCCTGAAGTACACACCTAGAATCTCAATCATGACACTCAAAATTCTTAGTTTCTCTGCTTCTGGTCTTAAACGCAAAGCCCTAACTTCCAGCATCTTGTCTCTAGGCTTCCAACTTCTAGAACCAGATGTCATTTCCTCAGAAACTATACTGGACTCCTTTTTCATAAGGCTAAAAGTAGCTTCAACTAAGTACACAGCCCAAGGCTTGGGGATGTAAGAAAAAGAATCCTGGTGGCAAGTTGTTGCCTCTGCCCTTGCAGTAGTGCCCCCACCCCACTCCACACTCTCCCTGGATCATCACCTTGAACCACAAGGCCTGCCCCTCACCTTGGCCTGCATCCTCTCCTTGCCTATGATAAATTCTGAAGTACCCCGTGAAACCCGGGCAATGCCTTTTATTAGGCTAGTGGAAGCTCCTTCTCCAATACCAAATGAAAAACATCTGTAATTATAAAAAGACGTTAGAGACAGACAATAAATATTAATACATAATAGTCAAAAATACATAAAGCAAGTCTTCTTCCTTGACCAAAAGTGTAGCAGTTACCATTTATTAAGCACATTCTACATATCAGGAGGCCAAATGCCTTAAATTAATAATGTAGTTAAACCATCCCAAGGTTCCTAAGAAGTAGGATGATGCTTCAATTTGGAGATAAGGAACTGAGAGGCCCAAAAGAATTTAAGAAATATGTCTAAGACCACACACTGACTAAATGGCAGAAGTGGCATTTGATCACTAGTCTGATGGCAAGATGCCATATAATAATGCTAGTATTATAATAGCATTAACCATTATATATTGTTCTGATTCTAGAAGCAGAAAAAAAATAAGAGGACTATCTCCCCACCAATTATTTTAATAATAAATCCAAAGAATGAGTTAATCAGAAAGCAGAAGAATTAGGAAAAAACAGCAGTGCTTGACTAACATTGTGCTGGAACCACATCTGCCCTTGCAAGGCTAGACTTAAGACGGTGGAAAAGAGTGCTTCCTACTCCTCTAATCAGAAGGTTCTCCCCCTGCCCTAGTCCATGTGCACCAAATAGCTTCTTAATCACAATTTGGATTCTCACATAGAACTGTCTTAAGCAAAGAATATGTTGATAATACGAATACAAGCATTTTTTTAAAGGCATGACAAAAATAGTTTTCATTGTAAATTAACACTCTGTAATTTTGGCTTACACATCAGTCTCCTTTCAACTGGGTTAGTGTGAGTCATCATCCCTGAGCCTAGTGACATCAGCATCAGGATTAATGTTCTAAACTAGTAGGGCTAAGAGCCTGACTTCTAATTATAGTAACCTAACTTTGTTAATGTCCCCAAGAAACCAAAGCCTGCCAGCATCTTGATTATCATCAAATTTCCAACATGATGTCTGAATTGTAGCCTATGTTCTTTATGGCTTATAAAGGGCTTTTATGGGAGTTCCCTTGTGACACAGCAGGTTAAGGACCCACCGTTGTCACTACAGTGACTTGGGTTGCTGCTGTGGCGTGGGTTTGATCCCTGCCTGGGAACTTCTGCACGTCACAGGTGTGGCCAAAAAAATAAAATAAATTAAAGGGCTTTTATGTATATGTTTAAGTGTTTTGAGTATAAAACAAAAGATAAATACTATTTCTTTTCTTTTTTTTTTTTTTGTCTTTTTAGGGCCACACCCGCGACACATGGAGATTCCCAGGCTAGGGGTCTAATCAGAGCTATAGCCGCTGGCCTATGCCAGATCCACAGCAATGCCAGATCCGAGCCACATCTGCAATCTACACCACAGCTCACAGCAATGCCAGATCCTTAACCCACTGAGTAAGGCCACGGATCAAACTTGAAACCTCATGATTCCTAGTCAGATTCATTTTCACTGCGCTACGACGGGAACTCCAAGCGCTATTTCTTGATGGTTAACTATGTCTAGAACTTAAATGCTTCAAGTGGATGATAACAAGAAAGATAATAATTACAATAATGGCAAAAATTTATATAGCACTTATTTTTTGTCAAGCACAGTCCCTAACACTTTATGTAGGTATAGTCTTTTAACCATTAAAATAAACCTGTAAGTACTAGTATTATGTCCATTTATGACTGAAGAAACTGAGGCTTAGAGGGTTCAGTTGATTTCTCCAAACATTCTGTAACCACTGACAGTAATAATATTTGAGCAATAATCATCTGTAAATGCTAAAACTACTGAGTAAACATTTTCTGAGAAAAAGGTATTTACAAAGTTTCAAAGTTATCCACCAGACACCACTTTTAACTAAGTGATCAAATTTGTACCAGGTCCATTGTTGCTTTTGAAATATTTCTTCCAAAAATATTTAATATTAATCTAAACTTGAATTTAAATAGTCAAAGATAAATTGAAATACTACAAAAATAACTAGTGAGTACTCTTTTAAAATGTCAATGTCACAAAAGATAATGGGAGTTTCCATTGTGGCTCAGCAGGTTAAGAACCCAGCTAGTATCCATGAGGATGCAGGTTCAATCCCTGGCACACTCAGTGGATTAAGGATCCGGTGTTACCACAAGCTTTGGCATAGGTCGCAGATGTAGCTTGGATCTGGCATTACTGTGGCTGTGGTGCAGGCTCCAGCTGCAGCTCTGATTCATCCCCTAGGCTGGGAACTTCCATATGCCTCAGGTGCAGTCCTAAAAGTAAAAAATAAATAAATAAAAACAAAAGATGATTAAAAGCTGAGAAACTACCCCACAATAAAAAAGACTAAAAAGACATAACAACTAAATAAAATACTTGTTCTTAGATTTGCCCCTGGAATAAAAGCAAACAAAAATCTATAAAGGACATTATTAGAAAATTTGGCAAATATGGCCTGAATTTAGATAATGGTATTATGTCAAAATTAAATATCCTGAATTTAGTAGTTTTATTGTGGTTGTTTATATTAATGTCCTAGTTCTAAAAAGTTGAATGCACAATTGTTTGTATATGAGGGGTTTTGATATCTGTGGCTTGTTCTCGAATATTTCAGACAAAAAAAATATGAAGTAAATATGGTAAAATGTTGATAACTGGTGGACCTGGATAAAAGGTATAAGTGTCTATTGTTTTATTCTTGCAATTTCTCTATTGGTTTGGATTAAATTTTTTAAATAAAATATTAGAAAACACATTTAGAAAAATGAAGAAAGACCTAAATAAAATAAAGGACATATCATGTAAATATATTGGAGTGTTTAATATACTAAATTATACAAGTACTAAATTTTCCCAAAACCAATCTCTAAAGACAATACAATTCTAATCAATATCCTAACAGATTTCCTTTTTTTGGTAAAAACTGATAAGCTGATTATAAACTACAAAAAGTCAAAAATGCCTAAGATAGCCTTGAAAAAGAACAAAATTTAAATCAGGATTTATCAGAAAGTAACATTAATTTATATAGTGTATCACTGGCACATGTCTAGATAAAGAAACCAATGGAATGGAACAAAGGATCCACAAACAATCCCCACATGTATAGATGCTTATTTGTGACAAAAATGGCACTGCACATCAGTGAAGAACCAAGTTTATAATAAAATGTACAAGATGTACAAGGCCAATATGATATCCACATTAGAAAAAAAATCTGGAGCTCTTGCTGTGGTGCAATGGCATCAGCAGCATCTTGGGAGCACTGGGACGCAGATTCGATCCCTGGCCCAGCACAATGGGTTAAGGATCCAGTGTTGTTGCAGCTGTGGCTTAGTTTGCAGCTGTGGCTCTGATGTGATCCCTGGCCCAGAAGCTCCATATGCCATGGGGAAGCCAAAAAAAAAAAATTGTTTTTTGACTCCTACCTCACATAATTCACAAAAATAAATTCCAAGTAAACTGTAAATCTAACTGTAAAATACAATATAACAAAACTTACAGAAAATTACATAGGAAAATAGCTTCATGACTTTTGGTAGGAAAAGCCTTTTTAACAGAACACAAACATATACTAGCATACAGGAAAATATTTTAAAAAGTAAACTATACTAAAATTAAGAACAGCTATTAATCAAAAGAAACCATCTTGAGGGTTAAAAGGAAGGCTACCAAACATAAAATGGTATTTCTAGAATATATCAACAAAGCACTTGTACCCAGACAACAGAATAGCTCAGTTAAAAAAAAAAAAAAATCTAATAGGAAAAAAAAAATGTAAGAAAGGGACTTGAAGATCACCAAAGGACATCAAGTGGTCAATAAATATCAAAAGGCACTCAACTTGAGTAGTCACCAGGAAATGCAAATTAAAGCCATAATGAGACACTACTGCAGACCCACAAAATTAGTTAAAATTAAAAGACAAACTGTGCCAAATTTTTCATAGGTAATCCTGGTGTGTATTAAATCAGTACAATAATTTGGAAATGATTTAGGCATTCCCAAGAAATCACACAACCATGCACTGTGTATATGTGTGTGTGTAAGTGAATATACATTTATATAAATATTTATACATTCATGTATATGTATATACATGTGTATGTCCAAAAAATGCATGTACAAGAATCCAAGAATACTCCATAGAAGTATTTTTTGTTTGTTTGTTTGTTTGGGGTCACACTAGTGGCAATATGGAGGTTCCCAGGCTAGAGGCTGAATCAGAGCTGCAGCTGCCAGCCCCTACCACAGCCACAGCAATGCAGGATCTGAGCCGCATCTGTGACCTACACCATAGCTCACAGCAACACCAGATCCTTAACCCACCAAGCAAGGCCAGGGATGGAACCCACATCCTTATGGATACTAGTTGGGGCCATTATCCAGTGAGCCATGACAGGAACTCCAAGAAGTATTGTTTTTAGCAACCAAACCAAAGTCCATCAGTAGCAGAATCAGTAAGTAAATTATAATATAATCATTTCATGGAATACTATATACCAATAAAAATTATGGCTCCAATATAAAATGTGTACTAATCTCAACAAACTGCTGAGGAAAAGAAGCAAAATAGACAGAAACAAAAACCATACTGTATAACTCATTGTTTCTATTCAAAAATAAGCAAAAATCACCCATGGTGCTCTAAGTCAGGAAAGCTGTTTCCTTTGGAGAAGAAAAAGTGGGTGATGAAAAACAGGATGTGATGGAAAAGGGTATAAAAGGAGAGGTACTAGAAACTTTCTAGCTCCTGACTTGTTGATTACTCTGATAATTCTTCCAGTTGTCTACTTACAGTTGTGTAGTTTTCTGTATACATTACTTTGAAAAAAATGCTTATAGTAAAAAAAAATCTTACTGTTGAATTTTTGTTCCCTTTATGATTGAGAAAGAGCAAAAGAAAATGATTTTGATGTGCTGTTGATGTTATTTATAAAATTACTTTTTTCTTTTAGTAGAGAAGGGGAAGTATATAAAAAAATATTGTCAGCTGGTAAAACTAAAATTCTTGAATTGTTCTGTCCTCTGAAATGATTGTCAACACTGGTATCAGGTGGTACAGGGTTACATGTGACATTACTTGGGTCCTGTCACCCAGAAATCACATTCTCTTCATACCTGTGTCTTTCACGGTTGCTCCTAACTTCTCTAATTACACTAAATGTGTCAGTAACTTCTCCATCTGTGAAGACAAAAAGCTGTAGAAAGAAGACATTCATCAAGTCTCGCAGTTTATTTAAAGATACCAGCAGTTGCCCTTGAAAACCTAACAATTTTATTCCAGAGACTCTTCAGACAAGCATGAGATTTTTTTTTTTTGTCTTTTTGTCTTTTCTAGGGCTGCTCCCTCGGCATATGGAGATTCCCAGGCTAGGGGTAGAATCGGAGCTGTAGCCACCGGCCTACTCCACAGCCACAGCAACGCGGGATCCCAGCCGTGTCTGCAACCTAACCCGAGTTCACAGCAACACTGGATCCTTGACCCACTGAGCAAGGCCAGGGATCGAACCCTCAACCTCATGGTTCTTAGTCAGATTCGTTAACCACTCAGCCAGGACAGGAACTCCAGGCATGAGATTTCTTTTTTTTTTTTTGTCTTTTTGCTATTTCTTGGGCCGCTCCCACGGCATACGGAGGTTCCCAGGCTAGGGGTCGAATTGGAGCTGTAGCCACCGGCCTACGCCAGAGCCACAGCAACGCGGGATCCGAGCCACGTCTGCAACCTACACCACAGCTCACGGCAACACCGGATCGTTAACCCGATGAGCGAGGGCAGGGACCGAACCAGCAACCTCATGGTTCCTAGTCGGATTCGTTAACCACTGCGCCATGACGGGAACTCCCCAGGCATGAGATTTCTAATGTTCCACTGTCATGGGCACCATGCTCTCACACGGTCTATTCAGAACCTGGGGAATATTTAGCATTTTCCCTTCTCATTGCATCCAAGGCTTCTGGGGCACTCCACAAAGAGCTTCCATCGTCCGCAGTCCATAGGTGGGGTGAAGGAAGAGGACTTCTAGTAAACGCCTCTTGTCTTATTCTCTTTATTATATAAGGCTATATTACATACCATAGTTCAACAATCCTACAATGAGGATCATAGCTATGGATTTTTAAAAAAAATTTTTAGTTGAAGTTCAGTTAATTTGCAATGTTGTGCTAGTTTCTGGTATACAGCAAAGTGATATATTTATGTATATATATTATATATATGTACACTTTTATATATATATATATATATATATATACTTTTATATATATACATTCTTTTTCAGATTATTTTCCATTATAGGTTACTACAAGGTATTGAATATAGATCCCTGGGCTATACAGTAGGACCTTGTTTATCTGTTTTATCTATAGTAGTGTATATCTGTTAATCTCAAGCTTCTAATTTTTTCCCCCTCTCCTTTCTTCTTTAGTATTGTGTGGATTTTTTTTTTTTGCGGGGGGGGGGGGGGAAGTGTTAAATTTTATTGGCATATACCTGATTTACAATGTTGTGTTTGTTTCAGGGGTACAGCAAAGTGAATCATTTTATATATTCTTTCCCTGTATAGATTATTACAGAATATTGAGTAGAGTTCCCTGTACTATAATCTAATTTAGAAATGATACAAATGAACTTATTTACAAAACAGAAACAAGGGAGTTCCCGTCGTGGCTCAGTGGTTAACGAATCCAAGTAGGAACCGTGAGGTTGTGGGTTCGATCCCTGCCCTTGCTCAGTGGGTTAACGATCCGGCGTCGCCGTGAGCTGTGGTGTAGGTTGCAGACACGGCTCGGATCCCGCGTTGCTGTGTCTCTGGCGTAGGCTGGCGGCTACAGCTCCAATTGGATCCCTAGCCTGGGAACATCCACATGCCACAGGAGCGGCCCAAGAAATGGCAAAAAGACAAAAAAACAAAACAAAACAAACAAAAAAAAACAAATGCACAGATCTGAAAATCAAACTTATGGTTACCAAAATGGTTGGGGGAAGGGATAAATTAGGAGTTTGGAATTAACAGATACACTCTACTACATATGAATAGATAACTAACAAGAACCTGTGGATTTTTTTTTTCTTGGCCGCACCCATGACATATGGAAGTTCCTGGGCCAGGGATCTAATCTGAGCCACAGTTTGATCTACATGACAGCTGTGGCAATGCTGGATCCTTTACTCACTTATGCCAGGCTGGGGATAGAACACGCACCTCAGCTTCAACCCAAGCTGCTGCAGAGACAATTCCAGATCCTTAACCTGCTGTGGCACAGTGGGAGCTGCCTAGAACCTTTGGATTCTTGAACAGAGATTTCATTCTCCCTGCCTCCCCTGTTGGCTCTGTTCCATTTCTTACCTGAAGGGGGTGACCTGGGATGGAAGGTCCTCTGTAAATGAACTGGAGGGGTATCAAGATTTCCGTACCCCCTAGGTCAGCCCGCATAAGCTTAACTCTCCTCAGGGCCTCCTCCATGGTTTGCTGAGTGTACTGCACACTATTCCTAAGGGGAAACAAACAAACAAACAAACAAACACCTCTAGTGAAATGATGGCTACTGGACATTGCCCAGTAGTGAGTCCCTGAACTGTGAGCTAAGGTAAACCACCTTCTCTGAAATATCCAATGCTGAATCAATTCTGCAATAACCCCTTAAACAATCTAGTCCTTTCTTTAAAGTAGTTTTGTGGATTCTCTATAGCCTTTCTAGAAACTTACGGAAAGAAAGCTTCATAAGATGATCCAAATCCATAGACATTGAAGTAACAGCCAATCGGCAAACTCTTCAGAAGCAAAGTTAGTGTTTCCTGAAGAAAGAAAGTGTGAAGAGACGAGAAAGGGGATCCTCAGTCACAGAGACCCCTGAAAATGGCCTCTGCCCTCTTCATGCCTCCCAGGCCGTTATATTCCAAGGCTCGCCTCAGAGTGGCCATGTTAGCTAGCTTAGATGGGAAACAGACCCGTAGCTCCAAATGGACCCTGATTTAATCCCCGAGATTCATTCCCACTTGAGCAAGTGACCAGAAAAAAAAAGAAACTAGTTTTACCTTGGCTGCATCTATGCGCGACTGAGATTTATCCTGTTTGCTCATGGGGCCCTGCATGCTTCCTGAGCAATCCATGAGGAAGACAAATTCTCCACAGGTAACTGGCTCAGCTTCTGGGATATCTGGGTAGAAACTTACCATTGCAGCTGGATCTCCCATCAAAGAATCTACTCAGAAAAGATAAGGATGCTAATCAACTTATTTTCAGAAAAGAACAGACTCACAGACTTTGAAAAACTTATGGGTACCAAAGGCAACAGGTGGCCGGGGGGTGGGGGGGGGACTGGGGGTTTGGGATAGTAATGTTCTAAAATTAGTTTGTGATGATGGTTTTACAACTATAAATATAATAAAATTCATTTAAAAAAGATAAGGATGCTGTAAGACAAAAGGGAACTCAAGAATCCTAAAGATCCCCAAAATCAATTGTACTGAGTTTCATAAGGAGCTGAGAAAATACAAATCTCAAATAGTTTCATCTTTATACCATATCTTCTGGCAAAGGGTTTGAGGTAAGTTATAAATATAACTTACTGTTGACTGAATCACTTTACTGTACAGCAGAAATTATCACAAAATTGTAAATTAACTAATTGTAAATTAACTTCAATAAAACCTAAAAAAAATGAAAAATAAAACATATGGAAGTAGAACAGATATGAAAGAGAAGAAAGAAAGTAGAGGTTACCACACACACAAGCAATAATTAAAACACTATACCTGGATGCTAATCTCTTAGAAGCTAGGAGTGAAATATACCAAGTTAAAATGTCCCAATATTTGCCATAAGAATCAAGTTAATTTATCTGCAGAAACAACTTCTCTGAAGTCAAATCAATGGAAAGTGTATTACATGGGTCCTTAAGTCTTAATCATTTGAAAAAATGATGCTCATGTGGACAGTTCTTATGTTGACAGTTTACAAGAGCTGAGAGTATAGTAAGTATCATACATGACAAGGAAATCCATCTACTTTTAGTATGAACCACTTACTGATACTCTCCAGAACAAAGATAGAGAAACACTTGAATACGTGTTGGACTCTAATACTAGCATCATCCAAACAGTAATGTGGAAGAGACCAGGGGAGCCTAGCCTGTGTCACCAAGTTGTGAAAGCCATAGCTGTGTTTGTTTTGAGAAGCAAGTGAAAACAGATGCAGGAGATGAAATGAAAGTGGCTGGGTTATAGCAACTCTAGTTTTTCTGTTCAGAGACTATAAGAAGACTTAGAATTAAATTCTAATATCCTATTTTTATAAAGTGCTTCTGAGATTACAGGTTTAAATTGTCAGTAGCCCTGGGATTCAGAATGTTCACAGGACCTGGCTCAGTTTAATCTCTTAGCTGTGGAATACCTCAATAACCAAATTGGCTTCCAAATAAAATGGGTACAGCTCAGAAAATATTTGATAGAACATTGGTTCAAAAAATAACTTGTACACAATCCAAGTCTCTGGATATATGATGGAAGAACAGCTTTTTCCTATTTTTTTTTTTAATAGGCAAGGTAGGGTCCTTTCCATTCTGAGAGACACCTGCTTGCAGTAGGACTGGCACTGTACTGAGAAGTCAGAAAGGTTGCCATGACAGCAAAATGAGTTAATATATCTAAACTGCGGAACAATGCCAGGTACACAGGAAGCACTATATATATATATGTATTATCCACCATAATTCTTTTGGCATAGCTCAAGTTATTTTCACCTCCACGAACCACAGCTTCCTCTTCTTTAAATGAAACATTTCAAACCCTAGCTCCTCTGCCTGCTAGCCTCAGTTTCCTCATCTATGGAATCCAGGTAGTAATACCTTTCTCAAGATTATTTTAAGGGTTATGTGATATAATATCCAGAAGGAACTCAGTCTAAGGCTCAGCTCAAATTAAGCTCTTAATAATAATTTCATTATTTATACATTGTTTTGTGCAATTTTTATTAAATTATAAATATGGTTTTTTAAATTATGTCATGTTCTTAATATGGAAAGTACATTCTAAGTTTTACAAAAATATGCTGTGTGTTTCTGTTATGTAGTGGTATGGTTCATTTGGCAGATTTCTAAATGGTTTTAGTGAGTCAAGCAGTCAGTTGCCATTTGCTTCTTTGTGTGGATGGAAATGACAAGTCATCTTGACCAAATACATGATCTGGAAAGCAAGATTTGAATGGTCCTTTGGAAAGGATTCATAGGACTTTAAAAGCTGCCCCTGTGATGTCCCCCTAATGGCCTATATATGTCCCTATGGCTGGTCAAAGGGAACAGATGAGGAAATCTGCCCAGGGGCCAAGGGAACTTCTTGGAAGGAAAGGGCTCAAGATCTCAACCCTCATTGTTTGAGGGCCAACATTATAAAACCTTCTCTGGGAGACTAAAATAATCCTGACTAAAGACCAGGTCACTGTTGTGGGGGGATTTCAGGGGCACTCAAGGGGGAAAATTCCTAAAAGGAAAGGACAAAACCAGGTAACTCATGTACAAAGACAGAATGTGGGGCTTCCTGGAAGAGGAGCTGTTGCACACCTGGTTGAGGCTGGAGGCCCCTTGAATGGCTTTAGCATGAGCATCTTCCCAAGAAAAATGGTTGAACAAGTGAGAGCATGTTGAGATGAACCAGTTTGTGAGCCCACGTATAGAACTACCTTGGCCCAACATGGACAGTGACAGAGAAGAAAGGTGTATCGAAGATCAGCTACCAGGAATTATCTTCACAGCTATTGTAGTTATATAAGAGTTATTGGCCTAACTCAATCCATAGGACTTTGACTATGACTGTCCCCAAGGGTGAAACAGCAGCATCCCTCCAGTTGGGTGTCATGGTCCCTGCAACCATGTGGCCTGGCAGTCCAGAAAGGCCCAACAGAACAACAGACTGACATGGATAATATCAGTCATAATGACAAGGAAAAGTACACATATATTAAGGAAAATTTAGAAAATAAGAGAAACTTTAAGAAGTCACAAACTACTTAAAGTCATAAACTAAATATGAAGGAACTAAACATAGTCTGAGAAGTAAGGAAATTAAGGCAAGATGAAAAATCTCTGGAGATGGATGGTAGTGATGGATTCCCAACAAGGTGAATGTGCTTAAAGTAATGGAACTGTACATGCAAAAATTATAATGGTAAAGCTGATGTTCTATAAATTTTACCACAGTAAAAAAAGAATACCAAGTGAGATTACATGAAAGTGTATGAATCAATAAAAGTTATTTACTAGATTTAAAAAGTAAAAATAAATTTAGTTTTAACTCAATCACAATTACTACTTACATACTTCCTGTGCTTTTATTTTTAATTTTTAAATTTTTTTTATTGAAATATAGTTGATTTACAATGTTATGTTAGTGTTCTTGTGTTTTCAAATGTTTTTCCCAATGCATAGGCTATTTCCTAGTGGCATCTATTTATACAATTCACTTTTAACATTCTTTGGAAGCCTTTTTTCATATTATTTCAATGTGTCAATGTACATTATTTTAGAAGCCACATAATAACTCATCAAATACCTAGAACATAGTGAATTTAGCCACTGTAGGACATTTTGATTGTTTATCAATTTTTGATGTTATTATAGGACATTCAGCGCATTTTTAAATTTGTATTTAGGTTTATTTTCCTATGTAAGATTCCCAAGATGGAATTACCAAAATAAATATTTACTTTGATGCATTTGACCACATTTCCTCTCAGAAGCTTGATAACAAATTATTCTGCTTCAAGCAAGCTCTGAGTGCCAAATTCACCACACTTTTTAATAGCATGAGGCATCATCAGATTTGGAAATCTTTGATAACTTGAAAAGTGAAAATGTTACATTATTATTTTTGTTTTATTTTGCATTTGTATAGACTGATCATTGCCACATATGTTTGTAAACTAACTGTATTTCATCTTGTGATTTATTCATGTCCTTTGTTCAATTACCTACTGATTCATTTAAATTTGGCTAGAAGATATAACTGTATGATATTCATTGTTTCATGATATTCAAACATTTTTACGCATCATAATGTAAGCTATTTCAGTGTTTTACCCACTACTGGATAGAAGAAAGAAAACTGAAAGTAATCTGAAGATAATTCCCAACAGGGAATTACCCCTTTAGGAGTTGCCTATGAAGGGAGAAAGAAAATACCTGGCTTCTGCATAGGTTTCCCCATCTCCAAAGCCACACTGGGGGTATGCACATCACTGTAGTAAATCAGCAGTTCCACATCTCTGTCAAACTTGTGTCCATCAGCCAAGGAAACCTGAGGTGGGCACAAGCAAAGAAGCCATGTTAGAACTATCACTGCTTGCTGCCTGGGGCTGAGGTAAGACCCCAGGGCTACACGCTTCTTCCAGGAGGGAGTATGATCAGGAGCTCATACTGGGGCAAGAGTGGAGAGAAGGCCCTAGTGACTAAAGGCAAATGAAGAAGGAGCACAGTGTGATTCCTTCTGCGTTAAGAAGAAAAAGTAAGGACCATTTAGGAAGAAATGGACCAAGGTCAGGTTCTAAAGAAAAGGGGTACCAGCAACAATAATGGTCTCTTATGAGTTACCTGAGCAGAAGTCTTTTTATCGTCAAGGTACTCAGTGGGACTCAAGGTGCAGTTAGACTGAATCCTCTCAATGCCGTGCTGGGAACTGATGGTGGCCACCAGGCTGATTGTGTAGGGCAGGTCTTCCAAAGGGACGACGGGAGCCTTCATTTTAAGGCAACTGTCCTCAGGCCCACCTACAAAAAGTGACATTAGTTCTGTTTTCCTTTCCCACACTTTTGAGCACCCTATACTTTGAAGGGGTTTCCTCAATTATCCACCCACCAGTAGTACTCAAAGGGAAAGAACACTCACCAGAGAGCTGGTATCGAGGATTCAGGATAGCTGGGAGCACATAGCGCAGAGCCCCATCTGCCTCCAGAGGCAGCTCCTGCACATACTTCAGGGTGAGCGCTGCCTTTGACCCAGGGGGGAGGTTCCCCACGTTGCAGCAGAAGACATCCCTGGAGCACTTGTCCTCCTCTAATAGGAAGGCTTGCTGGCCCTGGCTAATGGCATTCTCATAGTTGGAATGTGCCTAAGGAGAACAGTGAAAGAAAGAGGACATGGTTGATGAAGGTGCGAATGGTACAGGAAAAAAAAAGACTGGTGGGAAGGGGCTATGATTGGTCTTGCCAAGTTCACAGCTATACTTTGAGTGCCTCTGACTGACTTTCCCTCCAAATGATTTTAGGAAAATAGCAGTTAGAAGGCAGTAGAAGAAAGCATGTTGGCATTTTTTTTTTTTCTTTTTTGGTGAAGTTGCATTTGCTAGAGGTCCTGAAGAGCATCATTAGGAAAAGGAGGGAGGAGAGAATGTGTTTATCCCTAGTACCTTCATCTTCTCTTGTAATTCTGCTTGAATTTTCTTCCCATCCACCATGGCCTCAAAGCTGTAGACAGCTGAGTCTTCATCCATGGGGAATACAAAGAAGACCTCCAAAGGAACTTTCTCCTCATTCTCATAGTTTAAGGTTGCAGACACACCAGCCACAAACTCACAAATGGACAAGGTCACAGAGATGCTCTTCAGTGGCACTGGGGATAGACCAGAGTTCAAAAGTTCACCAAACTTTAACAGAATGCCTTCGGCAGGCCAGGCATTGTGCTAGGTGCCAGGGATGCAACAGCAAATAGGAGTGCCGAATCAGGCTTACCTGGCTCCTCCTGGCAGGTTAGGAGGCCACAGAGGTGCACCATGGTGACACAAGGTTACTGTGGAAAAGATATATTGTGAACAGAGGGACGTGTTGGGATTATCCGTTCAAGTACCAGAACCTTATGTGCTTCTCTCCAGCATAATAGTGGAGACCTCTAAATGCCAGACCCAGGTGGGGAAGGCAAAAGATTTAGTAAGTACCCACTAAACAAGAAATCTCTGAAACACTCTGAGGCTTGATCAAACTCTGGCTCCACTTTTTTCAAAAGCATATTTAATACACCACTCCTTAGATATATTGAATAAGTGTAATTAGTTTCACTCTTCTGAACCTGTCTTTTTTGTCTTTTTGAGGGCCGCACTGGCGGCATATGGAGGTTCCCAGGCTAGGGGTCTAATCGGAGCTGTAGCCTCTGGCCTACACCACAGCCACAGCAACGCCAGATCCGAGCTGTGTCTGCAGCCTACACCACAGCGCACAGCAACGCTGGATCCTTAACCCACTGAGCAAAGCCAGGGATCAAACCCGCAACCTCATGGTTGGATTCGTTTCTGCTGCGCCATGACAGGAACTCCTGAACCTATCTTTTCTTTCTAAAATGAAAACCATAATACTCATACACTGTATATACACATATGAAATAATCCATGTTAAGTTCCTAGAATAGTGCCTGGCCTATAGGAAAGCTTTAATCAATGCTGATACACATTAGTATTGTTCCTGTCATTGTTGTTACTCTTGTTAAAGAGATCTCTGTGATAACTTTGGGTCATGCTATTCAGACACTGGCAAGTAGGAAACTCCTTGATTCAAAATATCCCCCTTTCTAAAATTGAAAAAAATGCACCCCATAACATGGAGCAATTACCTTGTGACTTTTTTTGCAGGAGGCTCGTAATTGAAACCACTGTTGATTTCCCTTGTCTAAGATATTCATATATATATATATATATATATATATATGATATTCATATATATCTATGGTATGCAACATATCCTCTATTTTAAATCAGGCCATTCTAAACATATCCTCCAAATTTTACAATCTTAAACAACCATTTCATGTGATACAATAACATAAATTTATGTACATAGATTATAATTCACTTGATTTCTTTATCCAGAAAATCAACAGATGGCACTAGTCCTAGTCATTGGCCCTTATACCACTGGAAGCCTGCCCTGGACTATTCTGAACCCAACAATCCTGTTTCTTATACACTGTGCCCCACCCCCACAAATTGGAGTCAATAAAACAGGCTCTTCCCTCCAGAGTCCGTTTGTCTTTTGAGCAATTGGGTAAAAACTCTGTGTGGCAAAATGACTCACAATTTGACAGAAACAGAGAGGCATGCAGCAGCTGGGAGGGGGTCAAGTGTTGCGGAGGTGGGGCAGGTTTCCATGCAGACCCTGGACTGGGGTAAGTTCCCCAGTAGAACAGACTGGGGCTAGAGAAGGAAGAATTTCTAGTAATGCCAGCAGGGTGCTGAAAGCAGGGAATGACATAGATGAAGAAGTCACTGTCAGGCAACCAAAGCCCCATGGGCAGGCAATACCTACCGAGGCTGGTTCTCAGATGGGGAGGGAGAAGCAGAAGGCCACGTCTCCTACAACGAGACAAGCTTCTTTCCGGATTCTAACAGCAGGACAAATTCCTCATTGAGAGAAATCTGATTTTCTGCACCCCCTTCCCAGTATAACGATGTTGTGACAGAATCAGCTCTCTGTCCTTCAAGGGGCACTTCAGAAAGTCACTCAGCAACAGGTGGGCAAAGAATGGCCACGGGGGCTGGCAAAGATCAGTGCCTTGAATCCCAGGCAGCTGGGAGAGTAGAGAGGGTGGCTCAGAGAGCCAGGGGGGTGCGCATTTGTCAGATCCTTGGGAGTCCAGAAGTCCTGGCACAGCAGGGACAGGGAGGAGAGGGTGGCGCAGTGGGCCACACCCCTGCAGCCTGTTGCAGGGAGAAGTGGAGAACGAGGGACCCAGAGAGTGGGTGAAAAGTAGGGCTTGGATAGAACTGGAGAGTGATTTAATCTTTAAATGCTCAGATTTTTCAGCCTCCAAATACTAACGGAAGGGATCAGAGTCGGTCCTGAATTTCTGTATAAAAGAGCTCAGGAGCTGCAATCCAATTGGAGTGAGGTGGGGGGAACTGAGGGAAAAGGCTCAAAGCTCCAAAAAGAAGTAAAGTAGGAAGACAGGTCTTGAGATTATTTGGAGAGAGCTAAATCCCCCTTCCCTCTCCCCCCATCCCCTGCCCCCACCAAGATTCCCCTGAACTGCGAAAGCCACGGAAACCCTCAGGGGATCGCATTCCAGAACTAGATTCCCCACCGTAGGCCTGCAGTTAAAACAAGCCCCAAATGATTTAAAGGTGTGGAAAGGGAGTAAGAATGGGCAGGTGTTAGTTCTCATGGGCAGGGGGTATGACGCAGCCCCAGTTCGGGCTGCCTGGTCCCTTACCTCCCTCCTCCTGCAGGTCTGAGGACTCTGAGTCACTGCACCAGAAAACTGCTGCAGACAAAATTTCCAGGAAGACCCGCCCCCTCCCAGGGACCGGTTATAAAGTAGCAACTATGTGACTAAGGGATCGATGGGAAATTCTTAAACAAATATTCTAACATTCACTTTTCTCTGGATCAAGGGAAAATGCTACAACTTCAGAATATTCGCTTTTCTCTTTTGCCTGGTCTCAGCTAAGGAACAATCAGAAGACAGGCCAAAGGAAGGGATTTTTTTTTTTTTTTCCCCAAGTGAAAATGCTGTAACAGTTAACATCAAAAATATCAAAAACTACATATTTCTGTAATAGACCTAAATACCACAGGCATGATGTGTGCTAGGCTGTGAACTTTATCTGCTTTATATCACTGACTCCTCATCTCTAATTTGAGTCACTTGTCCCAAGATGCAAGCAGGGAAGATGAGGAACCGGGCAATGCACCAAGTCTTCGAGTCATGGTTCACTTATGGGTTTTTCACTGTGAGTGTAAAATCATGTTTGAGGAGCTAGCGGTGTAAGTAATTGAGAATATCTGTGCTCATTTTCTTGGCTAAAGGACACTGGAAATGATCAGCTTGCTATATCATCTTTCTTTCAAAGTGACCTATTAAACATGAGGCTTAAAGAAAAGGTCCTATTACTGATGAGAATCTGCAGCAGGTACAGAATATACAATGTGTATGGAAGGCTTAGTTTGATTTTGGTCTCAGCTGTGGATTTGCTGCAGCACATTTCTTCTGAGTTTGTTCTCTTCTGTGTAAAATGGGGATGTCAAAGTTACCTCTTTGGTAACTAAAAGCTCCAGTACATTTTAGTGGATATGATCTACATATATAGTAAAACATAACATTAGCACAAATTCTGTTTTATGAGTATTAAGTCCTGGGACCATGTTCTTCCCGTGTACCCAACTAATTGTGAGAGGGACTAATCTTTCCCCTTTGGTAGAAATCATGTCTAATATCATTTCTCTTGGCTATAGTTTCTCTCTTTTGGCTGAAACATCTGGGCCAAAAATAGGGAGAAGCTAGAAAAGTGGGCAGAGTTCATCACTGATGCAGCAGGACTAAAGATGTTAGAACTACAAGTCTTCCAAAGACTGGACATAGCAGCTTGTTTGGAAGGAACTGAATCAGAAAATATACATATGCTGCTGGCTATTGGAAGGATAATTATATGAAAAGTCTCTGAACCAGGCATAATATATATAATCTTTATAGTTATTAAAAATATGAATTCATCTTATTTATCTTTTATTCATTTATAACTGCAATGAATGATTTCACTCTTCCCATATAAATTAAAGAATCCCATGATCAAACTTTTGAAAAACAAACATGTAGTTCATTCTTTTAGTCACCATACAGCTTCAGCTATATTGGGGCATTGTGCTAGAAATTGACATTATGGCAATTAACAAGACACAAAAATCCTTACCCACCTGGAGTTTACATTGCCAGAAGAAATGTTCAGTAAATAAGAAAATACATAAACAAGAAAATATCTGGTAATAAAAGTACTTAAGAAAACAAACCATATAGTATAATAAAGAATGGATAGAAGCTACATTAGATTAGGTATCTCCACTCCAAAATCTGCCCTATGATTTAATGTTGCTAAGTATTCTCTAATATAGATTCTCAAGACTAGCCTAAGGTTAGCCAAATCTGTGACTATTCAGAGTAAAGATATTTCCCAGACTCCCTTAAAGCTAGGTGTGACCTTAAGTTCTGACCAAGAGCATATAAGAAATGATATATGCAATAGCACATCACACCCTTGTCCTTCTTCCTGCTTACTGGGGAGAATGCAGATGTGTTCTGGGCCTTTTGGACCCTGAGGACCAGGGCCGTAAGAATGAACAAGCAACAAAAGGGAAGGATTCCAAGTCCCTGAGGCTTTCATGGAGTGGAACTGCTGTATCAGCACAGACTTTAACTTGAGAAAGTTATGAATGTCTCCATGAGTTTATGAGGCTATGAGTTCATGAATCTAAGTTTATGATTTCTTTATGAGTTCTGTGCCACACAGCCCATATCCTACCTAGGACACCTGACTGTGATCAATTACAAGAGTAAACTTTTAAGGAAACTACCTTCTTTTGAATATGAAAAGATTACGTGCATAAAACGGAGAGAGAGATCTGTGCATTATGAGAACATAATTCGTTTCAGTCCCCACCAGTGTAACACACATGCCCTAAAGTGTGCCAGTGTGTGTTGATTCCAGGATGCCTCTTACTTTCCTCCAGTTCTGAGAGTCATTTCCCTTCCTGAAACAAGAGCCATTTGTGTTACCACACAGAATACTTAGCACTGGTTCAAAAGAGACTTTCAATGCTTTTGCTTATCCTCATTTCCTGCTGTCCTGCTGTTGTGTCATTATCCTCTTTATCTATCATCTTTATCATCAGGGAGTTTCATTTAAGTCTCCTGTTCTTTCTCCTTTGATGTTTCCATAGCAAATCATTTAAGACTCCTATCATTCTAATCATACCTAAAGCCTTTATGTGGTCTTAAACCATCTAAACTTTTAGGTAAATAAATGCCCCAAATGTATAACGTGGTTAATTAAGAATATATATATGCTGATGTCTACTATTAGGCCTTATGATTGTTATCCACTATAGCTATTTTGAAATAGACTTCAAAACGACCAAATGAGCAAATGCTCACAAAGGTACACAAGTCTTATAAGCTGTTCTTAGACCTATTTGTGATCACAAGTAGAATTAATAGGCATCATTTTTTTTTGTAATTACTGGTAACTTGCAAATTTTATGTTTGTAAATATCACATGAAAACAAAGCCCAGCAGAAACATATCATAGGTGGATGACTAGTAGATAGGCTAGATTGGCTATTATACATTGAGTTCTTACTGTAAACCTATGCTAAGTCTTCTACCTGGTTAGACAGACAGCTTTAATTTGAGACACAAATAATGGCTGTCATCACAAAGCCACTTAGTTGTTTGTCCAAAAATTCCTTAGAAGATGCTTATCATTGGTGAAGAGCAATAACTCATTGGTGTTGAGTCATTGGTGAAGAGTCATACACTAAAGCAAATATGCTTTGGGCAAAACAGAGCATAAAGAAGTATGAAAGGAGGCTGCTCTCTTGCCTTTTGAGATGGACTACATTCTAACTGTAGAATGTGTATCTTCCAGGCCACGCATGCCTTCTGAGATGGCCCACACTCTCGATCTCTCTCAATAAATCTACTGCTTACCTATAATTTTGTCTCTTCTGTGCTGAGACACAAAGAACCTGAACTTCAGTAAGTTCTGAGGCCAAGAACTAAGGCCCCCACCCAGGTGGAGGATGGAATGATGGTATTGACACTCCTGATTTCAGTCAAATAAAGCTTGAACATTGCCCCAAGTCTAGGCTGAATTCTCCTCCACTTAACACCCCTCATGAATATGCATGTATAATTAGCTTAAAACTTCCCCAGTTTTGCTGTTCACTGCTTTGGGAAAGATCCCTGGTGTTCTCCTTACTTGTTGCAAGTAGTAATAAATCCTTCCTTCTCCAGGGTAGAGTGGTGGGACTGGTGTGAAAGGAGATAAGAAAGTTGAAGCTCAAGGGTCTAACTCTCTGAGGGCTCCAAAGGGCACACCTTGTTCATCCAGAGCGTCAAAACTGGAGAGAACACTAGGAACCAGGTTCTGATGTATTAGAGTCAACTTGGCTGTGCCTCAGAATTAAGTCTGTGAGCTTTAGATTCAAAGAGTTTGGGGCTCAGTTCCTACCTCAGCTACTTAACAGTTGTGTAATCTTGGGAAAACAACTTCTCTGATCATCCATGACATTTGTAAAGTGGACTAATAATAGCTACTCTATATGTATGTTGTAAGAGTTAAGTAAAACAAGATTTTAAAGACATTTGCCACAAGTGGGTGCTCTTTAAATGTTAGTTTCACTTTCCCTTTCTTGGATTGGCCAGTTGAATACTGAGAATCTGGAAAATATTATTTCGATTGCATAGAGAATAGGCCATTGTTGTGAGAAGATTCTGAGATTACCTGTATTTTTTCTGACTTTGTAAATATTAGTTTGGTTTTGATTTGGTTTGATTTCTCACCATCTCTTTCATTGCAATTGGTGGTAGTTAAACCAAACCAAGTTAAGAAAATAGACAAAAGCAAAACAAACAAATAAAAACCATCATCTTAAAATGGGAAAGGAAAGGAGTAAGAAAAAAAATAAGATTCTAGCAATGAAGTTAAATCTATGTTCCATCCAATTACATTACAAATCATAGAGGTAAATAGTAGGTGTCGGGAAGTTTATAAGCATTATCTCATGTTCCTCTGATTTCCCAAGAAGTACTACTATAACTCCATTTTATGAATGACAATATTATGGTTCAGAGAAGATCAGTGACCTTTTAAAGGACTTAAAGCTAATGAGAAACAGACTGGTTCTTCATACCAAAACCTTCCAAAGTGGTGCTTTTTTCATTATGTTACAAATTCTTCCACAACTATAAGAATTTAAAAAAATAGATAGAAGCTGGAAAAAACACAGATAAAGAGGTCACATCCCTGAGATCTGTTGAGAACAAAAGGGGTTCATAGATGTCTACACAGAACAGAAAAGGAGGGTGGCCATGGGGGATCCACAAGCTCTTTGATTCCCAATTAAAGATTATTTTTATCTCTGTACACCTTCTCCCTTCTAAACTCAATATCCAGTATTTAATTGCTCCCTATCCTCCAGAGCTTCTGACCCCTGAGTCTCAGGATACATTTTGGGTGGGGCTCCAGAGGGACTATGAGATCATTTTAAAATCCTACAAAATAGGAGATATTTTTATTCTGCTAACACTGAAGAAATCACCCTGGAGATGGGCCACCATCAGCCCCATCCTCTCTCTCTGTAATTCTGAAGGAAAAGGACCATTTGAGATCTGTGGTTAAACAACGCATGTCCAATTCCATGCCACTTAGGGATGGAGCATCCCACAATCTATAGAAGAAACTGAAGATTAAAAGGTGGGGGTAAAAATGTTTGTTTTCCTTAACTGAGCCAGTCATGGCCCTTTTGGCAAAGTAAGATCTCAGATCTTCTCCCCATCTTCTTTAATTTTTCCTTTTATCTCTCATTCTGGAGTCCCAGGTAGCAAGGATTATTGGAAGAAATCACAACTATGGACTCCCTTCCCATTTTTTGCAATGCCTAGAGTTCTTTCCTCCATTCTGTCCACCAAACAGCATGCAGAAATGCATTCATTTATTCTTTTTTTTTTATTGTTCCTTATTATTTCAGCATCTGTCACGTTCCAAACATCCATACTTGTTTAGGATTAAAAAATTAGTTGCTTATATTTCCTGACATGTTAGACCTGTAATTCAAGTTCCTTTTAATTTGCTGTGTTGTCTCTTGCCTAGACAAGCATATGCATTTGAATTGAACCTTCTAGAAAGCTGTGTCTGTTTCTTACTATGGATGCAGCCCTGCATTACTACTGTTTAAATTATTCTCAGTTCTATGCATGTGGTGCCTATGAACCTGTCGGATTGTGGTGAGGAAATGAAATGGTGATAAGCTTGAATGTTTAGGATTTAAAAAATAATGTTTGAAGTTATAAAGACAATTTTAAAAAGCATATTAAATAAATGGTGTTATTTTCATGGATTTTTCTCATAGTTTATTTTTGCTTTCAGCTTTTATCCTACAGAAAATAATATTTATGCTGCTTCAGAACCAATAGAAGTATGATTGTTTTATCTTGCATGGCACTGATATCATGCGTTAGCATGATTTATATTTTACTGTGTTTTGAATGATTGAGAGGGGAGCAGTACTTGTACGTAGAGCATGGGAATTGAGATCCCACCTCAAGTCCTTGCACACCACAGCCAAAAGATAAAATAAAATTAAAAATAAAAAGGGATTAATAAAACACATTTAAAATAGCCAAAAGACAAAAGGAATTATCTCAGAGCATTTTAAAATTCTATTAAAAACACATCTGTTGGGTTCTATTTCCTAGGTCACAGCAGTGAACAAGAATAACTATGGCATCTTCAGGAAACTTAAAAAAATATACTCATAAACTAATTTTTAGCTTTTCATTCAGTAATCTGTCTAAACATATTTAAATGCCATCTATTCACAGGCACTGTGATAAATACTGCAGATAATTACAAATTATAGCCTTTACTCTCAGGGACCCTATATTCTAATAAAACCTGTACTTGATTCCTTTTGTAAATATGGATAATATTAATTTATCTCACCACTTTCAATTTTTTAGAAGACAAAACTATCAATTAGTAATTATTATAAAATAAAATCAGAGAAAGTGACCAGAAATTGTCATTATAAGTCCAGGCAATTATAATTAGATAATTTTCATAGACTCTGGATCTCCAAAAAGCAAATCATAACAGTAAAAACTGTAACTGAAAACAGCATCTCTTCTTGAATGATTTATAAACTCAAACATTGTAGCAGACAACTGACCACAGCACACCCTACTGGCTGTTTCATGTTCTCAGTATATCTGGTTTTTCCTTTAAAATAAATCAAAAAGTCAAACTCTTAGAAGCAGAATGCAAAATGTGGTCACCACAGGCAGGGCATGGGGAGGAAATGGGGAATTACTGCTTAACGTGTATAAAGTTTTACTGATGCAAGATGAATAAAGTCTCGAGATCTGCTTACACCTTTGAGTCTTGTAATTTTGTACAATTAAAAATCTGCTAAGAGGTTAGATCTCATTTTATTACAATAAAAGTTGAAATTTTAAAAATCAGAAAATACACAAAAAATTGCAGAATTTAAGGACTTTTATTGGATTCAAATTTTCAACTGTTAGCAAACACCAAGTATCGCATATCTACATCTTTATATATGAATCAACTTCAATAACACCTACAGTCTACATAAGACAATCTAGCTGCTAAACTTTAAACAATGTAAAGCACCAGAATAATGGCCAAATTTATTAGTGTTAAGTTTCGTTTTAGCCAAATCAACATTGCCAAATTAAAAAAAAATTCTCCAACTAAGAAATGTATCTAACCTGAATCTTAATGCTTGTTGCGCTGCGTCACAATCTATTGTTCTCAACAGAGGTGTGGGTGTTCTCATAGACATTTGATGGATATTAAGGTATTTGACCACATGTCTGAGTAACTAGACATGACCTGTAAAGGAATAGGAGGGTCAGACTTCCAGTTGGTCTATTTCAGGGCATCTATTGTTGTATAACTGGTTGCAGACATGAATCAAACTATATTCATCTGTTCCGTATTGATATCTTTGTTCTCTTAGCACATGTAGTTTTTCACCACGTTAAAGCTTTGTTTTCCTTTGTATCCCTATTCATGAAGGACTGTGATATCTCAAGATATGAAGACATGGGTTTGCTTTACTAGTCCCTAAATGTTCTTGGCAGAACTAATTCTATTTTTTTTTTGTCTTTTGTCTTTTAGGGCTGCACCTGTGGCATATGGAGGTTCCCAGGCTAGGGGTCTAATCGGAGCTGTTGCCGCCAGCCTACGCCACAGCCACAGCGAAGCCAGATCCTTGACCCACTGAGCAAGGCCAGAGATCGAACCCCGCAACCTCATGGTTCCTAGTCAGATTTGTTTCCACTGCGCCACGACGGGAACTCCAGAATTTCTAATTCTTAATTTCAACATCATCTTTAAACAGAGACTGGTCGTGATCAATGCATTGGGATTGTATCTGTCACAGATCCGCCCCACATCCGTGCTTCCTGCCTTTCATCTCCCCAAGACCCTCCTGCCAGGAACATGAGGAATGACACAGAAGAGCTGAAGGAGTTCCTCCTGCTGGGAATACCTCAAACAGAGGGACTAGAGCCTGTGCTCTTTGTCATCTTCTCAACCATTTACCTCTTCACCCTGATTGGCAATTTACTCATCCTTGTAGCAATTACTTCCTCCTCTACCCTTCGCACCCCCATGTACTTCTTCTTGGGACTCCTGTCTATTTTGGACATGTTGTTCCCATCTGTCACCTGTCCCAAGATGCTCTTCTATCTCTCTGGCCGGAGCCACGCCATTTCCTACGAGGGGTGTGCTGCGCAGCTCTTCTTCTATCATTTCCTGGGTTCTACCGAAGGCTGCCTCTATTCTGTGATGGCTTATGATCGCTTTGTTGCCATCTGTCACCCACTCAGGTATATGCTCATCATGAGACCTGGAGTCTGTGTCGGTTTGGTCATGGCAGCCTTGTTGGTGGACTGTCTTCATGCCACCATCCTTATGTCCCTTACCTTTCAGTTACCCTACTGTGGCCCCAATCAGGTGGCCTACTTCTTCTGTGACATTCCTGCTGTCTTACCCCTGGCTTGTGCTGACAGCTCGCTGGCCCAGAGAGTAGGTTCCACTAATGTTGGCTTTCTGGTTTTATTGTTTTGGTTCAGCGTTTGTGCCTCCTACACGCGCATTGGAATTGCCATTTTGAGAATCCGCTCAGCAGAGGGTAAGCAGAAAGCGTTCTCTACCTGCAGCGCCCACCTCACTGCAATCCTCTGTGCCTATGGGCCTGTAATCATCATCTATCTGCAGCCCACCCCCAGTGCCTTGCTGGGTACCATAGTGCAAATATTGAATAATATTGTTTCACCCATGCTGAACTCCTTAATCTATTCCCTAAGGAACAAGGAAGTAAAAAGCTCCCTAAAAAGGGTTTTCCACAAAGTAGTATTTACTGCTCTGGAATAAATTGTAGGTTTTGTAATGGATTTTAGAAATGTCTTGTCTTTTGACATCATTCTCCTATTTCTTCTTTGTAATAAACATATGATAGAAAATGCTTCCTCTAAAACATTACATTTTGTTTACCCAATAAGTTCTTCTTTGTGTGTAATGTCTCAGGCCCCATGAGTAACTGTGTAACTAATATAATCCTCCGTGCCTTAATTCTAGGAAAGAAATACAAAGGGAATAGCAAGCAGCTGATGACAAATTTGTTTCCTTCTTATGATAGCCAGGGTGGAAATAGTGAGGAGTCCAAGAACCACCTTTCAACAGCCATCTCTGTGCTGAGTCACCCTTCATTCCATTTCTTTGCTCCACTTAGAATGTAACCGTTCCCCTTTTCTATCTGCAAGCATTTCACTTCCTCCATATTGCTAAGAAGAATACTTTCCATTGACAGAACATAATGTTTCCAGGCACTGTGATGAACATTTCAGAGACACCATCTTATGTAATCTTCATATCATCTCCCATAAAAGTGTTTCCATTTTGTAAAATAGAGTTTTGAGAATTAGATGCTTCAGTTGAACCCAAGGTTGCACATTAAGTGGCAAACCAGACCTCACACTCAGATCCAGTTAACTCTAAAGCCCCTACTCTCAATCCCTCTAGCACATGACCACCCTAGAGGACCTTTCTAGCAATATGCTTATCCCTCCCTAGAGCTTATGATAACACAGAAAGTGTTCAACAATTGGTAAAATATGCACTGGCATAAGTCATGTTTATATACTGACTGCAATTGTCTTCACTAATGTTGTGCCACACCCATTGCACCTCTGTGTACATGGTGACAGATATAGCAATTACTGTTTCACCCTTCATAGCACATTTAGTTATGTAAAGCCAGATCCAGCCCCAAGCCATCTTAACTCCTACTGTCATTGTGTCCTACTGTACCATGCTGCCAATATCCCAAGTTACCCTTTAGTATGAAAGACTGGAAAAGCCTTCCTATTCAGTGTTGTTTAATGAAAAGATGTCATTACTGGGTTCAGTTACCATGGTTACCTGGTTCTCCCACCAAGTTACATTTTCCAACTTGGCCTCCAACAATGCTCAAATTGATAAATTATTTCTCAAAATTCTCTGGAATCCAGAGAGGAAGAAGGGGGTAATATTTACTAGAGAACCCAGAGACACATCTACCCTTAGTTTTTATGACATTTAAGTGATTTGTAGTCTTTGTGTTCCATTTTTACTCTCAAAATTTTTGAAATGATTTGAAACCATTAAAACAAAATATAAAGGTGCAAATCCCAAATAAAATAAATTGCTGCCATTACAAAAGGCATGAGACAAAAGGAACAAAGCATAAATATGAGGGTTCTACGGCCCATCCCAACCTGACTTGCAAAATCTAAGATCACAAAGAATCTTATGCCTCTGCTTTGGGAATGTATCTTAGACAATATGCTGTCTTCAAAAAATTCTAGCATTAGTTTGCTGTCTTATTAAGGCTGGAAATTGGTGGAAGAATCCACATACTATGACATCCTGTAAAGCCGAGGTAGTTGTTATGGACAGAGACTTGTCATATTAACATTTAACTTGTTCAACAGCTTCTTTTGTGTACAATGGAAAATTCCATAAGATTGAGATCATGTTTGTCTTATCCACCATCGTATTCACAAGACATGGCCCAAGGACATAGTAGGCACTGTGTGTAAGTTTGTTGAATGAATGAATGGACACTATTTAGACTTTCAAAGTATGATGTAACTGTATATATTTATTTACATAAAAACAGAAACCTAAGTGAAATAATTAGGATACAGAACAACCACCTACACTAATTTAAGTATATATTCTCATTGAAGTGAAATTGAAGATACAAGAAAGCCAAATCTGGATGAATTTTGACCTTTTTGGCTCCTCCTAAATCAATGTTGTAGTGACTGGCATTGCAAAAAAATTAACACAGTTTAAATCCTTTCTATACCTAAAACTTTAGTATAGCACACAACATAAAATGTTACTTAAAACACATGTGCACACACACACTCACAGGCACACACCAATTCTTAAAATCTCACTCCATGAACAATAAAAAAGAAATAATTGATTAAAAAGGGAGTAAAGGACTTCAACATTTCTGCATGGAAGACATACAAATGGCCAACAAGCCTATGAAAAGATGCTCAATGTCACTGATCATTAGGGAGATGCATACCAAATTCACAATGAGATATCACCTCGAATGCATTAGAACGACTTACAGAAAGAAAAAAAAAATAGAAATGTGGAGAAAATGAAACCATTGTGCACTGTTGGTGGGAATGTAAAATGGTGCAGCTACTATGGAAAATGGTATGGTGCTCCCTCAAAAATTTTAAAAATAAAATGATCTTACGATTCAGCAATTCTATTTCTGAGTATAAATCCAAAAGTGTCTTGAAGAGATACTCACATTTACAGCATGTTCATAGCAGCATTATTCACAATAGGTAGGAGGAGGAAGCAATTCAAGCATCCATTGATATGGAATACAACTCAGACTCAAAAAAGGAAGAAAATTAACCTTGAGGATATTATGTTAAGTGAAATAAGCAGTCACAAAAAGACAAATACTGTAGGATTCCAGTTAAATGAGGTTTTTAGAGTAGTCAAATTACAGAAAAAGAAGGTATAACAGAGATTGCCAGAGGCTAACGGAGGGGAAAATAGGTAGTCTTTTTTTTTTTTTAATGGATATAGAATTTCCTTTTGCAAGATAAAAAGTCCTGAAGTTCGGTTGCACAACAGCATGAATATACATAACACTGCTGAACTGTACACTGAAAATGGTGAACACAGAAAATTTTATGCTTTATGTATTTAACAACTCTTTAAAAATAAGCCTGCCTATCTAGTTTTCACATATCCTGGGATTTTTTTTTTTTTTGTCTTTTTGCTATTTCTTGGGCCGCTCCCGCGGCACATGGAGGTTCCCAGGCTAGGGGTCCAATCGGAGCTGTAGCCACTGGCCTACGCCAGAGCCACAGCAACGCGGGATCCGAGCCACGTCTGCAACCTACACCACATCTCACGGCAACGCCGGATCGTTAACCCACTGAGCAAGGGCAGGGATCGAACACGCAACCTCATGGTTCCTAGTCTGATTCGTTAACCACTGCGCCACAACGGGAACTCTGGGATTTTTTAATTTACTAGTTCTCTCCTTTTTCTTTATAGCTCCAACAACTGTTGAACCCTCTCAAATCACTGTTTGGTTGTTAAATACCTCAATTTGGTATGGGCAGAGAAAATTTGAGAAATGTAACCTAAGGTGGCCTTCAGGGAATCTGCCTAGTCTTACCATTTATCAAGTCTTTCCTCCTCACTGGACACTGTAATGCAATTGCTTTGCCTGGGTTAACTAGTTTATCTGCAAAAGAATGCTGAGGTCATTTTACAAAAGGTGAAACAAGGTTTAGTGATGTTGGGTATATTTTGCTAAATCACACAACTTATTTGTGGATAGAATTAGGATTCCATCTCAGTTCCTCAAGCAGCTATACTTAATATAGCAATTTTTCTGAAACTTTCAAAATAAATATTTGATCTTTTACACACACATCCCCACCCTAGCTTTATCACCTTTAAAGTACCTCAAAATGCTATAGTCCAGTGGACTCTTATCATAGATGTGCAACAAAAATATTAAATTTACTAATTTACTTATTTTTAAGTGTAGTTGATTTACAATGTTGTGTAAGTTTCAGACATAGCACAGTCATTGTTTCATATATATATCTGAATCATATACAGTTATATATGGTATACATACACATTTTTTCATATTCATTTCCCTTATAGGTTATTACAAAATATTGAGTATAGTAGTATAGTTCCCTTTGCTAAATAGTAGGTCCTTGTTAGTTACCTACTTTTATATAGTAATATGTATATGTTAATCCCAAACTCCTAATTTATCCTTCCTCCCTCCCTTCCCCTTTGGTAACCATAAGTTTTTTGAATTTCATATAATATTTGTCTTTATATGTCTTACTTCACTTAGTATGATAATCTCTAGGTCCAGTCATGTTGCTGCAAATGGCATTATTCCATTCTTTTATATGGCTGAGTAATAGTCCATTGTATATATGTTATATATGTACCACATCTTCTTAATCCATTCCTCTATCAATGGGCATTTAAGTTGCTTCCATGTCTTGGCTATTGTAAATAGTGCTTCAGTGAACACTGGGGTGAATGTCTCTTTTTGAAGTATCATTTTCTCCAGATATATGCCCAAGAATGGGATTGCTGGATCATAAGGTAACTCTATTTTTAGTTTGTTTTCTTTTTCATTTTTTTTTAAGGGCCACACCTGCTGCATATGGAAGTTTCCAGGCTAGGGGTTGAATTGAAGCTGTAGCTGATGGCCTATACCACAGCCACAGCAATTTCAGATCCTTAACCCACTGAGCAAGGTCAGGGATCAAACCATCCTTAAGGATACTAGTCAGGTTGTTACTGCTGAGCAACAATGGGAACTCCTATTTTTGGTTTTTTTAAGGAACCTCTATATTGTTATTCATAGTGGTTGTACCAGTTTACAGGAGGGTTCTTTTTTCTCTGCACCTTCTCCAACATTTATATTTGTAGATTTTCTTATGATAACCATTCTGACTGGAATGAGGTGCAACCTCATTATAGTTTTGATTTGCTTTTCCCTAATAATTAGCAATCTTGAGCATTTTCTCATGCACCTGATGGCCATCTGTATGTTTTGGAGAAGTGTCTGTTTAGATCTGCTGCCCATTTCTTGATTGGGTTTTTTTTTTTTTTTTATTGAGTTGTATGAGCTTGTTTGTATATTTTGGAAATTAATCCCTTATCAGTCACATCATTTGCAAATATTTTCTCCCATTCTGTAAGTTGTCTTTTCATTTTGTTTATAGATTCCTTTGCTGTGCAAAAACATCTAAGTTTAATTAGGTCCCATTTGTATATTCTTGCTTTTATTTTCATTACTTTAGAATACGGATCTAAATAGCTATTGCTGCAATGCCATTTATGTTAAAGAGCATTCTGCCTTAAATTTGCTTTTTAAATCATAAGGCCAGATTTATTTGGAATAGTATAACTACCTAAACACTTCCTAAACACTAAACTTGATTATTGGAAAATTTGGGGCCAAAAGCCCTAAAGAGGAGGTCAAATCCCAGTTCTTTTCAGAGTAAGCACCATGATTTGGTGCTTAAAAAGAACTTAAGTTCTTTGATCCTGACTTCCTTTATCTGTAGAAGACTTCGTCAGAGTTTTATGAGGGTTCAATAGGACGTTTATTTCCAACACTCTTTTACTTTCACACATACTCTAAATTTTTGGGAAGAGGAACTATGTTTAACCACCTTGCCCCTTCAAACTTTCTGACTCTCCTAGGAAATAATTAATGCCCTGCCTAATATAATTGGTACTCAGTTTATGGGAATGAATGGATCCATGTATGCATACATAAGCAAGTGAATGAATGTGTCCAATGAGGAATCTGATAGTCCACCCCACCTCAATGATTCCTTGAGTTTTTCTCTTTCTTTTCTTTTTTTTTTTTTTGTCTTTTTGGGGTTGCATTTGGAGGTTCCCAGGCTAAGGGTCTAATCGGAGCTGTAGCCGCCGGCCGACACCACGGTCACAGCAACACCAGATACAAGCCACATCTGCAACCTACACCACAGCTCACTGCAACACTGGATCCTTAACCCACTGAGCAAGGCCAGGGATTGAATCTGCAACCTCATGGTTCCTACTCGGATTCGTTTCTTTTTGGCCTCTCAGCATGTTTCTTCCCCTTTTCTTCTGGCAATAGGCCTTTCCCCTACCCTTTGGAGAACTGCCCATCTCCATGCCACTGTACCCAGTACCCTGGCCACAGAGGCAGGCATGTGATTCAACCAAGGAAATCAGATTTGAATCTGGAGCTGAGACACCCAGAAGCAACGGGCAGCTGAGTCTGAATCACCAGACAGCAGTGCCCTGAGGCTGCTTAATGTTCTTATTGCTGAGATCCCTGGAGCCATCCTAGTTCCTACCCTTCCATGAGACCAGTTTTTTGTCAATTTTTTAAAATTCTCTGAGCTACCCTAGTTACTGTTGCTTGATACACACAGTAAAATAACATAATTCACTCATCAGGACAACATATACAGGGAGTTCTCTTCTTAACCCTGGGTTAAGAATCCAGGGCTGGAGTTCCCGTCGTGGCGCAGTGGTTAACAAATCCGACTAGGAACCATGAGGTTGCGGGTTCGGTCCCTGCCCTTGCTCAGTGGGTTAACGATCCGGCGTTGCTGTGAGCTGTGGTGTAGGTCGCAGACGCGGCTCGGATCCCGCGTTGCTGTGGCTCTGGCGTAGGCCGGTGGCTACAGCTCCGATTGGACCCCTAGCCTGGGAACCTCCATATGCCGCAGGAGCAGCCCAAAGAAATAGCAAAAAGATAAAAAAAAAATTAAAAAAAAAAAAAAAAAGAATCCAGGGTTGTCACTGTGGCACAAGTTTAGCTCTGTGCCAGGAATTTCCACATGCAGCAGGTACAGCCCCCCCCCAAAAAAAACCCCACATATATATGAAAAGTATTAAATATACAAATGTATTTGTAAACATGTGATATATGTGCCAAATAAATTTTGTAATTATTATTCCACTGAAGTATATTTTACAAAGGAAATCATAAAAGATTTAATCTTATAGTTTCCATCATGGTGCAGTGGGTTAAGAATCCAACTGCAGTGGCTCGGGTCACTGTTGAGGTGCAGGATTGATCCTTGGCCTGGTACAGAGGTTAAATGATACAGCATTGTCACAGGTGCAGAGTAGGTCAGAGCTGTGGCTCTGATTCAGTCCCTGGCTTGAGAACTTCCATATGTCACGGGTGCAGCCATAACCTTTTAAGAAAAAAGATTTAATTTTTAATCAATTTCCTCCTCTCTCTGTCTCATTTTTTTTTTTTTCAGGCCACATCCGCGGCATGTGGAGGTTGAATCGGAGCTGTAGCTGTGCTGGCCCACACCACAGACACGGCAACGCACCTATACCATAGCTCATGGCAACACCAGATCCTTAACCCACTGAGCAAGGCCAGTGATCGAACCTGCGTTCTCATGGATGCTAGTCAGATTTGTTAACTGCTAAGCCATGGCGGGAACTCCTCTGTCTCATTTCTGAGTTCCAATTACACCAAACATTTAATTGTTCCCTTGTTTAATATGGTCCCTGACTTGGGGGATTAATACTCAAAGGAACACCAAGCTTATTTAAAATCTTCAGTGTCTTGGAATTATTGCAGTTTCTAGAGTCAGAGGGGAAATTACTGTAGGGAAGTTAAAGCACACCTAGATTTGTGACATTCTATTTGTACGTGATTGAAAAAGAAGAATTTAGGGTATCTCCCAGCAGACTGCAAGCTGGTGGGGATTTAGCAGGAAAGGACTCCTTCCTCCTGCTGGAGAAGGAAAGAAAAACAACATGCAATAGCACCAGCCAGTTATGTTCCCTGTTTGCCTTGTAAGTGCCCAAATTTTGTCCTTCACTTTTTTTTTTTAACTCTTATTCTCTCCTTCCCCTCCTAATCACTAAAAAATAAATTAAAATAGAGATAGGTAGGGCGATAGGATTCATTGGCTGATCTATAATATAAAGAGCTCACTGTGCAGGAAAAATTAAAACAAACTGACAAAAACAGCAGAATTTTTGAAAATATGAAAATTGGAAAGAAACCCCCTCTATACCTATCTCTGTGCCTTCTAATGCCACAAAATTACAGTGTTGCTTAACTTGTATATCTGGTTAGACTATTATAGATTTGGGAGCCTGAAATGAAGACCACCAATTTACCTACTACTTAATTCAGGGAAATAGAGGCTACAAGTTACACATTTAAAAAAAATTATATATGAAGCCTATCAGCTCTAAACCTGTAAATTTCTGTTCATTTAGAGCTAATACCATAGTTTCCCATTGCTGACTCTCCTACCCAGAGAAACAATGTGGGAAAGAATCTATCTATGTTTGTGTGGCTTATAGGATTATAAATGATTTTTTGAGTTACCAAATTGTCTTAGGTGAATATAAGAAATTTGGATGGATCTTTGTTGAGTCTTTATTTTTTTTCCTTTTAGAACCACAAATCAGTATTCAAAATCCATGCAATTGGTTTGCATAGTGTCTGTCAAGAATAGAAGATAGAGGAGAGTGGTCATACAAGGCTTCTTGGTGAGACTAATAAAGGGGGTTGTAAATAGAAACTGCACTGCAGAGAGACAGATCCAGTATGGAGAAAAGTGGGACAATCAAGGCAATTCCTTTTTAAAAATTTTTTAAATTACAGTTGATTTATAATATTTTGTCAATTTCTGCTGTACAGCAAAATGACCCAGTCAATCAAGGCATTTCTATCAGGAAACACTAGTCTGTAAATATCTAGATCATTTGCCCTGTTTCCATATCACTGATTTAAACACAGCTAATTTACATACATATTCAATTTAACCCCAGATTTCTCTTTACAGACACCCAAGAGTTGATTCTTCCATAAACATGAGAAATCACACAATGGTGACTGAATTCACCCTGCTGGGAATCCCTGAGACAGAGGGCCTAGAGATTGTGCTGTTTTCTCTGTTCTCCTCATTATATTTATGTACTCTCTTAGGAAATGTGCTCATCCTTACAGCTATCATCTCTTCCTCCCTGCTTCATACCCCTATGTATTTTTTCTTGGGAAACCTCTCCATGTTTGACCTGGGTTTTTCTTCAACAACTGGTCCCAAGATGCTGTCATACCTTTCAGGGCAGAGTCAAGGTATCTCTTTTCAGGGCTGTGCTGCCCAGCTCTTCTTCTACCATTTCCTGGGATGTACTGAGTGTTTTCTGTACACAGTGATGGCCTATGACCGCTTTGTTGCCATTTGTTATCCTTTGAGATACATGGTCATAATGAACCACAGAGTGTGCTCCTTCTTGGCCACAGGGACCTGGATGGGTGGTTGCATCCATGCCTTTATCCTAACCTCCCTCACCTTCCAGTTGTCCTATTGTAGTTCTAACAAGGTGGGTTATTACTTCTGTGACATACCTGCAATCTTACCTCTAGCCTGTGGGGATACATCTCTAGCCCAGAGGGTAGGTTTTACAAATGTTGGTCTTTTGTCTCTCCTTTGCTTTTCTCTCATCCTTGTTTCCTACACTCGCATTGGGATTGCCATATCAAAAATTCGCTCTGCAGAGGGCAGGAAACGAGCATTCTCCACCTGCAGTGCACACATTGCTGCAATTCTTTGTGCTTATGGGCCAGTAATCATCATCTATCTTCAACCCAATCCCAGTGCCTTGGTGGGTGCTATAATTCAGATATTGAATAACCTTGTAACCCCCATGCTGAACCCACTGATCTACAGCCTGAGAAATAAGGATGTAAAATCAGCTCTGAGAAACCTATTTCCCAAGAGAGGACTTCACTCTGGAGAGTAAATGAAAAATCTTTGTTGGACAAAGTGTGATTTTCCCACTTCTTTGGACTCATTATCTTCTTCAGCTTCCTAGGCATGTTGCAGTTTAGTGTACTCTGCATTGGTCTACCAGTTAATCTTAATCTCACTAAGTTTTAAAATGTGTGTCTGTTTTCATACATACATATATATATATATATATATATATACACACACACACACATATATATGTGTGTGTGTATGTGTGTGTGTGTGTGTATATATATATATTTTTTTTTTTTTTTTGGTCTTTTCTAGGGCCGCACCCGTAGCATATGGAGGTTCCCAGGCTAGGGGTCAATCAGAGCTGTAGCCACCGGCCTACGCCAGAGCCACAGCAATGCGGGATCCGAGCCACTAATCCACGACGGGAACTCCATTTTCATATTTTATGGTGTTTTACATCAAATTATAATTAATAGATTCACTTTGCCAACATCAAACTGATTCTTGGTCCTGTGTGGATTTCTTCCCAGCACCACCATCCTCCCCACAACATCTTTAAAAGAGTTAAGAGAACATATTTTCTTTCTCATAGTCTCAATTAAAAGTACATTCATATATATCTAAACAGGAGGGAGAACAGAAAAGCATTCAAGAAACCCCAGCCTAATACAGAATATCAGAATTCTGTCTTCTCTCTTTTTAGAGTATAACCTCCAATTTACTTCCAGTCAACACCAAATTCAAACTAACCTGAGTAATGAGTATGGTAAGATCTTACATCTTTCTAATGCTTATTCCAGTTTGATTTTAATATTTTTCCAGTGTACACATTCCTTTAGGATCTGATATTCCTCTTGCATTATTAGATGCCTGGAAGAATATGAACTTGAGTCATTTCTCATTAGCCTCCAAAAAAAACCAGCTTTACTTTTATAAAAGAGAGTAAAACAAATACAATAAAGTTTAAATATGTTATTACATGCTTTTCTAAAACAACTTTGCTTTATCTATTAAAAAAAAGAAAGGCTGTTGGAATTTTCATCTAAATTCAGGTAGCAATAGCAAATGTGCCTCTCCTTGAAAAGAATGTTTCTTCCTTTCTCATAAGAGCTATGTAACTTATTTTGATTCTATTAATCTATGTTCCACAATGTTAAGGAAAAAATAGGTACTTTTTTATTTATAGAAACTAAGTTAAATTTTATTTGTTTAATTTTACTTTATTTTTTGTCTTTCTGTCTTTTCTAGGGCCGCACCTGTGGCATGTGGAGATTCCCAGGATAGGGGTTGAATCGGAGCTGTAGCCTCCAGCCTACACAAGAGCCACAGCAACGCCAGATGCGAGCAGCGTCTGCAACCTACACCACAGCTCACGGCAACGCCGGATCGTTAACCTACTGAGCGAGGCCAGGGATCAAGCACGCAACCTCATGTTCCTAATCAGATTTCTTAACCATTGGGCCATGATGGAAACTCCTTTTTTTTTTTTAAATTTTATAATTAACATATTCTCATTCTTCTTTTCTTGGTTTTGTTTTCTTTTTCTTGTTATACTTTACCTACCAATTGTTTATGGTTTTTCTTGCAAACTACACTAAGTCCTTGAGGAAAAAAAAAAATGCACTAATAATAATAATAAGCTGTATTTAAGAATAAAAGCAGCATTTTAAACAAGGCAATGATCATTTTCTTCTTTTACCTTCAGTTTGTGTCTATCAATGCAGGTAATTAAAAATAAGTTCTCCAGGTAGAAGCTATAAGCATAACAATGAATATGGAGTTAGAAAATATTAAATGGGTTCCTGTGCCTTATGGTCTGTTGTATAAGAATCTTTTATTTAGATATTGTAATTGCACCTAACAAGGAATTCAGTAGTCATTCCAGCTAGGAATCCAAAGAACACTAGTCCAATTTCAGTCAACCTCAGTTACACTGAAGGTCTTCCTAGATAATCAACAATTGAACTGAAATGTTAAACATGTTAAGTGTTAAAGGATAACACATACATAATGGCTCGGTTTTCACTTATCTCTTTAATGTGAAATCAAACAATTAATAATCTTCATTACAGCTAAGTTATCATTTTCAACATCTGGTTCTGTTAACCAGAAAACACAAGACAGTAGTTTCCCTCTTAACCAAAATTCCATTTTCAGCGGTTTCAGTATTGTGGTTTCAGTTAACTGCAGGTAACTTCAATCTGAAAATATTAAATGAAAAATTCCAGAAATAAATAATTCCTAGGTCTTAAACTGCCAGCCAGTCACCTGCCTGCTAGCACATCTTGCCTGCCTGTCAGCCAGTAGACATTTGTCAAATCGACTGTTGTGTTATCACAGTGTTTGTGTTGAGTAACCCTTATTTTATTTACTAATGACCCAAAGTGCCAGAGAAGTGACGCTAGCAATTCAGATATGGCAAAGAGAAGCCATAAATGGCTTCCTTTAAGTTGGAAGTGCAAACTTTCTCAACTTACTAAAGGAAAAAAAAAATCATATGTTGACGTTGCTATGATCTCTGGTAAGAATGAATCTTTCACCTGTGAAACTGTGAAGTAGGAAAAAGAAACTTGTTCTAATTTTGTCATTGCATCTCAAACTGCAAATGTTATGACCACAGTGTGGGATAATTGCTTAGTTAAGATGGAAAAGGCATTGAATTTTTACAATAAAATATTTTGAGAGAAGACTATATTCACTTACCTTTTATTGCAGCATATAATTGTTCTATTTTATTATTACTTATTATTATTGTTTTCTTACTGTGCCTAATTTATAAATTAAACTTTATCATAGGTTTGCATGTATAGGAAAAAAAACCAGTGTATCTAGGGCTTGGTACTGTTCACAGTTCCAGGCATCCACTGGGGGTCTTGGACTATATCACCCCAGGACGAAGGGGGTTTATTGTAATCACTCCTATTTTTTAAGTGCTGCGTTCATACCCATCCAATTCACTTCTTTTCCCCTAGATTCCAAGGATTCATAATAATTGCTTTCCATCTTCCTAAATGTAAACACCCATGCTATCTTTGCTTTTGACAGGCAAATGTTGAAATAGACATGTTTTACAACCTCCACTCTTATATTCTTTAAACACACACACAGACACACACACACACTTTTTTTTTCTGAATCAGAATAAGTAGTAGAGTTGCAGACATAATGCCCCCTTTCCTTATATCCTTACTGAGAGTGTGTTTTCTATATAGGGACAGCCCCTTATATAGCTATAATATAGGTATGAGAACTAGGAAATTGACATTGATAAAATAAATACTATTATCTAATCTCCAGATATATTTTAGATTTTTTAGATTTTTAGATCTAGGATCATGCATTATGCAATGTTATTTTTGTTTGGTTTCTATTTATCTAGAATGTTTCCTGAGATATGCTTTGTATTCTAGGACGTTAATGATTTTGAAGATTATAGGCCTGGTATTTTTTAGAATATCCATCATTGAGTTTGTCTGATGTTTCCTCCTCATTAGATTCAATTTATGCATTTCAGGCAGGACTAACTCAGAAATGACATTTTGTTCTTCTCAATATATCATATCAGGAGGCACTTGCTGAGCATTTGTCCTATTACTTGTAGGTTAATTTTGATCATCTGATTAAGATGGTGTCTACCAGATGACTCGAGTGCAAAGTTATCATTTTACTTTCTTAACTAATGGTGGTATTTTGGGGGAATGAGGGATACTTTGTGATTATGTAAATATCCTGTTACTCCTCAAATTTTTACCTGCTAGTTTTAACATCCATGGATGATTCTTGCTGGAATTAACTATTATGATAATTGCCATATACTTTTTTTCAATGTAGTCATTCCTACTCTACTTGCTAATTGGCTTTGTATTATAAGGGAAAGCTTTCCCTTCTCCCCTATTTATTCATATAAAAATTACATTCTAACAAACTGAATAAAATATATGATCCAATCTTGCTGAAACTATGGCAGAGGCTATTAGCTGGAATTATGGGGTAAGAGGATCATACTAGACCTTATCTGATTGGGCACCTCAGGAGAGGAGATGTAAAATGTCTCAAAAGAAAGTTCTTCCACTGGATTAGATCACTTATAACTCTCTTCCAACTCTGAAATACTAATTCTGTGACTCCATATAGTTATCTTATAACTGTGGGCCAATTCATCTGGTTGGAGAAATGGGACTATGGATAGAGGAAGAAATGCAGATGGTTTTCAAGACAGAAAGTGCAGGTTCTTGGACCTAAATCTCACCATTGAACACAGAGCTGTTCATGATACTATGGGAATGAGTAACTCTACCCTTGGAAACATTGTTGATTCCCTTCAGACCCAGACTAATGGATATTACAACTTAAGATTGGACCATTCCTGTATATATGTGCTGCCAGTTACCTCAGCCTGGGGCAGATATGTCATCAATCTCAGTACTACATGAGTACACACTATGATTACAGGACAGAGGAAAAGTAAGCTCGCACCTTTACAAAGTCCTCAACCATTGCTCTCAGACTCTGCAGCCCATGGAGTCTCCTAAGTACAGTCCTGGACTAGGTGCAGCAGAATGAGAAAGGAATTGTTTCCCAAAATTCTCAGGGGAGCACATCAAAATTTCCATCCTCCATCTCACTCAGCACTTCGTCTCCATCTACATTCTTATACCACCTGATGCTGTTTTAGAAGTACACCGTTTTCTACAATACAAAATTGTCCTGTACCCTGTACTAACCAGAGGCCCTGGAAACCAATGCCCTGGGACCAGAAGAGCTCTAAACACAGTGGCTTTGCCCATTAACAGATTAATATTAAATCTTCATAGTTCTCCTTCAACTGTCACCTGTGAGAGCATAGTATGACATAACTTTGTCCAAAGCTCACTTAATTGGGCAAGAAATAATTAAAGAGCAAATCTCTTACAGTTTGGGGACAATTGTAGGGGACTGACACTGAGGAGCATGGGATTCAGTGTTGTACAGTCAAAGTTAGAGCAAATCACCTGTGCAGAGAGGAAGCAATGCTGTCTGGGGAGACATTACCTACGGAGTTACATCGTGGGTACCCTGTCAGTAAGGTGAGTTAGACAGACTGCACTTCAACACTAGCCTCACGAAAAATGGAATTTAACAGGTTAAGCAAATATTTAATTATGTGTTATTACTCAACACATATTTACCAATCTTTTTTTTTTTTCTTTTTACAACCACACCCGAGACATATGGAAGTTCCTGGGGCCAGAGGTCGAAACAGAGCCTCATCTGTGACCTATGCCATAGCTTGCAGTCATGGCAGACCCATAGTCCATTGAGCGAGGCCAGGGATTGAACCCACATCCACACAGAGACAAAAATGTCAGGTCTTTAACCTGCTGAGCCACAGTGAAACTCCTATTTGCTGGTCATTTATAATGTAGATAGTATGTTACACTTCCTGTACAATAGGAAGTTAATAAAATGAATATAGACACTATGTTTTAAGTAAAACCCAGAGACTATGAGGTCGCCACTGTAAATTTAAAACACACACACACCCCACAGGAACATCTGAAATTCCTCCACAAAAGAGGAAGAAATATCTATAGTGAATTCTTCCTTAGGATCTGGCAACCTAATACCATCATAAACCTGTCAGTAGGCTATTTCCCATAATGAATTTTAAATGCAAATTAAGAGTTTATAGGTTCCAGACAACCTGCACAGAATGGCTGACATTCTGACAAGGCTGACAGCCAGATTTTCTCCTTTCTCTCACATTTCTGTCTGCACTCCTAGCTCCCAGAACCACTGGGTCTTTCACAGAGATTTTGGTTAGAATAGCAGTTGGGTTGAAACTACAGCATGTACAGGGTCCTGGAAATATTATTTTCCTTAAGATATTTACTATATGGCTAGGAATTTGCTTTTGTTTTTAATATCTTAGGTACTGAACTGGTAAAAATGATGTATTTCCACTTGGGAAAGTGGAAATTAATTAAAAGCCTCCATGTTAGGGCAATTAAAACTGCAAAGTGTTAAATGAACCTCACCCATTCCATCAGGAGAAAGCCCAGAAACTAGGCACAGAAGAAACCCTGACCCCAAATAAAGCTCCTCAGCCCTAAAATAAGATAAATATTGAAATAGTAGAGGAAGGAATTTTGGACTCTCATTCTTTGGATTTTAATATTCAACAAAGGGGCATATCATATGTATATTTTCTTTATGAAATTTAATAAGAAAATTCATATTCAGCATTAATATTCATATACCGTTTCATTTTGTTGGCATTATGTTACTTGACATGTTTTCACACTGCTGTGAATACTGATTTTACAGCTTCTTCTGTTGAGCTATACTGAAAAATGTGGCTAGACAAAATTCGTGATGAGAAATAGATTAGAGAATTCATTTTTGGCTGAGGGTGCAGAGTAGCCTTGATATTAAATCAATTTACATTCTATTCTGAAGAGATACGGGGAGATAGTCTGCTGGATGATCCAGGCAGAGCTCCCTGGGTTGCCTAGCAACCAGCTGCAGTTGGTGCCCTGCTTTCCTCCCAGGTGGCAGTGGATGGGGGAGGGCAAATCAAAATGCTGCTGGTTCCAAGGTTTTAGAGGTAGAAAAATAGGATATTCTCTTACTCTTAATCCAGCTTTATTAGTGATAAAAATCAATATTTTATTTTGACCCTCAGTTGGATCCTTATGTTTATTCATCGATTTTTAGTATTCAAGGATAAGGAAGTGAGCAGAAAAGTGATTGATTAGGTTTCCCCGATATACACTGTCACATTATTTTATCCTCAGGTCCTTATGATATTTCACGCAGCCCAAATTTCTTATAGATGAATTGATGGATTTATGAAATGCAGTTCAATAACTTTAAAATCCTTCCTACCCTCTGCCTAATATATACAAAGAAGCAGCAAAAAGTGCATATCAAGCTAAGCTCTTTATCTTTATTATCAGAGCCTTTTTAAATGATTAAGATACTAAGCAAGAGAAATTACTATCTCCCCTTTCCCTACCAGCTGCTGCTGCTTCTTTTTTTTTTTTTTTTTTTTTTTTTTTTTTGCTTTTTAGGGCCGCAGGTGCAGCATATAGCAGTTCCTGAGGTTGAATCAGAGCTGCAGCTTCTGGCGTACACCACAGCCATAGGATCCAGCCATAAGGATCCAACGCAGGATCCTTAACTCAATGAGCGAGGCCAGGAATTCAACCCACGTCTTCATGGATACTAGTCAGGTTCATTACTGCCGAGCCACAACGGGAACTCCCCTACCAGCTTCTGAGTAACAACTTTACAACATACTCAAATGCTCCCATCAGAAACCAAGAGCATACCTTTACTTTTACACATTCCCACTCAAGAGGTCATCTATGAAGCTACACTATCCTATTTCTAACTCTTTGCCCCTAATTATCATCTGCTCTCCTTCCTAATTGGCAACAGCTCTTTTCACACCCCCGTCACTACCTGATGGCCTTGTAAATGGAATCCTGGCCACCATCCACCACTGTTGCTAAGGGTGTCCCCTGTCCACACTGATTCATATTACATGTTTAGAACAACCCGATCTCCATGGCCCATGGTATGAATACAAACTTTATGCATATTCCTTTCCTTTTTATCCAGTGTTGACTCTTCTCTAAAATGCAGTCATACAGCAATGTCTGAGTTTGTCCTGCTGGGAACTGCTAAGGACTGACAACTGAATTTTATTATTCTGTTCTTATCTTTTAAATTATGTATCTTCTTGGGAAATAACACATTTGGGGTTAGAGTTTGTTCCTTTGGACATGACTTACCATGCAATTTTTCGTTGTTCCGTGAAAAACATTCGACATGATTTGTCTTCAGTGATGGCTTTACCTTTCAGGCGGAGCCAGATCATCTATTTTCAGATTTATGCTGCCCTTATTCCCTTTTCTCTGGGCCTAAGCTGCACCAAGATTTCCATGTGCGCAGTGATGCAGGGCCAAAAGTTTGTTGCCATTGGTTATATGCGATACATGGTCACCATGATAGATGATCCCTGCTCATCCCAGGGATCTGGATAGGATGCTGGTCACATGTCAGTCTCCTGCCTCTTCACCTTACAGTCACCCTAGTCCAGTGGCAAAGAGATGGGCTATCATTTCCTGAACATTCCTGAAGTTAACCTATGACTTACAAAAACACGTACTAAGCCCAGAGGACAGGTTTCTCTAATGTTGGTCTTTTTCTATCTCTCTTTTTCCTACTCTTCTTATATTGCAGTGGTATTGCCATACCAAAAATTCTCTCAGCAGAGTGAATGCATGGAGCTTTCTCAGCCGGCCTCACCCACCGGACAGCTGTTCTTTATGGCCATGAACAGAAGCCCAGGACGAGAGCCTTCTTTTATTTTTTGATTTGGCTACTAAATTTTTGTGACCCTCTCATTGAACTCCGTGATCTCTAGCCTGAGAAACAAAAATTTTCTATATAAAATATTTAAAGGATAAACTTAACTTATAAAGACAAATGAGAACACGCATAACTTCTAGAGGAATCCTGATTATGGTTTTCTTAGCAGCTTTCAAGGAACGGTGCTTTAACTAGTACTATGTCTTTAAATTCATTCCCAAATCTTATGCCCTCGTGGAGATATTTGCTGGCACTTATGCTTTAAAGCTAGAGTTTATTGTATAAACAGCAGAAACTGAATTGCTTGTTATCATTTGATTTGCCCCCAAATGAACAATTTTTATTCTTTTCTTGTTTCTATGGAGAAAACATGGGAAAGGAGACTATGGCTCTGCAAAACATTCACCCAAAAAGCATATTTCCCTTATATTAAACAGGAATTTCCAAACACTTTTTGAAGAAACTTTCTAAAATTAAATACTAAATATTTTCCAATTCCTATGCATGATTAAATAATAAATTAAATTCTTTCCAAATCCTATATGAGCAAAAATAGGTGAAAGCTATCAGATAAGAGCTTGAATAAAGCCAAACTGTATAAATTAAGGCTCACCTCAATTGGCATAATAGGATAGTATCTCTTTATGCTCATGTGGAATTATCTTACATTATCTTTACAGATTTTTTCTATTAAAAAGAACAAAATTCAAGGGCTATTATTAAAGCAAATGCTACCTTTTATGCATCCTGACTCTATTATTGAAATAAGTTAGCTACTGGTGCCTGAGAAATTAAATTACTTTCAAACGGTTGTATGAGGCAATTGAAAATTTGATGACTCATTGTTAAAGCTGTTACTTGAATAATAAAGAGCTAGAATTGATAGGGAGAATGTAGGGGGGAAAAATCGCTAGTGTTCTGCCCAGTAATGAAAATACTAATTCCATTGTGAGAGAGAAAATCTTGCAAATTATCACAGTTTAAAACATGTTTCTTCCTTCTCATCAATTCAGACTATGTTGATTCTGAAGATTAATGTTTTCACATGGGAGATTTGTAAGGCTCTGATTAAATATTACCTTACAGACATTAAAATAAGCAAAGAGGACAATGTGAAGCAGACTGATTGGAGGCAGTGCTGCAGAGGTGGGGTAATGGATGTTGGGGTGAGCTTTATTCCCAGGGGTAAGAGTTAGGCTTTTAGAAATGTGATTGCCAGTGAAGTGTGTGACGCAGTGAAGAATTTATGGAAAAGTGTGGGCCTGAAGGGAATGAAGTAAGATAAGAGCTGTCAACACCCAAAAGGAAGGGATCCTTCTGCAACGGGTCTGTTTGAATGAATGTCCTTAGTACTGTGAAAAAGCCAACATTAAAGGGTACATTTTGTATATTAAACATCCCTGTATCGCACCAAATAAAGGGTTTCATATAGCTTCACTTTGTGTGGGGTATTGTAAAAAAGAAAAGATGAGTTCCCACTGTGGCTCAGTGGTAATGAACCCAACTAGCATCCATGAGGATGCAGGTTCGATCCGTGACCTCGCTCAGTGGGTTAAAGATCTGGCGTTGCTGTAAGCTGTGATGTAGGTCACAGACACAGCTCAGATCCTGAGTTGCTGTAGCTGTGGATAGGTTGGCAGCTGTAGCTCTGATTTGATCACTAGCCTGGGAACCTCCATATGCCGTGGATGTGGCACTAAAAAGACAAAAAATAAAAAAAGAAAGAAAGAAAAGAAACAGGAGGAGGATATGTGGGCTTTCCCACCAGAAGGAGGGGACTTAACATCTAGGCTGTCAAACTCCCCTCCAGGCCCAGAGGTGAAAATGGATCCCACTATTTACATCAAGACTGCAGTGATCATCGCCGAGGCATGTTTCTCAGATTGCCTCATTCTGGGAAATGTTTCTCAGAACCATCAGAACCCGGTTCTTGAGATTGTCTATTGTATAGCATAAATAATGTGATCCAGCTCTGAGAAAGCTGGGAACAAATCACACAACCAAGAATCTACATGGTTGATAGGGGATCCCAGCTTTCTTGTGCTAGTTTGCCTCAAGTCTCACAAACAATATGGCCCCGGGCAGTGCAGGGTCTGGAAGCTATGTTAGGAAATTTCACTAGGGATGCTCGTGAGATGCTGCAAGGACGTTTAAACTAGATGGGCTTGGTATTGAATTCATTGTGTCCTGAGAGTCTGTTTATCAAACTGTGAAGTCCTTAGAGCTCGACCAGTGGCAGCTCACTTGCACTCTCTCCTTCACCTGTACCCATAGAGAAACTGTCTCTGCAGGGGACTCCATCCAGGAGGTCCTGGGGTTGAAATGACCAGAGGGCATAACAGAGCTCAGGAGCAGCAGGAAGACACAGTACTGGGGGGACAACTTGAGGGAATAACTCAGAAGAAGTATTTGATAAACCCTGTCTTCCTAGGACATCCTGGGGAAGAGGAGCCAGCCAGAGAGAGAAAAGGCTGATGCACAGGCCAGGCTGTGGCATAAGGAACCCAGAGCACAACACAGTGAAAGAACTTTGAGATCAGACATTCTATGCCCTTAATTCTCCCTTTTTTTTTTTTCCTCTTCCTAGAGCCCAGTCAACAGGTTGTTGGTAGAGTGTCTCAGTGGAAACTAGATTGCCTCCGCTGAAGGAAAGGTGAAAACTCAGGTCCTGTTAAAGACAGTTTTTGGGCCAACAGCAGCAAGTTACCAAAGAACTCAATTCCTGTAGCAAAATCTATATGGGAACAAATAACCAGAGAGATGGTCAGAAATGAAAATTGACCCAATCATAAGTGACACTGGGGCACTAAAAGTCCCTAGAAATAAATGATAATATGATGGCAAGTGAGATATCTTGTCAAACACTGAATGTTGAAGCATGAGTTGGTTTCCTCTTATCTCTTTAAAACACACACAGATTATCTCACAGTCATGTGATTATAGCACAGTTGTTATGTTTTCAAATGATTTATTCTTGGAGACCCACACTGGCCTCCTGATCAGTGGTACTGTCTTGTGTCCACTTCCTGATCTTGACATTGATTGCTATACACTATTTTTTAATGATTTTAAAATAGAGTCAGCCTGTTGTCAACTTTTTTTATTCCCATCTCTCACTTTTCAGTTTTTCCCATCTAAGCTGATTCTCTTTAGGCAAAGAATGTGACATGATACACATTTCCCAGTGTATTTGTGCTCCAGTAGGTCATACCCACCACTTCCTTTTAATTCCAAAGATTTTACCACTGGTCATTACAGGATGTTCAAAAAGCAAAAGTATCAAAAGCTGATCAAGGTATGGTGGAAAAAAGTAAATTAATCTTGGGCTTATGATTCTAGAAAAAGGTTAAGTACATACTTAAACTTTGATTTCTTTCTCTACACACAGAGTGATTCTAAAAAAAATAGAATAAATATACAACTTTAGATGAAAACAAGGAAAAACAATTCTATATAATAAGAAACTGAAAATACTAAGCCAGGACACCCATAGCACCTATCTGAAGCTGGAGGCCAGAGCTACACACACAATTCACTATTCAAGGAAACCAGTATTCTGAAAAGAGCTACAAAAAACTTAAAAATTAGAAGAACTTATAGATTAGGAAATAATAATAAGGCATCGAGAAGAATTTAAAATAGGAGTATAAAAGAGACAATTAAGGAGATAACATGGAGTTCCTGTTGTGGCTCAGTGGATTATGAAGCCGAAATAGTGTCAGTGAGGATGTGCTTTCAACACCTGGCCTTGCTCAGTGGGTTAAGGATCCGGTGTTGCTGCAGGCTGCAGTGCAGGTCAAAGATGTGGCTCGGATCTGGCACTGTGTGGCTGTGGTGTAAACCTGCAGTGGCAGCTCCAATTCAACCCCTAGCCTGGGAACTTCCATATGCCCCAGATGTGGCTGTGAAAAGAGAAAAGAAAAAAAAAAAAAAAGAGATAACATTATTGTGAAACGAGAATAGGAAATTCTAAACGAGGGCAAGAAAAGTTATGAAAAGAAACCATCAGAACTCTAATATAAATAATATTGCTGAATGAAAACATTCAAAAAATATCTCAGACTAAAGAGAATAAATGACTGAGCCAGAAGACTGCACTCCAGAAATCATCTAGAATATAGTACACACACAAAAAAAGAAAAAAATCAAAAAAGAGAAAACATAAAACCTGACTATTTCTAAGGAGTTTCTCTTAGAAATTATTTCTGAGTTTTCTGAAGTTACAGAGCTAGGCCTGCTATTGTCCCCCCATCCTCTGGTTCCGATCTTATGTCATCCTTTAGAAGTCTTTCTTTTTACTTTACCATTCTTACTTCTGAGAGTAAGTTAAGAATTCACTGAGATCATTTCCCTTTAATCTACCCTTCTCTAGTGGACACAGTAGATTCCAACATCAAGTGAAAACAATTATTAGAAGATTCATTCAAGAAGATTATTGTTGGAGTTCCCGTCATGGCACAGTGGTTAATGAATCCGACTAGGAACCATGAGGTTGCGGACTCAATCCCTGCCCTTGCTCAGTGGGTTAAGGATCTGGCATTGCCCTGAGCTGTGGTGTAGGTCGCAGACGCGGCTCGGATTCCGTGTTGCTGTGGCTCTGGCGTAGGTCAGCGGCTACAGCTCTGATTAGACCCCTAGCCTGGGAACCTCCATGTGCCACAGGAGTGGCCCAAGAAATGGCAAAAAGATAAAAAAAAAAAAAAGAGAGAGAGAGAGAGAATGAAAAGAAAATGTCCAATTCCCAGAGAGGAGGGAAAAAATACATGCATTAGCACCAGAGTGGTTCTTCTGCATTCTGTGAATGGAGTGCAGGGCTCTTTGCCCTTTGCCAGCCATATCTTCATCAAGACTCTCTCTACCTAAATTACCTCTTATATCCAATCTCTAAGTCAAAAAGAATAGTACATACAGTGGTACCAATATGTAAAAAATCACTAATTTGAAGTGGTTTCTCTAGAAAGATATTTGCACATGGTAGTGTCAGCAGAAAACCATGAGTTTCATGGATCTTTCTCAGGCAAGTCTAATCATCATTTCAACAATGCTTTATCCTCTCAATTCAGTTCCTAGATCTTTACCGCAGCCCAAGTCAGTGCAGAGATGAATCTAGCTTGTCGGTGCCCCAAGAGTCCCATCTGCCGGCCAGTGTGGGGAATTTCACCTTGCTTCAGAGGCCAATCTCAAGGGCTGTATTCTAAACAGAGTAGGACTTGTTCTCACCACAAAGGAGACATGATAATTAAATGACGTTAGAGGTGTTAGATAATGCCACTGTGGTGATCATATTGCAATACATAAATGTATCAAATTAACACATATACCTTAAGCTTATACAATGTTACATGGCAATTATATCTAAATATTTTTAATTAAAAAAAACACATTCCCTAATAGCTCAGTGGGTTAAGAATCTGGCATTGTCACTGCTGTGACTCAGGTTGCTGTTGTAGCACGGGTTCCTGGCCCAGGAACTTCAGCATGCTGTGGGGCATGGCCAAAAAAAAAAAAAAAAAAAAAATGGGCCAAGGGCTTGAATACACTTTTTTCTAAAAAAGATGATATACAAATAGCCAAATAGTATGAGAAATGATGCTCAACATCATTCATCATCAAGGAAATGCAAATAAAAACCGCAGTGAGATACTACATTGCAACCATTGACTTTATACATTATTCAAGTCATGGAAAATAATGTGTTGATAAAGTAAAATTAGAATCCTCATACATTGCCATGGGAATGTAAAATAAGGCAGAGATTACGGAAAATAGTTTGGTGACTTATCAAATTGTTAAAAATAGAATTACCATATGATCCAGCAATTTTACTAACAAGTATAGGCCCAGATGAAATAGGTGTTCATACAAAAATATGTACAATGTTCATAGCAGCACTATGCACAACATCCAAAAGATGGAAACAACCTAAATTTCCATCAACTGATGAATATATACATACAATTGTGGTATATCCACAATTGAATACCAGCCACAAAAAGGAACATGCTAACCCAGAGAATGTACACCAAGAGTGAACCCTAAGGTAAACCACAGATGCTGGGTGACTATGATGTGTCAGTCTAGGCTTATCCTTGGTAGAAATGTACCATTCTAGGAGTTCCTGTCATGGCTCGGCAGTTAACAAACCTGACTAGTATCCATGAGGATGTGGGTTTGATCCCTGACATCACTCAATTGGTTGAGGATCCAGCATTGCTGAGAGCTGTGTTGTAGGTCACAGATGCGGCCCAGATCCCACGTTGCTGTGGCTGTGGTGTAGGCCAGCAGCTGCAGCTCCCATTTGACCCCTAGCCTGGGAACTTCCATGTGCCACAAGCGTGGCCCTGAAAAAAAACGGTACCATTCTATTGAGAGATGACTAGCTATGCATGTGTGGAAACAGGAAGAACATGGGAATCTTTGTACTCTCTTGTCAATTTTGTTAGAAACCCGAACCGGCTCCAAGAGAATCAAGTCTTTTTAAAAATAAAGAGTGGCCTCAAAGAAACAAAGGACATTCAGACCACATAAGATAAAAATCGCGGCGGGGGGGGGGGACACATGCTACAACAGGAATGAAGCTTACAAACATTATGCTAAGTTAAAGACAGTCACAAAAAAAATAATAATATGTGATTCTGTTCATATAAAATGTTCAGAAAAAGCAAATCAATAGATAAGGAAGTAGATTAATGGTTGCTTAGAGCTTAAGGGTGGTAGGCTGGTGATCGTTAGAAAGCAGAGAATATCTTTTTATGATGATAAAAATGTTCTAAAACTGACCATGGTGATGGTTGCACCTATCTGTGAATACACTAAAAAACAGTGAATTGTGCACTTTAAAAGGGGAAATTATTTGCTATGTGAATTATATCGATAAAAATTTTTAAAAATTATTGCATTGAAAATGCTTGGTAACTATTAAAACAAGATTTAAAACAGATACACTATCCAAACAACACTATTTATGACAGCTGTATAAAAACACATATATAGATAGGTATAAGGATGATAGAGACATAAAGATGATATAGACATAGATGGAGTCATTATAAAGAGGAAATCAGAAATTTAGTTCCAATTTTGTCACTAATGAGAGAGAGAGGAGAAATGCCAAAATGTCAGCAGTACCTATCGTTGTATACCAATATTAATGTGCAACTTCTATTCACTTTACCTTTTGACAATTTTCCTATTTTCTTTAGACCTATTTATTTACATGATGAAAAAAAAAAAGAATCATTACTTGGGAAGGTCCAGGAATTCTGGAATTGAAACACAGTCTTTAACTTAATGAAAGGAAATCTGCAGTCATTGATACAGAATTCAAACCATTGTCATCAAGAATGGATATACTTAACCTGAGAGCAGAGGATCTATGAAAGCACATGTCAGTATATATATACACGTACCTCAATTTCTTTGTATCAGACTCTAATACACAACATTCATCGAAACATAGACAAAACAATTACAGACATCAATAGACCAAATTTCACAGACTACAGCTTTTTGGCAAACTGGAGACTATTCCGTGTAAAGTGAAAAGACACTCCTGGAAGAAGTAAACATTCATACTACAATTCTTACAATACTGCAGCAGCATTAGCACAAAGTGAACACCCTTTCCTTCACATCCTTGCTCAGCATTTTTGTACTATATGTGATCCTGTGGGAGTATCTTAACCTCTCAGGGCCTTAATACTCTCCTCTGTGAATTGGGATGATGTAATCTATTCCATATGATGATTATAATAATAACATACATCAGTATTCGTATGGGTGCTTGGCATATGGTAAGCACTGTCAAAGATTTCGTTGAATAAAAAAATATATAAATACATACACATTAATCACAGCAGAATCTCTTCAACCGATTTGTCCCCAATCCCACTTCGCAGTCACACCAACTCTAAGAGACGAGTTGCCCCAGATAAATATGAGGCAGCATTGAAAGGACAGATAATGACATGAAAGCTTACCCTTTACAAGTTTGTAGTCCTTGGATTAATGCTTTTCTCAGAGCCAGCTTCACATCCTTGTTTCTCAAGGTATATATCAAAGGATTCAGGGAAGGGGTCACGATATTATTGAACACAGGAACCACAGAATCCAGCCAAGGACTGGAGGCTGGCCGGAGATAAATGAGGATCACTGGCCCATAGTAGAGCAGGATGGAAGTCAGGTGGGCACTGCAGGTGGAGAAGGCTCTGCGCCTGCCTTCTGAGGAGCTGATTTTCAATACAGAGATGACAATGCGAGTATAGGAAGCGAGGATAAGGAGAAAACACATGAGTGCCACAACACCTACACTGGTGAAACTCACCAGCTGAGCTAGAGAGGTGTCTGCACACGCCAGAGGCAGCACCACCGGGATATCACAGAAGAAACTGTCCACCTCATTGGGGCCACAGTAGGGTAACTTAAAGATGAGGAAGGTGAGGACAGATGCATGCACACAGCTCCCCAGCCAGGTGCCCAGAGTCATAACAGCACATGCCCTGCGGTTCATGATGACTGTGTATCGCAGGGGGTGACAGATGGCTGCAAAGCGGTCATAGCCCATCACAGTGAACAGGAAACACTCAGTGCAACCAAGGAAGTGGTAAAAGAAGAGCTGGCAGGCGCAGCCCTGGTAAGAGATGGTCCGGCTTGGCCCCACTAGGGAGAGCATCATCTTGGGGGAACTCACGGAAGGGAAAAAAATGTCAAACACTGACAGGTTTCCCAGGAAGAAATACATGGGGGTGTGCAGGCTGGAGGAAGTGAGGATGGCCAGCAGAATGAGCAGATTCCCCAGAAGAGTGAGCGAGTAGAAGGCAAGAAATACCACAAAGAGCACATTTTCCAACCCATTTGTGTGAGGGAGTCCCATGAGGAGGAACTCAGTTACTGGAGTGTGATTCCTCATCTTCAAACCTAGTCACACCTGGAAGATCAAGCAATGGCCTCACTGAGATGAGCTTTTCCCCAAACACCAAAGCTTGCACAGAACCCACTAGAAAGTGGTGATGTCTGTATACCACAAAGAACTTGTAAATGGGAGCCCGACCTGTTGTCACTAATTAACGTACAACATGGAGGGATCTATCTGTCATCTGTTTCCTCAGAAGGATGAGAGATCGTACAAGAGGCAGAACGGAATAGAGGGCAGAGAACGAAACCTGCAGTAGGCTATATCTGAGTTTAAAGGCCAAATCTACTTCCTACTCTGTGACTTTGGACAATTTTGGAAAAAAAAAAAAAAACAAAAACCTCTAATCTCCTCTGTATTCATAGTATAATAATATCTTTTTTTTTTTTGTCTTTTTGTCTTTTCTAGGGCTGCACCCACAGCATATGGAGGTTACCAGGCTAGGGGTCCAATCAGAGCTGCAGCTGCCAGCCTATGCCAGAGCTACAGCAACGCCAGATCCAAGCTGCATCATCAACCTACACCACAGCTCACGACAACGCCGGATCGTTAACCCACCGAGCAAGGGCAGGGACCGAACCCTCAACCTCATGGTTCCTAGTCGGATTTGTTAACCACTGCACCATGATGGGAACTCCTAATAATATCTTATTTGTGAAGATTAATGCTTTAGTGTATATTAAAGTCTCTAATATAATATCAGCTCCTACTTCAACCCTTGTTAAAAAAATTCATTCAAGATACTGATATTCTGATTTCAGTATACCTGACACCACACAATATTTCTCTCAGGCTGACCTGCAGCAGTTTTGAATTACCTATTGGTGTGAATGAGTCACAAAACAAACAAACAAAAAAATGCTTTCTCCATCACCAACTGGAACAAGTGACAACTCAGAACTGTCTGGTGAAAATATAGCAAAACAGAATGGAAAGGGTGGTATTCAATACAGGAAAAAGCAGCAGATAATTACCAATATTAAAAGCAACTATATTCTTTCAATGTAAAATTTAGTCTCTCAATGGAAATTGTGGCTGCAATTTAACTGAATATATGCAAAACCATTAAGATCTTTAAGGTTAAGCTTCATTAATTAGGGAACATCTTAAGAAAATCCACGGAGAGCTAAGCTAGTATGACCCCAAACTCAAAGACAGACAATTCCCATCTTCTCACCATCCTCTAATACGTATAACCCGTCAGGTGAGAAGAGAGCATTCTAGAGAAAAGGCACCTACAGATGGAAGGGCGACAACAGTGGTCTTAGGCTGAAAGTCAGGCTCCACATCCACTCTCCTCTGTTTCTAGATGCTGTGGAACATGAGGGCCAGGCTCTGAAACCAAAAGTGCTGAACACACTGCCTTGTCAGACCCAGACAGGCATGTTTGAAAATCTAGACACCACAGTGCCTCTGGGCCCCAAGAGTGGCATGGCCTCTCTTACCTCAAGAGCAGATAGGTGTCTTTTATGTTCTTCTGGGATCCTCTACCCAATAGATCCTCTGTTCTATTGTGTAGAACAGAGGGAGCAATTAGCCTGGGAACTTTCCCTTCCTTCCTCTACCAGCTGCCTCTACCTCATTAATTCATAGAATTAAAATGTAATTGTGTAAAAGCATTTTGTTATTTTCAGTTTTCTAAATCCCTTTGATTAACAGTAACTCTTGGGCATATTTTTGCTCCAGTGGAGAGCCATCCATTGGGTTCAGATATTTGAAACTTCCCAGTGACTTTGTGCTTTGAAGAACTGGGTTTACAGAAGGAGGTGAGGATTGGGAAAACAAACACTTAAAACAGGCAACAATCCCATTGGGTGTTAAAACTGTTTGTTGTTGTTTTTTAATAATTAGCTTTATAGTCCCCCATTATCACTTTCACAACTGCCTGAATTAACATCTTATCCTTTTCTAATAACTCTTACCTTTGATTTTGTTTAAGATTGCTCCTAATGTTTATCTTAGAATATTTTAACCATTGTAACTTGATTCAATTTATTTTTTAAGAATCATTCTGCTGATTGCTGTGTAGACAAAGAACCAGAGCACACAAAGGTAGAATTAGGAAAGGCTATGCACACATTACTTTTACTGACTTTTCAATGAAACAGGTCCATGGATCCGTGAAAAATGTTATACCTAAAATCACTTTGAGATAATATAAAATTCACCAAAATGACAACGGTTCAAGTAATTTTACAACATTCTAGTAATCAATGTTTTCAGCTGAGTAATTCAGAAGCATTTTCTCTCTATACAGTTTTGAAAGCATCATTACTTCTTAATAACACTATTCTTTTTTCAAAGCAAACTCTTCAAGGCTCCTTTATTTCACGCTGGCACCAACCCTATCAGTGTATGTTATTTTCTTTTTAAAGATAAAAACAGGGCTCAAAATGCTTAAATAATTGCCAGAGTTTACACAGAAAGTCAATGTCAGAGCTTGGATTTGAATTTCAGTTTCTCTGTATTTAAAACATTTATTCATTTCTAACAAAATGGAATAAATAATGTCTCTTAATAGTTTAGAATTGGTATGGAAACACAAAAGACCTTGAATAACCAAAGAGAAAAAAAGAAAAAAAGAGTCAGGGTTCCTGACTTCAGACTATACTAAAAAGCTACAGTCTTCAAAACAGTATGGTACTGGCATAAAAACAGAAATACAGATCAACAGAACAGGGTAGAAAGCCCAGAAATAAACTCAAGCACCTATGGTCAACTAATCTATGACAAAGGAGGCAAGAACATACAGTGGAAGAAAGATAGTCTCTTCAATAAGAGGTGCTGGGAAAACTGGACAACTTCATGTAAAAAAAAATGACATTAGAACATTCTGCAACACCATACACAAAAATAAACTCATAATGGATTACAGACCCAAATGTAAGGCTAGATACTAGAAAACTTCCAGAGGAAAATGCTGCTTGAAATCACAGCAACATCTTCTTTGATCCACCTCCCAGAATAATGACCTTAAAAACAAAAATAAACCAGTGGGACCTAATTTAACTCAAAACCTTTTGCACAGCAAAGAAAAACATTAAAAAAAATCACACACACACACAAAATTAAAAAATGAAAAGGCAACCCACAGAATGGGGAAAATCCTTGCAAATGATATAAACTTCAAGTGCCTAATCTCCAAAATATACAAAGAGCTCATACAACTCAACAACAACAGAAAAACAAACAACCCAACTTCAAATTGGGCAGTAGACCGAAATGGACATTTCTCCAAAGAAGACAGATTCACACTAGCCAAGACATAGAAACAACCTAAATGTCCATCAACCAATGAATGGATTAAGAAGATGTGCTACATATATACAATGAAATATTATTCAGCCATACAAAGGACAAAATAATGCCCACTGTAGCAACATGGATGCAACTAGAGATTCTCAGACTAAATGAAGTTATGTCAGAAAGAGAAAGAAAAGTACCATGTATCACTTATATGTGGAATCTAAAATATGGGCACAAATGATCCTACTTACAAAACAGAAATAGATCATGGACGCAGACAGCATATTTGAGGTTCCAAGGGAGGAGGGGGGTGGGAGTGGGATGGATGGGGAGTCTGGGGTTGGTAGATGCAAACTATTACATATAGAATGGATAAGCACAGGAAACTATGTCCAATCTCTTGGGTTAGAACATGATGGAAGATAGTATGAAAAAAATAATGTATGTATATATGTATGACTGAGTCATTTTGCCATACTGCAGAAATTGAAGGAACATTGTAAATCAACTATAATTAATTAAAAAATAAAAGTAAACATGTTTAGTCATATAATTCTACTCATGTTCTTATTCATTAGCTTTGTTTACAAAATGTAGATATTAAATCATAAAAGCTTAAACATTTTTGACTAGCAATGATTTCTTTAATATTTTAAACAGCTTATTGATATAATTTGTATGCCATAAAATATCCATTTTAAGTGTTCAATTCAATGAGAATACGTTACCAAAAGAAAAAATATATATATATATATAGTTGTACAGCCATCACCACCATCTAATTTTAGAACATTTCCCTCAAACTAAAAAAAGGAAAAAAAAATGTCCATTTACACTTGTTTTTATCCCTAACCCAAGCTCTAGGCAACCATTAATCTATGTTCTTTCTCTATGAATTTGACTTCTTCGGATGTTTCTTACAAGTGAATCATAAAATATGTGTTATTTTTTTTGTCATCTTTCACTGAACACAGTGTTTTTGAGATTCATCTCTACTGTCGCATGTATAAGTATTCGTTACTGCATATTGATGAATAGTATTGTAGCATACAGACATTTCTATTTCCTGAACCATAGGCTAATTTTTAACTAATTCTAATTTTATTCCTAGTACCTACAGACCCTTAAAAAATTATTGGTACAATTACAAACACTTTCAGTATCTCAAAATCATCATCATCATTAACCAGTCAAAGATGAATTATTGTGGATTGGGTCAAACATGTTAAATGGTTTAGTGGCTGAATTCTGAATACATACATACATATATATTTATAAACATATATATATAGCTTTGATTACTTAGTTTCAGCTTGTCATCTCGACTTCTTTGCTATGAAAAGCAGTGCTGAATCAGCCCAGCACTGAAATAATTTACAATTAGTAATGTGCCCCAATCCTTCCTTTTTCAATTGGCCTTACTAAATATTGCATATTTTATTTGCACCTAAATAATTCCAAGATTAATTCTTCAAGAGGTTTATACATCCCATAATTACTCTATGACTCATTAAAACACACATTAGGAAAAGATAGAAGCCACAATAAGTCTCCTTAGACATCATCTCAACTTCCCAGAACTGCTGTTCTTAGCAAAATCATGAGAGCTACTAAAGTAACAAGTAACATAATAGCCCCAAATCGTATAATTCTTTATACTAAATGTTATCCCTAGACTTTCCATAGCATTAATTTATTCAACAAGCATCTGTTGTGAAAATTCATTTGTTGCCCATCCAGATTAAATTAGTTTCACAGTACATTCATTTTCCAAAAAATACATATATAAAAAATACACACACACATATATGTATATACATATATATGATTTACGCATGAATTTATAAAAATTTGATTTACACATGAACATTGAATATATAAATTTACAGGAAGGAATAAATGCCAGGTTTATCAGCATGTATGCATTAGTGGGTTAACATATTCTTTTCCAAATAGGAAAATTTTACCTTCAAAGCAAAATACTCTCTCACAAGGCCAGTAGTGAGTGTAAAGTTAAAGCAAAGTGACTTAGATGATTATAACCAAGTGTTCTCCTACTGCAATAATTTGACACACTTTTACTACTGTGTTGGTGTACCTGCCAAGCAGGCTGAAATGCTAGTGTTCTCTCTCCCCTGGACACTAGAGATATACTATCCATTTGTTCAGCAGCTTTACTGAGGCACAGACGACATGTGCAATTCTATAGCTATAAGAACAAAATTTAACTATTTGGGAAAATTTATGGAATTCTGTAAACATTGTCAAAATTCAGATCACTTCCATCCCCTGGAAAATTGCCCTGGGGCCTATTTGCAATTAATTCCCATTCCTACTCCCCTCCCCAGGAAACCAACCATTAATTTGCTTTTTGTCTCTAAAAATTTGCCTTTTCTAGGCATCTCATAGAAATGAAATGATAGAGCATGTAGCCTTTTGAATCCAGCTTCTTTCAATGTAGCATAATGTTGTTGATGTTCACCCAGGCTGTAGCATGTAAAAGAGTTTATCCCTTTTTATTGACAAACAGTATTCCATAGGATGAATATATATCACACTTTGTTTATCCTTTCACTAGATGACAGACATTTGAGATGTTTCTAGTATTGAATATTATGAGCGATTCTCCTATAAACTGCATGCAAGTCTTCCTGGGTATTCACTTCTTTCCATCTACCATCAAAGACTGGTAAATTCTTCCTTGAGATTTAGATAAGATTATCATAATATATTCTTCCTCATATCAGTGATGAACCTCATAATATCAAACTAAATTTAGAATGGTTTTTGTAGGCATTCGCTCTCACCCCCTCAAATGTTTATTCTTACTACATACTATTTCAAAGGGGGCTCTTTTCCTGAGCCTTTGGGTCAGCTTACCAGCACTCTACACAATACACACCTAAGAGTATCCCTGTCTTTCAGTGATGAATCATTTTAAAATAGCTTGAAGCCACAGTAATTCATCGGAAATAGAAATACCTCACTTTTAAATGGTAGCTATCCCTGTGCTAAAAGCTGGTGTCCTCCCAACTCTTTCTGCTTATTTCCTCAGGCTACTGCAGCAGACGTACAAGGTCACTTCCATGCCTACCACACTTGCTACCCGTTGGACTATTATGCTACCATGTGGTTTAGAAACAGATAAGCCATCTACAGTGGGATATGTCACCCGTTATCAGCACACAAGGAAAATAGACTCTAAAAGTTTTTAAGGGAGAATTCTAGAGACAGAAAAAAGGGAAACCAAATATATTTACTAGAGGAAAGATTAAGAAATGTATTTGTCTACAGATCTAAACAATAATCCTTAATTTAGTGATTATATAACTTGAGTATCAGTAATTAAGTTGCTGTTTTGATGTAGTCTGACTGCTTTGTCTTTCATCTCAGTTATTTCTGGATTTGGGAGGGAAATGTAAGAATGCTGTTTACTGATCCCCTCAAACATCAGTAAGAGGAGATAACACCATGGGTTGGTAATTGCACAGGAAATGAATCCAACTGTGGGCACCTAAGGGGAAACAAATCAACAAAGGTATGAAACAAATCTGTGAGTGACAGCGAGTTGATTTAATGAGTCTCAGGATGTGTGACTGTACTGAGCTGATGTAAAGGGCTGTGGCTGAGGTGACAAAAATCAAAGGGTGTCTCTAGCCCAACAGGTGCAGAGGCAGCTGTGACTTCCCTAGCCCGACATAAATTTAATAGAGCAAAGTTTTCTTGTGGATGAGGGAAATCATTTTCTAAACTTTTACAGGGGTTTGAATAAGGATAGAATGTTTACATTTTTAGAGCCCACTGGGGGAAGTGCCTGCAATGCCAACAATACCCTGAGAAGTACCTTAGAGCAATGCAGGAATATTATGCATCATTTTTTACCTCAGAAAGATTTCAGACTATTTGAGAAGATAGGCATTTGTTAAAATATTTTGTTATTTTACTTTTTGAAATAATGTTTATTACACTGAAAGTCCTGATCAACAGAGTGCCATTTTTTTCCTAGAAAACAGAACATTTATGAATCACGTAACTATCCAAAATGATAAGAACTGCTGTAATCTGTATTCCTTAATGATGAAATGAATCATTTAAGCAATAAGAGCTTTGTGCTGATAAATGCAACGGCTCACTGTGGAATGAGATGTGCCATGGAAATGGTGAAGAATGAACAAAAATGAAAAATATATGCGTTTCTCATGAAGGCAGGAAGAATTACCATGGACCTTCTAAATCACGAAAACCACATGAAGAAATACATGGTGTAGGATATGTATGTAACATATAAAATAACCCTAAATAGTTCCAATATGGAAAAAAGTTAAAGAAAGTGGACATGTTTGGTAGTGGGGCCGTTGGAAATGTGTCAACAGCTTTTTTAGACACTCTTCAAAAGGTGAAGCCCAATTTCTCTCCCAGTGATTGTGGGCTGAACACAGAGTGACTGACTTCTTTTTTTCTTTTCCTTTTTTTTTTTTTGGTCTTTTTAGGGCCATACTTGTGGTATATGGAGGGTCCCAGGCTAGGGTTGAATCCGAGCTGTACCTGCCAGCCTGTACCACAGCCACAGCTGCAGGATCTGAGCCCCATCTGCAACCTATACCACAGCTCACAGCAATGCTGGCTCCTTCCACTAAGTGAAGTCAAGGATAGAACCCGCATCTTCATGGACACTACTAGGGTTCGTTCCCACTGAGCACATGATGGGAACTCCAGTGACTCACTTCTAAAACAGAGAAAATATAAGCAGAAGTGATGGTGTTAAGTATGGAGACGACATCTTATGACTTAAGCCTTATGGCTTTTCAGAATCCTATTTAGATTCTCTCTTGTATTACTTACTCACTCTTGAGGAAGCCAGCTGCCATGTTGGGAGGACATGTGAGTGACTATTTGGAGAGGTCTATGTGGTTGGTGAGCAACTGAGGCTTTCTGCCAAAAGTGATGTAACGACCCATTCTGGAAGCAGATCCTCCAGCCCCTGCTGTGCAGCCTCATGAGACAGCAAGCCCTCATCTCCCAGCTAAGCTACTTCAGGAATCTTGATCCTCAGAAACTGCGTGAGACAACAAATGATTTTGTTTTAAACTGCTCCTCTGAGTAATGTGTTGTACTACATAGATAACTGATACAATATCCTAGATAGTGTTGGAGTGGGGGACTCCAAAAACTCAGATAAGATAGAGAAAGTGGCCCTTGAATGATAAGGTAGTAATATCAGTAACTGTTAGAGTAAATCAGGTAATTCTATATATATATACTTGGTTTAAATCATAGATAGGTAGATGTTGTTCCTTCAATTTTTTTTTTCTTTTTAGGGCCGCGCCCGCAGCATATGCAGGTTCCCAGGCTAGGGTCGAATGTGAGCTATAGCTGCTGGCCTATGCCAGAGCCACAAAGGATCCGAGCTGGGTCACTTCTGCTGCGTCAGGATGGGGACTCCTCCCCTTTTAGTTTTTAATATGGATAATTTGGTGAACTCTACCCAGATCTGTCTGACACCAGAGAGATAAATGGTTTAAATTAAATCAGTGACTGACTGAAGGAATGGATATTATCATACAGTGAAAATGAGCTTAAGTTATTATTTTCCCATAACTGCTTTTCTATGAATGTTACCCAGAGTGCCTCCTCAGTTTTGTTCAATGTCATCACTCTTTTTCCATTACATAGTTACTTAGTCTCCTTGTGCCCCAGTTTTCTTATATATTAATGAGGATAAGTGTACTTAATAAAGATGCTCTTTAGAGTACATTCATTAATACATGCAAAATAGATAGAAGGGTAAATAATATATACAAAGCAAGATGTAAGGATAGCTATTATTATGTAGAATTTATGACTCTTCAGTTCTTATTAGGCAGAAACAGTTCAGTTCTAAATTCAGACTCTCTGGATGTAAACACTTTTCTATCCTTAGTTGCTTCATCTATAAAGAAAGGCTGTCATGGTACTTATGTCTGCAGATTTTGTGAGTTAATTTAGGATTATGCAAAGTGCTTAGAGGACTACCATCCACATAGGAAGAAGATTTTAAGTGTTAGCTTCTCTTCCAGGTGTTTGAGTGGATGAACTTGGATGAATATTGACCAGAAATTCTTTTGATTAAAATTTAAATGTTGAAAGATTAAAAAAGTAAATATTATAATGTTACCGGTTTGATTTTAATTAATTACAGATATATTAGATTTTCAGGAAATGGACCAAACCTATAATGAATAGAGAACTTTGGCGCAAAAAGACTCGGCTTGGCAAATTTACAGAAATCCACTCTCCTATTTTATATACAATAAAATATTACTCAGCCATAAAAAAGATTGAAACAGTGCCATTTGCAGCAACATAGGATCTAGAAATCATCCTACTAAATGAAGTGAGTCAGACAGAGAAAGACAAATACTATATGATATCACTTAGATATTAGCTCTGATAAAAATAATACACAAGAACTTATTCACAAACCAGAAATAGACTCAAAGTTTTAGAAACCAAACTTATGGTTACCAAAGGGGAAATATGGTGGGGAGGTTTAAATTATATACACAACTATATATAAAAACATAGATAACAAGAACCTCCTGTATAGCACAGGGAAACCAATTCCAATCTGTGTAATAACATGTACAAGAAAAGAATCTGAACAGGAATGGATATATGTAGATGTGGAACTGACTCACTTTGCTGTACACCTGAAATGAACACAACTTGCTAAGTCAACTACATTCCAATAAAATTTAATAAATAAATAAAAACACAGATGAATGGCCAGCTTTGTACTTCACAGACATTGGGGTAAAATTTAAGGCCAAATTTCTCTGATGGCCAAAAGCATGAAGCTCCAAATGGAATTTTTTTGTACTGAGGAGACATGATTAAAGCCAAATAAGTCATAAACTCAGTTTAAACTTAAATTTACCAAACAATGCAATCTTGCTTTTAAACTTCACACCTTAGTGACCATAAAACCTAGCTTTACTGAATGGCCAAAAAGATTACAATAGAGTAAGGCATACAGTTTGGAAAAATGAATGGATGGATGGATGGAAGGAAGGAAGGAAACACTGAAGGAAGGAAGGGGAGGAGGAAGGAGGGAAGGCAGTCCATGCTCTCCAGTCTTATGCTAAGTGATCAAAACAGAGTTCCAATAAGTACAGATTATCTAAAGAAGAAAAGATATAGTCTTTTGGCAAATTAAAAAAGAAAAAAGTCTGGGTTAATCTGGAAAGCTTCCTTGAAGGAATAAATCAGTGGCTCAGTCCACACATTCCCAGCCACGTGGCTGTTAGAACTCCCAGAAAATGCCTGATTGTATCTTCGCCCAGCTCCCTATTTGGCAACAATCCTGTTGTACCACGGGTGGGGCTGAAGCAACTCCCTAAAGACTTTCAGAGAGGAATTGCCCCTGGACCTTATATCCCAGAAATGGGGACCACTTGAGTTAATACTTTCCTCAGAGCCAATTTTACATCCTTGTTTCTCAAGGTGTAAATCAAAGGATTAAGGGAAGGAGTGACAATATTATTTAACACTTGAATAACAGAATCTAGCCAGGGGCTGGAAGCAGGCCAGAGGTAAATAAGCATCACAGGCCCATAGAACAAGACGATTGAAGTCAGGTGGGCACTGCAGGTTGAAAAGGCTCGGCGCCTGCCTTCAGAGGAACTGATCTTCAGTATGGAAAGGACAATGCGGCCATAGGAAGTGAGGATAAGGAAAAAGCATGTCAGAGTCACAACATCCACGTTTGTGAAACTCACCACCTGAGCCAGAGAGCTGTCTGCACAGGCCAGGGGCAGCACCACTGGGATATCACAGAAGAAATTGTCCACCTCATTGGGGCCACAGTAGGGTAACGTGAAGACAAGAAATGTGAGGATACTGCCGTGGAGGCAGCCGCCCAGCCAAGTGCCCAAGGTCAAGCCGATACACACCTTGCGGTTCATGATAACCATGTACCGCAAAGGGTGACAAACAGCCACAAAGCGGTCATAAGCCATCACAGTGTAGAGGAAACACTCCGTACCACCCAGGACATGATAAAAGAAGAGCTGGGAGGTGCAGCCCTGGTAAGAAATGGTCCGACTTTGTCCCGCTAGGTAGAGCATCATCTTGGGGGAACTCACGGAAGGGAAAAAGATGTCAAACACTGACAGGTTTCCCAGGAAGAAATACATGGGGGTGTGGAGGTTGGAGGACACTAGGATGGTGAGGAAGATGAGCACATTTCCCAGCAAGGTGAAGAGATAGAAGGCCAAAAAGAGGACAAAGAGCATGATCTCCAGCCCTCTGGTGTTAGGAATCCCCAGCAGGATGAACTCGGTCACGGAAGTGTAGTTCTGCATGTGTATGCACCAGGCAGTCCTGGAAAAGCAAAGCAATCACCATGATAGAAGACCACAAATCACTGAGAAGATACCTTTCTAATAGAGGTATTCCTAGGGCAGGGACTATAAGAAAAATAAAACCAAAAGAGGAAAAGGAGACCAATAATAAATCTGGACCTAAGTTGTTTCACGTGTTAAATTAGCAGAATAACTTTATAGTTGGCGAACTTCTCAGAGTAACCAACTCATTATAGGTTTTATGCAATTTCTCCCAAACACACAAACTGGCATATTTCAGAACCAACTTCCCCACGGAAAATTTGTCAATAAGTGACAATCTCATTTTAATATCAGCTAAGGCATTATTAGTTGGTAAATAAGCCAATTACCCAAATAGATGTATATAAAAATGTGAACCCAAACAAAAATGATATTCACTTACCTACTTATTTTTACTTTCAACCAGACTCTTTCCATTCTTTATCAATATGAATTACATACTATTTTTTTGAATACAAATGCTAAATTGCACTCACACACACACAAGAATTGGATTGACTCTAGAAGAAAGCACTGCGTGGGTAACAGAAATAATTATGCATCCCACCGGAAATGTTCTCTCTCCTCAGCGAGAATTTGTTTCTACACCAAGATCTCACAAACTCAAATTTCAATGGCATCAGTGTCATTGTATCCAATTTTATGTTAGCCTTCCATATGTTGTCACTGCATATAACTGATTTTCCTCTGCCTATGATCAGTATTTGTTCTTGGAAATAATCCAATAAATCTATTCACACTAATTTGTAAATTGCCAATTCCTACCACTTCCTGCTTTCTTTATTTTAAAAAGAGTAAAGCCTATGGCCATGGAGGAAAAAAATATCAATAAGTAGATTTTATGGCAAGAATGAAGAAATGGAGAAAATGGGGGCTCTTGAGAACATTCTTCATATCAATCTTTGTATCCAGGTCCCTGCATAATGCTTGTCCTGCACACAATGTTTGAATAAATTGTGATTCTGACAAAAATACAGACAGGAAGACAAAAAGACTAGTCCAGCCCAAAACATAATTTAAACATTGAGTTTAGGCCATGGCAATCAATTTAATCTCACAAGCATCCATTTTCTATCCACTGGCTAGAAATATTATAATGATGAATAAAATAAGGTATTATCTCGTAAACAGCTCATTCTAGAGCTGGATAAAACTTGGTTCTAACCCTGACCCTATCTCTACCATGTGCTGCCTCTGGGGCCATAAGAAACTTACTTAACCCCTCTGAGCCTCGACTCCTATGAAAGAATAGTAGATAATAGTATTGTCTGCCTCATACAGTCTTGGTGAGGATTGAATGAGATAAAAATAAAATGCCTTATTCAGTGCTTGGCACTTAGTGGATGTTAATGTTCAATGTTAGTTAATACTAACCTCGTGTGTATAAGATGGTGATGATGTAGTTAGAAGAAGAGCATTGCTGGTGTGAGGAAGATATAATTAGAAATGGACTTGAAAAGGGATCATGAGATTTGAAAAAAGTGGAGAAAACATGAATATAATCAACTGATCTTTGACAAAAGAACAAAGGCAATGTCATATGGAAAACATGCTCTTTTTAACAAATGGTTTTGGAACAACAGGACAGCCACATGTAAATAAATGAATCTAGACACAGACTTTACACCATTCACAACAACTAACTCAAAATGAATCACAGACCTTATGTGAGATGAAAAACTATAGGACTCCTAGATGATAACATAGGAGAAAACCTAGATGATCCTGAGTGTGGCAATGACTTCTTAGATACACCACCAAAGACACAATCCAAGGAAGAAATAATTGATAGGCTGAAGTTCATTACAATTAAAAAAAAAATCTCTGTCAAGAGAATGAGAAGACAAGCTACAGAATAGGGAAAAAATATCTTGTAAAAGATATTTCTGATAAAGGACCCTTAGCCAAAATATACAAAGAACACTTCGATTTCAGTAATGAGAAAACCAACAACTTAATTAAAAATTAGGCCAAAGATCTTAACAATGACTTCACCAAAGAAGATATACAGATGACAAACAACAAGATGTTCCACATTATACCATCAGGGAAATGCAAATTAAAACTAATAGATACCATGACAAACCTGTGAGAATGGTCAAAATCCAGAACCCTTGCAACACCACATACCAGTGAGGATGAGAAGTAACAGGAACTCTCTCATTCATTTCTGGTACAGAGGCAAAGTGGCACAGTCACTTTAGAAGACAGTTCGGCAGTTTCTTGCAAAACGAACTACACTCTTACCATATGATCCAGCAGTCGTGACTCGTAATATTAGCACAAAGGAACTGAAAACATATGCCAACATAAAACCCCGCACATGGATGTTTAAAGAAGCTTTGCCAAAACTTGGAAGCAAACAAGATGTCCTATGGTAGGTGATGGATTAATAAACTATGGTACACCCAGACAATGGAACACCATTCCGTGCTAAAATTAGCCATCAGACCATGCAAGAAAGGAAGAAGTTGCAAATGTATATCACTAAGTGAAAAGGCTACATGTTATATGATCTCAACTATATGACATTCTAGAGACAGTAAAAAAGATGAGTGGCTGCCACGGATTAAAGATAGCGGATGGATAAATAGATAGACCACAGAGGATTTTTAGATCAGTGAAAATACTCTGTGCGATACAATTAAGCTGGATATACATCACTATACATTTGTTCAACCCCACAGAATGTACAAAAAAGAGAGTGGATCCTAATGTAAACTAGAGATTTTGGGTAATTAAGATGTGTCAAGATAGATTCAACATTTGTAACACATGTACCACCCTAGAGGGGATGTTTGATAAAGGGGCAGGCTGTGCATGTAGGGGCTTGGGGAATATAGGAAATCTGTCCTTTTCACTCAGTTTTGTTGTGAAGTTAAAACTTCTCTAAAAAAATAAAACCCTCTTTTTTTTTTTTTTTTTTTTTTGCAGTTCCCTTTGTGGCTCAGTGGCTAACGCAAACTTGACTAGCATCCATGAGGATGCAGGTTTGATCCCTGGCCTGGCCTCAAGCAGGGGCTTAATGATTGGCTTTGCCATGAGCTGTGGTATAGGCCACAAATGTGGCTTGGATCGCACATTGCCGTGGCTGTGGTGTAGGCTGGCAGCGGTAGCTCTAATTCAACCCCTAGCCTGGGAACTTCCATATGCCCAAGTGTGACCCTAAAAAGAAAAGATTTTTTTTTTTTTTTTTAAGAGCAAAGAGAAACACAACAGGTCAGGAAAATTGTATTTTCGTCAGACCCACAACAGAGTATTCTGTAAATATCTGGTAGAATTAAAAAATATCTTTGTAGGCTAGAAGTGCATAAACTCTCCCCTTAATCTGAACCTTTTTGCTTCTACCTCAGCAACCAAATTCACAAATGTGTATGGTCAAAACATGTCCTCGGGAAAATGTAAATTTCATAAATTACCTTAGATTCACTTTCAAAATTCTTCTTGCTCCTCCTCTGCAGTCAGCACTGAGTGCCTTATCTCCATCCAAACCTATTCTCAGGAAAGAATCTGCTATCAATCGAGGAAAAAAATCCTAAGAACAGATTTGCATAATCATAAAGTCATTTGGAAAAGTTCTGACTTTCCATCAGAGATTTTCAAGCAGAAATCCTTATGTCTTTTGGAATCAGAAGAAGGAATAATTTCAAGTAGAAAATCTTTTCTCTTTTGGAAACAAAAAAGGAATTTGAGGTTTTCTTACAACTCTGAATTCTAAATTTTACATTATTCGCTTCTTATAAGTCTTGTTTCATTATCACCATATCCATTAATATTTGCATTTTTAACTCTTAGTCTTTAATGACAGAATGAAAGCACATACGCCAGTTAAAAAGGAAATTCTCATATTGATAAGACGAGTAGACTGAAACTCATTAGAAAGTAGATGTGAAGAGTGGGGATAATTTTTACTTTTTATACTAACTGCAAAATAGAATTCATAAACAAAGAATTTATCCCCTTCAACATCATCTACCTTCCACCCTTTAAACAATTCTCCTGCCACATAAGCACCCTTAACACAGTCTTCTCCTGGCATTTCTAATGGATCACTGACCTCAACAACACATAAAAATCTTTGTAAATTCCATGATTCTCCTTTTCATGACCACGACAAATAGACAATAAAAGTAGGACAGAGAGAGTTAAGAGTATTGTAAGCAAAACAAGAGTTATATAGAAGCAGGGAGAATTTTTGACACAAACCAAGGCAATGGAAAACACATCTAATACGAGCAAGAAGGCAAGAAGAATATTTTTCTAAAGCCAGAACTCCATTTTGGCATAAGAGGCCATGGCATAGGGCCAAGGTTCTGCACCTTCTGCTCCTGAATTCAAGACCAGAGATTCCACACTCAGCCTTGCTATGTAGCCTGGTCCTGAAATTCTGGATTTATAATATTTCAAACTGGAGAGTTTCTTTGGAGACAATATCCCCAGTGGCCCAATCCTCAGACTTAAGAAGCCTGAAGAAGCAAAGGGAGTAATTAGAGGCTTCCTGGTTTTCCCCATACCCCTTTTCTACTGTATGTTTCAAAATATATTATATATTCATTATAGAAGTAGAATGATAGCTTTATAAACTATTTGGTAAATAATCAAAATGATAAAAATACCCTATTTTCTCTACCTTAACCTTACTAATGTTAACATTTTAATATTTTCTTCCAAATACTGTAAATACATGGTTACATTTTTAACCAGTTACAATCATACCCTAATTGTAGTTTTGCATATTATCCTTTTAACTTTTTAATAGTCTTCCTTATATTTCCCCAAATAAGCAAACATAAATACATAGACAGATGCACATATATAATACACTATGATGAACCTCTTCTTTTACACACATTATCCATATATGAGTCTTTAGTGAAGATAAGTTTTACTCATATAGCACAGGGAACTATATACAATCTCCTGGGATAGACCATGGTGGAAAATAGTATAAGAAAAAAGAATGCATCTTATGTATATACATTATAATATATGTGTGTGTATACATCTATCACTGTCACTTTGCTGAACAGCAGAAATTGACACAACACTGTAAATCAATTATACTTTATGGAGTTCCTGTCGTGGCTCAGTGGTTAAAGAATCTGACTAGGAACCATGAGGTTGTGGGTTCGATCTCTGGCCTTGCTCAGTGGATTAAAGATCTGGCGTTGCCGTGAGCTGTGGTGGAGGTAGATGCGGCTCAGATCCCGAGTTGTGGCTCTGGCGTGGGCCAGTGGCTATAGCTCTGATTAGACCCCTAGCCTGGGAACCTTCACGTGCTGCAGGAACAGCCCTAGAAAAGGCAAAAAAAGACAAAACAAAACCAAAAAAAAACAAAAAAACAAAAATTACACTTTAATAACATTTCTTAAAAAGATAAGCTTTACTAAATAGAAATCCTATAGGAATTGTGAATATAATGATTTTTAAGACTCTTGTCAAGTTGTTTACTTTGTCAGCAGCAGTGCTCATGAGGGCCAATTTTACCAGCAATGTGTATTAATGTAGCTAAACATTTAAAAGGTTATTTCATAAGCCGTTAACAACTAAATCAAGATTTTTTTAATCTTCATTTTGGGTTAATCCTAAAGCTAAATATGTTTAAAATGTTTATTATTTTTCTATAGCAATTACAAGAATGTATTGATGAAGGGTTAGACGAATAAACAAATGGAATAGAAAAAAAAAAAGGGCATCAAATCACACCACATGGATATAGGCAGAATTAGCTTACATCACAGGTGACACGGAAAATTATAGGGAATTTATTTTTTGGCATTAAGTTGTGCTTGGACAACTGAATCAACAAGGAAAAAATAAAATTAATCTCTTACCACATACCATATACAAAATCAATTTCAGGGGCAATATAAACTTAGAAATATAAATTTGTTTGACCCAGATAGACAAGCTAGTAAAAATGAGGAAAACTTTGATAATTTTGGCTGTTAAAATTGAGAATAACATTAAAAGACTTTTTTTAAGAAGAAAGAAAAAGTGAAAGTCGAGGTGTCGTTTATAGCCCATTCCCAATGACGTCTCATTCAAATTACATAAAGAATTCCTACAATGTAGATTTCTTAAAAAAAAAAAAAAAGCAACCTAATATGAAACTAAGCAAATGACTAGGCTTCACAAAATAAAAGGCAAATCATGTGTAAACACCAAAAATTTTGCTCACTTTAAGGATTAAGAAATAAAACTTAAAAGTGCAAAATGACTTTCATTAAAGTAAATATCACAATCAACAAACACTAGAACTTTCAAACTGCTGAAGGGAGTATACATTTATAGAACCACTTTAGAAATGATTGATCATTTTAAAAAAGAAGGTAAGAGATATCTTCCGCATAATACAGAGATTTCTCTGTGGAAACCCATGAGTACAAATTTGTGCACGTGTAGGATGAAACTCCATTAGGTTATATGGCTAGAAGCTTGGTGTCTGTAAGCTGAACAATTCCTGGAGGCCCCATTTCAGGGTTCAGAAGTGTTTGAACTCTGACCAGGCAAAACAGAAAGTTCTTACTGAACATCAGGACATTCAAGAAAGACCCCAAGAAGTACATCTTAGTAATAGGAATAAAGTATCCTTTGGGTAAATATTACTATAGTCCCATCCAAATAAAAGGTAAAAAAAACAAACCCTCAATATCACTCAGTAATAGAAAGTGAATGAAACAGTGCCATTTGCAGCAACATGACTGGACCCGGAAATTATCATACTAAGAGAAGTCAGACGGAGAAAGGCAAATATCATATGATATCACTTTATAAGAAATCTTTTATATTTTTATTTTTATTTTTTTGTCTTTTTGCCTTTTCTAGGGCCACTCCAGCGACATATGGAGGTTCCCAGGCTAGGGGTCTAATCAGAGCTATAGCCACCAGCCTACACCACAGCCACAGCAACATGGGATCCAAGCCTTGTCTGCAACCTACACCACAGCTCACAGCAACGCCGGATCCTTAACCCACTGAGTGAGGCCAGGGATCGAACCCACAACCTCATGGTTCCTAGTCGGATTCGTTAACCACTGAGCCACGACGGGAATGCCAAGAAATCTTTTAAAAAAATGAAACAAATGAACTTATTTACAAAACACACTCACAGATTCCAACAAAAAACTTCCTGTTACCAAAGGGGAAACGTTGTGGGCAGAGATAAATTAGGAGGTTGGGATTAACATATACATACTACTATATATAACACAAATAATCAACAAGGACCTCCTGTACGACAAAGGGAACTGTACTCAATATTCTGTAATAACTTATATGAGAAAAGAATCTGAAAAAGAACATATATATATGCATAACTGAATTGCTTTGCTGTGCATCTGGAGTTAACACATTGTAAATCTACTATGGTCTAATACACAATAAAAATTAAATTAAGGATTTCCTTTTGTGGCTCAGTGGAAATGAATCTGACTAGTGTCCATGAGGACGTGGGTTTGATCCCTGGCCCTACTCAATAGGTTAAGGATCCGGCATTGCTGTGAGCTGTGGTGTAGGTTGGCTCGGACCCTGCCTTGGTGTGGTTGTGGTGTAGGCTGGTGGCTATAGCTCTGATTAGACCCCTAGCCTGGAAACCTCCAAATGCCACGGGAGCGGCCGTAGAAAGACCAAAAAAAAAATATATATTAATTAATAAACCTAAATCCTCAATTAATTAATCCTAAATTAAGCAATTTCTACTTACAAACCCTCCATTCATTATTACAGTTTCATTAAGAAGCCTGACACGACCACTCTCCTATCTTCCATTCTTTACATATCCTATTCAATTGCATTCATTTTGAAGCCATCCGTGATTCTAAAGTGACAAATATAAAGACTCAACAGAGTCCCACCCAAGTTTCTTACACTCATTTAACATCTAATGTAACTGTTACCTTAACTCTCCAAAAATCATTTGGGATCATACAAGTCACACATAACAAAAGATACAGACTCTTTTCCGCCTTATCTCCCTGAGTATGAGGGTCAGCAATACAAAACACTCCAAAATAAGCTCTTAATAAGTATTTAATGAACAGATAACTACATTACCAGGGACCCTATGGCCCACATTTTAATACACAAGAGTTAACTGGTAGCCTCTATTTCGGTTTCCAAAACCTGTAATAATCTAACCAGATCCAAGTTAAGCAGTAGGCTAATTTTATAGCAGGAGAAAGCACAGCATAAGTGTCGTAGAGGTTCCTTTTCAATTTCCAATCTTGAAACTGTCATAACATTTTCAACTTGTTTTAACTCTTCCAGCACAGTGAAGTCTTTATAGATCGACTCATACATTCTACTGCCTAAGACCCTATCTATCTCTATCCCCCTTTCCCCCTCTTGGTGACTATGATGGGAGGGAGAGCATGTGACCTAAAATTTAAGAAATAAAGAAAGAACAAACTTGGACACTTAAAAGGCAAACAGGGAACATAACTGGCTGATGTTGATGAATGTTGTTTTACTTTTCTTCTCTAACAGAAGTGCCCTGTTCAGCGCTGCAGGGCAACAGGAGATCCTGAAAGAGGGATGGGGTGCAGTATAACAAAACACACAAGACTCTTTTACATTTAGAAAGTAGGGGGACCAGGAGGCACTCTGTTCCTCAGAACAAAAGGTGCCTAGGCTTTAGCCCTCAGGACTTTTATTACGGATGGCAACATAGGTTAATGAGCCAAATCAGGTGCAGGCAATGACAAAGCCATCTCGTAGTGAGTAACAAAAGAAACTGCTAGCAACTAGTTACAGGTGCATACCTCTAGGGCATAGTGCAGCTGCTCAAGGTTAATGCAGAACTCCCTTAACTTGTTTTTGAAGGAGATCCTGTACCTTAGAACTCTGCATTCCTTAGCTTGTTGTGCTTTTGCACCTGCACCAGGTTTGCCTTCTGCAGAGTTCAGCAGTTCGGTGGTCTCCAACACAGAAGGAAGGAGCCCTTTCCTGCTAAATCCGCACAAGCTTGCAGTCTGCTGATAGATGTCCCAAATTCTTCTCTTTTTCAATCACTTTCAAATAGAATGTTACAAATGTAAGCATGCTTGAACTCCATAGAGTAATTTCTTCTCTGACTCCAGGAATAGCGGTAATTCCCAAACATCAAAGATTTTAAAAAAACTTGGTCTCTTTCAGTATTAATCCAAGTCAGAGACCTTACTAAACAAGGGCCTTAGAAATGAGATAGAGACAGGAAGAGAGAGGAGGAAAGTGATTAAAGATTAAATCTCTTATGATATCCCTTATAAAATATACTTCAGTGAATAATTTTAAAAATCCATTTGGCACATGTATCACTTATTCGTACGCACATTTATATATTGACTGCTTTTCATGTGTATGTGTTGCTTTAATAAATGAATTGTGTTATTTTACTGCATGTATTGGTGGGGATGACAGTGCAAGCCACAGTAACTAGGGTAGCTCAGAGAATTGAGTAAATCAATGAAAAACTGGTCTAATGGAAGGGTACGAACTAGGACGGCTCCAGGGGTCTCCGCAGTTAAGAACATGGAGCAGCCTCAGGGCACTGCCATCTGATGATTCAGCCTCAGGTGCCCTTTACTTCTGGATGTCTCAGCTCCAGATTCAAATCTGATTTCCTTGGTTGAATCACATGCCTGCCTCTGTGGCCAGGGTACCGGGTACAGTGGCATGGAGATGGGCAGTTCTCCAAAGGGTAGGGGAAAGGCCTATTGCCAGGAGAAAGGGGAAGAAACATGCTGAGAGGCCAAAAAGAATTTGGGGCTATAACTGGAAGTATCTGTCTGATACTGTCATCTGTTCAAGCTTCTAAGATAAATGCCTTGAAAACTCAAGGAATCATTGAAGTATACTATCAAATTCCTCATTGGACACATTCATTCACTTGCTTATGCATACATGATCCGCTTATTCCCACAAACTGAGTACCAATTATATTAGGCAGGGCATGAATTATTTTCCAGGAAAGCCAGAAAAGTGGAAGAGGGGACGGTTAGATATAATCCTATGAGGCCTTCCCAGAATGGACCCCACCCATGTCCTCCATCTACCTTTTGTTGGGGAAAAAAAAAAAGTCAAGAATCAATTTAATCAGAGAAGTGAGAAAATGTAGAAAGCAAGGAAAAAAGTCAAGCAAGACAAAATAATAATACTTTAGCCATTCAACAAAGTCAAGGATCTTTAGTTTTTCCTCAAGGACTACACATAATATTCTGAGCCATGTCTTTTGAGCTGTTTTGCAGATAACACGCCTGCCACGTGTAGGAAGTTAGCTGTATGCTGCCCACAAGCATGCAGACCCCAGGCTGGTTGAAAGCAGAAAGTTGATGATGCTGACTCCCAGTTACCTTACTAGCAACCAATCAGAAGAATGTCCACGAGCTGATCATGCCCTGCTCCTTCAACACTATAAGACCCTCACTACCCCCTCCCGGGCAGACACAATTTGGAGGGCAGTAGCCTACTGTGGCCTCTTTTGCCTGGCAAGGCAAGAAAGCTATACTTTTCTGTTTCATCCAAAACACTGTCTCTGCATTTCTATTCAGAACCTGGTCAAGAGAGGCTGAGTTTCAGAAACAGCTCCTTTGCTTAAAAAACTTAAAAGAGTCTATCTGGAAGGAAAAGTGCTTGATAGTCTTTTTTAAACCTCATAAAACTCTGATGACGTCTTCTACAGATGAGGAAAATTAGGAAAAACATAATGCTCCCCAAATCATGGAGCTTATTCTAGAATTTCTTCCTCTGGCATAACTAAAACCTGTACCCAAGTTATTTCTATTAAATGTAGATTCTATATGTGTCTTGAGTATGTTTAATATTTATATTTAATGAAATACAACTTTAAAAATTAATATTTTATTCAGTAAAGCCAAGTACATAGGATTTTAATTTGCCTTAATAGATAAAAGGCACGTCAAAAAGTGATCATATAATATCACTTATATGTGGAATCTAAAATATGGCACAGATGAACCTACCTACAAAATAGAAACAGACTCATAGACATAGAGAATAGACTTGTGGGAGTCTGGGGTTGGTAGACGCAAACTATTGCATTTAGAATGGATAAACAATGTCAAGCATCAAGAAAGATAGAGGCGGGATTAAGATGGGGGAATAGAAGGACTAGAGCTCACCTTCTCTCATAAAAACACCAGAATTACAACCAAATGCCGAACAACCTGCAACAAAATGGACTGCAAACTGTCAAAAAGATATCCTACTCCAGAAGGCAAAGAGGAGGCCACATCAAGATGGTAGGAGGAGCAATTACGTGATAGAAGCAACCCCATCCCCACAGAGTGGGAAGCCCACAGACTGCAAAGTAACTGTATCACAGACTCACCTGCAGGAGTGAGTGTTCTGAATCCGACGGCATGTCCTCGTGCCTGGGGATTTGGGATTGGAAGGAAGAGCCCCCAGAGCATGTGGCATTGAAGGCCAGTGGGGCTTGTGCGCAGGAGCTCCACTGTACTGGGGATAAAGGAGACCCATTTCTTGAAAGGTGCACAGGGGCTTTCATGTGCACTGGGTCCCAGAGCAAGGCGGAGGCTCTGTGGGAGTCTGGGTCTGACCTGACTGCAGTTCTTGCAGGATCTCCTGGGAAAACAGGAGGTGACAGTGTCTTCTTGTGGAGGAAGGACACTGGAGGCAAGGTTCACGGGAATATTCATCAGCATGGGTTCCTCTAGAGGTGGCCATTTTGGGAGAATCTGGCCCCACCCATCCGTGCTGAAAAGCCCAGGCCAAACTATAATCCAGTTGGGATCACAACCCCACCCACCAGTAAACAGGCTGCCTACAGACCCTCAGGCATACAGCTGCTTCTAATATCACCCAGAGACAAAGCCCCACCCACTAGAGGGATAGGAATCAGCTCCACCTGCCAGTGGGCAGGCACCAGTCCCTCCCTTCAGAAGGCCTACAGCAAGACCCATAGCAACTTCAGGCACGAGGGGAGCAGACATCAGAAGTAAGAGAGGCTACAACTCTATTGTCTGCAAACAGGAGACCACTCCAAATAAAGTGGCAGAGAACTATAACTCAGATAAGGGAAAAAGAAAAAACCCCAGAAAAACAGCTAAGTGCTCTGGAGATTATCAGTCTCCAAAAAAAAAAATGGATAAGCAGCGAAGTGGCTGTGGTGTAGGCCAGCAGCTGTAGCTCCAATTTGATCCCTAGCCTGGAACCTCCATGTGCCATGGGTGCAGCCCTAAAGGGCCAAAACAAAAAGCAAAAAACAAAAAAACAAAACAGACTTGGATTCTAGTAATCACTAAAGACCCCACAATATATCACCTGGGAACACCCAAAAGATTAAAACCAACAAGGAAACATAAAATGAGAATGAAAACAATAGAACACACTTTTTGGAATTAAGACATTTTTTACAAGTGAGTTTAGGCACAATTTATAAGCAATACAATACATACTAAACCATGGTTTTAGAAATGACTATCAGTTTTTCTCCTAAGTAATTGCTCTGGGTTTTTTCCTTAAAACTTTTTGTTCAGATAATCAGCCTCACGTGATCCCATGATGAAATGTCTCTTGTTTTTAAAGAGCTTTAAAAAAGAAAAAAGTGAGACTCACATGGCAAAATTATGGAAGTAACGTAGAAAAATATAATACAGTAAAAATCACCTAAAATGGGGTTACTAATTCTTTTTTTCCTTTTGTAGGGCTGCACCTGTGGCATATGGAAGTTTCCAGGCTAGGGATCTAATCAGAGCTGTAGCTGCCATAGCCACAGCAATGCCAGAGCTGAGCTACATCTGTGCCTACACCACAGCCATGAATGGATAATTAACCCACTGAGTGAGGCCAGGGATCAAACTTGCATCCTCATAGTTGGGTTCTTTTTATATATATATAAATATATATATATATATATATACATATTTTTTTCCGACTGTACAACATGGTGATGCAGTTACACATAAATGTATACTTTCTTTTTCCTCACATTAAGTGTTCCATCGTAAGTGACTAGACAGAGTTTCCAGTGCTACACAACAGGATCCCATTGCTAATCCATCTGGAAGGCATCAGTCTGCACCTATTAACCCCAAGTCCCTCCCACACCCTCCGCTTCCCCCTTGGTAACCACAAGTCTATTCTCTGAGTCCATGATCGTCTTTTCTGTGGAAAGGTTCCTTGTGCCGTATATTAGATTCCAGATGTAAGTGACATCATATGGTATTTGTCTTTCTCTTTCTGACTTACTTCACTCAGGATGAGAGTCTCTAGTTCCATCCATGTTGCTACAAATGGCACTAGCTGGGTTCTGAACCCACCAAACCACAACAGGAACTCCGGTTTACCCATTCTTAATATTTGAGGGCTCACTTTGTCAATCTTCTATTTATTTATAGATACATTTACGTGGAGATTAAAAAATAAGGCGTTAAGTTTCACCATTTTGAACTGCTTCCATCTGCTGTGAGAATTCTGCCTTTGACTCATATTCCCTGGGGCTTTATTTTATAGAATCCATGCATCTGGTAAGAGGAGAACTAGAGAAGTTAGGAAGGAAAGATAAACGAAAACACAGTAAAGGCCGAGAGTGACTTGTGGAAAATGAAAAAGGAATGGTTATGCTTAGCTAGAAGAAGGAATGTTTCGAGGCTTGAAGACAACGGTAAGAAAACAATGTGGAGTGAATTTTATACATCAGAGATATTAAAAGGAAAACAATGTGGAGGAAGTTTTTGGGGGGCATTTACTTATTTTCAAAGTTTTGGCTGCATGAGAACCTGAGATGGAATCCTAATTCTCCTTAACAAATTGTGTGATTTAGGGAAATTTACCTAACAACCTGAAACCTTGTTTTTCCATCTTAAAATAATCTCAGAATTCTTTTGTAGATAAATTAGATAATATATGTAATATATGCAATTGCTTTACATATATCACCCAATGTTAGTTTGCGGGTTTGGTTAACGTAAGGATGTTATAAATGGTAACTCTAGGCAGATCCCCTTAAAGGCAATATTTCTCAAAATCGCTGCCCACACCAAACAGATATATTTAACACTTAAACAGTGATTGATAGGGTTCAACAGTATAAGAAAAAAGAACTAGCAAACCCCCACATCGCAGCACATATAAAGTCAATATGAGCACTTATGTCAGGGCATATTTCACCAGTTATTCATTAACACTCTCTGTGTGTCTCTAGTGAGATATAAGGAGGATGAGCAAATTGCCAAGCAGACCCTGTAGGGAAGTTGTCTGCTAGAGGGGTTAAGAGCTGGAGCTATGGAATTAACAAGATCTGAAGGCAAGTCCTGGTTTCCCACTTAATGTTCCTGATATTCCTAATGTTTGCCACTAGGGCTCCTTATTTGAAGCCTCTAATCCTCAAAGCCCTTCTTTACAAAACTGAACCTCTTTCATGGGGGAGGGTGCTATGGCGTTTACATGGGATGATATCTGTTAAGTGTTCACCACAGATCATGTTCTAGCAATTGTAATTCATACTAAGCAACTTGGAGGAAGTGAAATGTCTATAGGCAGACGAAAGGAATGATTACAACCTTAGTGAAGTGAGAAAAACGAATTTGGCATAGAGATGGCTATTGAAGGATGCTTTTAGAACTGCCACAGATCCTCCCTAAACTCAACCAGGCAAAACTGACTGTCTGTTACAAGAACAAGAAATCTGCCTCAAGCTTCTTGCAATGTTGCCTGGATTCTTTTCCCAGTATGAAAGCACTGAGAATAATACTAATTACGAAGTTACTTATGGGGCCTCAAAGTTTAGAGATACATATAAAAATAGAAAATCTTATCAGGCAAACTTAATGCTTTAGAGGAAGCATATTCTATCATTTATTTAAGAAGAAGAACTAAGTGGAGTTCCCATTTTGGCTCAGTGGAAATGAATCTGACTAGCATCCATGAGGACGCAGGTTCGATCCCAGGTCGTGCTCAGTGGGTTAACAATCCCACGTTGCGATGTCTTACGCAGGCCAGCAGCTGTAGCTCTGATTTGATCCCTAGCCTGGGAACCTCCACATGCTGTAGGTGCAGTCCTAAAAGACAAAGAAGACCAAAAAAAAAAAAAAAGGAAGTGAGTGATTTTTAAGAGACAATAAACTTCAAATTCCATTATGAAAACTATAATTTATTCTAGAGCCATAAATACTACATTGCGGAAAACCCTTTTCAGGGAGCTTTTCACTTCCTTGTTCCGTAGGGAATAGATTAAGGAGTTCAGCATGGGTGAAACAATATTATTCAATATTTGCACTATGGTACCCAGCAAGGCACTGGGGGTGGGCTGCAGATAGATGATGATTACAGGCCCATAGGCACAGAGGATTGCAGTGAGGTGGGCGCTGCAGGTAGAGAACGCTTTCTGCTTACCCTCTGCTGAGCGGATTCTCAAAATGGCAATGCCAATGCGTGTGTAGAAGGCACAAACGCTGAACCAAAGCATTAAAGCCAGAAAGCCAACGTTAGTGGAACCTACTCTCTGGACCAGGGAGCTGTCAGCACAAGCCAGGGGTAAGACAGCAGGAATGTCACAGAAGAAGTAGGCCACCTGATTGGGGCCACAGTAGGGTAACTGAAAGGTAAAGGATGTCAGAATGGTGGCCTGAAGACAGCCCACCAACCAGACTGCCATGACCAAACCGACACAGACTCCAGGTCTCATGATGAGCATATACCTGAGTGGGTGACAGATGGCAACAAAGCGATCATAAGCCATCACAGAATAGAGGCAGCCTTCGGTAGAACCCAGGAAATGATAGAAGAAGAGCTGCGCAGCACACCCCTCGTAGGAAATGGCGTGGCTCCGGCCAGAGAGATAGAAGAGCATCTTGGGACAGGTGACAGATGGGAACAACATGTCCAAAATAGACAGGAGTCCCAAGAAGAAGTACATGGGGGTGCGAAGGGTAGAGGAGGAAGTAATTGCTACAAGGATGAGTAAATTGCCAAGCAGGGTGAAGAGGTAAATGGTTGAGAAGATGACAAAGAGCACAGGCTCCAGTCCCTCTGTCTGAGGTATTCCCAGCAGGAGGAACTCCTTCAGCTCTTCTGTGTCATTCCTCATGTTCCTGGCAGGAGGGTCTTGGGGAGATGAAAGGCAGGAAGCACGGATGTGGGGGCGGATCTGTGACAGATACAATCCCAATGCATTGATCACAACCGGTCTCTGTTTAAAGATGATGTTGAAATTAAGAATTAGAAATTCTGCCAAGATCTATCCAGAGAAAACCACGACTCGCAAAGACACATGCACTCCGATGTTCATTGCAGCACTCTTTGCAATAGCCAAGACATGGAAACAGCCTAAATGTCCATCGACAGAGGAGTGGATCAAGAAGAGGTGGTACATATACACAATGGAATATTACACAGCCATTAAAAGGAACAAAGTACCAGCATTTTTAGCAACATGGATGGACCTAGAAATTATCATGCTAAGTGAAGTCAGCCATACAATGAGACACCAACATCAAATGCTTTCACTGACAGGCAGAATCTGAAAAAAGGACAGACTGAACTTCTTTGCAGAACAGATGCTAACTCACAGACATTGAAAAACTTATGGTCTCCGAAGGAGACAGCTTGGGGGGTGGGGGGATGTGCTTAGGCTGTGGGATGGAAATCCTGTGAAATTGGATTGCTATGATCGTTACACAACTACAGCTGTGATAAATTGATTTGAGTAATGAGAAAAAAAAAAAAGAAATTCTGCCAAGAACATTTAGGGACTAGTAAAGCAAACCCATGTCTTCATATCTTGAGATATCATGGTCCTTCACCAATAGGGTTACAAAGCAAAACGAAGCTTTAACATGGTGAAAACTTGCATGTGCTAAGAGAACAAAGATATCAATATGGAACAGACGAATGTAGTTTGATTCATGTCCATTACCCATGATACAATGATAGATGCCCTAAAATAGACCCACCTTAGTCTGATCCTCCTTATTCCTTTACAGATCATGTCTACAGTTCTCAGACATGTGGTCAAATACCCTTCAGAGCCATCAAATGTCGATGGATTCTGTTGAGAATAACAGATTGTGATGCAATCTCTGTTGTGCAATAAGCATTAAGATTTGGGTGTTTTGACATCCTTCTAGTTGGGTAAATTTCTTAGCTGAACCTTTTCTTATTTAGGAATATTCATTTCACCTAAAAGACACTGCTGGTGACAAATTTTGGTTCTAATCCCAGTGTTTTAGATTGTTTAGAGGTTAGCAGCTAAATTGTATTATGTAGATGGTAGGTTTTAGTGAGATATGTCTTATATAAAAACGTGGATTTCAAATATTTCTTTGTGAGAGAGAGGACAAGATGGTGGAGGAGTAGGGGGACATGCTCACCCTCTCCCACAAACACAACAAAAAAAGCACATCTACAGAATAAATGACTCACACAGAACAGCAACCAATCGCTGGCAGAGGAACCTACACTCCAATAACGGCAAGAAGTTCGTGACATTACTGGGCAGAACAGGAGAAAAGAGGAGAGTGAGAGAAGGTGAATCCGAGTGGGACGGGTGCTCCCGAAAGGGAACTGCGGAGGAGAAAGGGATCCCGCACCCTGGAAAGTCACCTACACGGGGGGAAGATCAAACGAACCGGAGGAATCTCCAGATGCAGAGAAGAGTGTAGCAGTAAGTTGGAGTACGGAAAAGCCGATCAAGAACCGAACAGACAATCTGAACTATGGGCACAGTCACCAAAAATTGAGACGCCTGGGTGGGGGCTGGGCACCGAGACCTAGGCTCCAGAAGTTAGTCCCCGGGCTGGGGGGGCGGGGCAGAGCGGAAACTGCTTGGGAGGTCTAGAAACCATTTGACAGGGCAGAGACTGCCTGGGAGACTAGAAAACAAAGCTGTCGCAGAGGAAGGGAGCAATACTCTAGGGGTGGGGAAGTGGAAAGCCGCATCAGAGGGAACCTGGGAAAAGAGCCTGGTCTGCGCCCGTGCTGGGGAGGGGAGAGAAGAAGGGGTGGGTCCCCATAGAATACCCCCCACGCCACAGCAAGCTTACAGGCCCGCTAGCTAGCTGAAAGCTGTGCTTCCCAGTGCATCCCCTCCCCCCACCCCCACCACCCGCTACGCTCTCCCCGAACCTGGGGCTGCCTGCCATCCAGGAGGGCTGGCCTCAACAATTGCCTGAAGCCTACCACCGCAGGGGGTGTCCCTGCACAGGCCTGCTTACCCTTTGGAGGGGCTACACTTCTGCAGAGCAGCACCAAACACCACCAGCCCCCGAGAAAAGGCCTGCAGCCCAGAAAAGCTAGAACAAGCCTAGCCAGGCAGTGAATAGATCGGCCTAATTCCCGGATGGATTTTCTGAGACGGGCTGCCCCGGGGAGGAGCCTCTTCGGTTTCCAGTGGCCCTGCTACCCGCCCAAGCCCCCAGGGGGTGCCCTAGTGGATCAGCTGCATAGGACTGCCAGCTCCAGGCAGGACCCCCTGCATCCCAGAAAAGCTGCAACAAGCTTGGCCGAGCCAGGAAAAGATCTCAGACGGTCTTTCTGAGTCGGGCTGCCCTGGGGAGGAGCCTCTTGGGTTTCCAGTGGCCCTGCTACCTGCCCAAGCCCCCAGGGGGTGCCCCACTCCCGCGGAATAGCTGCTCAGCACCACCAGCCCCCTGGAAGAGCTCCTGCAGCCCAGAAAAGCTGCAACAAGCTCGGGCAAACTGTGAAAAGATCTGCTTACATTCTCAGGCCATCCTTCTGAGTTGGGCTGCCCTAGGGAAGAGCCTCGTAGGTTCTCAGTGACCCAGATAGCTGCTCCAGCCCCCAGGGGGTGCTGCACTCCTGAGGAACACCTGCCCAACACCGCCAACCCCCTGCAAGAACCCCACAGCCTAAAAACACCAGAGCAAGCTCTGCATGACCAAGTGAAATCTGCTACCATCGTGGTGTGGACCTCCCAGTCCTGTCTGCCCTCAGGAAGTCCTCCTTTGCTTCAAAGAAACACTGTTAGTCCCATCAACACTCCAGAAAAGCCACGCTGCCTCAAAAAAGATTGACCAACAACGCCAGCCCTCAGGAAATATTCCACGGCAGTGACAAGGCAAACACTACCCGATAACGGAGAGTACAACTCCCTCAGGAGAAAGAAAGCAACAAGCAAGATGAAGAAGCTGAGAAACCACCCCCAGTCAAACCAACAGGAGAACTCACCTAAAACAGTCAACAATGAAACAGATCTCTGCAGTCTGACAGACCTGGAGTTCAAAAGAGAAATAGTGAAACTACTGAAGGAATTAAGAGAAGATATGAACAGTAATGCAGATACCCTCAGAAAGGAACTAGAAAATATAAGGAGGAGCCAAGAAAAACTAGAACATTCATTTGCAGAGATGCAAACTGAACTAAGGGCAGTAAAAACTAGAATGAATAATGCAGAAGAACGAATCAGTGATATGGAAGATAGAATAATGGAAATCACTCAATCCGGTCAACAGACAGAAAACCAAATCAAAAAACTGGAAAGCAATATAAGAGACCTATGGGATAATATAAAGTGGGCCAATCTACGCATAATAGGAATTCCAGAAGGAGTAGAAAAAGATAAGGGGATGGAAAATATATTTGAAGAAATTATCGCTGGAAACTTCCCAAATCTAAAGGATGCTGGGTTCAAGATACAAGAAGCACAGAGGGCCCCAAACAAACTGAACCCAAATAGACCCACAGCAAGACACATCATAATAAAAATGGCAAAAGTTAGTGATAAAGAGAGGATCCTAAAGGCAGCAAGAGAAAAACAGAATGTTACCTACAAGGGAACCCCCATAAGATTATCAGCTGACTTCTCTACAGAAACACTACAGGCCAGGAGGGAATGGCAAGAGATATTTAAAGTGCTCAAAGGAAAAAATATGCAACCTAGAATACTCTATCCAGCAAGAATATCATTTAAAATAGAAGGGGAAATAAAAATTTTTCCAACAAACAAAAACTTAAAGAATACTGCAACACAAAACCCAGGTTAAAGGAACTATTGAAAGGGCTTCTCTAAACCAAAAAGAAAGGAAGGAAAGGAAGAAAAGAAAAAAAAAAAAAAGAGGAAGAACTAGGACTGAGGAAACCGCAATCAGAGAGCAGCCACTCAAATAAGCCAGCATACAGATTTAATCAGGAACAGACCTCAAACAATATAAAATTAAAAAGAAAAAAATAAAAAGGAGTCATCAAAACCATAAGATGTGGGCAAGGGATGTTAGGAAGTAAATAACTCTTTTTGTTTGTTTGTTTGTATGTTTCTCTTCTTAATTTTAATATAGTAATGAAGTGTTTGAACTTACAGGACCATCAGGCTAAAACACACAATTATGGGAAGGGGTTAGCATACTTAAAAAACAGGGCAACCACAAGCCAAAATCAAATATTGCATTTGCAAAAAATGAAAAAAAAAATACACTCAAGCAGATAATAAGAGGAGACCATCCAACCAAAAAAATAGGAAGAAAGAAAGGAAGAATGGAGAACCATAGAATCAACTAGAACACGAGGTTCAAATGGCAATAAATAATCATCTATCAATTATCACCTTAAATGTCAATGGACTGAATGCACCAATCAAAAGACACAGACTGGCTGAGTGGATAAAAAGGCAAAAACCTTCAATATGCTGCCTACAAGAAACCCACCTTAGGACAAAAGATACCTATAGATTGAAAGTGAAAGGGTGGGGAAAAATATTTCACGCCAACAGACATGACAGAAAAGCAGGAGTCGCAACGCTCATATCAGACAAAACAGACTTTAAAACAAAGGACATAAAGAAAGACAAAGAAGGACACTACTTAATGATTAAGGGATCCATCCAAGGAGAGGATGTTACTATCGTCAACATATATGCCCCAAATACAGGAGCACCCAGATACATACAACAAATATTAACAGACATAAAGGGAGATATTGATGAGAATACAATCATAGTAGGAGACCTTAATACCCCCCTCACATCAATGGACAGATCCTCTAGACAGAAAACCAATAAAGCAACAGAGATCCTAAAGGAAACAATAGGAAAGTTAGACTTCATTGATATCTTCAGGACATTACATCCAAAAAAAGCAGAATACACATTCTTCTCAAATGCTCATGGAACATTCTCAAGAATTGACCACATATTGGGACACAAAGCTAATCTCAATAAATGTAGGAGCATAGAAATTATCTCAAGTATCTTCTCTGACCACAATGCCATGAAATTAGAAACCAACCATGGGAAAAGGAAAGAGAAAAAACCTACTGCATGGAGACTAAACAACATGCTACTAAAAAACCAATGGGTCAATGAGGAAATCAAGAAGGAAATTAAAAACTACCTTGAAACAAATGATAATGAAGACACAACCACTCAAAATCTATGGGATGCTGTGAAAGCAGTGCTCAGAGGGAAATTTATTGCAATACAGGCCTTTCTCAAAAAAGAAGAAAGATCCCAAATGGACAACTTAACCCTCCACCTAAATGAATTAGAAAAAGAAGAACAAAAAAGTCCTAAAGTCAGCAGAAGGAAGGAAATTATAAAGATCAAAGAAGAAATCAATAAAATAGAGACTCAAAAAACAATAGAGAAAATTAATAAAACCAAGAGCTGGTTCTTTGAAAAGGTCAACAAAATTGACAAACCCCTGGCCAGACTCACTCAAAAGAGGAGAGAAAGAACCCAAATAACCAAAATTATAAAGGAAAAAGGAGAAATCACAACGGATACAGCAGATATACAAAAAACCGTAAGAGAATACTATGAACAACTCTACGGCAACAAGTTTGACAATCTGGAAGAAATGGACAATTTTCTAGACTCTTACAGCCTGCCAAAACTGAATCAAGAAGAAACAGACCAACTGAACAGACCGATCACTAGAAATGAAATTGAAGAGGTCATAAAATCACTCCCTACAAATAAAAGTCCAGGACCAGATGGCTTCACAGGTGAATTTTATCAAACATATAAAGAGGAATTGGTGCCCATCCTCCTTAAACTCCTTCAAAAGGTTGAAGAAGAAGGAATACTCCCAAAGACATTCTATGATGCCACCATCACCCTCATTCCAAAACCAGACAGAGATACCACCAAAAAAGAAAACTATCGCCCAATATCATTGATGAATATAGATGCAAAAATTCTCAACAAAATCTTAGCCAACCGAATCCAACAACATATCAAAAAAATTATACACCATGACCAGGTTGAGTTCATCCCAGGTTCACAAGGATGGTTCAACATATGCAAATCAATCAGCATCATACACCACATTAACAAAAAAAAAAAAGTCAAAAATCATATGATCATCTCAATAGACGCAGAAAAAGCATTTGACAAAGTCCAACATCCATTCATGATCAAGACCCTCGCCAAACTGGGTATAGAGGAAATATTCCTGAATATAATCAAAGCCATTTATGAGAAACCCACAGCAAATATAATCCTCAATGGGGAAAAACTGAAAGCCTTCTCCCTCAAATCTGGAACAAGACAGGGATGCCCACTCTCACCACTGCTCTTCAACATAGTTTTGGAAGTCCTAGCCACAGCAATTAGACAAACCAAAGAAATAAAAGGCATCCATATAGGAAGAGAAGAGATCAAACTGTCACTGTATGCAGATGACATGATACTATACATAGAAAACCCTAAGGACTCAACCCCAAAACTCCTTGAACTGATTAATAAATTCAGCAAAGTAGCAGGATATAAGATGAACATTCAGAAGTCAGTTACATTTCTGTATACCAGCAATGAAATATTAGAAAAGGAATACAAAAATACGAGACCTTTTAAAATTGCACCTCACAAAATCAAATACCTCAGAATACACCTGACCAAGGAGGTCAAGGACCTATATGCTGAGAACTATAAAACTTTAATCAAAGAAATCAAAGAAGATGTAAAGAAATGGAAAGATATTCCATGTTCCTAGATTGGGAAAATCAATATTGTGAAAATGGCCATACTACCCAAAGCAATCTACAGATTCCATGCAATCCCTATCAAATGACCCATGACATTTTTCACAGAACTAGAACAAACAATCCAAACATTTCTATGGAACCACAAAAGACCCAGAATCGCCAAAGCAATCCTGAGAAACAAAAACCAAGCAGGAGGCATAACTCTCCCAGACTTCAAGAAATACTACAAAGCCACAGCCATCAAAACAGTGTGGTACTGGTATCAAAACAGACAGACAGACCAATGGAACAGGATAGAGAACCCGGAAATAAACCCTGACACCTATGGTCAATTCATCTTTGACAAGGGAGGCAAGAACATCAAATGGGAAAAAGAAAGTCTATTCAGCAAGCATTGCTGGGAAACCTGGACAGCTGCCTGCAAAGCAAGGAAACTAGAACACACCCTCACACCACGCACAAAAATAAACTCCAAATGGCTGAAAGACTTCAATATGCGACAGGACACCATCAAACTCCTAGAAGAAAACATAGGCAAAACACTCTCTGACATCAACCTCATGAATATTTTCTCAGGTCAGTCTCCCAAAGCAATAGAAATTAGAGCAAAAATAAACCCATGGGACCTCATCAAACTGAAAAGCTTTTGCACAGCAAAGGAAACCCAAAAGAAAACAAAAAGACAACTTACAGAATGGGAGAAAACAGTTTCAAATGATGCAACCGACAAGGGCTTAATCTCTAGAATATATAAACAACTTATACAACCCAACAGCAAAAAAGCCAACCAATCAATGGAAAAATGGGCAAAAGACCTGAATAGACTGTTCTCCAAAGAAGATACACAGATGGCCAACAAACACATGAAAAAATGCTCAACATCGCTGATGATAAGAGAAATGCAAATCAAAACTACCATGAGATATCACCTCACACCAGTCAGAATGGCCATCATTAATAAGTCCACAAATAACAAGTGCTGGAGGGGCTGTGGAGAAAAGGGAACCCTCCTGCACTGTTGGTGGGAATGGAAACTGGTACAGCCACTATGGAGAACGGTTTGGAGATACCTTAGAAATCTATACATAGAACTTCCATATGACCCCGCAATCCCACTCTTGGGCATCTATCCGGACAAAACTCTACCTAAAAGAGACACGTGCACCCGCATGTTCATTGCAGCACTATTCACAAGAGCCAGGACATGGAAACAACCCAAATGTCCATCGACAGAGGATTGGATTCGGAAGAGGTGGTATATATACACAATGGAACACTACTCAGCCATAAAAAAGAATGACATAATGCCATTTGCAGCAACATGGATGGAACTAGAGACTCTCATGCTGAGTGAAATGAGCCAGAAAGACCAAGACAAATACCATATATCACTTATGACTGGAATCTAATATCCAGCGCAAATGAACATCTCCTTAGAAAAGAAAATCATGGACTTGGAGAAGAGAATTGTGGCTGCCTGATGGGAGGGGGAGGGAGTGGGAGGGATCGGGAGCTTGGGCTTATCAGACACAGCTTAGAATAGATTTCCAAGGAGATCCTGCTGAATAGCATTGAGAACTTTGTCTAGATACTCATGTTGCAACAGAAGAAAGGGTGGGGGAAAAAATGTAATTGTAATGTATACATGTAAGGATAACCTGACCCCCTTGCTGTACAGTGGGAAAAAAAAAAATTTCTTTGTTCACAAGTGAAATTTTTGAATCCAAAGTATTTCAATTCCGCAGACTTTTGTGTTTTCTGTTTTTTTATTCCAATTTTAAATTTATCATAGTATGAAAACTCAACATGAGATCTATCCTCAAAAGAAAATTTTAACTGTACAATACAATATTAACTATAGGTACAATGTTTTACAACAGATTTCTAGAATTTATTAATCTTGTGTTAGTAAAATTTTATACTTGCTAATTAGCAAGTTTCTGTTTTCCCTTATCCCCTGCCCATGGCATCCATCAACCACACATAAAAACTCTGCTTTTATGTGTATGACGGTCCTACTTTAAAGGAAAAATTGATCATGCTGAGAAGAAGAAATGGCCAATAGGGTATGCTGTGGTCAGCTGTGTGCTGCAAGCTTGAGTTTGTGATTCATTCTAGAAGAGATGCTGTTTTCACTTACAATTCTCGCTATTATGACTTGTTTTTTAGAGATCCAAAATTATAACAATTATCTAATTATAATTTTATGGGCTTCTAATTACAATGACTAATTTCTTTGATTTCTTTCGTAGTGATTAGGTACTGATTGATACTTTGGTCTTCTAAAAAAAAGTGAAAGTATTAAGATAGGTTAATATTATCCACATTTGCACAGGCAATTCTGATGAAATTGAGTTCAGGCTCTATTAGACTATAAGATCCCTGAGAGTAGAGACTATGAGTTGTCATTATCTTCAGTATTTGTCACAGTGCCTGTGAAAAGCTGGAGTTTTAATATTTTAGATAAGTTAATGAATGAAAGTCAGTAAATTAATTTATAGTGATACTTGGACTGTAAGTTCCATGAAGACACCATATTTATTCCTGTTCAGCGCTATATCTATATGACTTGGGATAGAGTAGAACCCAACAGATGTGTTTTTAATAGCATTTTAAATGCTCTGAAATGATTCCTTTTATCTTTAGACTATTTTAAGCCTTTTGTATTAACCTCTGCTTTATTAATGGTTGTAGTGAATCTACTTGTGGCTTGAGAATCCATGCTTAATAGAAGGAACGTGGATATTCTTCTAAATGGGGGTATCTAATTCCTGAAATGGGAAAGAGAGAAGGAGACTTGGCCATTTGCATGATCGCTGGTAACTAGAAACTGCCTCTTGCAAGAGAAATATATGTAAAGTGATAGTTGGAGGTAGAGAGTTAAGGAAGGAAAAGGAGACAATCACGATGTGAAAAGGAATTACTGTAAAAATACCTGAAATAGTACAGAAGTTATTCACACAACCATAGGTTCTGAACTTTTTTTTCCCCAAATAAGTTTTTTTTTTTTCTTTTCAGGGCTGCACCTGCAGAACATGGAAGTTTCCAAGCTGGGGGTCAAATCAGAGCTTCAGCTGCTGGCCTGCCACAGCCACAGCAAGGTAGGGATCCACGCCAAGTCTTCGACCTACACCACAGCTCATGGCAATACCAACTCCCCAACCCACTGATCGAGGCCAGAGAATGATCCCACATCCCCATGGATCCTAGTTCGGTTCATTAACGACTAAACTGCCCCATAGGTTCTGGATTCAGATCATCCACCTTAGTTCACGTGATAAGTAGACATGGAATAGCATTATCACAATAATATTAATTCAATTGATTTACTTTGTTATTATCATCTTATGGTATCAAACCTATACAGATTCTGTTTAATGTATTGGGTTCTTTGAGTCTTTTGGTCCCTTTGGGTTTTTGTTGAAGGAAAGCCAGCATTACTCACTTCTTTTTTCCAAACTATTCTTCTCTGCTTCCACTGAGGGATCATCTGGGTGTCAAGTCAGTTTGTTCTTGTGCTGAAGTTGTCAAAGAAATAATGCATGGCCCCTGAGTGGCCACCATGGTCTAGATAGGCCATCTTTTTGCATAGATATTCTTGTATGCTTCTGAACAATTTCTGTTAGAGTCAATGAAAAGAGAAGGCTAAGAGAAGAACTGCTGGGGGCAGGTAGGGGGTGGGGGAATATTGGCAAGGAAAGATAAGATTTTTGAGCCAGGCAGATTTGGGATTTAAATCTAGGCTCTTGCTTAATAATTCTGTGTCTTTGCTATGTTTCAGTTTACTTATCTCTAAAATTGGAATGGTATTACATTCTAAACGTTGCTGGGGAAAGTAAATGGGATAATGCAATATAAGGCATCTAATACGGTGTCTGGCATACTGCAGGTAGCCAGTAACTGTTATTTGCTTCTTTACTCTGGGCAAGAAAAAAAAAAAAACACTCTTGTAATGTACTGATTTGATATTAGCATGAGCATAGTTAATGCTAAGTAACTCGCAGTTTGGAAGAAGTGCTTAGAAAATACTCCTGCGAACCCATGGAGGTCTCCTCTAAATTATCCTCAGGTGCAAACATAAAACATGGGATGGAGAAGATTGGGAACCATGGTTTAAGGGTCCGCCTTGTCCTCCATACCTTACATACAAGTACTGCTCCCCTATCAATCATTCAAAACTCAGTAAGATATAAATCATGCTAATGCATGATGACAGTGCCATGCAAGGTGAAACAGTCATATTTCTATTGGTGCTAAAGCAATATAAACCTTTTCTGTAAGATAACTGAAAGCAAAGAAAAATAGTGAGACTAATCTCATGAAAATAACACCATTTATTTGACGTGTTTTAAAATTTTCTTTATAACTTCAAACATTATTCTTTAAATACTAAACATTCAACCCTCACCATTTCTAGACTCACAACCAGAAAGGATCATAAACATCAAAGACACCCATCGAAGGGAGAATGATAACGAAGACAGTAGTACTGCAGGATTGCACCCATACTTAGAAAGAGATACAGCTTTCTAGAAGGTTCAGTTCAAATGCACACTTGTCCAGGAAAGAGACAATATGGCACATTGAAAAGAATTTCATGGAGTTCCCTTCATGGCTCAGTGATTATCGAATCCGACTAGGAACCATGAGGTTGCGGGTTAGAACCCTGGCCTTGATCAGCAGGTTAAGGATCCGGCGTTGCTGTGAGCTGTGGTGTTAGGTTGCAGACACGGCTCAGATCTGGCGTTGCTGTGGCTGTGGTGTAGGCCAGCGGCTACAGCTCCGCTTGGACCCCTAGCCTGAGAACCTCCACATGCCTCAAGTGCAGCCCTAGAAAAGACAAAAAAAAAAAAAAAGAATTTCGATTAGAGGTCTGACGACAGGAGTTCAAGTTGTAAATTTTGGTGGTGTGACCACAAGCAAGTAGTTTATAATCTCTGAACCTCAGCTTCTCATTTTGAAAAAAGCAGAAGGCAGTCCGTTAAGTAGCCTCAACCTTTACTAGTCAGTTACAATTTATTCGTCCAAGGAGGACACTTTGGAGAGTCAAATACTACATTACTAATGATTAAAGCACAAGAGGGGTAAAATTGGAAAGTTCCTGCTAAACCACGGAACAGTCTCCTTTGTATCATGACCCTCCTTTGGGTCCTACAAACAAATCTTTGATTTGACGTTTGCCACCTATAGCTGTGTCCCTTAAAAATGTGGGATATATTTATAATTGTGCTTGATAGATAGTGGGTACCTGCTACATGTTTGTTTTTCCTTAACGGATAATGTTTACTTCCTAGGATTGCTGCAAGGGTTAAATATGATGATGTTGAAGAAAGATTTTCGATACATAGTAAGATGGTATATAATGGTTCATTATTATTGTATTTGCTGTAGAGAGACCCGGGCTAAAGAATTTGGGAAGTAATTACCTGTGTGAAGATGGTGGTTGGTGTCTTAAGCCTGAATGAGGTCACTAGAAGAGAAAGGGTCAAATGAGGGGACAATGTAGGAATGGAAAACCTAACTTTGAGAAGGGCTATACTTTAGGGAAGAAAAGGCAAGAAAAGGGAGCCATTTAAGAAGAAATATACACATCCTTTAGATAATTTGGAAGAGAACAGGAGAATGTGTCTTACCTATATTGGTATCATAAAGATTCTTCTTTCCTCCATGTCAGGAAATATATGCAAGTAATTTTTTAATCCTAAGCAAATATGGATGTTTGGAAAGTGGCAGATGGTGAAATAATGAATAAGGAACAACAAAAAAAGAATAAATGAATGCATTTCTGCATGCTGTTTGGTGGAGTGAATGGAGGAAAGAACTCTAGGCATTGCAGAATTAGGAAGGGAGTCCATAGTTGGGATTTCTCCCAACAATCCTTGCTACCTGGGACTCCAGAGTGAGAGCTGAAAGGAAAAATTAAAGAAGACGGGAAGAAGATCTGAGATCTTACATTGCCAAAAGGGCCGTGGCTGGCTCAATTAGGGAAAACAAACACTTTTACGCCCACTTTTAATCTTCAGTTTCTTCTATAGACTGAAGGAGTCTCCATCCTTAGGTGGCACGGAATTGGACATGCGTTGGCTAACTGTAGACCCCAAATGGTCCTTTTCCTTCAGATTACAAAGAGAGAGAGGATGGGGCTGAGGGTGGCCCCATCTCCAGGGTGATTTCTTCAGCGTTAGCAGAATAAAAAGGTCTCCTATTTTGTAGGATGTTAAATGATCTCATAGTCCCTCTGGAGTGCCACCCGAGATGTATCCTGAGACTCAGGGATCAGAAGCCCTGGAGGATAGGGAGCAATTAAATGCTGGATGTTGAGAGAGTTTAGGAGGGAGAAGGTGTACAGAGATCCAAATAAGCTTTAAAGTAATTGGCAGTCAAAGAGCTTGGGGATTCCTCATGGCCACCTTCCGTTTCTATTCTGTGTAGACATCCATGAACCCCTTTTGCTCTCCACGGACCTCAGGCATTTGACCTGCTTTATCTGTCTTTTTTCCAGCTTCTATCTATTCCCCTATTTCCTATAGTTGTGGAAGAATTTGTAACATGATGAAAGGAGCACCTACTTTGGAAGGTTCTGGTGTGAAGAAACAGCCTGTTTCTCATTAGCTTTCAGTTCTTGAGCGGGTCAGTGTCCTCCCTGAACCGTAATACTGTCATTCATAAAACAGAGTTACAGAAGTATTGCAGAGGGAGAATGGAGGATTTTAAGAGATAACGTTTATAGCCTCCTAACACATATGACTTACTATTTTTCTGGAAATTGGATGAAACATAGCTTTTTCTTCATTGTTAGAATCTTTCTGTTTCTTTTACTCCTTCTCCTCTCAATTCAAGGATAGTTTTTTGTTTTGTTTGTTTTCTGGTTGGTTGGCTTGGTTTTGTATATTTTACCATAGGAATTACAGTGAAAGAGATGGTGAGCCACCAAACCAAATTTTGACCCCAAACCCCCCCAAATATTTATATAGTTAGAAAAAATATTTAAAATGTCAATTCTCTTTCATTAACCACTGAGCCACGATCGGAACTCCCTGTGATAACTGACTTTGAAAGTTGTATTTTATGTAATTCTTACGACATGCTTATAGGGTAGCTATCATTAGTACACTTTACAAATGATGACATGGATCATCAGAGGAGTTGTTTTCTCAAGATTACACAGCTGTTAAGTAGTAGAGGTAGGAATTGAACCCCAAACTCCTTGAATCTAAAGCTCACAGACTGAATTCTAGGGCAGAGCCAAGTTGATTCTAATACATCACAACATGGTTCCTAGTTGTATCTCCAGTTTTGACCCTCTGGATGAGCAGAGGGTGCCCGTCGTGAGCCCTCAGAGAGACCCTTGAGCTTCACCTTGCCTATCTCCTTTCACACTTCTTTATGCTCTGTTTTACTTTTAAACAATGATTAGCATCTTCCAAGAAATTTCTAACAAACAACTAAATGGCTTTGTGATGACAGCTTTACTCCTGTCTGAAATTTAAGCCATCTGTTTTACCATGTAGAATACTTAGCACTGGTATATCATAAGAACTCAATGTATAACTCGATATGTATATTTTTAATCCATCCTATCTACTATCCATCTACCTATGATACATTTCTTTTGGACCCAGTTTACATGTGATCTCTCCAAACATAAAATTTACAAGTTACCTGCAATTACGTAAAAGTGATACTTATTGATTGTGGTTTTGATGATGAATAGGTCAGGTAATACAAGCTTATAAGACTTGTATATCTTGGCAATAAGCATTTGTTCATCGGATGTTTTTAAAATCTATTTAATAACATCTGTAGTGGATAGCAATCACAAGGCCTAATGGTATATAAACATTAGTAAGTATACATATTTATCCCTAATTAACATTTTTGGCATTTATTTACTTAAAGGTTTTCAAGGTTTAAGTACACACAAAAGGCAGAATGAGAAGTCAGGATGGCAAGGGTTTGGACCTCACCCTTACGAGCCCATCAAAAATTTACCTACATGCAGAAAAATTCTGATTGAAAGCTAATTGGAACCTGGCATGAAGATTTCTGTGCAACCAAGGATATGAGAAAGATACTCATGTAATCAAATTAGGATGGGAACAAAAGTGATCTGGTAGATCAGGTTGGGAACCTGAGCCCTGGGAGGGGACTCAGATGGACAGGGAAAAATCCTGTATTCTGAAAATGGTAAAACATTGATGAAGGGGTTCCCACTGTGGCTCAGTGAGTTAAGAACTAGTATGCATGAGGAGGCAGGTGGGATCCCTTGCCTCACTCAGGGGGTTAAGGATCCCATGTTGCCACAAGCTGCAGCATAGGTTGCAGATGCAGCCAGGATTTTGCACTGCTGAGGCTGTGGCATTGGCTGGCAGCTGCAGTTCTGGTTTGTAGCTGCAGCTCCAATTCTACCTCTAGCCTGGGAACGCCAATATACCTCAGGTACAGCCCTAAATAGAAACAAAAACATTGATGAATAAATTTGAAAATGATACAAAGGAATGGAAAGTTACCCTGTGTACTTGGATTGGAAGAATATTAATAAAATACCCATACTACCAAAGGCAATATACAAATTAAATGCAGTTCCTATCAAAATACCCAGGACATTTTTCACAAAAGTAGAACAAATAATTCTAAAATTTATGTGGAACCACAAAAGATTTCAAATTGCCTGATCAATCTTGATTAAAAAAAAAAAAGAGCCATGCTATACTTATCACACTTTCTGACTTCAGACTATATTGCAATGCTGTAGTAATCAAAACACCATGGTACCGGCAAAAAAGACAGACACGAAGATCATCAGAAAAGAACAGAGAGCGCAGAAATAACCCCATATGGCCATGGTCATTTAATCTACAACCAAACAGGCAAGAACACACAATGGGGAAAGGACAGTCCCATAAGTAGTGCTGGGAAAACTGGAAAGCTACCTGCAAAAGAATGAGATTAGAACATTTCCTCACACCATATACAAAAATAAGATCAAAATAGGTTAAAGACCTACATGTAGGACTTGCAACCATAAAACTATAAGAGAATATAGGCAGAACACTTTTTGACATAAATTACAGCAATAATTTTCAATCTGTGTTCTAAAGCAAAGGAACCAAAAATAAAAATAAACAAATGGGGCCTAATTAAAAGCTTTTGCACCGCAAAGGAAGCCATCCAAAAAAAACCCTAAAAGACATTATACAGAATGGGAGGAAAGATTTGCAAACAACACGACCAATAAGGGGTTCATATCCAAAATGTATAAAGAGCTCATACAACTCAACAGGAACCCTCCTACACTGTCACTATGGAGAACAGTTTGGAGGGTCCTTAAAAAACTAAATATATTACTACCATATGATCCAGAAATCCCACTCCTTGGCATATATCTGGAGAAAAATATAATTCAAAAAGATACATGCATCCCAGTGTTCACTGCAGCACCATTTACAAGAGCCAAGACATAGAAGCAACATAAATGTCATGTCCCTCAACAAAGGATTGGATAAAGAAGTGGTACATCTATGTAATGGAATATTACTCAACCATTTAAAAAAGGAGTTAATGACATTTGCAGCAACATGGATGGACTTCAGAAATTATCATACTAAGTAAACTAAGTCAAACAGAGAAAGACAAATATCATGTGAGAAGGGTTTGAAGACCATCAAATCAATGGAGAACTTGCAGGACAAGTGCAAAGTATTCAAACCGAGCGAGCATCCTTACAGGCAGAGAATATGTGGAATTAAATGAAAAATGATACAAAAGAATTTATAAAACAGAAACAGACTCAAATATCTTGAAAACAAACATATGGTTTGCCGGGGTCCAGCCCCAGCAGCCAGGAGACGACGAACAGGAGGAGGGGCTACAAACAGGAGCGGAAAGAATTGGAGCCAACTCCCTCAGCAAGTGCTACAGATGACCCGTTTATTGAAAGGAGAGCATCAGCTTTTATACATTTTACTCTTATGCATGATTATACAAACAACAATATATGTTAATTTATTATTCCAAACTATTCTTTTAGTTTTAGATTTTAAATGAAGATTACGTACAAACTGTGCTTTTATTCTTAGAAAATAAGTAAATAGCAAGCAGAATAATAGGTATCTAATTTTTACTTTAACAATGATTTGGCATAAGGTGATAAATATTCTTGCCTAAGCTAGAACATAAACTGTCTTAAATAAACCTTATCTATTATTAAAAGCTTTATTAATTATAAAATTTATATATTAAACAATCTTGCCAATTATAATAATAATTTCCACCTGCTGGGTCCCAACAGGTAGCGTTTATTGTAGAAAAAAAAAATGTCTTGTCTTATAGTATCCATAATTGTTGGGCCATGGGCAACACCCAAACCACCCCCTAATCTGTCTCCATGGGGACGGACCAGAGTCCAACAAAGATCTCCAGGCCTACATGGCAGTTCTGCATAATATTTACTATTACTCCTCTGAAGGGAAACTTCCCATTCTTAGGAAAGTTCTTTATGCATGGTTCAATTGTTTTCAACCTATTTGACAAGGGCTTAGGTTTATAAGTAGGTAATGGCCCGTACTTGGGTGGAAGCTCAGGAATTTGAGAAAGTTCCCATATTATGAGCCAAGAATGACTCACAACACATATAAGCATCAGACAGAAAAGAAGCGCAAGAATAGAAGAGGAAATCATATTTCAGAAATTTTTACTAAACAGGATCAGCTGGGGGATTCTTCGAAACTGCTTTGCAGCTTCAGTTTCTTCAGCCTCTGCTGTAGCTTTGCGTACAGTTAGGCCTCACACAGGATTATACTTCTTAGCCACTTTGTGGCTCCCAGCAATGGTTTCCAAACAGGAAATATGGGGGGGGGTATATTAGAGGGTATGGATTGACATATGCACAATACAATACATAAAATAGATAGGTAACAAGGACCTACCATATCATACAGGGTAACCTACTCAATACTGTGTAATAACCTATATGGGAAAGGAATTGGAAAAGGAATGCATATATGTATATGTATAACTGGTTTACTTTGCTGTATGCCTGAAATTAACATAATTTTGTAAGTCAACTCTACTCCAATAAAATGTATTTTAAAAATGTAAAAATTCATGGTAATATGCTTAAGATAAAGGTCCTAGAATGTAAACATTAAAAAAGAAACAAGTAACCCAATTACAAATAGACTAAAGTTTGCCTTTAGAATGGATACACAATGGGGTCCTACCATACAGCACAAGGAACTATATCCTATGTCTTGGGTTTGAACACGATGGAAAATTGTATGAGAAAAACAAGAATGTGTAAAAAAAATTTTAAGGCAGTTCCCGTAGTGGTACAGTGGAAATGAACCCAACTAGTATCCATGGAGGTCGTGGGTTCGATCCCTGGCCTCACTCAGTGGGTCAGGGATCCAGCGTTTCCATGAGCTGTGGTGTAGGTCGCAGATGGGTCTTGGATCCTGCATTGCTGTGGCTGTGGCATAGGCGGCTACATCTCCAATTCGACTCCTAGCCTGGGAACTTCCATATGCTGCGGGTGTGGACCTAGAAAGCAAGAACATAAAAATAAAAAAAATAAATTACAAAAAATGTTAAAGGGTTGAAAACATGGATAGACATTTTTTCCAGAGAATATATACAGATGGCTATCAGGCACATGAAAAAAACAATCAACATCACTACACATTAGAGAAAAGCAAATCAGTGAGCTGTCACCTCACACCTGTCAGATGGGCTATCATCAAAAAGTCTAAAAAGTCCATATGTTACCAAGGATGTGCCAAAAAAGGAACCCTAGTACACTGTAGGTGGGATTTCCAATTACTGCAGCCATTACGGAAAACAGTGTGGAGGTTCCTCAGAAAAGTAAACAGAGAACTACTGTAAGATCTAGCAAATCCATTGCTGAGTATGTATCTGAAGAAAATGAAAACACTAATTTGAAAAGATACATGTTCATAAGAGCATGATTCACAACAGCCAAGATATAGAAGCAACCTAAGTGCATGTCAACAGATGAATGGATGATGAAGATGCAGTATACTATGTTAGTCATTTAAAGATGAAATTAGTGTTGGACCCAGAGATTATTATGCTTAGTTAAATAAGAGAAAGGTAAATACTATATGATATCAGTTATAGGTGGAGTCTGAAAAATAAAAAATGCTTATAAAAAATCAGGGGGAGTTCCCGTCATGGCTCAGTGGAAATGAATCTGACTAGGATCCATAACAATGCAGGTTTGATCCCTGGCCTTGCTCAGTGGGTTAAGGATGGGGTGTTGCTATGAGCTGTAGTGTAGGTTGCAATCGCAGCTAGGATCCCATGTTACTGTGGCTGTGGCTATAGGCCAGCAAATACAGCTCTGATCCCCTGGCTTGGGAACCTCCATATACTGTGGTGCGGCCTTAAAAACAAGGACAAAATCAGGGAGTTCACTAGTGGTCTAGTGGGTTAAAGATCTGGCATTGCCACTGCTATGGCTTGGGTCACTTCTGTGGCTCTGATCTGACCCTTGACCTGGGAAGTTCTAGGTGGCCAAAAACCTCCACACATGTTTATAAAACATCAGGAACAAATTCACAGATATAGAGGACAAATCAGTGGTTGCCAGGAGGAGCGGAAAGTAGGGAGGAGTGAGCTAAGATTAAGGAGAATTAATGCAGTAGAATTCAGATAGCAAGCCTCCTAAATTGATCTATAGATGCAATGCAGTTCTAGTGAAAATCCCACTTGGCTCTTTTGTAAATGGACAAGATTATATGAAAATACAGAAGACCTTGAATAACAAAAACGATTTTGAAAAAAAGCAATACTGAAGGAATGCCTCACCAGCAGAGCAGGCCCCGTGATGAATGAAAGTGGCAAATATCAGTGCACGGGTTCCACCCTTCTCTAGTTGTCATCAGAGGATCCACAGAGGTCACAAGAAAGTGTGGATAATCTCTGCTGTGACTTTTTCCATGTGCAAAAGATTACCATCACAGAATTCTGCATGCTGGAGGTTGTGGCTCATGCACCATCTAGATTACCACTGAGTTTTAACAAAATATAATCAAAAAGTTACATCATTCCTTTCTTATTCCAGAAGAAGGGAAGAGTCAGCAAATGTTATTACTGATCTCCTCAGAGAGCTAAGTCATCTCTGTACAGTAATAGCTAGGAAACAATAGTGGTTTGGGTCAATACCTTAAGATAGGTAAGAAAATTAGTGGTGTTCACTTTTGGAAAGAAAATGACAAAATTAATGGTTTTGTTTGTTTGTTTGTTTTTTGTCCTTTTTGCCATTTCTAGGGCCACTTCTGTGGCACATGGAGGTTCCCAGGCTAGGGGTCCAATCAGAGATGTAGCTGCTGGCCTAGACCAGAGCCACAGTGATGTGGGATCCAAGCCACATCTGCAAGCTCACAGCAACACCAGATCCTCAACCCACTGAGTGAGGCCAGGGATTGAACCCACAACCTCATGTTTCCAGGTCGGATTCATTAACCACTAAGCCACATTGGGAACTCCCAAAATTAATGTTTTATAAAGATAATACTATTTCTAATTTCATTCTTTTCCATGTGGCTGTCTAGTTTTCCCAGCACCACTTATTGAACAAGCTGTCCTTTTCTCCATTGCATATTCTTGCCTCCTTTGTCATAGATTAGTTGGCTGTAGGTGTGTGGGTTTAATTCTGGGCTTTCTATCCTGTTCCACTGATCTATACTTCTGTCTTTGTGTCAGTACCATGCAGTTTTGACGACTGTTGCTTTGTAGTATAGTCTGAAGTCTGGGAGCTTGATTCCTCCAGCTCCATTTTTCCTTTTCAGGATGTCTTTGGCTATTCTGGGTCTTTTGTGCTTCCAAATAATCTTTAAAATATTTTGTTCGAGTTCTGTGAAAAATGTCCTTGGTAATTTGATAGGGATTGCATTGAATCTGTAGATTGCCTCAGGTAGTATAGTCATTTTGATAATATTAACTCTTCCAATCCACGAGCATGGTATATCTTTCCATCTATCTGTGTCCTCTGTGATTTCTTTCATCAGTGGCTTGTAGTTTTCAGAGTATAGGTCTTTTGTTTCTTTAGGTAGGTTTACTCCTAGGTATTTTATTCTTTTGGATGCGGTGGTAAACGGGATTGCTTCCCTAATGTCTTTTTCTGCTTTTTCATTGTTAGTATATAGAAACGCTGTCGATTTCTGTGTATTGATTTTGTATCCTGAGACTTTGCCAAATTCGTGGATGAGCTCTAACAGTTTTCTGGTAGAGTCTTTAGGATTCTCTAGGTATAGTATCATGTCATCTGCAAATGGCGATAGTTTTATTTCTTCCTTTCCAATTTGGGTTCTTTTTATTTTTTTTACTTCTCTGATTGCTGTGGCTAGGACTTCCAGAACTATGTTGAAGAGTAGTGGTGAGAGCGGACATCCTTGTCTTGTTCCTGATCTCAGCGGGAATTCTTTCAGCTTTTCACCATTGACAATGATGTTCGCTGTGGGTTTGTCCTATATGGCCTTTATCATGTTGAGGTAGGTTCCCGTTATGCCCACTTTCTGAAGGGTTTTTATCAGAAATGGGTGTTGGATTTTGTCAAAGGCTTTTTCTGCATCTATTGAGAGGATCATGTGGTTTTTATTCTTCACTTTGTTAATGTGGTGTATCACACTGATGGATTTGCAGATATTGAAGAACCCTTGCATCCCTGGGATAAATCCCACTTGGTCATGATATACAATCCTTTGAATGTATTGTTGGATGTGGTTTGCTAGTATTTTGTTGAGGATTTTTTCATTGATGTTCATCAGTGAAATTGGCCTATAGTTTTCTTTTTTTGTGGAGTCTTTGTCTGGTTTTGGTACCAGGGTGATGGTGGCTTTGTCTGCTTTCGGTACCAGGGTGATGGTGGACTCATAGAATGAGTTTGGGAGTATCCCTTCCTCTGCAATTTTTTGAAATAGTTTCAGATGGAGAGGTGTTAGCTCTTCTCTAAATGTTTGATAGAATTCGCCTGTGAAGCCATCTGGTCCTGGACTTTTGTTTGTTGGAAGGCTTTTAATCACAGCTTCAATTTCAGGTCTTGTGATGGGTCCATTCATCTTTTCTATTTCATCTTGGTTTAGTCTTGGAAGATTGTACTTTCCTAAGAATTTGTCCATTTCTTCTAGGTTTTCTGTTCTATTGGCCTATAGTTGCATATAGTAGGCTCTTATGATCCTTTGTATTTCTGTGATGTCCGTTGTTACTTCTCCTTTTTCATTTCTATTTTTATTGACTTGAATCCTCTCTCTTTTTTTCTTGATAAGTCTGGCTAGGGGTTTCTCAATTTTGTTGATCTTTTCAAAGAATCAGCTTTTTGTTTCATTGATCTTTTCTATGGTTTTCTTTGTTTCTATTTCATTGATTTCTGCTCTGATCTTTATGATTTCTTTCCTTCTACTAACTTTAGGTCTTGTCTGTTCTTCTCTCTCGAGCTGCTTTAGATACGCCATACACAAAAATAAACTCCAAATGGATTAAAGACCTAGATATAAGACCAGACACTATCAAACTCCTAGAGGAAAACATAGGCCAAACACTCTCTGACATAAACGACAGCAACATCTTCTCAGCTCCACCTATCAGAGTAGTGACAATAAAAAGAAAAATAAACAAATGGGATCTAATCAAACTTCAAAGTTTCTGCACAGCAAAGGAAACCCTCAACAACACAAAAAGACAACCCACAGAATGGGAGAAAATCTTTGCAAGTGAATTGACTGACAAGGGATTCATCTCCAAAATTTATAAACATCTTCTGCAGCTCCATACCAAAAAAATAAACAAGCCTATCAAAAAATAGGCAGAAGATCTAAACAGACAGTTCTCCAAAGAAGACATATGATGGCCAAAAATCACATGAAAAGATGTTGAACGTCAAGCATTATTAGAGAGATGCAAATCAAAACCACTCTGAGGTACGACCTTACACCAGCCAGAATGGCCATCATCCAAAAGTCTACAAACAATAAGTGCTGGAGAGGGTGTGGAGAAAAAGAAACCCTAGTACACTGTTGGTGGGAATGTAAATTGGTGCAACCACTGTGGAAAACAGTATGGAGAGTCCTCAGAAAACTAAACATAGAACTACCATTCCCACTCCTGTGCATCTATCCAGAGAAAACCACGACCCGCAAAGACACATGTACTCCAGTGTTCACTGCAGCACTATTTACAATAGCCAAGACATGGAAACAACCTAAATGTCCATCATCAGAGGAGTGGATCAGGGTGATGTGGTACATATACACAATGGAATATTACTCAGCCATTAAAAAGAACAAAATACCAGCACTTTTTGCAACATGGATAGACCTAGAAACTATCATGCTAAATGAAGTCAGCCATACAATGAGACACCAACATCAAATGCTTTCACTGACATGTGGAATCTGAAAAAAGGACAGAATGAACTTCTTTGCAGAACAGATGCTGACTCACAGACATTGAAAAACTTATGGTCTCCGGAGGAGACAGTTTGGGGGGTGGGGGGAATGTGCCTGGGCTGTGGGATGGAAATCCTGTGAAATCAGATTGTTATGATCATTATACAACTACAGATGTGATGAATTCATTTGAGTAATAAAAATTGGAAAAAAAATAAAGATAATACTATTTATACCTAGCTAACCAAAGAGAATCAAATAGAAGTTGATAGCTTTCCTAAAGGTATGTGGAAAAAATTGGATATGGGTTTAAATTAACAAAATAGTTAGTATGTACTTGACAAAGAGACTTTTAAATATAGTCACTAGAACTAAGCTGTAAATGATTTCTGAAGTAGTCTTTCAAAATATCATTGCAATTTTACATTGATTTTATATGCCTTATGCTAAAATTGATAGCCAATATGACACAACTGGGGAATGTGATAGGATAATTCAGGTGGCTTCAGCTCCTCAAAATCCATCCTGTGAAGAGCAGTATTCTCCATACATAAGTAAGAACATATATAAGTATGTTCTTCAACACAAAAGGCTTTTGAAGCTGCAAGTTTTCCCTCGAAGACGAAGAGTGCTTTTGGCTTCTACTGTGTCAGACCAGGTTTTCTCCTTGTTTTCATCAAGCCTTTCTTCCTGTAACTAAGACACACATTAATTCTTAAAAAAAAAAAAAAAGCATGGTTTCCTTCTCTTTAGAATATTAATCCAAGCTTGAAAAAGTCAACTCTCACAGAAAATTTCAATATGCTGTAAGTTTAGAGGATAGAAGACACAAAGGCAGAAGTCTCTGAAAAAGGAGGAAAGTCTCAATCAGACCTGGTGAGGTAGCAGCCATTCCTGACTAGGAACTTGCAGTCTGCCAGGTCCCAGAGGAAAGAAGTAATTAATTAGTAAGATGTTTATCTAGGAGGAGTAAACCTTGAATCATCCCCAGAGTAAAGAAACTCCAGAACTCCTTTTTGCGACTGGATATAATCACCAGAATGCAAAAGATTCATCAAAGGGATTATGAACCTCACAAGAGAACATTGCCCCTTTAGGGATGCAAGCCCACGTTTTTCACCTTTGAATTTCAAGAAGACATCAAAGAAAACAAAACACAACATGATATGACTAAATCATTTCCAGCACAAGGAGTTATCAAATCCCAAGTCATGGTTATTTACAACTTTTGGCTAAGTAAAATGTCGTATGAAATGATGGCCCATCAAATGCAAAAACAACTTAAAGAAAGGCACTTGGCAGAAAAACCTTAAATAATCATATGCTCATCCATGAGAACTCAAGGGCCAAGGGAATATCTCCTGAGGTGTCAAATCAATCTTAAGCTCTGTTATTTAAAATGAGTGTCTCTATAGCTTCTTCCTCTTGTGATGTTGTCTACAAGGGTAAAAGAAGCTTTCTATTCATCAAAGACTGAGAGTTTCTTTGAGTCTTGCATTTTGCCTTGTGATCCAAAACCTACTTGGGAAATTGGTAAGTGGCAAAAACTGGCAAAAGCATAAGTGCTTTTCACTGTTGGGAACTTGAGGGTGATTACAATGTATTTATGGTCATAGAGTGCTTTTCCTCCTTCAGCCTAAGCTCATACTGCCTTTATTATAGCTTGCAGAACCAATTTGTGTGATTTTATAACACACTCAAAATTCTATAAGACCACAGGTCAATGAGATTCTTTCTCTATAAACCTGAGCATTACAGCTCTGATTTCAAACAAGAGGAAAACCCTGATTTTATCATGTAATCCAGAATGGAAATATGTTGTGCTATGACTCTGCATGGCAGAAGCGTCTTAGACATAAGTGGAGAACGGTTCCTTTTCTATCAAAAAGGTCCAGGTCTCCCATCAGATCTCTCTTCATTTCTTCATACCTTTTATTTGTTTATTCTTGGAATATATGATTGTGAGGACATTCAGATCACTCCTAAAGGAAAGAAAGCAAGGAGTTCCCATTGTGGCTCAGTAGAAACAAGGCTCCATGACTAGTATCCATGGGGATGCAGGTTCCATCCCTGGCCTTGCTCAGGATCCGGTGATGCCACGAGCTGTGCTGTATGTCGCAGACATGGCTCGGATCCTGCATTGCCGTGGCTGTGGTGTAGGCTGGCAGCTGTAACTCTGATTCAACCCCTAGCCTGGGAAACTTCATATGTCACAAGTGTGGCCCTAAAAAACAAAAACAAAACAAAACAAAAACAAAAACACAAAGCCCTAAACAATACCAGTAATTTCAGATTAGCTATTGATTTATTTTTTTAACCAGGAGAGACCACTAAGTCGGTTTCCTCCTATATTTTATTTTTTTAAATATAGTCGATTTACAATGTTTCCTCAAATTCTGTTGTAAGGCAAGTGTGCTTTATTGTTAAAAGCACACTTCTGTCTGTTTTATAGCAAAATACATTCTGTTTTGGAACTCAAACTCATACATGCAGTTTAATCCGCTTTGTCACTATTTATACATGGGCATCTCAAAATATACTGTGAGATGATTTGATCATACTTTATAGAGAGGGTGATTCATTCTTAAAATCCTGGAGGGAAGAGAGAAAAAATAAAACCGTATAAAGAGAAATAAATATAGCATAAGGGGAGTTGAGGAAAACTATGATATTCTGACCACTACGGAATTAGTCTGGTGTCAGGTTTCACATATAATCAGGGGAGTGTGGTCTAGGGTAGGACAGAGGACCAGCCTTCAAGTAATGCCAGACCCTTCTGAGGTCCTGCCTTGACACATCTGCTGCTGACCAGAAGCGCTGGGTGGGTGATTTATTTTCTCAGCTACCAGGGATGAAGATTTCTTTAGAAATTTATATTTACACTGGAAACTTTCTGATGATCAAAGAGATTGAATCTGCATATTTGGAAGTGTGTGTATGTGTGTGTGGCAGGTGGTATTTCTGCCTGTCTATGTGTGTGTCATTATATGTGTGCATGTTACAGAGAGAGAGATGCCTGAATAAGGGCTTTACCCCTGGGGAGCTAGCAACTCTGAAAAGTCCTTCTCTAACTCCACAAGAAACAAAATATGAATTTTATGACCCTTTTCTATTTGGCTGATTTTATATGAATTGAGTCCTCTTTTTAATTTGGCTGATTCTTTTCTATTTGGCTGGTTTTATACGAATTGAGTCCTCTTTTTAATTTGGCAGATTCTTTTCTATTTGGCTGGTTTGGGTTTTACAATAAAGAAGCAACCATCCCTCCTCAGAGCCCCACATTGAAGCAAAAGTGCTTCCTATGCAAAAGATGAAGCAACAGGTACCTCTTGCATTCGCCATCGGAAATGATGCAGTTGGCATATTTCACATGAAATATGTCTTGTATGAAATATGAAAATAATGGATTTGCTGTCCTTCCTTTAGGAACAGAGTGTCACATAGAGGAGAAATGACAAACAAGAGCCTAGTGACAACGTTTATCCTAGCCGGCCTTCCCCACCCACCACAGCTGGACACACTCCTCTTTGCAACCTTCCTGCTGATTTACGTCCTCTCTGTGCTGGGGAACCTCCTCATCCTGCTGGTGATCACGGTGGACCCCCACCTCCACACCCCCATGTACTTCTTCCTGACCAACCTGTCCTTCATCGACACGTGGTTCTCCACGGTCACTGTGCCCAAAGTGCTGATGAGCCTGGTGTCCCCCGCAGGCGGGGCTCTCTCCTTTCACAGCTGCGTGGCCCAGCTCTACTCTTTCCACTTCCTGGGCAGCACCGAGTGTTTCCTCTACACGGTCATGTCCTATGACCGCTACCTGGCCATCAGCCACCCGCTCAGGTACTCTGGCCTGATGAGGGGGAGAACCTGTGCCCTCTTGGCCACAACCACGTGGCTCAGCGGCGCTCTGCACTCTGCTGTCCAGACCACACTGACCTTCCGTCTGCCCTACTGTGGACCCAGCCGGATCCAGCACTACTTCTGTGATGCACCCCCCATCCTCAAACTGGCCTGTGCGGACACTTCTGCAGTTGAGATGGTGATCTTTGTCAACATCGGGGTGGTGGCCTTGGGCTGCCTTCTCCTGATCGTGCTGTCCTATGTGTCCATCGTCTGCTCCATCCTGAAGATCCGCACCTCAGAGGGCAGACGTAGAGCCTTTCAGACCTGTGCCTCCCACTGCGTTGTGGTCCTTTGCTTCTTTGTTCCCTGTGTTTTCATTTACCTGAGGCCGGGCTCCAAGGCTGCTGTGGACGGGGTTGTGGCCGTGTTCTACACTGTGCTGACACCCCTTCTGAACCCCGTGGTGTACACCCTGAGGAACAAGGAAGTGAAGAAAGCTCTGCTCAAGCTGAACAGTCAGTCAGTATCTACTCATAGTAAATAACCGAGAAAAGTCAGCATGGCTTGCTTCTATTTTATTTATAATTAAACACTAACATGAACGTTATGCTTATAAGAAATATTTCTATTATTTTAATGATAATATAATGGAATTTTAGCTTTTCTCCCTATGCAGTGCTTCTCAGAATTCCAGCTTAAGCTGCTATTTAATAGTGATAATTCAAGAGGAAAGATAGTGCCTAATTCTTTTTCTTCTTACTGTTCTATCAAATAAATCTTCAGAAAAAGTAGTTTACTTCTATGTCCTGTAAAAATATTTTCCAGAAATGCATTTTGTTTTAATATGTCTATATTCTGTTTTGTGCAATTTAAATTAAAGCTTTATAAAAAGTTTCTGTACATTTTAAACCTTCTATATTGAAAAAATTATTTATAATATTCAAATCCATCACATAATAGAGTATCCATATGATGAAATTTTTACATTAGGAAATATAAGACCAAAAATACTTTTTGGTTTTGTCTTTTAGTCTTTTCTAGGGCTGCTCCCATGGCATATGGAGGTTCCCAGGCTAGGGGTCTAATTGGAGCTCTAGCCACCAGCCTACGACACAGCCACAGCAATGTGGTATCCGAGCCAGGTCTGTGACCCACACCACAGCTCATGGCAACGCTGGATCCTTAACCCACTGAGTGAGGCCAGAGACTGAACCCACAACCTCATGGTTCCTAGTTGGATTTGTTAACAACTGAGCCATGTAGGGAACTCTGACAAGAAATACTTAATTCTCAAAAAGAAAGGATTTATTCACATTTATGAGCTAATGAAAACTATGTAATTCTTTATTTTTTTCACTTTGACCCCTAAGATTTTTGAAAGTGAACGTTGTCTACTATGCACTCTATTCACTGTGCTGTATTGATTGCTGATAAACTATATCAATTTTATTTCTATAACTCGAGTTCCCGGTTTTTTACCTTAATGCAAAACTTCTGTTTTTAACAATCTTAAAAATTATTTCTGTAAGTAAACAGGGGGCAAATACTAAAGATATAAACATAAGCAAATAACTTCAGATACAAAACTGTATCATCAGAAAATATCAAGAATATATCCTCATTTTAAGACATGCTACATGTATCCTGTTAGTGCAGTAAGGGTCCACACCTTCACACACCACGAGGAGAAAAGAATAACTGGTGGGCAGCTGTTAGAACTAGAGAGAGCTTATCAGATTCCTTGGGCTTGCAGCAGCTGCCTTCCAGAGATGCTTTAGCCAGATATCACTTCTGAGCTAGTTTGCAATATCTTGCTCTAAATAAGCTACGAAGCTCTTCTGTAAAGAAAGTTATGCCAACTCTGAAAGCATGACCAAATAAACTATGAACAGTGATCTATATAAGAGGTTAACTCCAATAAACCAGACTGATACAGACCATTATATAACCCTACTCATTGTGAATGCAAAGGAGAAAACTGAGGTTAAGTTAGACCAAAATCACCTATCCGTTGGGTTCACTTGGATTCTTTCGAGTTCCTTGTAACCACATACTATTTATTTATTTAACTCACAAGAACACCAAATGTAAAGGGACATTTACTAAGTTTAAGGCACATTGGAAACAATAGATACATTAAAAGAAAAACGTTTCTGCATTCACAAAAGTCATTGTCTAGTAAGGGAGAAAAACCTATGTAGCATCAAACAAGGTACATTGTGACAAGTGTAATGGGTGTCCAGGAAGAGACTTATTATCTGTTGTGACTTGGAAATAAGTTGGAAAATTCAAAACACTATAATAATATGTATTAAGCCAAACCATGTTGAAAGTAATTTAGATTTTTAATGAAGATACATAAGGTAAATATCAGTGTCCTTTTTTAATGGCCCTGAATCACTTTATTTTTCTTTATTTTTTAGGTTTTTATTTTTTCTCTTATAAATGTTGATTTACATTGTTCTATCAATTTCTACTGTACAGCAAAGTGCCTCAGTCACACATACATACATGTATATACATATATACACATATATATACATACACATAATATATATATTCTTTTTCTCATATTATCCTCTGTCAGATTCCATCACAAGTGACTAGATATAGTTCTCTGTGCTATACAGCAGGATCTCATTGCTTATCTACTCCAAATGCAATAGTTTGCATCTACTAACCCCAAACTCCCAGTCCATCTGGATCCATCCTCCTCCCCCTTGGCAACCACAAAGTCTGTAAATTTGTTTCTTTTCTGTAGAAAAGTGCATTTGTGCCATATATTAGATTCCAGATATAAGTGATATCATATGGTATTTGTCTTTTTCTTCCTGGCATACTTCACATAGTATGAGAGTCTCTGTCTCCATTCATGTTACTGAAGATGGCTTATTTTGTTCTTTTTTTATAGCTGAGTAGTATTCAATTGTGTATATATACCACAGCTTCTTAATCCATTCATCTGTCACTGGACATTTAGGTTGTTTCCATGTCTTGGCTATTGTGAATAGTGCTGCAAAGAACACAGGGGTCCATGTATCTCTTTCAATGAAAGTTTTCTCCAGATATATGCCCTGGCATGGGATTGCTGGATCATATGGTGGTTGAATATGGAGTTATCTGAGGTACCTCCATACTGTTCTCCATAGTGGTTATACCCATTTACATTCCCACCAACAGCAAAGCAGGGTTCCCTCTCCTCCACACCCTCTCCAGCATTTGTTATTTGCTGGCGTGTTAATGATGCCCATTCTGATTGGTGTGATGAGGTGGTACCTCATAGTGGCTTGGATTTGCATTTCTCTAACAATTTTTCATTGAAGTTTTTATTGAAAACATTGTCACATCATACAAAATTGGAAGAAGTAATAGAGAGATATCTCTTGTGTACGCTTGCCCAGTTTGCCCCAATGTTAACACTTTGCAAACTATACCATAATATCACCACCAAGATGCTGACATTGATATAATCCACAGATCTTATTCAGATTTCCACAGTTTTATTTGTGTGTGTGTGTGTGTGTGTGTGTTAAGCAGTACACAATTCTGACAATTATAGGTTTGTGTATCCACCATCACGGTCAAGATATTGAACAGTTCCAAAACCATAAGGATCTCTCATATGATGATGTTTTAGCAGATATGAATATTGACCACTGAATAAAGCTATCAAATATTAGTATTTTAATTGTTAAAGGGTAAGAGAAAACAACTTTGAGGGTTTTTCTTTTGGTTACAACTTTTGTGTTCTCTTTTTTTCTCTTTTCTGCAGGAATTTATTCCTTCAATATATAGAGAAGAGGAAAGATAAGATGTGGGGGGGAGGAGGATGACAGGACAGAGGTAAGGAAAGGCGGAAAGGAAAAAAGGAGAACAATGGGACAAGGGAAAGAGGAGAAAAGGAGAAAAAGGGAGGGGGGAAGGTAGTGTCAGAGAGCGAAAATAGAGGAAGTAGATAATGAGAGAGAGAAGGGGGGAAGGAAAGGAGAGAGAAGCAACGTGTGTAGGAGGTGGATCTTGGTCAGAAAAAAACGATGCGAGCAAAAGGAGGGAGAACAGGAGGAATTATCCTTCATATATATGTTTGGTGGCTCTTGTGTGTTACGTACTATGAGTACAAATATTAAATAGACATAGACCTCAGGGAGCTTATAGTCCCAATTATAAAGAAAGCATAGGAGTAAACACTCAGAAGAAAGAAGAGGAATGATCTTTGTGACCCTGCATTAGCAAAGATTTCTTAAATGTGACATCAAAGAAAAATCCATGAAAAGAACAAACTGGTAAACTGAACTTCATCAAAATTATGTGCCTTTCAGAAAAACCAGTCAATTGAAAAGATAAGAGGCACGGGTGAGAACATGGTGGAACTGGAAGTCTCATGCACTGCTGTTAGGTACTTACAATGTTAAAATGGTGTTGAAAAAACTTGGCAGTCTCCTATAAAGTTAAACATACATCTACCATAGGATCTGGCCATTCCACTTCTAGGTATTTAACCAAGGGAAATTAAAGCCAGTGTCCATGCAAACATTTCCACCTGAATGCTCTTAGCAGATTTGTAATAGCCCAAATCCAGAAACAACCCGAGTGGAGAAACAACCTACTTGCCATCCATAATTAAGTGAATTGTTAAACAAATTTGTTCTATTTACACAGTGGAATACTGCTCTACAATATAAGGAAATGAGCCACCAATCCACAAAATGTGGATGAATTTCAGAATAATTATGCTGAGTAAAAGAAAAGATACTAAAAAGAATATGTAATATATATGTTTCAATTTATATAAAATCCTAAAAGCAAAGCAATTTATAGATATAGAAAGCAGACTAGCTGATACATGGGAGAAAGGGGTTTTCAGGTGGGTATGAGGAAAATTCTGGGGTGGATATGCTGGCTCTTAATTGTGGTGATGGATTTTCATGCATATACATGTATATACAAACACTGAATTTTAAACTTTAAGTATGGCAGTTATTATATGTCAATTATACCTTAATTAAGTTGTTATAGAAGTGTAAAAAAAAAAAAAGCATAAGCTGTTCAAGAGAAGGAGTCAGCGAATTCCCGTTGCAGCTCAGCAAGTTTAGAACCCAACAATATCTTTGTTAGGATGTAGGTTTGATCCCTGCCCTCTCTCAGTGGGTTAAGGATCCAGCATTCCCACAAGCTGTGGCTGGGATCTGTGTTACCATGGTTGTGGTGTAGGCCTGCTGTTGCAGCTCCAATTCAAACTCTATCCTAGGAACTTCCATATGCTGCAGATGCAGCCATAAAAAGAAAAGAAGAAGAAAAAAGAGAAAGAAAGAAAGAGAAAGAAAGAAAGAAAGAAAGACAATAAGAAGGAAAGTAAGAAGGAAGGAAGGAAGGAAGTAATAAGAATGAAGTACTCACTTCATGAATAGGATGTCCCGCTCTTCGCCTTCCATCCTCCAGTCAATCTCTCGTCCCCTCCTGTCCAGCTCGTCTCTTCTTTGCTCTCTTCCCTCCTCCATTCCGCCTCGTCCCATCCCCCTCCCACAAACATGCATCTATGTAAGTTAAATGAAAGAAAAATGCAGATGATGGCGGCACTAGATTAATCATAAAGGAACAAACTTGAATACAGTACTAGGAAAAAGATTCTTGTCTTCTCAGGGCCACAGCCACAGCATATGGAGGTTTCCATGCTAGGGGCTGAATCAGAGCTGTAGCTGCTGGCCTATGCCACAGCAACACAGGATCTGATCTGCATCTGCAACCTACACCACTGCTCATGGCAACGCCAGATCCTTAACCCACTGAGCAAGGCCAGGGATTGAACCTGCATCCTCTTGGATGCCAGTGAGATTTTTTTCCACTGACCACAATGGGTTCTCTGGAAGAAGGATTTTTATCTTCCAAAATAGGGGAATTAAATAAATATAGCAGATGTAACTGTCATATGATAGCATTTATATTTAGAGATGTAATTAGTAGCAATATGGAAGACAGATTGGAGGAAGGTAAGCTTGAGGGCAGAAAGATCAACTAAAGAGCTCTTTCAACTGCAAATTAGAAAAAACAAAAAACAAAACCAAAAACCATGAAAATCCAGGTTCAGGCTGTAGCAGTAGCAATAGAGAGTGGTATATTGGATGGCAAGTAGCCAACTGTGTGAGAAGGTAAATTTGGTGGAAAAGTTTAATATACTTTGGTAGATGTGATAAAACTCAACAAAGCAGAGAAAGTAATAAGGGTAAGTTCTTTGGGTAGAAAGAAGCATCTAACGCTGGGAACGCTGGTCTTAAGTACTTGTGAAAGTTTCAGGTAAATCATCTGTTTGTCAGAGCAGCTTAAGAGACAAGGCAATTAGGAGTTCCCAACGTGGTGCAGCAGAAACGAATCCAACTGGAAACCATGAGGTTGCAAGTTCGATTCCCAGCCTTGCTCAGAGGGTTAAGGATCTGGCGTTGCTGTGGCTGTGGTGTAGGCCGGCAGCTGTAGCTCTGATTAGACCCCTAGCCTGGGAACCTCCATATGCCACAGGTGAGGCCCTAGAAAAGACAAAAAGACCAAAAAAAAAAAAGTTTACTCTTAAAAAAAAAAATCCGGAGTTCCCTGTCGTGGCTCGGTGGTTAACGAATCCGACTAGGAACCATGAGGTTGCAGGTTCCATCCCTGGCCTTGCTCAGTGGGTTTAGGATCCGGCATTGCCGTGAGCTGTGGTGGAGGTCGAAGAGGCGGCTCGGATCTGGCATTGCTGTGGCTCCGGCTTAGGCAGGTGGCTAAGCTCGATTAGACCCTAGCCTGGGAACCTCCATATGCCATGGGAAGCAGCCCTAGAAAAGGTAAAAATACGAAAAAAAAAAAAAAAAAGAGAGAGAAGAGAGAGACAAGGCAGGTAAAGCCTACAAAGTTAAATACACAGAAGGACCGGTCACAATAGTCTTTGGTTTGTGCTGGCTGTTAAATACCCATTTCCTAAACAGGGAATGGAGAAGGAAACTTCTGAAGACATTTAGAAAATGGATGGCCATCAGTTAAGAGTACCCACTACCCTTCCTACCTTTCCAAAGTAAGCCTAGGAAAGAGAGTCTTTGGGAGAGTTATACAAACCTGTTACTGTACCTCGCATAATTATTTCTCACCGGATTTTAAAGAATCTTTTTTTTTTTGTCTTTTGTCTTTTTTGTTGTTGTTGTTGCTATTTCTTGGGCCGCTCCCGCGGCATATGGAGGTTCCCAGGCTAGGGGTTGAATCGGAGCTGTAGCCACCAGCTCACGGCAACGCCGGATCGTTAACCCACTGAGCAAGGGCAGGGACCGAACCCGCAACCTCATGGTTCCTAGTTGGATTCGTTAACCACTGCGCCACGACGGGAACTCCGATTTTAAAGAATCTTTACAGAGGTTTTAAATCTAAACAGCTCCAGAGATGGTACTTATAAAAGCAGCTACTTCTTGATGACATGCTCTTTGGAGATACAAGGGTTTCAAGGGCCGAAACGGTTGCTCTTCTAGTTCCTTCATGCTACTGAACTATTCCATCTCAGAGATTGCATATAAACATCCTCAACAGAATATCCAAAGCCATTAGAAGGAAATGAGCCCCACCAGTTTCTCATGGTAAAGAGATAGAAACATTCTCCCTTTGACTCCAGTAGGATTAAAGGAAAAGTCATCATTGTGAAATATACCCAAAGCCCTCTCCATAACAAAGCCCGCTCTCTCTAGGGGAAAAGATTGCCAGAGCCTTATCCCAACCAGGAGAAATGCATCTCTCCCACTACAGGGTGTGACCCCTCTAGTCTTCCTGTCTTACCTGAAGGGGGAAAAGTGTGGTCAACAGAAGTCAGAACTACAAGAAATTAATTTGGGAATGTGTAACCAAGAAAGGTAGTAGGGGGCTTAGGAGAGGGGGGTCTTGGAGAAACAATTCTGAAGGTCACAGTTTCAAAGACACAGGCCCACTAAAAAAGAGGAATACTGAATCAGAATATTATGGAATAGTTTCCCTCCCTCAAAGTTTACCCCTGCGGCCCCCCCCCAAAAAAAAAAAACAGGGCTCAATTACAGTAATAGTTGGTTATAGATGAAAGAGTTGCAGGACACAGACTTTCTTTGAGGAAGAATACTTAAGGTTGTCTAAAGCAAATCCAGGACACTAGAGGAAGCTGAAGCCTCTGGCATCTATAGCCACTACAATCATAGACACAATCCATTGACTAACCAGATTATCAGATTCTTACACTGAAAGCCTATTTTCTCAATTCCTACTTACCTGATACAACCAAGCTATCAACAAAAAATTACAAGGCACATTAAAAGGCAAGAAAAAAGTCCAAAAATATAAACTAATCATCAGAACTGTTCCCAGATATGATACTGATGTTGGAATTATCAGATAAAGAATTTAAGACAACTATGATTAATGTGTTAATAGTTCATAATGGAAAAAGTTGACAACATGAAAGAACAAATGGATAATGTGTGCAGAGAGATGGAAACTCTAATAAACAATCAAAAGGAGACACTAAAAATGAAAAAAAAAATGCTGCAGTGGGAGTTCTCTTTTTGGTTCAGTGGGTTAAGAACCCAATAGTGTTTGTGAGGATGCAGGTTCAATCCCTGGCCTTTCTCAGTGAGTTAAGGATCCAGCTTTGCCACCAAGCTGTGGCATAACTGCAGGTGTCATTGCACATAGGTCAAAGATTCAGTGATTCAACCCCAACCCAAGAATTTCCATATGTCACAGGTGTGGGTATAAAAGTTTTTTTAAAATAAATAAATGTTTTAAATGTAATGGAAATGAAGAATGTTTTTATGAGTTCAAGAATTGTGCCACTTGCCAACAAATCTTCAGTAAGTTTAAATCATGCCAGCGGGGAAGTGCCCATTGTATCTCAGCATTAATGAGCCCAAGTAATATCCATGAGGATGTGGGGTTTGATCCCTGGCCTCGCTCAGTTGCTTAAAGAATCTGGCATTGCTGTGAGCTGTGGTGTAGGTTGCAGATGAGGGCTTGGATCCTGCATTGCTGTGGTATAGCCCAGCAACTGTAGCTCCAATTCTACCCTTAGCCTTCCATATGCTGCAGGTGTGGCCCTAGAAAGCAAATAAATAAAATTAATTAATTAAATTATTAAATTTTAAAAATTAAAAAATAATAAAACATTTTTAAAAAGTAAAGTCATGCCAGCTGGATAGAAGTAGAGTTTTAATGGTGAAGAATTCTTGTGGATGATCACTAACATCTTTGAACAGAAGAGAAAGTACATATAATCCTCTCATTGTGCCCTCAGTGCTGAGTAGAACTTAATATAGCCTCTGACAGTGATGTTTAATTAATATACAG